>NC_090388.1:35495730-36100644 GCF_036365525.1 Heterodontus francisci | reverse complement strand
TGTGTTTTTTCCCCTCTCTCTCTCTCTGGGTGGGTGTGTTTTCCCTCTCTCTCTCTCTCTGGGTGGGTGTGTTTTCCCCCCCTCTCTCTCTCTCTGGGTGGGTGCTGTTTTCCCACCCCCTCTCTCTCTCTCTCTGGGTGGGTGTGTTTTCCCCCTCTCTCTCCTCGCTCTGGTGGGTGTGTTTTCCCACTCTCTCTCTCTGGGTGGGTGTGTTTTCCCCCTCTCTCTCCCTCTCTCTGGGTGGGTGTGTTTTCCCCCTCTCTCTCCCTCTGGGTGGGTGTGTTTTCCCCCTCTCTCTCCTCTGGGTGGGTGTGTTTTCCCCCTCTCTCTCTCTCTCTGAGTGGGTGTGTTTTCCGTTCTCTCTCTCTGGCCGGGTGTGTATTCCCCTCTCTCTCTCTCTCTCTCTCTGGGTGGGTCTGTTTTCTCTCTCTCTCTCTCTCTGGGTGGGTGTGTTTTCCCCCTCTCTCTCTCTGGGTGGGTGTGTTTTCCCCCTCTCTCTCTCTGGGTGGGTGTGTTTTCCCCCTCTCTCTCTGGTGGTGTGTTTTCCCCCTCTCTCTCTCTCTGGGTGGGTGTATTTTCCCCCTCTCTCTCTGGGTGGGTGTGTTTTCCCCTCTCTCTCTCTCTCTGTGTGGGTGTGTTTTCCCCTCTCTCTCTCTCTCTCTCTGGTTGGGTGTGTTTTCCCCCTCTCTCTCTCTCTGGGTGGGTGTTTCCCTCTCTCTCTCTGGGTGTGTTTCTCTCTCTCTCTCTCTCTCTGGGTGGGTGTGTTTTCCCCCTCTCTCTCTGGGTGGGTGTGTTTTCCCTCTCTCTCTGGGTGGGTGTGTTTTCCCTCTCTCTCTCTCTCTCTGGGTGGGTGTGTTTTCCCCCTCTCTCTCTCTCTCTGGGTGGGTGTGTTTCCCCCCCCCTCTCTCTCTCTGGGTGGGTGTGTTTCCCCCTCTCTCTCTCTCTCTCTCTCTGGGTGGGTGTGTTTTCCCCCTCTCTCTCTGGGTGGGTGTGTTTTCCCTCTCTCTCTCTCTCTGGGTGGGTGTGTTTTCCCCCCCTCTCTCTCTCTCTCTCTGGGTGGGTGTGTTTTCCCTCTCTCACTCTGGGTGGGTGTGTTTTCCCCCTCTCTCTCTGGGTGGGTGTGTTTTCCCCCTCTCTCTCTGGGTGGGTGTGTTTTCCCTCTCTCTCTCTCTCTGGGTGGGTGTGTTTTCCCTCTCTCTCTCTCTCTGGGTGGGTGTGTTTTCCCCCTCTCTCTCTCTGGGTGGGTGTGTTTTCCCCCTCTCTCTCTCTCTGGGTGGGTGTGTTTTCCCCCTCTCTCTCTGGGTGGGTGTGTTTTCCCTCTCTCTCTCTCTCTGGGTGGGTGTGTTTTCCCCTCTCTCTCCTGGGTGTGTTTTCCCCCTCTCTCTCTCTGGGTGGGTGTATTTTCCCCCTCTCTCTCTGGTTGGGTGTGTTTTCCCCCTCTCTCTCTCTCTCTCTGTGTGGGTGTGTTTTCCCCTCTCTCTCTCTCTCTGGTTGGGTGTGTTTTCCCCCTCTCTCTCTCTCTGGGTGGGTGTTTTCCCCTCTCTCTCTCTGGGTGTGTTTTCTCTCTCTCTCTCTCTCTCTGGGTGGGTCTGTTTTCTCTCTCTCTCTCTGGGTGGGTGTGTTTTCCCCCTCTCTCTCTCTGGGTGGGTGTGTTTTCCCCCTCTCTCTCTCTGGGTGGGTGTGTTTTCCCCCTCTCTCTCTGGGTGTGTTTTCCCCCTCTCTCTCTCTGGGTGGGTGTATTTTCCCCCTCTCTCTCTGGGTGGGTGTGTTTTCCCCCTCTCTCTCTCTCTCTGTGTGGGTGTGTTTTCCCCCTCTCTCTCTCTCTCTCTGGTTGGGTGTGTTTTCCCCCTCTCTCTCTCTCTGGGTGGGTGTTTTCCCTCTCTCTCTCTGGGTGTGTTTTCTCTCTCTCTCTCTCTCTCTCTGGGTGGGTGTGTTTTCCCCTCTCTCTCTGGGTGGGTGTGTTTTCCCTCTCTCTCTGGGTGGGTGTGTTTTCCCCCTCTCTCTCTCTCTGGTGGGTGTGTTTTCCCCCTCTCTCTCTCTCTGGGTGGGTGTGTTTTCCCCCTCTCTCTCTCTCTGGGTGGGTGTGTTTTCCCCCTCTCTCTCTCTCTGGGTGGGTGTGTTTTCCCTCTCTCTCTCTCTCTGGGTGGGTGTGTTTTCCCTCTCTCTCTCTCTCTGGGTGGGTGTGTTTTCCCTCTCTCTCTCTCTCTGGATGGGTGTGTTTTCCCCCTCTCTCTCTCTCTGGGTGGGTGTGTTTTCCCTCTCTCTCTCTCTCTGGGTGGGTGTGTTTTCCCCCTCTCTCTCTGGGTGGGTGTGTTTTCCCCTCTCTCTCTCTCTGGGTGGGTGTGTTTTCCCCTCTCTCTCTCTGGGTGGGTGTGTTTTCCCTCTCTCTCTCTCTCTGGTGGGTGTGTTTTCCCCCTCTCTCTCTGGGTGGGTGTGTTTTCCCTCTCTCTCTGGGTGGGTGTGTTTTCCCTCTCTCTCTCTCTCTGGGTGGGTGTGTTTTCCCCCTCTCTCTCTCTCTGGGTGGGTGTGTTTTCCCCCCCCTCTCTCTCTCTGGGTGGGTGTGTTTCCCCCTCTCTCTCTCTCTCTCTGGGTGGGTGTGTTTTCCCCCTCTCTCTCTGGGTGGGTGTGTTTTCCCCCTCTCTCTCTCTCTGGGTGGGTGTGTTTTCCCCCTCTCTCTCTCTCTCTCTGGGTGGGTGTGTTTTCCCCCTCTCTCTCTGGGTGGGTGTGTTTTCCCTCTCTCTCTCTCTCTGGGTGGGTGTGTTTTCCCCTCTCTCTCTCTCTGGGTGGGTGTGTTTTCCCCTCTCTCTCTCTCTGGGTGGGTGTGTTTTCCCCTCTCTCTCTCTGGGTGGGTGTGTTTTCCCCCTCTCTCTCTCTGGGTGGGTGTGTTTTCCCCCTCTCTCTCTCTCTGGGTGGGTGTGTTTTCCCCCTCTCTCTCTCTCTGGGTGGGTGTGTTTTCCCCCTCTCTCTCTCTCTGGGTGGGTGTGTTTTCCCCCTCTCTCTCTCTCTGGGTGGGTGTGTTTTCCCTCTCTCTCTCTCTCTGGGTGGGTGTGTTTTCCCCTCTCTCTCTCTCTGGGTGGGTGTGTTTTCCCTCTCTCTCTCTCTCTGGGTGGGTGTGTTTTCCCTCTCTCTCTCTCTCTGGGTGGGTGTGTTTTCCCCTCTCTCTCTCTCTGGGTGGGTGTGTTTTCCCCTCTCTCTCTCTCTGGGTGGGTGTGTTTTCCCCCTCTCTCTCTCTGGGTGGGTGTGTTTTCCCCCTCTCTCTCTCTCTGGGTGGGTGTGTTTTCCCCTCTCTCTCTCTCTGGGTGGGTGTGTTTTCCCCTCTCTCTCTCTCTCTGGGTGGGTGTGTTTTCCCCTCTCTCTCTCTCTCTGGTGGGTGTGTTTTCCCCCTCTCTCTCTCTCTGGGTGGGTGTTTTCCCCCTCTCTCTCTGGGTGTGTTTTCTCTCTCTCTCTCTCTCTCTCTGGGTGGGTGTGTTTTCCCCCTCTCTCTCTGGGTGGGTGTGTTTTCCCCTCTCTCTCTGGGTGGGTGTGTTTTCCCCCTCTCTCTCTCTCTGGGTGGGTGTGTTTTCCCCCTCTCTCTCTCTGGGTGGGTGTGTTTTCCCCCTCTCTCTCTCTCTGGGTGGGTGTGTTTTCCCCCTCTCTCTCTCTCTGGGTGGGTGTGTTTTCCCTCTCTCTCTCTCTGGGTGGGTGTGTTTTCCCCTCTCTCTCTCTCTCTGGGTGGGTGTGTTTTCCCCTCTCTCTCTCTCTCTGGATGGGTGTGTTTTCCCCCCCTCTCTCTCTCTGGGTGGGTGTGTTTTCCCTCTCTCTCTCTCTCTGGGTGGGTGTGTTTTCCCCCTCTCTCTCTGGGTGGGTGTGTTTTCCCCCTCTCTCTCTCTCTGGGTGGGTGTGTTTTCCCCCTCTCTCTTCTCTCTGGGTGGGTGTGTTTTCCCCTCTCTCTCTCTCTGGGTGGGTGTGTTTTCCCCCTCTCTCTCTGGGTGGTGTGTTTTCCCTCTCTCTCTGGGTGGGTGTGTTTTCCCTCTCTCTCTCTCTCTGGTGGGTGTGTTTTCCCCCTCTCTCTCTCTCTGGGTGGGTGTGTTTTCCCCCCCTCTCTCTCTCTGGGTGGGTGTGTTTTCCCCTCTCTCTCTCTCTCTCTGGGTGGGTGTGTTTTCCCCCTCTCTCTCTCTGGGTGGGTGTGTTTTCCCCCTCTCTCTCTCTCTGGGTGGGTGTGTTTTCCCCTCTCTCTCTCTCTCTCTGGGTGGGTGTGTTTTCCCCCTCTCTCTCTGGGTGGGTGTGTTTTCCCTCTCTCTCTCTCTCTGGGTGGGTGTGTTTTCCCCCTCTCTCTCTCTGGGTGGGTGTGTTTTCCCCCTCTCTCTCTCTCTGGGTGGGTGTGTTTTCCCCCTCTCTCTCTCTGGTGGGTGTGTTTTCCCCCTCTCTCTCTCTCTGGGTGGGTGTGTTTTCCCTCTCTCTCTCTCTCTCTGGGTGGGTGTGTTTTCCCCCTCTCTCTCTCTCTGGGTGGGTGTGTTTTCCCCTCTCTCTCTCTCTGGGTGGGTGTGTTTTCCCCTCTCTCTCTCTCTCTGGGTGGGTGTGTTTTCCCCCTCTCTCTCTCTCTGGGTGGGTGTGTTTTCCCCCTCTCTCTCTCTCTGGGTGGGTGTGTTTTCCCCTCTCTCTCTCTCTGGGTGGGTGTGTTTTCCCTCTCTCTCTCTCTCTGGGTGGGTGTGTTTTCCCCCTCTCTCTCTCTCTGGGTGGGTGTGTTTCCCCCTCTCTCTCTCTGGGTGGGTGTGTTTTCCCCTCTCTCTCTCTGGGTGGGTGTGTTTTCCCCCTCTCTCTCTCTCTCTGGGTGGGTGTGTTTTCCCCTCTCTCTCTCTCTGGGTGGGTGTGTTTTCCCTCCTCTCTCTCTCTCTGGGTGGGTGTGTTTTCCCCCTCTCTCTCTCTCTGGGTGGGTGTGTTTTCCCACCCCCTCTCTCTCTCTCTGGGTGGGTGTGTTTTCCCCCTCTCTCTCTCTGGGTGGGTGTGTTTTCCCACTCTCTCTCTCTGGGTGGGTGTGTTTTCCCCCTCTCTCTCTCTCTCTGGTGGGTGTGTTTTCCCCCTCTCTCTCTCTCTGGTGGGTGTGTTTTCCCCCTCTCTCTCCTCTGGGTGGGTGTGTTTTCCCCTCTCTCTCTCTCTCTGGTGGGTGTGTTTTCGTCTCTCTCTCTGGCGGGTGTGTTTCCCTCTCTCTCTCTCTGGGTGGGTCTGTTTTCTCTCTCTCTCTCTCTCTGGGTGGGTGTGTTTTCCCCTCTCTCTCTCTCTGGGTGGGTGTGTTTTCCCCCTCTCTCTCTCTGGGTGGGTGTGTTTTCCCCCTCTCTCTCTGGGTGTGTTTTCCCCCTCTCTCTCTCTGGGTGGGTGTATTTTCCCCCTCTCTCTCTGGGTGGGTGTGTTTTCCCCCTCTCTCTCTCTCTGGGTGGGTGTGTTTTCCCCTCTCTCTCTCTCTCTCTGGTTGGGTGTGTTTTCCCCCTCTCTCTCTCTCTGGTGGGTGTTTTCCCCTCTCTCTCTCTGGGTGGTGTGTTTCTCCCCTCTCTCTCTCTCTGGGTGGGTGTGTTTTCCCCCTCTCTCTCTGGGTGGGTGTGTTTTCCCTCTCTCTCTGGGTGGGTGTGTTTTCCCCTCTCTCTCTCTCTCTGGGTGGGTGTGTTTTCCCCCTCTCTCTCTCTCTCTGGGTGGGTGTGTTTTCCCCCCCTCTCTCTCTCTGGGTGGGTGTGTTTCCCCCTCTCTCTCTCTCTCTCTGGGTGGGTGTGTTTTCCCCCCTCTCTCTCTGGGTGGGTGTGTTTTCCCTCTCTCTCTCTCTCTGGGTGGGTGTGTTTTCCCCCTCTCTCTCTCTCTCTCTGGTGGGTGTGTTTTCCCCCTCTCTCTCTGGGTGGGTGTGTTTTCCCTCTCTCTCTCTCTCTGGGTGGGTGTGTTTTCCCTCTCTCTCTCTCTCTGGGTGGGTGTGTTTTCCCCTCTCTCTCTCTCTGGGTGGGTGTGTTTTCCCCCTCTCTCTCTCTCTGGGTGGGTGTGTTTTCCCCCTCTCTCTCTCTGGGTGGGTGTGTTTTCCCTCTCTCTCTCTCTCTGGGTGGGTGTGTTTTCCCCCTCTCTCTCTGGGTGTGTTTCCCCTCTCTCTCTCTGGGTGGGTGTGTTTTCCCCCTCTCTCTCTGGTTGGGTGTGTTTTCCCCCTCTCTCTCTCTCTCTGTGTGGGTGTGTTTTCCCTCTCTCTCTCTCTCTCTGGTTGGGTGTGTTTTCCCCTCTCTCTCTCTCTGGGTGGGTGTTTTCCCTCTCTCTCTCTGGGTGTGTTTTCTCTCTCTCTCTCTCTCTGGGTGGGTGTGTTTTCCCCCTCTCTCTCTGGGTGGGTGTGTTTTCCCTCTCTCTCTGGGGTGGGTGTGTTTTCCTCTCTCTCTCTCTCTCTGGGTGGGTGTGTTTTCCCCTCTCTCTCTCTCTCTCTGGGTGGGTGTGTTTTCCCCCCCCTCTCTCTCTCTGGGTGGGTGTGTTTCCCCCTCTCTCTCTCTCTCTGGGTGGGTGTGTTTTCCCCCTCTCTCTCTCTCTCTCTCTGGGTGGGTGTGTTTTCCCCCTCTCTCTCTGAGTGGGTGTGTTTTCCGTTCTCTCTCTCTGGCCGGGTGTGTATTCCCCTCTCTCTCTCTCTCTGGGTGGGTCTGTTTTCTCTCTCTCTCTCTCTCTGGGTGGGTGTGTTTTCCCCCTCTCTCTCTCTGGGTGGGTGTGTTTTCCCCCTCTCTCTCTCTGGGTGGGTGTGTTTTCCCCCTCTCTCTCTGGGTGTGTTTTCCCCCTCTCTCTCTCTGGGTGGGTGTATTTTCCCCCTCTCTCTCTGGGTGGGTGTGTTTTCCCCCTCTCTCTCTCTCTCTGTGTGGGTGTGTTTTCCCCCTCTCTCTCTCTCTCTCTGGTTGGGTGTGTTTTCCCCCTCTCTCTCTCTCTGGGTGGGTGTTTTCCCTCTCTCTCTCTGGGTGTGTTTTCTCTCTCTCTCTCTCTCTCTCTCTCTGGGTGGGTGTGTTTTCCCTCTCTCTCTGGGTGGTGTGTTTTCCCTCTCTCTCTCTCTCTGGGTGGGTGTGTTTTCCCCCTCTCTCTCTCTCTCTGGGTGGGTGTGTTTTCCCCCCCCTATCTCTCTCTGGGTGGGTGTGTTTCCCCCCCCTCTCTCTCTCTGGGTGGGTGTGTTTCCCCTCTCTCTCTCTCTCTCTCTGGGTGGGTGTGTTTTCCCCCTCTCTCTCTGGGTGGGTGTGTTTTCCCTCTCTCTCTCTCTCTGGGTGGGTGTGTTTTCCCCCCCTCTCTCTCTCTCTCTGGGTGGGTGTGTTTTCCCCCTCTCT
This sequence comes from Heterodontus francisci, assembly GCF_036365525.1. Taxonomy (NCBI): domain Eukaryota; kingdom Metazoa; phylum Chordata; class Chondrichthyes; order Heterodontiformes; family Heterodontidae; genus Heterodontus; species Heterodontus francisci. The sequence goes on along the minus strand of NC_090388.1, from coordinate 36,093,352 downwards.
CTCTGGGTGGGTGTGTTTTCCCCCTCTCTCTCTGGGTGGGTGTGTTTTCCCTCTCTCTCTCTCTCTGGGTGGGTGTGTTTTCCCTCTCTCTCTCTCTCTGGGTGGGTGTGTTTTCCCCCTCTCTCTCTCTGGGTGGGTGTGTTTTCCCCCTCTCTCTCTCTCTGGGTGGGTGTGTTTTCCCCCTCTCTCTCTGGGTGGGTGTGTTTTCCCTCTCTCTCTCTCTGGGTGGGTGTGTTTTCCCTCTCTCTCTCTCTCTGGTGGGTGTGTTTTCCCCCTCTCTCTCTGGGTGTGTTTTCCCCCTCTCTCTCTGTGGGTGGGTGTATTTTCCCCCTCTCTCTCTGGTTGGGTGTGTTTTCCCCCTCTCTCTCTCTCTCTGTGTGGGTGTGTTTTCCCCTCTCTCTCTCTCTCTCTGGTTGGGTGTGTTTTCCCCCTCTCTCTCTCTCTGGGGTGGGTGTTTTCCCTCTCTCTCTCTGGGTGTGTTTTCTCTCTTGTGTTTTCTCTCTCTCTCTCTCTCTCTGGGTGGGTGTGTTTTCCCCTCTCTCTCTGGGTGGGTGTGTTTTCCCTCTCTCTCTGGGTGGGTGTGTTTTCCCTCTCTCTCTCTCTCTGGGTGGTGTGTTTTCCTTTCTCTCTCTCTCTCTCTGTGTGGGTGTGTTTTCCCCCCCTCTCTCTCTCTGGGTGGGTGTGTTTCCCCTCTCTCTCTCTCTCTGGGTGGGTGTGTTTTCCCCCTCTCTGGGTGGGTGTGTTTTCCCCTCTCTCTCTGGGTGGGTGTGTTTTCCCCCTCTCTCTCTCTCTCTGAGTGGGTGTGTTTTCCGTTCTCTCTCTCTGGCCGGGTGTGTATTCCCCCTCTCTCTCTCTCTGGGTGGTCTGTTTTCTCTCTCTCTCTCTCTCTGGGTGGGTGTGTTTTCCCCCTCTCTCTCTCTGGGTGGGTGTGTTTTCCCCTCTCTCTCTCTGGTGGGTGTGTTTTCCCCCTCTCTCTCTGGGTGTGTTTTCCCCCTCTCTCTCTCTGGGTGGGTGTATTTTCCCCCTCTCTCTCTGGGTGGGTGTGTTTTCCCCCTCTCTCTCTCTCTCTGTGTGGGTGTGTTTTCCCCCTCTCTCTCTCTCTCTCTGGTTGGGTGTGTTTTCCCCCTCTCTCTCTCTCTGGGTGGGTGTTTTCCCTCTCTCCCTCTGGGTGTGTTTTCTCTCTCTCTCTCTGGGTGGGTGTGTTTTCCCTCTCTCTCTCTCTCTCTGGTGGGTGTGTTTTCCCCTCTCTCTCTGTGGTCTCTCTCTGGGTGGGTGTGTTTTCCCCCCCTCTCTCTCTCTCTGGGTGGGTGTGTTTTCCCCCTCTCTCTCTCTCTCTCTGGTGGGTGTGTTTTCCCCTCTCTCTCTCTGGGTGGGTGTGTTTTCCCTCTCTCTCTCTCTCTGGGTGGGTGTGTTTTCCCCCCCTCTCTCTCTCTGGGTGGGTGTGTTTCCCCTCTCTCTCTGGGTGGGTGTGTTTTCCCCCTCTCTCTCTGGGTGGGTGTGTTTTCCCTCTCTCTCTCTCTCTGGGTGGGTGTGTTTTCCCTCTCTCTCTCTCTCTCTCTCTCTGGTGGGTGTGTTTTCCCCCTCTCTCTCTCTGGGTGGGTGTGTTTTCCCCCTCTCTCTCTCTCTGGGTGGGTGTGTTTTCCCCCTCTCTCTCTGGGTGGGTGTGTTTTCCCTCTCTCTCTCTCTCTGGGTGGGTGTGTTTTCCCCCTCTCTCTCTGGGTGTGTTTTCCCCCTCTCTCTCTCTGGGTGGGTGTATTTTCCCCCTCTCTCTCTGGGTGGGTGTGTTTTCCCCCTCTCTCTCTCTCTCTGTGTGGGTGTGTTTTCCCCCTCTCTCTCTCTCTCTCTGGTTGGGTGTGTTTCCCCCTCTCTCTCTCTCTGGGTGGGTGTTTTCCTCTCTCTCTCTGGGTGTGTTTTCTCTCTCTCTCTCTCTCTCTCTCTGGGTGGGTGTGTTTTCCCCCTCTCTCTCTGGGTGGGTGTGTTTTCCCTCTCTCTCTGGGTGGGTGTGTGTTCCCTCTCTCTCTCTCTCTGGTGGGTGTGTTTTCCCCCTCTCTCTCTCTCTCTGGGTGGGTGTGTTTTCCCCCCCTCTCTCTCTCTGGGTGGGTGTGTTTCCCCTCTCTCTCTCTCTCTCTCTGGGTGGGTGTGTTTTCCCCCTCTCTCTCTCTCTCTCTCTCTCTCTGGGTGGGTGTGTTTTCCCCCTCTCTCTCTGGGTGGGTGTGTTTTCCCTCTCTCTTTCTCTCTGGGTGGGTGTGTTTTCCCCCTCTCTCTCTCTGGGTGGGTGTGTTTTCCCCCTCTCTCTCTCTGGGTGGGTGTGTTTTCCCCCTCTCTCTCTCTCTGGGTGGGTGTGTTTTCCCCCTCTCTCTCTGGGTGGGTGTGTTTTCCCTCTCTCTCTCTCTGGTGTGTTTTCCCCCCCGTCCCCTCCTCTTCTGGGTGGGGGGGGTGGTGTTTTCCCCGCTCTCTCTCTGGGTGGGGTGTGTTTTCCCCTCTTCTCCTCTCTCTGGGTGGGTGTGTTTTCCCTCTCCTCTCTCTCTCTGGGGTGGGTGGGTTTTCCCTCTCTCTCTCTCTCTGGGGTGGGTGTGTTTTCCCCTCTCTCTCTCTCTCTGGGTGGGTTGTGTTTTCCCTCTCTCTCTCTCTCTGGTGGTGGGTTGTGTTTTCCCCCTCTCTCTCTGGGTGGGTGTGGTTTTCCCCCTCTCTCTCTCTCTGGTTGTGTGTGTTTTCCTCTCTCTCTCTGGTGGGTGTGTTTTCCTCTCTCTCTCTCTCTGGGTGGGTGTGTTTTCCCCTCTCTCTCTCTGGTGGGTGTGTTTTCCCTCTCTCTCTCTCTCTGGGTGTGGTGTGGTTTTCCCCTCTCTCTCTCTGGGGTGGGTGTGTTTTCCCCCCTCTCTTCTCTCTGGGTGGGTGTGTTTTCCCCCTCTCTCTCTCTTCCTCTCTCTGGGTGGGTGTGTTTTCCCCCCTCTCTCTCTCTGGGTGGGTGTGTTTTCCCCCTCTCTCTCTCTCTGGGTGGGTGTGTTTTCCCCCTCTCTCTCTCTCTCTCTGGGTGGGTGTGTTTTCCCCCTCTCTCTCTGGGTGGGTGTGTTTTCCCCCTCTCTCTCTCTGGGTGGGTGTGTTTTCCCTATCTCTCTCTCTCTGGGTGGGTGTGTTTTCCCCTCTCTCTCTCTGGGTGGGTGTGTTTTCCCCCTCTCTCTCTCTCTGGGTGGGTGTGTTTTCCCCTCTCTCTCTGGGTGGGTGTGTTTTCCCTCTCTCTCTCTGGGTGGGTGTGTTTTCCCCCTCTCTCTCTCTGGGTGGGTGTGTTTTCCCCTCTCTCTCTCTGGTGGGTGTGTTTTCCCCCTCTCTCTCTCTCTCTGGGTGGGTGTGTTTCCCCCCCCTCTCTCTGTCTCTCTCTGGGTGGGTGTGTTTTCCCCCTCTCTCTCTCTGGGTGGGTGTGTTTTCCCCTCTCTCTCTCTCTGGTGGGTGTGTTTTCCCTCTCTCTGTCTCTCTGGGTGGGTGTGTTTTCCCCTCTCTCTCTCTCTCTGGTGGGTGTGTTTTCCCTCCTCTCTCTCTCTCTGGGTGGTGTGTTTTCCCCCTCTCTCTCTCTCTCTGGTGGGTGTGTTTTCCCCTCTCTCTCTCTCTGGGTGGGTGTGTTTTCCCTCTCTCTCTGGGTGGGTGTGTTTCCCCCCCTCTCTCTCTCTGGGGTGGGTGTGTTTTCCCCCTCTCTCTCTCTTCTCTCTGGGTGGGTGTGTTTTCCCCCTCTCTCTCTCTGGGTGGGTGTGTTTTCCCACTCTCTCTCTCTCTGGGTGGGTGTGTTTTCCCCCCTCTCTCTCCCTCTCTCTGGGTGGGTGTGTTTTCCCCCTCTCTCTCCCTCTGGGTGGGTGTGTTTTTCCCCCTCTCTCTCTCTCTGGGTGGGTGTGTTTTCCCCTCTCTCTTCTCTCTCTCTGGGTTGGGTGTGTTTTCCCCCTCTCTCTCTCTCTGGGTGGGTGTGTTTTCCCCTCTCTCTCTCTGGGTGGGTGTTTTCTCTCTCTCTCTCTCTCTCTCTGGGTGGGTGTGTTTTCCCCCTCTCTCTCTCTGGGTGGGTGTGTTTTCCCTCTCTCTCTCTGGGTGGGTGTGTTTTCCCCTCTCTTCTCTCTCTCTGGGTGGGTGTGTTTTCCCCTCTCTCTCTCTCTGGGTGGGTGTGTTTTCCCCCCCTCTCTCTCTCTGGGTGGGTGTGTTTCCCCCTCTCTCTCTCTCTCTCTGGGTGGGTGTGTTTCCCCTCTCTCTCTCTCGTCTCTTCTCTCTCTGGGTGGGTGTGTTTTCCCCCTCTCTCTCTCTGGGTGGGTGTGTTTTCCCCTCTCTCTCTCTCTGGGTGGGTGTGTTTTCCCCCTCTCTCTCTCTCTGGGTGGGTGTGTTTTCCCCCTCTCTCTCTCTGGGTGGGTGTGTTTTCCCCTCTCTCTCTCTCTGGGTGGGTGTGTTTCCCCCCTCTCTCTCTCTGGGTGGGTGTGTTTTCCCCCTCTCTCTCTCTCTGGGTGGGTGTGTTTTCCCCCTCTCTCTCTCTGGGTGGGTGTGTTTTCCCTCTCTCTCTCTCTCTGGGTGGGTGTGTTTTCCCCCTCTCTCTCTCTCTGGGTGGGTGTGTTTTCCCCTCTCTCTCTGGGTGGGTGTGTTTTCCCCTCTCTCTCTCTGGGTGGGTGTGTTTTCCTCTCTCTCTCTCTCTGGGTTGGGTGTGTTTTCCCCCTCTCTCTCTCTCTGGGTGGGTGTGTTTTCCCCTCTCTCTCTCTCTGGGTGGGTGTGTTTTCCCTCTCTCTCTCTCTCTGGGTGGGTGTGTTTTCCCCTCTCTCTCTCTCTGGGTGGGTGTGTTTTCCCCTCTCTCTCTCTGGGTGGGTGTGTTTTCCCCTCTCTCTCTCTCTGGGTGGGTGTGTTTTCCCCCTCTCTCTCTCTCTGGGTGTCGTGTTTTCCCTCTCTCTCTCTGGGTGGGTGTGTTTTCCCCTCTCTCTCTCTCTCTCTGGGTGGGTGTGTTTTCCCCCTCTCTCTCTGGGTGGGTGTGTTTTCCCCTCTCTCTCTTCTCTCTGGGTGGGTGTGTTTTCCCCCTCTCTCTCTTCTCTCTGGGTGGGTGTGTTTTCCCCTCTCTCTCTCTGGGTGGGTGTGTTTTCCCCCCTCTCTCTCTCTCTGGGTGGGTGTGTTTTCCCCCCTCTTCTCTCTCTCTCTGGGTGGGTGTGTTTTCCCCCTCTCTCTCTCTGGGTGGGTGTGTTTTCCCACTCTCTCTCTCTGGGTGGGTGTGTTTTCCCCCCTCTCTCCTCTCTCTGGGTGGGTGTGTTTTCCCCCTCTCTCTCTCCTCTGGGTGGGTGTGTTTTCCCCCTCTCTCTCCCTCTGGGTGGGTGTGTTTTCCCCCTCTCTCTCTCTCTCTCTGGTTGGGTGTGTTTTCCCCCTCTCTCTCTCTCTGGGTGGGTGTTTTCCCTCTCTCTCTCTGGGTGTGTTTCTCTCTCTCCTCTCTCTCTCTCTGGGTGGGTGTGTTTTCCCCCTCTCTCTCTGGGTGGGTGTGTTTTCCCTCTCTCTCTCTGGGTGGGTGTGTTTTCCCTCTCTCTCTCTCTCTGGGTGGGTGTGTTTTCCCCCTCTCTCTCTCTCTCTGGGTGGGTGTGTTTTCCCCCCCCTCTCTCTCTCTGGGTGGGTGTGTTTTCCCCCTCTCTCTCTCTCTCTCTCTCTGGGTGGGTGTGTTTTCCCCCTCTCTCTCTCTCTCTCTGGGTGGGTGTGTTTTCCCCCTCTCTCTCTGGGTGGGTGTGTTTTCCCCTCTCTCTTCTCTCTGGGTGGGTGTGTTTTCCCCCTCTCTCTCTCTGGGTGGGTGTGTTTTCCCCCTCTCTCTCTCTGGGTGGGTGTGTTTTCCCCCTCTCTCTCTCTCTGGTGGGTGTGTTTTCCCCCTCTCTCTCTCTGGGTGGGTGTGTTTTCCCTCTCTCTCTCTCTCTGGGTGGGTGTGTTTTCCCCCTCTCTCTCTCTCTGGGTGGGTGTGTTTTCCCTCTCTCTCTCTCTCTGGGTGGGTGTGTTTTCCCCCTCTCTCTCTCTCTGGGTGGGTGTGTTTTCCCCCTCTCTCTCTGGGTGGGTGTGTTTTTCCCCCTCTCTTCTCTCTCTGGGTGGGTGTGTTTTCCCTCTCTCTCTCTCTCTGGGTGGGTGTGTTTTCCCTCTCTCTCTCTCTCTGGGTGGGTGTGTTTTCCCTCTCTCTCTCTCTCTCTGGGTGGGTGTGTTTTCCCCCTCTCTCTCTCTCTGGGTGGGTGTGTTTTCCCTCTCTCTCTCTCTCTGGGTGGGTGTGTTTTCCCCCTCTCTCTCTGGGTGGGTGTGTTTTCCCCCTCTCTCTCTCTGGGTGGGTGTGTTTTCCCCCTCTCTCTCTCTCTGGGTGGGTGTGTTTTCCCCCTCTCTCTCTCTGGGTGGGTGTGTTTTCCCCTCTCTCTCTCTCTCTCTGGGTGGGTGTGTTTTCCCCCTCTCTCTCTGGGTGGGTGTGTTTTCCCCTCTCCTCTCTCTCTGGGTGGGTGTGTTTCCCCTCTCTCTCTCTCTGGGTGGGTGTGTTTTCCCCCCCTCTCTCTCTCTGGGTGGGTGTGTTTCCCCCTCTCTCTCTCTCTCTCTCTGGGTGGGTGTGTTTTCCCCCTCTCTCTCTGGGTGGGTGTGTTTTCCCCCTCTCTCTCTCTCTGGGTGGGTGTGTTTTCCCCCTCTCTCTCTCTGTCTCTCTCTGGGTGGGTGTGTTTTCCCCCTCTCTCTCTGGGTGGGTGTGTTTTCCCCCTCTCTCTCTCTGGGTGGGTGTGTTTTCCCTCTCTCTCTCTCTCTGGGTGGGTGTGTTTTCCCCCTCTCTCTCTCTGGGTGGGTGTGTTTTCCCCCTCTCTCTCTCTCTGGGTGGGTGTGTTTTCCCCCTCTCTCTCTGGGTGGGTGTGTTTTCCCCTCTCTCTCTCTCTGGGTGGGTGTGTTTTCCCCCTCTCTCTCTCTGGTGGGTGTGTTTTCCCTCTCTCTCTCTCTGGGTGGGTGTGTTTTCCCCCTCTCTCTCTCTCTGGGTGGGTGTGTTTTCCCTCTCTCTCTCTCTCTGGGTGGGTGTGTTTTCCCCCTCTCTCTCTCTCTGGGTGGGTGTGTTTTCCCCTCTCTCTCTCTCTCTGGGTGGGTGTGTTTTCCCTCTCTCTGTCTCTCTGGGTGGGTGTGTTTTCCCCTCTCTCTCTCTCTCTGGGTGGGTGTGTTTTCCCCCTCTCTCTCTGGGTGGGTGTGTTTTCCCCCTCTCTCTTCTCTCTCTGGGTGGGTGTGTTTTCCCCTCTCTCTCTCTCTGGGTGGGTGTGTTTTCCCTCTCTCTCTGGGTGGGTGTGTTTTCCCCCCCCTCTCTCTCTCTCTGGGTGGGTGTGTTTTCCCCCCTCTCTCTCTCTCTCTGGGTGGGTGTGTTTTCCCCTCTCTCTCTCTGGGTGGGTGTGTTTTCCCACTCTCTCTCTCTGGGTGGGTGTGTTTTCCCCCTCTCTCTCCCTCTCTCTGGGTGGGTGTGTTTTCCCCCTCTCTCTCCTCTCTGGGTGGGTGTGTTTTCCCCCTCTCTCTCCTCTGGGTGGGTGTGTTTTCCCCTCTCTCTCTCTCTCTGAGTGGGTGTGTTTTCCGTCTCTCTCTCTGGTCGGGTGTGTATTCCCCTCTCTCTCTCTCTCTGGGTGGGTCTGTTTTCTCCTCTCTCTCTCTCTCTGGGTGGGTGTGTTTTCCCCCTCTCTCTCTCTCTGGGTGGGTGTGTTTTCCCCCTCTCTCTCTCTCTGGGTGGGTGTGTTTTCCCCCTCTCTCTCTGGGTGTGTTTTCCCCCTCTCTCTCTCTGGGTGGGTGTATTTTCCCCCTCTCTCTCTGGGTGGGTGTGTTTTCCCCCTCTCTCTCTCTCTCTGTGTGGGTGTGTTTTCCCCCTCTCTCTCTCTCTCTCTCTGGTTGGGTGTGTTTTCCCCCTCTCTCTCTCTCTGGGTGGGTGTTTTTCCCTCTCTCTCTCTGGGTGGGTGTGTTTCTCCTCTCTCTCTCTCTCTGGGTGGGTGTGTTTTCCCCCCTCTCTCTCTGGGTGGGTGTGTTTTCCCTCTCTCTCTGGGTGGGTGTGTTTTCCCTCTCTCTCTCTCTCTGGGTGGGTGTGTTTTCCCCTCTCTCTCTCTCTCTGGGTGGGTGTGTTTTCCCCCCTCTCTCTCTCTCTCTGGGTGGGTGTGTTTCCCCCTCTCCTCTCTCTCTCTGGGTGGGTGTGTTTTCCCCTCTCTCTCTGGGTGGGTGTGTTTTCCCCTCTCTCTCTCTCTCTGGGTGGTTGTGTTTTCCCCCCTCTCTCTCTCTCTCTGGGTGGGTGTGTTTTCCCCCTCTCTCTCTCTGGGTGGGTGTGTTTTCCCCCCTCTCTCTCTGGGTGGGTGTGTTTTCCCCTCTCTCTCTCTCTGGGTGGGTGTTTTCCCTCTCTCTCCTCTCTCTCTCTCTCTGGGTGGTGTGTTTTCCCCCTCTCTCTCTCTCTCTCTCTGGGTGGGTGTGTTTTCCCCTCTCTCTCTCTCTCTGGGTGGGTGTGTTTTCCCCTCTCTCTCTCTCTCTGGGTGGGTGTGTTTTCCCTCTCTCTCTCTCTCTCTGGGTGGGTGTGTTTTCCCCCTCTCTCTCTCTCTGGGTGGGTGTGTTTTCCCCCTCTCTCTCTCTCTCTGGGTGGGTGTGTTTTCCCCCTCTCTCTCTCTCTCTGGGTGGGTGTGTTTTCCCTCTCTCTCTCTCTCTCTGGGTGGGTGTGTTTCCCCCCCCTCTCTCTCTCTCTGGGTGGGTGTGTTTTCCCCCCTCTCTCTCTCTCTCTGGGTTGGGTGTGTTTTCCCCCCTCTCTCTCTGGGTGGGTGTGTTTTCCCCCTCTCTCTCTCTGGGTGGGTGTGTTTTCCCCTCTCTCTTCCTCTCTCTGGGTGGGTGTGTTTTCCCCCTCTCTCTCCCTCTGGGTGGGTGTGTTTTCCCCCTCTCTCTCCTCTGGGTGGGTGTGTTTTCCCCCTCTCTCTCTCTCTCTCTGAGTGGGTGTGTTTTCCGTTCTCTCTCTCTGGCGGGTGTGTTTCCCTCTCTCTCTCTCTGGGTGGGTCTGTTTTCTCTCTCTCTCTCTCTCTGGGTGGGTGTGTTTTCCCCCTCTCTCTCTCTGGGTGGGTGTGTTTTCCCCCCTCTCTCTCTCTGGGTGGGTGTGTTTTCCCCCTCTCTCTCTGGGTGTGTTTTCCCCCTCTCTCTCTCTGGGTGGGTGTATTTTCCCCCCTCTCTCTCTGGGTGGGTGTGTTTTCCCCCTCTCTCTCTCTCTCTGTGTGGGTGTGTTTTCCCCCTCTCTCTCTCTCTCTCTCTGGTTGGGTGTGTTTTCCCCCTCTCTCTCTCTCTGGGTGGGGTGTTTTCCCTCTCTCTCTCTGGGTGTGTTTTCTCTCTCTCTCTCTCTGGGTGGGTGTGTTTTCCCCCTCTCTCTCTGGGGGGTGTGTTCCCTCTCTCTCTGGGTGGGTGTGTTTTCCCCTCTCTCTCTCTCTCTGGGTGGGTGTGTTTTCCCCCTCTCTCTCTCTGGGTGGGTGTGTTTTCCCCACCCTCTCTCTCTCTGGGTGGGTGTGTTTCCCCCTCTCTCTCTCTCTCTCTGGGTGGGTGTGTTTTCCCCCCTCTCTCTCTGGTGGGTGTGTTTTCCCTCTCTCTCTCTCTCTGGGTGGTTGTGTTTTCCCCCCTCTCTCTCTCTCTCTCTGGGTGGGTGTGTTTTCCCCCTCTCTCTCTGGGTGGGTGTGTTTTCCCCCTCTCTCTCTGGGTGGGTGTGTTTTCCCTCTCTCTCTCTCTCTGGGTGGGTGTGTTTTCCCTCTCTCTCTCTCTCTCTCTGGGTGGGTGTGTTTTCCCCCTCTCTCTCTCTCTCTCTCTGGGTGGGTGTGTTTTCCCCTCTCTCTCTCTGGGTGGGTGTGTTTTCCCCCTCTCTCTCTCTCTGGGTGGGTGTGTTTTCCCCCTCTCTCTCTGGGTGGGTGTGTTTTCCCCCTCTCTCTCTCTGGGTGGGTGTGTTTTCCCCTCTCTCTCTCTCTGGGTGGGTGTGTTTTCCCCTCTCTCTGGGTGGGTGTGTTTTCCCCCTCTCTCTCTCTCTGGGTGGGTGTGTTTTCCCCTCTCTCTCTCTCTGGGTGGGTGTGTTTTCCCCCTCTCTCTCTGGGTGGGTGTGTTTTCCCCCTCTCTCTCTGGGTGGGTGTGTTTTCCCCCTCTCTCTCTCTCTGGGTGGGTGTGTTTTCCCCCTCTCTCTCTCTGGGTGGGTGTGTTTTCCCCCTCTCTCTCTCTGGGTGGGTGTGTTTTCCCCCTCTCTCTCTCTGGGTGGGTGTGTTTTCCCCTCTCTCTGGGTGGGTGTGTTTTCCCCCTCTCTCTCTCTCTCTGGGTGGGTGTGTTTTCCCCTCTCTCTCTCTCTGGGTGGGTGTGTTTTCCCCTCTCTCTCTCTCTCTGGGTGGGTGTGTTTTCCCCCTCTCTCTCTCTGGGTGGGTGTGTTTTCCCCCTCTCTCTCTCTCTGGGTGGGTGTGTTTTCCCCCTCTCTCTCTCTGGGTGGGTATGTTTTCCCCTCTCTCTCTCTGGGTGGGTGTGTTTTCCTCCTCTCTCTCTCTCTGGGTGGGTGTGTTTTCCCCTCTCTCTCTCTCTGGGTGGGTGTGTTTTCCCTCTCTCTCTCTCTCTGGGTGGGTGTGTTTCCCCCCCCTCTCTCTCTCTCTCTGGGTGGGTGTGTTTTCCCCCCTCTCTCTCTCTCTCTCTGGGTGGGTGTGTTTTCCCCCTCTCTCTCTCTGGGTGGGTGTGTTTTCCCCTCTCTCTCTCTCTGGGTGGGTGTGTTTTCCCCCCTCTCTCTTCCCTCTCTCTGGGTGGGTGTGTTTTCCCCCTCTCTCTCCCTCTGGGTGGGTGTGTTTTCCCCCCTCTCTCTCCCTCTGGGTGGGTGTGTTTTCCCCCCTCTCTCTCTCTCTCTGAGTGGGTGTGTTTTCCGTCTCTCTCTCTCTGGCCGGGTGTGTATTCCCCTCTCTCTCTCTCTCTGGGTGGGTCTGTTTTCTCTCTCTCTCTCTCTCTGGGTGGGTGTGTTTTCCCCCTCTCTCTCTCTCTGGGTGGGTGTGTTTTCCCCCCCTCTCTCTCTCTGGGTGGGTGTGTTTTCCCCCTCTCTCTCTGGGTGTGTTTTCCCCCCTCTCTCTCTCTGGGTGGGTGTATTTTCCCCCTCTCTCTCTGGGTGGGTGTGTTTTCCCCCTCTCTCTCTCTCTCTGTGTGGGTGTGTTTTCCCCCTCTCTCTCTCTCTCTCTCTCTGGTTGGGTGTGTTTTCCCCCTCTCTCTCTCTCTGGGTGGGTGTTTTCCCTCTCTCTCTCTGGGTGTGTTTTCTCTCTCTCTCTCTCTGGGTGGGTGTGTTTTCCCCCTCTCTCTCTGGGTGGGTGTGTTTTCCCTCTCTCTCTGGGTGGGTGTGTTTTCCCTCTCTCTCTCTCTCTGGGTGGGTGTGTTTTCCCCTCTCTCTCTGGGTGGGTGTGTTTTCCCCCCCCTCTCTCTCTCTGGGTGGGTGTGTTTCCCCCTCTCTCTCTCTCTCTCTCTCTGGGTGGGTGTGTTTTCCCCCTCTCTCTCTGGGTGGTGTGTTTTCCCTCTCTCTCTCTCTCTGGGTGGTTGTGTTTTCCCCCCCTCTCTCTCTCTCTCTCTCTGGGTGGGTGTGTTTTCCCCCTCTCTCTCTGGGTGGGTGTGTTTTCCCCCTCTCTCTCTGGGTGGGTGTGTTTTCCCTCTCTCTCTCTCTCTGGGTGGGTGTGTTTTCCCTCTCTCTCTCTCTCTCTCTCTGGGTGGGTGTGTTTTCCCCCTCTCTCTCTCTCTCTCTCTGGGTGGGTGTGTTTTCCCCCTCTCTCTCTCTGGGTGGGTGTGTTTTCCCCCTCTCTCTCTCTCTGGGTGGGTGTGTTTTCCCCCTCTCTCTCTGGGTGGGTGTGTTTTCCCCCTCTCTCTCTCTGGGTGGGTGTGTTTTCCCTCTCTCTCTCTCTGGGTGGGTGTGTTTTCCCTCTCTCTGGGTGGGGTGTGTTTTTCCCCCTCTCTCTCTCTCTGGGTGGGTGTGTTTTCCCCCTCTCTCTCTCTCTGGGTGGGTGTGTTTTCCCCCTCTCTCTCTGGGTGGGTGTGTTTTCCCCCTCTCTCTCTCTCTGGGTGGGTGTGTTTTCCCCCTCTCTCTCTGGGTGGGTGTGTTTTCCCCCTCTCTCTCTGGGTGGGTGTGTTTTCCCCCTCTCTCTCTCTCTGGGTGGGTGTGTTTTCCCCTCTCTCTGGGTGGGTGTGTTTTCCCCCTCTCTCTCTCTCTGGGTGGGTGTGTTTTCCCCTCTCTCTCTCTGGGTGGGTGTGTTTTCCCCTCTCTCTCTCTCTCTGGGTGGGTTTGTTTTCCCCCTCTCTCTCTCTGGGTGGGTGTGTTTTCCCCCTCTCTCTCTCTCTGGGTGGGTGTGTTTTCCCCCTCTCTCTCTCTGGGTGGGTATGTTTTCCCTCTCTCTCTCTGGGTGGGTGTGTTTTCCTCCTCTCTCTCTCTCTCTGGGTGGGTGTGTTTTCCCCCCTCTCTCTCTCTCTGGGTGGGTATGTTTTCCCTCTCTCTCTCTGGGTGGGTGTGTTTTCCTCCTCTCTCTCTCTCTCTGGGTGGGTGTGTTTTCCCCCTCTCTCTCTCTGTTGGGGGGGTGCGGTGGGGGAAGTGTTTTCCTCTCTGGTTGAGGTTTTTTTTTCCTCTGGTTCTGGAAGATTCTCTCTCGCTGCCCTGATTTTCTCACCGTTATGTTCAAGTCATCGTAACCGTCACAGCCGAGATACCAGCCGTCGTCTGAATCATCCAACTCCGCACCAGCTGCCACACATCGAACCGCCGCCATCCCGAGCACCGACTCCGCCCTCGTCTCCAGCTGCTCTCCCCGGATTCCGACTCCACCCCCCGCCGCCCCTCCCGGGTCTCAGGTCCCGACTCCACCCCCCGGGTCCAGATTCCACCGCCGGTTCTCGACTCGCGCCCCCCCCCCCAAGGCTTCAACTCCCAGCTCCCGCCCAAACCTCCCCCATCCGCTCCTCTCTACCTCCATTCCCTGCTCCAGTCCCCCGCCCGATCTTTTCCCTGTCCCACTCTTCTCCCTTTCCCCACCCCCACTCTTCTCCCCTTCCCCACCCCCCACTCTTCTCCCTTTCCCCACCCCCCACTCTTCTCCCCTTCCCCAACCCCCACTCTTCTCCCCTTCCCCACCCCCACTCTTCTCCCCTTCCCCACCCCACACTCTTCTCCCCTTCCCACCCCACTCTTCTCCCCTTCCCCACCCCCACTCTTCTCCCCTTCCCCACCCCCACTCTTCTCCCCTTCCCACCCCCACTCTTCTCCCTTCCCCACCCCCACTCTTCTCCCCTTCCCCACCCCCACTCTTCTCCCCTTCCCCACCCCCACTCTTCTCCCCTTCCCCACCCCCAACTCTTCTCCCCTTCCCCACCCCCACTCTTCTCCCCTTCCCCACCTCCGACTCTTCTCCCCTTCCCCACCCCCGCTCTTCTCCCCCTTCCCCACCCCCGCTCTTCTCCCCTTCCCCACCCCCGCTCTTCTCCCCTTCCCCACCCCCGCTCTTCTCCCCTTCCCCACCCCCGCTCTTCTCCCCTTCCCCACCCCCGCTCTTCTCCCCTTCCCCACCCCCGCTCTTCTCCCCTTCCCCACCCCCGCTCTTCTCCCCTTCCCCACCCCCGCTCTTCTCCCCTTCCCACCCCCGCTCTTCTCCCCTTCCCCACCCCCGCTCTTCTCCCCTTCCCCACCCCCGCTCTTCTCCCCTTCCCCACCCCCGCTCTTCTCCCCTTCCCCACCCCCGCTCTTCTCCCCCTTCCCCACCCCCGCTCTTCTCCCCTTCCCCACCCCCGCTCTTCTCCCCTTCCCCCACCCCCGCTCTCTCCCTTCCCCACCCCCGCTCTTCTCCCCTTCCCCACCCCCGCTCTTCTCCCCTTCCCCACCCCCCGCTCTTCTCCCCTTCCCCCACCCCCGCTCTTCTCCCCTTCCCCACCCCCGCTCTTCTCCCCTTCCCCACCCCCGCTCTTCTCCCCTTCCCCACCCCCGCTCTTCTCCCCTTCCCACCCCCCGCTCTTCTCCCCTTCCCCACCCCCGCTCTTCTCCCCTTCCCCACCCCCGCTCTTCTCCCCTTCCCCACCCCCAGCTCTTCTCCCCTTCCCCACCCCCGCTCTTCTCCCCTTCCCCACCCCCGCTCTTCTCCCCTTCCCCACCCCCGCTCTTCTCCCCTTCCCACCCCCCTGCTCTTCTCCCCTTCCCCACCCCGCTCTTCCCTTCCCACCCCCGCTCTTCTCCCCTTCCCCACCCCCGCTCTTCTCCCCTTCCCCACCCCCGCTCTTCTCCCCTTCCCCACCCCCGCTCTTCTCCCCTTCCCCACCCCCGCTCTTCTCCCCTTCCCCACCCCCGCTCTTCTCCCCTTCCCCACCCCCCGCTCTTCTCCCCTTCCCCACCCCCGCTCTTCTCCCCTTCCCCACCCCCGCTCTTCTCCCCTTCCCCACCCCCGCTCTTCTCCCCCTTCCCCACCCCCGCTCTTCTCCCCTTCCCCACCCCCGCTCTTCTCCCCTTCCCCACCCCCGCTCTTCTCCCCTTCCCCACCCCCCGCTCTTCTCCCTTTCCCACCCCCGCTCTTCTCCCTTTCCCCACCCCCGCTCTTCTCCCTTTCCCCACCCCCGCTCTTCTCCCTTTCCCCACCCCCGCTCTTCTCCCTTTCCCCACCCCCGCTCTTCTCCCTTTCCCCACCCCCGCTCTTCTCCCTTTCCCCACCCCCGCTCTTCTCCCTTTCCCCACCCCCGCTCTTCTCCCTTTCCCCACCCCCGCTCTTCTCCCTTTCCCCACCCCCGCTCTTCTCCCCTTCCCCACCCCCGCTCTTCTCCCCTTCCCCACCCCCGCTCTTCTCCCCTTCCCCACCCCCGCTCTTCTCCCCTTCCCCACCCCCGCTCTTCTCCCCTTCCCCACCCCCGCTCTTCTCCCCTTCCCCCACCCCCGCTCTTCTCCCCCACCCCCGCTCTTCTCCCCTTCCCCCACCCCCGCTCTTCTCCCCTTCCCCCACCCCCGCTCTTCTCCCCTTCCCCACCCCCGCTCTTCTCCCCGTCCCCACCCCCGCTCTTCTCCCCGTCCCCACCCCCGCTCTTCGCCCCGTCCCCACCCCCGCTCTTCGCCCCGTCCCCACCCCCGCTCTTCGCCCCGTCCCCACCCCCGCTCTTCGCCCCGTCCCCACCCCCGCTGTTCTCCCCGTCCCCACCCCCGCTGTTCTCCCCGTCCCCACCCACGCTGTTCTCCCCGTCCCCACCCACGCTGTTCTCCCCGTCCCCACCCGCTCCTCTCCCCGTCCCCACCCCTGCTTCTCTCCCCGTCCCCACCCCTGCTTCTCTCCGCACTCCTCTCCCTGTCTCCCTCCCCCCCGCTGCTCCTCTCCCCGTCTCCCTCCCCCCCGCTGCTCCTCTCCCCGCTCGTCACCATGTCCCCCCCCCCCGCTCTTTTCCCTGCCCCCAGCTCTTCTCCCTGTCCCCCCGTCCCGCTGTTCTCCCTGTTTCCCCGCCCCACTGTTCTCCCGTCCCTGCACACTCGTCTCACCATTGCCCCCCGCTCTTCTCCCTTTCCTCCCACTCTTCTCCCCATGCCCCCCCACTCCTCTCCCTGGCCCCCCCCCCCCCCCCCCCCGCTGCTCTCCATGTTCCCCGGCCCGCTCCTCTCCCCGGCCCCGCCCACTCCTCTCCCCATTGCCCCCCGCTGTTCTCTTTCCTCCCACTCTTCTCCCCATGCCCCCCCACTCCTCTCCCTGCCCCCCCCCGCTGCTCCCCATGTCCCCCCCGCTGCTCCCCATGTCCCCCCCGCTGCTCCCCATGTCCCCCCGCTGTTCTCCCTGTTCCCCCCCCCCGCCGTTCTCCCTGTTCCCCCCCCCGCCGCCGTTCTCCCTGTTCCCCCGCCGCGCCGTTCTCCCCGTCCCCGCCCGCTCTTCTCCCCATCGTCCCCCGCTCTTCTCCCTTCCCCCCCCCGCTCTTCTCCCTTCCCCCCCCCGCTCTTCTCCCTTTCCCCCCGCTCTTCTCCCTTTCCCCCCGCTCTTCTCCCTTTCCCCCCACTCTTCTCCCCATGCCCCCCTGCTCTTCTCCCTGCTTCCCCCGCGCTCCTCTCCCCGTCCCCACCGCTCCTCTC
Source organism: Heterodontus francisci (assembly GCF_036365525.1). Classification (NCBI taxonomy): domain Eukaryota; kingdom Metazoa; phylum Chordata; class Chondrichthyes; order Heterodontiformes; family Heterodontidae; genus Heterodontus; species Heterodontus francisci. The sequence continues at coordinate 36,077,316 of NC_090388.1, read as the reverse complement.
CCCGTCCCCACCGCTCCTCTCCCCGTCCCCATCCTCTCCCTGTCCCCTCCCCCCGCTCCTCTCCCTGTCCCCTCCCCCCGCTCCTCTCCCTGTCCCCTCCCCCCGCTCCTTTCCCTGTCCTGCCCCCCACTCCCCAGCTCCTCTCCCCAACCCGCCTTCGTCCCCTCCTGGATCCTCCCTCCAGGTCCCCACACCGCCCCCTGCCCGGCTCCCACCCAGCCCTCGTGCCCTGACCCCAGCTCTTTCTCCCAGGGCCCTGTTTATTCCCCCAGTCCAGACTGATGGGCAATAAGGGGAGGTGCAGGGACTTTCACTGATCTGCAGGATGAGTATCCAGAATCACAGAATTGCTACAGCACAGGAGACCATTTGGCCCCTTGTGTCTGTGCCAGCTCTCCGAAAGAGCAATTTTCCTAGTGCCACTCCCCCGCCCTCTCCCCGTTGCCCTGCATATTCTTCTTTTTCAGATAACAATCCAATTCCCTCTTGAGTGCCTTGATTCAATCTGCCTCCACGACACTCTCAGGTAGTGCATTCCAGTCCTAAACCACTCACTGCATGAAAACTTTTTTCCTCATACCACCATTGCTTCTTTTGCCAATTACTTTAAATCTGTCTTCTCGTTCTTGATCCCTCCACCAATGGAACAGTTTCACTCTATCTACTCTGTCCAGACCCCTCATGATTTTGAACACTGAAGTAACTGAAGTTCCTCATCCCTGGAACAATTCTCATGAATCTTTTCTTCCTCTCGAGTGCCTTCACAGCCTTCCTAAAGTGTGATGCTCAGAATTGGACACAATACGCCAGTTGAGGACGAACCAGGGTTTTGTACAGGTTCAGCATAACGTCCTTGCTTTTGTACTCAATGCCCCTGTTTATAAAGCCCAGGATTCTGTATGCTTTATTAACTGCTTTCACAACCTGCCCTGCCACCTTCAATGATTTGTGCGCATATAATGCCTTTGAATTGCACCCTTATTTTATAATGCCTCTCCTTGTTCTTCCTACCTAAATGTATCTGTTCACACTTCTCTGCGATAAATTTAATCTGCCACTTGTCCACCCATTCCACTAGCCTGTCTAAGTCCTCTTAAAGTTTATCACTATCCTCTTCACAGTTCACACTACTTCCAAGTTTTGTGTCATCCACAAATTTTGAAATTCTGCCCTGTACGCCAAAGTCTAGGTGACTAGTATAGATTAAGAAAAGCAGTGGTCCCAACACTGACCCCTGGGGAACCTGACTATATTGACTTCCTCCAGTCCAAAAGACCACCACTACTCTCTGTTTCCTGTCACTCAGCCAACTTCATGTCCATATCCACTGTCCCCTTTCTTACAAGGCTTTTAACTTTGCTGACAAGCCTGTTATGTGGCACTTTATCAAATGCGTTTTGGAAGTCCATATGCACCACACCAACCATATGACCCTCATCAACCCTCTCTGTCACCTCATCAAAACATTCAAGTAATTTAGTTAAATATCATTTACCCTTAACAAATCCGTGCTGGCTTTCCTTAATTAATCCACATTTGTCCAAGCCACTGTTAATTTTGTTCCGGATTATTGTTTCTAAAAGCTTTCCCACCACCGAGGTTAAACTGATTGGTCTGAGGTTGCTTTTCTTATCCTTACACGCTTTTTTGAACAAAGGTGTAACATTTGCAATTCTCCAGTCCTCTGGCACCACCCCTGTATCTAAAGAGGATTGGAAGATTATGGCTTGTTCCTCCACAATTTCCTCTCTTACTTCCCGCATTTCCTGCATTACAACAGTGACTACTGTTCTAAAAAAGAACTTCATTGGCTGTTAAGCGCTTTGAGACGTCCGGTGAACGTTTTGCTGTGGTTAGGCCACAAATAGAGTATTGCATCAAGTTCTGGTCACCACAGTTTAGGAAGGATGTGAGGATCTTTGAGAGCATACAGAGGAGATTTACCAGAATGGTTCCAGGGATGACAGATTTTAGCTACAAGATTAGGTTGGAGAAGCCAGGGTTGTTCTTGGAGCAAAGGAGATTAAGGGGAGATTTGATAGAGGTGTCCCAGATTATTACAGGTTCAGATAAGGCAGACAAAGAAAAGCTGTTCCCATTAGCTGATGGTATAAGGACTAAGGGACACAGATTTAATGTTTTGGGCAAGCGATGCAGGGGGGAATGTGAGGAAGGACTTTTTTTACGCAGTGAGTGGTAATTGTTAAACTACAAAAAGCTTGTTGTGGAAGGATAATGCTGGAACCTAGCTTTACTCGGTTTCACATTTATTGTACAGAATAAAAGAAATACAAACATGTAGCTCCTCACTCAAAACCTTCTACAAGTCTCAGTAAGAGTCTCCTTATAAGTGCTCAAGTAAGACCTCAGTTCACACCCTCCACCTGCATATAATTAAACAATTGATCAACAATTAACAGTAATGACCTGGAACTCACTGCCTAAGAGAGTGGTGGAAGCTGAAACGATGAATGATTTCAAAAGGAAATTAGATAGGCACTTGAAGGAAATAAACATGCAGTACTATGGGATAAAGCGGGGGAATGGGACTGAATGGATTGCTATACAGAGAGCCAGCATGGACTGAATGGTTTTCTCTGCTGTAATGAGCATCATTATGAGCAGCCCCCTCTACTTTACTCACTCAAACGTAGTGGTAACAGCTGTGCTTGAGAGCAATAGAATACTTAATGCAGGGGATGGGGTGTTCTGAGTGTTGGAGGAAGAAAGAAAAGCATTAGGTTGGCATTAGGAACCTACGCAACAGCAACATATATTTTTATAGCACCTTTAATGTATTAAAACCTCCCGAGGTGCCTCACAGGAGCATTATAAAACAAAATATGACACCAAGCCACATAAGGAGATTTTGGTCAAATGACCGAAAGCTTGGTCAAAGAGTTGGTTTGAAGGAGTTTCTTAAAGGAGGAAATAGAGGCGGAGATGTGTAGAGAGGGTATTCCAGAGCTTAGGGCCTGGGCAGCTGAAGATACGACCACCAATGGTGAAGCAGTTAAGATTGGGGATACTCAAAAGTCCAGAATTAGATGAGTGCAGGTATCTCGGAGGTTTGTGGAGTTGGGGTACATTACAGAGATAGAGAGAGGTGAGGCCATGGAGGAATCTGAAAACAAGGATTACAGAATTGCAGAAGACATCAATCAGAATGCACTGTGCATTTTCAAGTGCTTAATAAAGGGGTGAAAGTAATTGTCAGAGACCGTCTTCAGTGAAGCCCCCAGCCACAAAATGTCTGATGTGCACTGCTGTGGCAGGCTCACAAATTTCGATGGCTTACTACTTCAATTCCCTTAGGACCATGAGGTCTTCCCATGGTTTTGCTCCTCTCATGATTATTATGCACTGTTTTGTCCTGTAGAGAGTGTGAGAGTTCATGAGTGGCCATTGAAAAGGTAAGTGTGGAGATGTGTGGCTTGCATTGGTAGTGCATCTAGGAAGAAAAAGCAGGATGGTGCAGTGTTGAATGGGAAGCAAGTGACTGTAGTATAAAGGGAGGAAACAATCCTGAGAGAAATTTATGATTATGTAATGGCTAGCATGTGAGAAAAAAATGGCACTTGCGGCTGGTATGGAGGGAGTGAGGAAGAGGTGAGTGCTTGTAATGAGAATGAGAGGTGGCCTTTTAGAGTTGTGAAAGAATTGATAGAGGAAATGGAATTTTTGAAAGTCCTGTGAGATGATGTGAAGGACTGCTGCCATGTATTGTAGAGAGAGAGAGAGATAAATGAAGAGCAGTACTGCCCTTGGTACGCTAGTGAAGTAATTTAAGTGCTTCCTGCACTGTATGCATGCCCTGGGAATGATGCTGCTATGGCTGATGACCTCTGAAGTCTCTCTGATGGCTAGCGTGCTTGGCTTCGCCCCTGGCACTGCTGGGATACAGGAGTTCCTTCTTTGTCTTCATCTCTTACACAAACACCTCCAAAGAGGCTTATGAGAATCTGGGTGTTTGCCCACAAATGCACACAAATCACTCCAAAATGCATACAAACTCCATTTGTAGCTCTACTGCCCTATTGTTCTATACTTCTTCCCTCCTCCCATTTCCCAGCCTTCGCAAAAGCAGACAAATATTTATAATACATTTTGAGCCTTTATAAAGGCTAAAAGAGTCCCCCATTTGGTGTCACCTATCCGTAAGTGGGAACATCCCTTTAAATTTGAGCTGTTAGCCAGATTTTCCACATTTCCCATTGGCTGCCAGTATAAGGCCAAAGTTGCTCTGAGAGCCTAAGCTATTTCTTGAAATCAGCTGATCATGGAAATTTTCAGGCAGTCAGCTCAGTACACTGTTGACGAGCTTTGCACTAGCAGCTAACTTTTTAGGTCCACTTTGGAAGGATTGCAAAATTAGCCATAATATGCTTTATCATTTTGCACACGTATTCCACACTTTCATGATATCACTTTTTCTCTCTCATAAAGTTAGTTATATATTATTAATGTGAGCAAGTAAGAAATCTCTATCCCATGATTCAGTAGATAATTATGAATGGTTTATGGAACATCAATTAATTTCCCTCAACCTATTAAACAATTGATCTGATTAACGATCTGGGTATGACAGCCCTCCTCAAAAGGCAAGGCTGATATCAATCAAGATCCTCTCATAAAAGGCTGTATAATATTGTTTAGCAAGATTATTGATCCACTTTTAATATTAATAAAAATTCTTTGATATTTATTGCATTGTATTACATTACTGCATCTGACAATGCAGTTTGGAGGAGATACAAAATAATGAAGGCATAGAAGAATTGTGTTAGAATGGTTAAAGCACAGAAGGTGGTCAGTTGGCTTGTCGAGCTTATGCAGGCACTCTGCAGGAGCTCGTCCCACTCCCCCACCCTTTCCCCGTAGCCCTGCAAATTTTTCCTCTTCAAATGCTTATCCAGTTCCTTTTGAATGCCACAATTGAATCTGCCTCCACCACCACTTCAGGTAGCGGATTCCAGATTGTAGCCACTTGCTGCGTAAAAAGGTTTTTCCTCATGTCGCCTTTGGTTCTTTTGCCAATCACTTTAAATCTGTGTCCTCTGGTTCTCGACCCTTCCGCCAATGGTAACAGTTTCTCTCTATCTACTCTGTCTTTAGACCCCTCATGATTTTGAACATATCTATCAAATTTACTCTCAAACTTCTCTTCTCCAAGGAGAACAACCTCAGCTTCTCTTATTTATCCTTGTAATTGAAGTCACTCATTGATCACATGCCTTTTCATCTATATCAATATCTCTTCCTAGTATTTGTCTTATTTTCTCCAATACTACTATTGGAGACTAATTTTTTAAAAGCTGAGAGTTTTACTCTCTATCACACAAACTTTAGCCGCTTTTAATCATTGAAGTAGGGGTGTCCAACCTGTAGCTCACAATCTTTGGCACTTGACTGCCTTCAATGTTTGAAAATTAAATACTCAACCGAGGATAATTTAACCTGTTTGCTATTTGTAACAACATTGTAAAAGTTTCTTTACACATTTGTTTATGATTTCACAGCAAATAATGAATAGAAAAAATCCCCTCAAAGTTACTTTTTAAAATTGTAAATATTCAAGGTGGCCTGCGGGTTAACATATTTATTTACTGCCAACAGCATTCTAGAGCACTCAGATGTAGATTTACATTTTCCTCCTAAATTACTGTGTTTGGAAGACAGGATGTCGGAGGTTGCATAAACAGAAACAGAATTGACCTCTGAATATGATAACCCCATTATATGTAAAACTAATTTTCCAAAATTGTCATTACAGCAGTCCACATAGGAAATGGTAATTGAAACACTGCAAATACACAACCTATGGAGATAGCTATAATGTCAGTATCAGCATTCTTATTTTGCTCCTGGATGCATTTGTGGTTGGACATCTAGGAAGAAATCCCTGTGTTGCATTCAACAGAGGAATTATGCATCAAGTCAGAAAGATAGTCAAGCTCAGAAGCACTTATTGCTTCATATTTTCTCCTTTTCCCCTTCAACTTCTCTTCATGTCTGTTCAATTCTGTAAAATAATCACTGTCCTTGGGCTACTTTGTTGAAGCCAAATGGTCCCTCATGCCTACTTACATTCAAGTAAATGATCGCTGTTGGTCTTGGACAGGCACTGACGCTGACGTCACGAGACAGCTCTGGCTGGGACGATACCATGGTTATGTAATGGGGTGTTTTGGAGTTAGCCATCTTACCAAAGATGGAGCTATGTTGGGATAAACTTTCACTGGTGATAATATTGCACTGAAGAAAACTTAATGAGAGGCTGCTTGACCAACACCCTTTTCTTTATAAAAGTATTTGCTATAAATAGGATAATGTGTTTGAAACAGCCTGCTGTTTGGAGATGAACTGAATTACTCTCAGTTCATTACCTTAATTACACCAAACTGTAATAAAGTACTTAGAATCATATCCTCACTTATATCACTTGTGCAGCAAGGTTTATAGAAAGGAGAAGACCAGAACTACTGCTGTATCTCATTAATTAGCACTAATATTTAGGATAAAATAGCATCTGCTTAATGTGACAAATGTGAAAAAAATCTATCTCTTTCAATATCTAATGAATATTTTAAGGAAGTACTCTTGTTGGCAATTTGTTGACCTTGCCAAGGATTAATTATTTTATTTATTCTTAACCATAGTCTTCAGCTGTCAGTTATGATTATGAGCCATGTTCCAAGTGAGTTATGAAGGAAGACCTTCAGATCTTCTGGGAAGGTGGATACATCAGTCTATATTTTTGTCCGACAGCAGTTTTAACTGGTTCAAAAGATTTTCTCATCTTACTATTCCATGAGAAATCTTCAACTTGAAAGTTATAGTTCCTTGTGGCTTCTTCCGAAAACACATAACTTTAATGTGAAGGAAGGAAACAGTTTTTCTTGTACCTGCTTTGCTTCTCATTGGTGTGCTTTCTCTATTTTGAGCAGAGCTCAAGTTATAGTCTGTGCATTCATTGGATTAAGGGAATTAGAATAGAAGAACTTCAGCTCCCTTAAATATTGCACAATCATAAGTTTGCAGTTTCGTCTTTATTACATTAGTTGCAGGGGGAATTTGTATGAGGCAGAAGTCTCAGAAGGTCGTCTGTGACCTTAAACTTGCATTTGTTAATTGTGCGTTGTTACAATACTTATGGCTCATCACAAATGTCTTTATCGTTACACAAAGAACATCAGCAGAACAAGAGGCTTGATTTTCAAATTGGGGTCAGGAACCCGATGCCAGGATAATTTCTGGGTTCCAATCCAGCGCTGCAACTGCGTCACTCATGTGATGTTATCTTCAAATGTAATTCCCCTAATTGGGCCAGTGACGAGCTCGACATTAAATTAGTGGTGCCGAGCCTAACCAGGATTCAGGAGGTTCCTGCAGAGCGCGAGCAGCAAAGGCAGACAACAGCCATGATGAGGCCTGCCCCTTCTTTGCCGAAGGCAGCACCTCGGAGGTGCAGCAGCCTTACTGAGCACAAAAGTGACCAAACGGCCAAATGCAAAGTAAAGCTCGTGATCCGGCGCAAGGTCCCCGAGATCCTGACATTTTGCAACGTCAAAAAAAAACTTACCTCTGCCCACTTTGAACCCGACAACTGTGCATTAATGTGCACCAGACCATCTAGGTTCAGCAATTTCAACTTTGAAAATTGCCTTCTTGCCCTCCCACAAGGAGCTTAATGGCCCATTAATTGGAGGCGTATGGGTTTGTTGTGACCCCCCCTCAACTTTGAAAATTTTGACACATTCTGGAGGTGGTGGGATCCAGTACCGCCCTCTGGGAACACAGTTTTCAAATCGCACCCGCATGCCTTCCCGACCCCATTGGCAATAGAAAATCCCAGCCATGGTGTCCTCCATCACATTCCATTCTATTGTCTCAGCAAAAGGGGAACAAGATCATTTCATATGTTCAGTAATGTGGTTGAGATATTTATAATTTTTTTTATCCTGTTGCAGTACAAATTAGTTGTGACATACAATGTAGTTTCTGAGCAGATTATGACATTATTGCTTACGGTATCCACAGTGATTCCCTGGCATTATTAAACATATTAGAAATGTATAGATTTGAACCAAGGTCAGTATTGTGATTTTTGTGTGTTTACTCTAGGTTATTTTCTTGAATTCAGCAGTACAACCCCGCCCATAGGTATGGCCTCTCCTTGAGGCTCCGCATGTGCTAATACCTGGCTAATATCTAGGTAATTTGTAGGATGCCTAGTGATTGAACAGAAAAAACCTTGTCAATGCATTTTGGCTTACTGATTATATCATGGACCTTCACATTATCTTCCTTGTCTTTGGAGAGCAGTAGGACAAACACTAAACTGTAGCTTATGCTATAAACTGCCCCTTGGGCTATAAACTGCCTGTCAGGTTATTAAACAGTAAAGGGAGCAATGACACACTAGATTCTAGTAATCATTAATAGTATTAGTTAGAAGCTTAACTATTTGAATTGGCAGGCAAAAAAGCCATTATGTCTTATGAATTAGTTGCCAGTTCTTCTTATTGATCATGCACTGAGATTCGATGGCCTATCTATCTCTGTTAGCTTCAGGCATGCTACTCAATTTAACAAGTTAGGCTGAGAAATATAAGAGCATAAGAATAGAAACAGGAGTAGGCCATATGGCCCCTACAGCCAGCTCTGCCATTCAATGAGATTATAGCTGATCTGATCTTGGGCTCAACTCCACTTTCCTGCCAGATGGCCATAACCTTTGACTCCCTTATAGTTCAAAATTCATCCTTGAATATTATCAATGACTCAGCCTCCACAGCTCGCTGAGGTAGAGAATTCCAAAGATTCATGACCCTCTGAGAGAAGAAACTCCTCCTAATCTCTGTCTTAAATAGGCAACCCCTTATTCTGAAACTATCGGCTGAATTTTACCAGCCCTATGGTGACAAGCTGGTAGATGGGAGGAGTTGGAATATCGCAACAAAAGGCGCGAGAGGAAAGCCTGACTTCTTTACTTTGCAACTGGATATTATGAAGGGCGGCCGACTGGCGGGTGGATGTCAGGGTCAAAAGCAGCAGGAAGGTAATTAAGCCTGTTTAACAGGCAATTAATGCCAATTTTACCAGGGATTTCTAATTTTGCTCAAAGGAGCATGCAGGTTCTCACAGCAGTCCAGCAATCTGTGCTGCAACACATTACTAGGATTGCTTGGTGTACAGGGTGCAATTTCAAAATTTGCAGCTGATATGAAACTTGGAAACATTGTGAACTGTGAGGAGGATAGTGTAGAACTTCAAAAGGACATAGGTTGATGGAACAGGTGGACAAGTGGCAGATGAAATTTAATGTAGAGAAGTGTGAAGTGATTCATTTTGGTCGGAAGAATGCAGAGAGACAATATAAAATAAAGGGTACAGTTCTAAAGGGAGTGCCGGTGCAGAGGGATCTGGGTGTATATGTGCATAAATCATTGAAGGTGGCAGGACAGGTTGAGAGAGTGATTAATAGAGCATACAGCATCCTAGGCTTCATTTATAGGAGCATAGAGTACAAAAGCAAGGAAGTTATCTTAAACTTGTGTAGAACACTGTTTCAGCCTCTATTGGAGGATTGTGTCCAGTTCTGGATGCCACACTTTCGGAAAGATGTGAAGACATTAGAGAGAGTGCAGAAAAGATTCACAAGAATGATTCCAGTTACGTGGATAGATTGGAAAAGTTGGGCTGTTTTCCTTAGAGAAGAGAAGGTTGAGAGGAGATTTGATAGAGGTGTTCAAAATCATGAGGATTCTGGACAGAGCAGATGGGGAAAAACTGTTCTTATTGGTGGAAGGATTGAGAACAAGATTTAAGGCAATTGACAAAAGAAGAAATAGCAACATGAGGAAGAACTTTTTCAAGCACTGAGTGGTTAGAATCTGGAATGCACTGCCTGAGTGTGGTGGAGGCAGGTTCAATTGAGGCATTCAAGAGGGAATTTGATTGTTATCTGAAAAGGAAGAATGTGCAGGGCTACAAGGAGAAGGTAGGGGAGTGGCACTAGGTGATTGTTCTTTCTGAGAGCCAGCACAGACAAGATGGGCTGAATGGTCTCCTTCTGTGCTGTAACAATTCTGTGGTTCTGTGAATCTGTGCTGAGGCACCACCCCAGGAGAGTGTCAGTGGCTCTGTGCAGCACGGACTTGCTGTCCTCTCTCAGGATGACAGCATTCATGCTCTCATCAAAGCCACTCCACCAGTGCTCTTGCTGTTGCCTTTCAGGCAGCCAGCCCAGACTGCTGCTACACATGTCAAGGTGGTGCAATCCGAAGCCGAGTCCTCAAGGCCCAGAGCTGCAAGTCCATCTGCTGTTTCCCCGATGAAAGTCAGCAGCCTTCCACCAAGCATGCTGCAGCCACTAGGGTAGTACCGCTTGGGAGCACTAGACCAGGCAAGGGCACGGCAAGACAGGCACTAAAGGAATGCCCAAGAGTGAGTAGTTCCGTTTTGTATGTATTATTGGATGTGTTGTTGAATAAAGTTGTTATGGAATTTTTATTTTAGTGGTGTTTTTATTTCGGGATTTTTGCCAAGAGGACACTTTGTTGGTCTATGGCAGAGAGATAGAAAGGTGATCGGAAGTGGTTCAGTGTCATCTTCTGATGTTTGGTTTCTGTAGTGCTGGCACCAGCGGCATTACAGAGCTGAATTTTGCCATGTGTGTAAATGCAAGAAGTGTAGTTAACAAGGTTGTTGAACTGCAGGCACAAATAACCATGTTGGAATATTATGTAGTGACGATAAGAAAGTCTTGGCTCAAAAAAAGGGAAGGATTCACCGCTTAATATTCAGGTATTCAGGAAAGATAGGGAAGGAGAAAAAGGAGGCGGGATTAAGGAAAACATTACAGTGCTGGAAAGAGAATGTTCTTGGGGGGGGGTGGTGGTCAAACGTGGAATCTATTTGGTTGGAGTTAAGAAACTATAGAGGACCTATTATGCTACTTGGTGTATATTATAGGCCACCAAATAGTGGGAAGGAGATAGAAAAGCAGATTTGGAGAAAAATTACTGAGAGGTACATGTATTGAGTAGTGCTAATGGGAGACTTTAACTACCCCAATATGGAATGGGGTGGTGATAGTGTTAAGGGCAAAGAGGGGGAGGAACTTTTGAAGTGTGCTCAGGAGAACTTTCTAGGTCAGCATTTTTCCTCCCCAACAAGGAAGGAGGCGTTGCTGAACCAGTCCTAGGAAATGAAGTGGGTCAAGTGGAGAATGTCACAGTGGGCCACATGTCAGAAATATTAATTGTGGTATCATAGGGTTTTGATTAGTTATAGAGAAGAACAAGGAGTAATCTTGAATAAAAATATTTAACTGGAGGAGGGCTGATTTCAGCAAATTGTGAAGGGATCTGGCCCGGGTAAATTGGAGTCAAACACTGGCAGGCAGAAATATAATGGAGCAATGGTGGCTTTTGAAGGGGAGATAGTTTGGGTACAGTCTAGGCACAATTCTACAAAGGGGAAAATGAGGGCAAACGAAGCCAGAGCTCCCTAGGTGACGAAAGGGCAGGATGAAGCAGAAAAAGGGGCATATGACAGCTGCCAGCTTAATAACACTAGGGAGAATCCGGCTGAATATAAAAAGTACAGCGCAGAAGTGAAAAAGGAAGTAAGAGAGGCAAAGAAAGAGTACGAGAATAGATTGGTGGCTAACATAATGGGGAATCTAAAGATCTTCTATAAGCATATTAACAGTAAAGTGTTGTCAGAGAAATAGTAGAGCCGATTAGGGACCAATATGGAGATTTATTGGTGGACGCAGAAGGCATAGCTGAGGTATTAAATGAGTATTTTGCATTACTGTTTACCAAGGAATAGGACTTTGCCAAAGCTACACTAAATAAGGAAGTTGTTGGGATACTGGATGAGATAAAAATAAAGCAGAAGTACTAGAGAGGCTGGTAATACCTAAAGTGTATAAATCATCCAGTTGGATGGGATGCATCCTAGGTTGCTGAGGTGGTGGCCACCATCTTCTAATCCTCCTCTGATACAGAAGTAGTGCCAAAAGACTGGAGGATTGTAGATGTTGCACTCTTATGGGGAGGCAATGGAGTAGTGATAATGCCCTGGACTAGCAATGCAGAAGTCCAGACTAATTCTCTGAATGGAACAATTGTCGATTGTTACAAAACCCCATCTAATTCACTAATGTCCTTTAGCGAAGGAAATCTGCTGTCCTTACCTGGTCTGGCCTCCATGAGACTCCAGACCCACAGGAATGTGGTTGACTGTTAAATGCCCTCTGAAATGGACTAGCAGGTTAGTCAATTCAGGGGCAATTAGGGATGGGCAATAAATGCTGGCCTAGCCAACGATGCCCACATCCCAAGAACGAATTAAAAAAACACATTCAAAAAATGGGAGACAGATAAACCTGGCAATTACAGACCAGTTAGTTTAATGTTGGTGATGGGGGTGCTTATCAAACAATAAGTATGTACTAATAAAGGAAAGCCAGCATGTTTGACTAACTTGATTGTGTTTTTTGATCAGGTAACATAGAAGGTGAATGAAGGCAGTGCAGTTGATGTTGTATATATGGACTTTCAAAAGGCATTTGATAAAGTGCCACATAATAGGCTTACTAGCAAACCTGAAGCTTATGGGCTAAAAGGCACAGTAGCAGCATTGGTACAAAATTGCCTAAGGGATAGAAATCAGAGAGTTGTGGTAAATGTCTGGGTTGAATTTTACCAGGACGGCAGAAATCCTGCTGCCAGGGACGAAAGCAGGAGACGACCTTGCTTAGGCTAGCGGTGGGACCCCGGGGAGGCATATTTCTGGCGATGGCCAATTAAGTGGCTGCCACCAGAAAACAGCGGCCCACCCCCAAGAGCTGCTAGCCCAATCAGAGGGCTGGCAGCTCAGCAGCGCCAATGCTAGTGGTAGCCATTGCTGAGGCTGCAGCTCCAGGGAGAGGGCGCCTGAATGGCTGGGTAGCCTCGAAGAGTGGTAAGTGGGTTTGGGGAATGCCACGGCCAAGCTGGCAGGCCTGGCAATCGGTGAGGGGTGAGAGGGGTTGTTAAGTTCTGGCCACTGGAGTTTTTGCCACGGGACAGCCCTTGCAGTCAGAGGGCTCCTCCATGTGTCCAAAAAGGAGGGCTGCGCTGCCCAGAGCCCACTAGGAGGTCACCAGGTTTCACCCAGCGGTCTTCCCATGTGGCAGCAGTCTCCACTGACACTAGCAAAATGCCTGTGAAGGCAGAAAATAGGCCTTAAATGGCCACTTTGGCTCAATTGGCCTCCTGGCGGGTGGCCAATCTGCCAACTTTTCCACCACTGGCAAAGTGGCATGGCAACAGGAGGATGTCAGGCACCCACCCCTGATGCCTTTCAGGCTGCCAGCCTTCCCACCTTCCAGCCCATCCCCAAAGGGCCCAGAAAATTTCAGCTACTGTTTTTCGGACTGGAGGGAGGTATAAATTGGTGCTCCCCAGGGTTGAGTACTCGGATCGCCACTATTTTTGAAATAGACTAATGACTTGGAGTTGGGGGAACACAGAGCGTAACTTTGAAATTTGCAGATGACACAAAACTTGGAAACATAGTAATTAGTGAGGAGGATAGTAATAGACTTCAAGAGGACAGGAATATGCTGCTGAAACGGGTGGACACATAGCAGATGAAATTCCACGCAATTAAGTGTGAGGTGATACATTTTGGTTGGAAGAATGAGGAGAAACAATGCAAGATAAATGGTAAAATTTCAAAGGGGTGCAAGAACAGCTACCTGGGGGTATTTGTGCACAAATCTTTGAAGATGGCAGGATAGGTTAACAGAGCAGTTAAAAACCATATGTGATCCTCGGCTTTATAAATAAAAGCACAGAGAACAAAAGACAGGAAGATATGCGAAACCTATATGAAACACTAGTTCAGTCCCAGTTGAAGTATTGTATCTAATTCTGGCCACCAAACTTTAGGAAGGACATGAAGGCTTTGGAGAGGAGACTTACTATAACGGTTCCAGGGATGAGGGGTTACAGTTATGTGGCTAGACTGGAGAAGCTGAAGTTGTTCTCCTCAGAGCAGAGAAGGTTAAGAGGTGTTTAAGATCATGAAGGGTTTAGATACAGCATCTGTTTCCAGTGGCTGAAGTGTTGATAACCAGAGGGCACAGATTTAAGGTGATTGGCAAAAGCACTATAGGGGCCATAAGGAAACCTTTTTTTTTTAGTAATGAGCACTTAGAATTTGGAATGCACTGCCTGACAGGAAGGTGGAAACAGATTCAATAGTTGCTTTCAAAAGGGAATTGTAAAAATAGAGTCATTAAGGCACAGAGAGGGGCACTCGGTCCTTTGAGTCCATGTCGGCTCTCTGTAGAGCAATACAATCAGTACCATTCCTCCACTCTATCCCCATAGACCTGCAAGTTTATTTCCCTCAAGTGCCCACCCAATTTCCTTTTGAAATCGTTCACTGTCTCTGCTTCCACCACCCTCTTAGGCAACGTTTTCAAGGTCATTACCACTTGCTGAGTAAAAAAGCTCCTCCTCACATTACCCCTGTCTCTCTTGCCTAAAACCTTAAATTTGTGTCCCCTAGTCCTTGAACCATCAGCTTATGGGAACAGCTTTTCTTTGCCCACCTTATCTAAACCTGTCATAATCTTGTACACCTCTATCAAATCTCCCCTCAATCTCCTTTGCTTCAAGGAGAACAACCCCAGCTTTTCCAATCTAACCTTGTAACTAAAATACCTCATCCCTGGAACTATTCTGGTAAATCTCCTCTGCACCTGCTCGAGGACCCTCACAACCTTCCTAAAGTGTTGTGGCCAGAACTGAATGCAATATTCTAGTTGTGGCCTAGCCAGAGCTTTATACAGTGTTATGACCGGGTGAGGAAGGGGTCCCAGGCTCCTCTGTCGCCCCTTTCCTGGTTTGACCATAACAGGATTTAACTTTTTAAAACAGTGTTTTTAGCTTCACCTCAGTGAGTACTTGCTCACTGCTTTCTAATTGTAATTGTAAATAAACCAAAGAGACAGGCTTTCTTAGGTTTAAACAAGAAAGGTGTATGTTTATTAACTCAGTTAAAATTATTAAAAATATGCAACGCAACCACACTAGCATACATACGAGATAAATACACACAAGTAGATACAGAGGAGGAGAAAGAATTAAAGTGGGAGGGTTTGGAATAGTAGATCGAATTCTGTTACTGTTTTTAGTTTTGCTGTAAAGTCTTTGATTGAAGCTAAGTCTTGCAGTTCTCGTTGGGGCCCAGTGCACACTTTTAAACTTGTTTCGTTGGTACCAGAAGGCTGAAGAAGTCCTCTGTCTTGAGGCTTAAGCTGCTTCTGTGGGTCCCTGGAACTTTGCTGGAGAGAAAGACAGGGAGAGAGTGGTGCTTTCTTCTTGAAATTCAATTGCAGTCTCCCCTAAACTTTTCTGTGAGGCGCAATTCAACAGTTCCCAGGTTGGCCAGCAGGTTAATTATGTGACCAGCTCTTTGTTAGAAACAGCATCGTCTGAGAGATTTGTTGATTCTTCAAAGCTTACTAGACACAATGGGTGGATGGTGGGGGGGGGGGGGGTTGGTGGTGGAGTGCTGGCTCTTACATAGACAAAACCCATCTCGCTAATTGAATCAGGGAGGACTTCCCTTGTCTCTCTATGCAACTGTCTCTCAGAATGCAAATGTGTAGCCATGTTTTCAGCCGTTCAGCTCTGTGGTCCTTTTAAACAAGTTATGTTCAATGTCCAGTAAAAGTTCAAATAAGGTTCCATATGATGAAATTAATATGTTTCCATCTGGCAGATGTGGTTTCCGTCACAACAGGTTCAGCATAACTTCCTTGCTTTTGTACTCAATGCCTCTATTTATGAAGCCCAGTATCCCAATGCTTTCCTAACTATTCTCTCAATATGTCCTGCAACCTTCAAAGATCTATGTACATGAACCCCCAGGTCCTTCTGTCCCAAATACTTGAAGGAGAAACAACTGTCGGAATATGGGGAAATAGCTGGGAAATGGGACTAACTGTATTGCTCTTCGAAAGAGCTGGTGCAGATTTGACAGATGAATGGCATCCTTCTGCACAGTCCTATTCCATGATTCTATGACTGGCCTGCTACCGTGTTGTAACTTCTACAAATTTCTATGTACTCTTTGTGAAGCGTTTTGAGATGTTTTGCTACATGAAATATGCTGTATAACATATTGTTGTTTAATGGTGATGGTGGCAGTGTATAACAGACAGTATTTTTAAAAGATAATTTGCCTCAGCGCTGACGAGGCATAAAACCTGGATCTGTCCTACTGTAGATGATTCAATACATCGTCAATGGGTGCATTCACCAATGAACCATCAATGGCACGGTATTGTAATCAGTGGAGTAAAACTTTCTACATTACATAAAACTGTTTATATGCTAATTTCTTTGGTTCTTTAATAATATTAAACTGTCAAATCGATGTTTAGTCATCTTGGTATAAATTCATCAGGATTTTTTTTTACAGGAGTCTACTTTTTAATATGAGCTACATGTTACAGTCTGTTGAGACTCTGATGAACAATTTTGTTTCTTTAACCACATAAACAAGGAGTGCTGTGTATGTTTTTGTTTTTTCTTCAAAGCAACAGCTGGCTCGTGACATATACTTGACTGAACCTCCAGTCATAATTCAGTGTAAATAGGTCAGCTGTCCTGAACCTCTGTTATATTTTAACTTGACACTTTAGGTCAATGTACATTTTTCTAAACAGTATGGAACAAAGTAAGTTCTATAAATGTAGTGTTCTTTAATTGCATTTACAAATTTCTGAGTGAGTTTTGATTAACTTGTACATTTACATCCAGTTACACTTGGTATAGAAGACTTCAAATATAGATTCTTTTCATTCATTTATTATTTTAATTTTTTATGGGGTTTCCATCTTAGGAAAGGCAGTATTGATTGAAGTAATGAATAACAGCTTGGAAGCTAATGTAACCATTTATATTGCCTCTTCTGGCCACCCACCCATCCTACACCCTCAGTAAAATCCAGCTTATCTGAAGCTCTGTTCCCCATATTCTATTCTGCACCAAGTCCTGCTTAATCATCATCCTCACTGATCTACATTGGCTCCCAGTCCCACAATGCCTCAAATTTAAAATTCTCATCTTTATATTTAAATCCCTCACCCCTCCCTGTGTCTGCAACCTCCTCCAGCTCTACAAACTATCCTCTACCCTACATAAATTCTCCATTCTTCTGACACTGGCCTTTTGTGCATATTACAAAAGCAAAATATTGCAGATACTGGAAATCTGAAATTAAAAACAAAAGTGCTGGAAATGCTCAGCAGGTCAGGCGGTATCTGTGGAGAAAGAAATAGAGTTAACCTTTCAGGTCGATGACCTTTTGTCAAAATTGTTGATTAAATGAGTTCCGACGAAAAGTCATCACCCTGAATAGTTAACTCTATTTCTCTTTCCAGAGATGCTGCCTGACCTGCCAAGTATTTCCAGCATTGTCTGCTCTTGTGCATCTTCCCCTCTTCGCCCTGTAGTATAAGGTTGCCAAGGGTTAATTCTGAAGACAGTGAGAGAGACCTCTCCCACTGTACGAGCAATGATGTAACAGTCACATGAGATAGGTTTGAAAAGAAAAAGGTATAGCAGCATGAAGGACACTAGCTTAGGTGGCTTGCTGAAAGTGTATAGAGTAACTGTAAATAATAAAGAGTTGTTAGTTATCCTTTACCGGAGTCTAAGACTTTCTCTAGAATGCCCCTTGCAACACTACTAATACAAACCCAACAACGCAACATGCCCAATCCTTGCTGACTGTGCTTTCAGCCACTTAGACCTCACACCCTCCCTTTGGCCTTCACCTCTCCACCTCCCTCTCATTCATTAAGAGCTTCCTTATGCAAATAGAGTCAGTCATTATGGTACAGAAAGAGGCCATTCAGTTGATTGAGTCCATGCCAGCTCTCTGTACAGTAACCCAGTCAGTCCCATTCCCTGGCTCTATCCCCTTAGCCCTGCAAGTTTATTTCCTTCAAGTGCCCATGCAATTTCATTTTGAAATCATTGATCTGCTCCACTTCCACCACCCTCGTAGGCCGTTGAGTTCCAGGTCATTACCACCTATAACCCATCACTTTGACCAAGCTTTTAATAACATCCCCTAATATTTCCTTCTTTGGCTCAGAATCCATAGCTTTGACTATGAATCTATGAAGTACTGTAGTACTGCCATATAAACCCTCTCAACAATAAATTACTGTTGTTGACCTATTATTCTGCTGATGCAATCGAGCCACATTCATTTAATACTGATTACTGGACAAGCTGAACATTGGAAACAATTTTCAGCCAATCAAAATGATTTTAAATAAGAACAGAAATATATAAGTTGTAAAAACAGAAACATCCAGCAGGCCAGGCAGAATCTGTGGAGACAGAAGCAAAGTTAACATTTTCAGAACTGGAAGAGGTGAGAGATAGATAACTTTCAAGTCAGAACAGAGCCAGGGAAATGCAGGAAAAGAACAAAAAGCAAGGATCTATGATGGGGTGGTGAGCAGCTGTTATTAAATGACAAAAGTGACGATAATGCAAGGCAAAATGAGGTGATAATGATACAAGTATAGAAACAAAAGATGGGTTCAGAGGAGGTGTAAATGGTTATTGCAGAGGAGGAGGGAAGTATGGGAAATTGGGCAAAGAAGGAGAAAGCTCCCATGGCTGGGAACTGTGATGGAAGAAAGGCAGATAGACTTCAGGAGTGGGGATTACCCTGATGGCCATAGACTGATAGGATAACACAACTGATTTTCGAAGATATAATCACAGCTATCAAAATAACAATGCATTAAAAGGAGCAGAAAACAGCTGGCAGGTTTGAAAGATAGGAGATAAAATAATAAATAGAGAAGAGAAAAAATGTAGTGATAAAAAGAGTAGGAGCAATGTCTTAGAATTTTTCAGGTTTATATGGAACAAGTATAATTTGTGAATTAACAGCAACTTGCATTTATATAGTGCCTTTAATGTAGTAAAACGTTCCAATGCACTTCACAAGAGAGTTATCAGACAAAATTTGATACCGAGCTACATAAAGAGAAATTAAGGAGGTGACTGAAACGTTGGTCAAAGAGGTAGATTTTAAGGACTGTTTTAGAGGAGGAGAGAGAAGAGGAGAGGTTTAGCGTTGGAATTCAAGAACTTAGGACTAGACATCTGAAGGCACGGCCACCAATGCGGGGCTGAAGGAAATCAGGGATGCATAAGAGGCCAGAATTGGAGGAGTGCAGAGTTCTTGGAGGGTTGTAGGGTTGGAGGACGTTACAGAGATAGGAAGGGTCAAGGCCAGGAAGGGATTCGCTGGCCTGGGAGCCAATGGAGATCAGCAAGCACAGGAATGATGGGTGAACAGGAATTGACTCAAGTCAGCACATGGGCAACAGAGTTTTGGATAAGCGGAAGTTTACGAAGGGTGGAAGATGGGATACCGGCCAGGAAAGCATTGGAATAGTCAAATCTACAGGTAACAAAAGCATGGATGAGATTATAAATCCTAACCTCTAGTATTATTCCCAAAATATTAAAGTAATGCTCGTGCCTCTTGATGTTTGAAAAGAAATCTTTAAAAAATAGCCAGCTCAGCAAATATGAAATATTCTAGAGATGCCAAAACAGTAACAGTTAAAGAGCAGAAGAACACACCTCTGACTAAATGATGATAGTAGATTTCATAATACTGGTCTTCTCCTGGACATCAGGGAGGACCTATTTGAAAATGTATCTCCATTCAATCATAAAATTGTTTCTATTGGTTGTGGAGGGGGGTTTAATTTTTATAGATTACAGAATAATTTATTTATTTTTAGGGGAAGGGGATAGTATCAGGTACATAGTAACAGTACAACCTTTACTGGCGTTCTCAGAGCCAAGCTCTACCTTGGAGTTTCCACGTTCCCACAGCTCTACATTGTTGAAAAAGGCATACTCCATGGGGAATGATTTCTTTTTATTTCTACATTAGCACATGATCCTTATCAACATTTGAAAACAATTATGGTGCCTGGACTTCTGGCAGCCAGAATTGACATAACACTATTAGATCATGCCCTTACTTGCACATAATTAATTATTAAACCTAACCAGAGATCATAGAGATGGAGGCTTTGCAAGTTGTGGCTATAAGATGGGAACTTCACATTTATGTACTAGGAGTAATTGTGCAAGTATAGCATTATTAATGATTTACTTGAGATTATTTGCACGTTTTCTCCATTTCCAGATCACTTACCATCAGGTTTGCTTTTCTAGCCAGGAATCTAAAATGGCAAGACACTCCACAAGACTTCCATTGATGCTGTTCAGGTGGAATTGGTTTGGGGCTATTCTAATCTGTACCTGTTTTTTAAAGGGTGACAAGGTTTCTCTGCATGTTTTCCATTTCTTGCTTGGATTTTTTTGTGCCATGCACTTTTCTCACTTGAAACACAGTGAGTCAATCTCAAAACATGTCCCATCAAATTGAGTACAAGGATGTGCATTACAGCATCTTTTGAGTGGCTGTGTGGAAGCATTTGGTCTCTGCTCAGTGCTTTTCCACATTGGTGCAGTTGAGATCAAGAATTAAATGGCAGCTCGCATTCAAGTTGTGGGTAGATGGTCACTTTTCACAGATGTTCAACTGGTTTGGAAGGGGAAAAACCTGCCCTTTATCTACAATGCATCGGCCACTGTGACATTTCAAAAAAAAATACTGGAATAGAAGGTTTTCCATGAGGACACAAAAATTAAGATATTTTAAGATATTAAGGCAAGTGAGCCAAACTTGGCATTTACTGCCTTAATAATTGGAAGTAAGCCATTTTAGCAATGCAACAAACTTTTCTACTTAACGCAGGCAGTAGCAGAAGAAAATGGCATCCACCACAGACACATAAATTACAAACCTGAAATCTTCATGATGGATTTATGGGGTAAGATTATTTTTATGAAAAGGACTGTTTTATATAGACAATGACTTGGTAACCATATTGCATTCTTAGAAATTACACTTTCCAAAGTTGAATGTTTTGGCAATTTCAATGGCAGGTTATTTGTGGAGAAAAATAGCTTTCTATTTTTGTTGTTTAAAAAAGGAATTTTACCTCCATGTGTGTCTGCAAAACAAATTTTACATTCAGTTTGAGGGAGAGAAGAGTGGGTCCAAGACTAATACTTTAAACTTAAATAAGGGCAATTATGAAGGCATGAAAGCAAAGCTAGCTAAAATGAACTGGCAAATCAGGTTAAGGGATAGGTCAATAGAGATGCAGTGGCAGATATTTAAGGAGATATTTCAGAATACACAGAATAGATACATTTCAACAAAAAAGAAAAATTTCAAGGGTGGGACCCACCATCCGTGGTTAACTAAAACAGTTAAAGATAGCATCAAACTTCAAGAAAAAGCCTATAATTGCGCAAAGATGGGAGGCAGGTTAGAATTTGGACAGAATATAAAAAACAGCAAAGAATGACTAAATAATTGATAAGGAAGGTAAAATTAGAGTATGAGAGAAAGCTAGCTAGAAATATAAAGACAGATAGTAAGAGTTTCTATGGATATTTTAAGAAAGAACAGAGTTAACAAAGTGAGCATTGGTCCTATAGGAAGTGAGTCTGGGAATGAATGAATAATAAGCAGATGCAGATGAATTGAACAGATATTTTGCATCGGTCTTCACTATTAAGGATACAAGTCACATCCCAGTATTAGCTGTAAGTCAGGAAATGGAAGGGAGGGAGGTACTCATGAAAATTACAATCACCAGGGAAGTGGTACTGAACAAATTGTTGGAACTGCGGGTTGACAAGTCCCCGGGTCCTGATGGACTTCATCCTAGGGTGTTAAAAGAAGTGGCTAGTGAGATGGTTGATCCGTTCGTTTTAATTTTCCAAAATTCCCTAGATTCAGGGTAGGTTCCATTAGATTGGAAAATAGCAAATGTAACTCCTTTATTCAAAAAGGGACGGAGACAGAAAGCAGGAAACTACAGGCCAGTTAGCTTAACATCTGTCTTAGGGAAAATGTTAGAAGCTATTATTAAAGACATTATAGCAGGGCATTTAGAAAAATTCAAGGTTATCAGGCAGAGTCAACATGGTTTTGTGAAAAGGAAATCATGTTTAACCAATTTATTAGAGTTCTTTGAGGGAGTTACATGTGCTGTGGATAAAGGGGAACTGGTGGATGTATTGTACTTAGATCTCTAGAAGGCATTTAATAAGGTGCCACATCAAACGTTATTGCAGAAAATAAAAGCTCATGGTGTAGGGGGTAACATATTGGCATGGATAGAAGATTGGCTAGCTAACAGGAAAGAGAGAGTAGGCATAAATGGATCATTTTCTGGTTGGCAAGATGTAAAGAGTGGTGTACCACAGGGATCTGTGCTGGGGCCTCATCTTTTTACAATTTATATAAATGACTTAGATGATGGGACCGAAGGTATGGTTGCTAAATTTGCTGATGACACAAAGATAGGTAGGAAAGTAACTTGTGAAGAGGACATTTCTTCTTTTTTTTTCTTTTCTTTTGGGCCTCCTTATCTCGAGAGACAATGGATACGCGCCTGGAGGTGGTCAGTGGTTTGTGAAGCAGCGCCTGGAGTGGCTATAAAGGCCAATTCTGGAGTGACAGGCTCTTCCACAGGTGCTGCAGAGAAATTTGTTTGTTGGGGCTGTTGCACAGTTGGCTCTCCCCTTGCGCCTCTGTCTTTTTTCCTGCCAACTACTAAGTCTCTTCGACTCGCCACAATTTAGCCCTGTCTTTATGGCTGCCCGCCAGCTCTGGCGAATGCTGGCAACTGACTCCCACGACTTGTGATCAATGTCACACGATTTCATGTCGCGTTTGCAGACGTCTTTATAACGGAGACATGGACGGCCGGTGGGTCTGATACCAGTGGCGAGCTCGCTGTACAATGTGTCTTTGGGGATCCTGCCATCTTCCATGCGGCTCACATGGCCAAGCCATCTCAAGCGCCGCTGACTCAGTAGTGTGTATAAGCTGGGGGTGTTGGCCGCTTCAAGGACTTCTGTGTTGGAGATATAGTCCTGCCACCTGATGCCAAGTATTCTCCGAAGGCAGCGAAGATGGAATGAATTGAGACGTCGCTCTTGGCTGGCATACGTTGTCCAGGCCTCGCTGCCGTAGAGCAAGGTACTGAGGACACAGGCCTGATACACTCGGACTTTTGTGTTCCGTGTCAGTGCGCCATTTTCCCACACTCTCTTGGCCAGTCTGAACATAGCAGTGGAAGCCTTACCCATGCGCTTGTTGATTTCTGCATCTAGAGACAGGTTACTGGTGATAGTTGAGCCTAGGTAGGTGAACTCTTGAACCACTTCCAGAGCGTGGTCGCCAATATTGATGGATGGAGCATTTCTGACATCCTGCCCCATGATGTTCGTTTTCTTGAGGCTGATGGTTAGGCCAAATTCATTGCAGGCAGCCGCAAACCTGTCGATGAGACTCTGCAGGCATTCTTCAGTGTGAGATGTTAAAGCAGCATCGTCAGCAAAGAGGAGTTCTCTGATGAGGACTTTCCGTACTTTGGACTTCGCTCTTAGACGGGCAAGGTTGAACAACCTGCCCCCTGATCTTGTGTGGAGGAAAATTCCTTCTTCAGAGGATTTGAACGCATGTGAAAGCAGCAGGGAGAAGAAAATCCCAAAAAGTGTGGGTGCGAGAACACAGCCCTGTTTCACACCACTCAGGATAGGAAAGGGCTCTGATGAGGAGCCACCATGTTGAATTGTGCCTTTCATATTGTCATGGAATGAGGTGATGATACTTAGTAGCTTTGGTGGACATCCGATCTTTTCTAGTAGTCTGAAGAGACCACGTCTGCTGACGAGGTCAAAGGCTTTGGTGAGATCAATGAAAGCAATGTAGAGGGGCATCTGTTGTTCACGGCATTTCTCCTGTATCTGACGAAGGGAGAACAGCATGTCAATAGTCGATCTCTCTGCACGAAAGCCACACTGTGCCTCAGGGTAGACGCGCTCGGCCAGCTTCTGGAGCCTGTTCAGAGCGACTCGAGCAAAGACTTTCCCCACTATGCTGAGCAGGGAGATTCCACGGTAGTTGTTGCAGTCACCGCGGTCACCTTTGTTTTTATAGAGGGTGATGATGTTGGCATCGCGCATGTCCTGGGGTACTGCTCCCTCGTCCCAGCACAGGCATAGCAGTTCATGTAGTGCTGAGAGTATAGCAGGCTTGGCACTCTTGATTATTTCAGGGGTAATGCTGTCCTTCCCAGGGGCTTTTCCGCTGGCTAGGGAATCAATGGCATCACTGAGTTCCGATTTGGTTGGCTGTATGTCCAGCTCATCCATGACTGGTAGAGGCTGGGCTGCATTGAGGGCAGTCTCAGTGACAGCATTCTCCCTGGAGTACAGTTCTAGGTAGTGCTCAACCCAGCGGTCCATCTGTTTGCGTTGGTCAGTGATTATGTCCCCCGATTTAGATTTGAGGGGGGTGATCTTCTTGATGGTTGGCCCAAGAGCTCTCTTCATGCCATCATACATTCCTCTGATGTTTCCGGTGTCTGAGGCCAGCTGAATATGACTGCATAGGTGTTGCCAGTAGTCGTTTGCGCAACGCCTAGCTGTTCTTTGTGCAGTACTTCTGGCTGCTTTAAGTGCTGCGGATGTTAAATCGCTGGGGGCTTTCTTGTAGTTCAAAAGTGCAATGCGCTTAGCGGCTATGACAGGTTCCAGCTCTTCATTATGAGATTGAAACCAGTCTGCATTTCTCTTCGCACTTTTGCCGTAGGTGGTCAAAGCTGACTCATAGATGGCGTCTCTGATGTGGGCCCACTTGGTCTCAGCATCCCCTGTGGGAGTGTTTTGAAGGGCTGTTACAAGTGAATTTAGAAATTTTTGTAACAGCTGTGGGTGAGAAATTCTGCTCGTGTTGATGCGCGGGTGGCCCTTCTGCTTGGAATGATGCAACTTCTTTGGTCTGAGTCTAACCTTGCTGCACACCAGGGAGTGGTCGGTGTCGCAGTCCGCACTGTGGAAGCTGCGTGTGATTTGAACACTGTTTAAGGCGGCTCGCCTTGTGACAATGAGGTCTAGCTGGTGCCAACGACGTGATCTTGGGTGCCTCCATGAAACCTGGTGACAGGGTTTAGTGTGAAAGAACGAGTTGGTGATGACATAAGGGCGCTACAAAGGGATATAGATAGGTTAACTGAGTGGGCAAAGACCTGGCAAATACAGTATAATGTGTGGGAAAGTGGGAAATTGTCCACTTTGGCAGGAAGAATAAAAAAGAAGCATATTATATAAATGGTGAGAGATTGCAGAGCTCTGAGATGCAGAGAGATCTGGGTGTGCTAGTGCATGAATCGCAAAAGATTAGTATGCAGGTTCAGCAAGTAATTAGGAAAGCTAACAAAATGTTATCATTTATCATGAGGGGAATTGAATACAAAAGTAGGGAGGTTATGCTTCAACTATACAGGGCATTGGTGAGACCACATCTGGAGTACCGTGTTCAGTACTGGTCTCCTTATTTAAGGAAGGATGTAAATGCATTGGAGGCAGTACAGAGAAGGTTTACTAGACTAATACCTGGAATGGGTGGGCTGTCTTACAAGGAAAGTATGGACAGGCTGGCTTGTATCTGCTGGAATTTAGAAGAGTAAGAGGCGACCTGATTGAAACATATAAGATCCTGAGGGGTCTTGACAGGGTGGGTGTGGAAAGGATGTTTCCCCTTGTGGAAGAATCTAGAACTAGGAGTCACTGTTTAAAAATAAAGGATTGCCCGTTTAAGACAGAGAGGAGGAGAAATTTTTTCTCTCAGAGAGTCTTGAGTCTTTGGAATTCTCTTCCTCAAAACGCAGAGTCTTTGAATATTTTTAAGGCTGAAGTAGATAGAATCTTGATAAGCAAGGGGGTGGAAGGTTATCGGGGGTAGGTGGAAATGTGGAGTAATCAGTTCAGCCATGAACTTACTGAATGGCAGAGCAGACTCGAAGGGCCAAGTGGCCTACTCCTGCTTCTAATTCATATGTTCATATGTTCGTAAATTTCATCGCACTCTTAGGCACAAAATGCAAAATGCTTATCACTGACAAACAACAACATAATAGAATGTTACTACCAAAAGAATCAACAACAATTTTGATATATATTAATGACCGGGACTTGGATAAACAGGGCGTAGTTTCAATTTTTGACGATGATTAATTAAACTCCGAAACAATGAGGAGGATAGTATGGACTTCCGGAGGACATCGGCAATCTGGTAAAATGAACAGGCACATGGCAGATGAAATTTAACCTGGAAAATTGCTAAGTGATACAACGTAGTAGGAAAAGTGAGGAGAGGCAATATAAACTAAATGGAACAATTTTAAAGAGGGTGTAGGAACAGAGAGGCCTGTGTGTGTCTGCACACAAATCTTTAAAGGTGGCTGCAGAAATTGAGATGGTTGTTAAAAAAGCACATGAGATCCTTTGAATTATTAGTACAGGAATAGAGAGAAAAAGCAAGAGTGTTATATCTAAACTTTATAAAACATGAGCCAACTTTAGTGGGGTAAGAACGGATCTTGGATGAATAAATTGGAGTCAAAGGTTGGCAGGAAAAATGGTAGCTGAACAATGGGCTACATTCAAAGAAGAGATAGTTCGGGCACAGTCAAGGTATATTCCCTCGAAAGGGAAAGGTAGGGTAAACAAATCAGAGGTCCCTGAATGACAAGAGAGATAGCGATTAAGATAAAGAAGAAAAAGTGTGCTTACAACAGATGTCAGATGGAAAATACTTTTGAGAACTAGGCTGAATATAGAAGGTTCAGAGGGGAAGTGAAAAAGCAAATAAGAGAATCAAAGAGAGAGTTTGAAAAGAGACTGGCAGTTAACATAAAAGGGAATCCCTAAATTTTCTATAGACATCTAAATAGTAAAAGGGTGGTAAAAGGAGGAGTGGGGCCGATTAGGGACCAAAAAGGGAATTTGCGCGTGGAGGCAGAGGGCATAGCTGAGGTATTAAATGAATACTTTGCATCTGTCTTTACTAAGGAAGAATATGCAATCCAGGCGATGGTGAAAGAGGAGGTAATCCAGACACTAGAAGGGTTTTAAATTGATAAGGAGGAGATATTGGATAGGCTGTCTGTACTTAAAATGGATATAAGATTCTGAGGGGTCTTGACAGGGTGAATGTGGAAAGGATCTTTCCTCTTGTGGTAGAATCTAGAACTTGGGGTTACTGTTTAAAAATATGGGGTCACCTATTTAAGACTGAGGTCTGGAGAATTTTAATTCTCTCAGAGAGTTGTGAGTCTTTGGAACTCTCTTCCTCAAAAGGCGGTGGCAGCCTGGAATACTGTGTGCAGTTTTGGTCTCCACATTTAAGAAAGCCAGCATGAATTTCTTCAGGGAAAATCATGTTTAATTAACTTGCTGGAGTTTTTGCAAGAGGTAACAGAGAGGATTGATGAGGGCAATGCAGTTGATGTGGTGTACCTGGTCTTCACAACAGACTTGTGGACAAAGCTCCAGCTCATGAAATAAAAAGGACAGTAGCAACATGGATACGGAATGGCTGAGTGACAGGAAACAAAGAGTAGTGATTAATGGATGTTTATCAGGCTGGAGAAGAGGTTGTAGTGGAGTTCCCCAGGGGTCAGTGTTGGGACCCTTGCTTTTCCTGATATATATTAATGATCTGACCTTGGTGTACAGGGCACAATTTCAAAGTTTGCAGATGTGACAAAACTTGGAAGCATTGTGAACAATGAGGAGGATAGTATAGTACTTCAAAAGGACAAGTTGGTGGAATGGGCGGACGGGTGGCAGATGAAGGTCAATGTGGAAAAATGTGAAGTAATACATTTTGGTAGGAAGAACATGGAGAGACAATATAAAGTAAAGGGTACAATTCTAAAGGGGTTGCAGGAGCAGATGAACCTGGGTGTGTATGTGCATAAGTCATTGAAGGTGACAGGACAGTTTGAGAGAGAAGTTAATAAAGTACACAGTATCCTGGGCTTTATTAATAGGGGCATGGAGTACAAGAGCAAGGACGTTATGTTGAACTTGTATTAGACACTAGTTCAGCTTCAGCTGGAGTATTGCGTCCAGTTCTGGGCGCCACGCTTTAGGAAGGTTGTGAAGACATTAGAGAGGGTGCAGAAAAGATTCTCAAGAATGATTCCAGGGATGACGAACTTCAGTTATGAAGATAGATTGGAGAAGTTGGGACTGTTTTCCCAGGAGAAGAGGAGGCTGAGAGGAGGTTTGCTAGAGGTATTCAAAATCATGAGGGGTCTGGACAGAATAGATAGGGAGAAACTGTTCCCACTCGTGAAAACATCGAGGACGCGAGGGCACAGATTTAAAATAATTGGTAAAAGAAGCAAAAGTGACATGAGGATAAACTTTTTCACGCAGCGTGTGGTTAAAGTCTGGAATGTCTGGAGTGTGGTGAAGGCAGGTTCAATTGAGGCATTCAGAAGGGAATTTGACAATTATATGAAAAGGAAGAATGTGCAGGATTACAGGAAGAAGGCGAGGGGAATGGCACTTGGTGAAATGCTCATTAGGAGAGCCGGTGCAGATACAGTGGGCCAAATGGCCTCCTTCTGCACTGAAACAATTCTGTGATTTTGTGATTCTAGATCTCCGCTGGAGCACTGTGTCCAATTCTGGGTACCTCACCTTGGGAAATATGTCAAAGCCTTGAAGAGGGTGCAGAAGAAATTTACTAAAATGGTGCAAGGGATGGGAGAGTTCAGTTTATGTGGAGAGACTGGAGAAGGTGGGGTTGTTTTCCTTACAGCAGAAAAGGTGAAGAGGATATTTGATAGAGCTTTTTGTTTAAACAGCACGTTGTTGGGAATGCACTGCCTGAAAGGGTGGTGAAAGCACATTGAATAGTAACATTCAATAGAGAATTGGACAAATAGATGAAAGGCTATGGGGAAAGAGCAAAAAAGTGGGATTAACTGGATAACCGTACCAAACAGTCAGCACAGGCACAATGGGCCTAATGGACTACTTCTGTGCTGTACCATTCTACAATTCTATGATTTCTAAAGTTGCTCAAAAACTTGAAGATTGTCAACTATATTAGTGACTTAAAATGCATCTCTAGGTAAATATTTGCCTTTCATTAGAAAAAGAACTATAATGGAACATACCAATGCACATTCTGAACATGGGCATGTTTCGAGCAAGTGAGGAGGAGTCGAAGATCTCCCCTCTTTTTCCTTTCCTTCTTTGACTGCAACAGGGTTTATTTCTTTTTCAAAGTGAATGTACTTGCCAATTCAGTGAGTGCTTCACTATTTACGTGCTATGATCCTCAAAGAACAAATCATACAGGTTTTCTTGAATTTAACAAAGAAAGAGGTTAACTTTATTGTACCGAAACCAATCTAAGTAAAATAATAAACTACGCTCCAACTTTCACACACACACACACACTCGAGGGTCACACGCACACACAAATAGGTTACAGAGTGGGGAAGGATAGATTGGTCGGATTAGAGTCCGGAGAAATAAAAAGGGGTATACAGTCTGTGGAGTTTGGTGACTCGGTTGTCTTCTGGATGAACTCGGTGATCCTGAGGCTTTCAGCTTGTAGATGTGGCCAGCAAATTCGGTGGTCCTCCTGGAAAATGGCAATGCAGCTTAGTTTCTTCACGGAGTCTCTGTCTGCCGCAGTGATGGTTACGGCCAGCAGGCAGGGTTTGAAACGTGCCAAGTGGACTGGGGAGAGAGAGAGAGAGGGCTCCTAGGTTCTTAGATATGGTGCTGGAGGCCTTAGCCCAGAAGGATCACAGTAGGAGAGACGCCATGTTTCCATCGGGGTCAATTCCTGGAGTCTGGTCCTGAGGACCTGGCTTCAGTGCCACAGGAAGTTCAATGACCTCCCGGGGGTGGTCAAGGCCAGAGAATGGACCTTTAAATGACATCCCATAAGTGGCACTGTACCAACAACCTCTCATGCTGCTCAATGCATCTCAACCCCACTATCAGCAGTCCCTCGCAGTCAGGACTCAGGCCTAACATTCAGATGCTCCATCACACCCTCGCACACCTTCCAATGATGCCAGCCTCACACCCACCTCTTATTGCTTCCACATGCCTCCAGCTATTCATCAACTAAACACAGTGCTGGACAATCACTGACATTCTTCCTTCTCTCGCAGGACAAGATGGCCCATAACTGCAGGGAGCAGAGCGGAGCAGAACTGGAGGGGGACAGGCATGTCTGCATCACCTGAGCCTGCTGGAGGAGACTACGACCCAGATTATGGGGCTGGCTGTGGCAGAGACCATTGCATTCACCTCCACCGAGTCCATTCAGGATGATGGTATATTTGTGCCTTATGCCCGTTCTCAAATCTCACCTCACACTCATCCTGCCATCTGGCATGAAATACAAGCTGTAGATGGTGTGACCATGGACCTCTTGCTTTTCACCCTATCCCACTTTCCCTCACCCCAAGCTTCTGCTTCTGATTTCCTGCTTTCAGATACCCAAGGAGTCTGGCCAGCCATTGCAGAGAGCTGCACCACACCTCAACTTGATTTGACAATCACAGCCATCAGCTCAGCTACTGGCACTGTGTGTACCTTAGAGGGTAATATAGAATTGGAATCAGCATATAGTCAGTCACCAGGCACAAGTGGGCTGCAACCAGGACAGTTCATTTGCCAGTTCCCTGTAGTATGGGTTGCAGACGAGTATTGCTACAGGGGACTTATTTGAGGACTTCGATATGGTGACCTACAGGAGAACACTGGTGAGCATGCACACTGAGATTCTTGGTGCACTGTCAGACTTTTCAGAGAACCTGTGTCACTGTCAAGGAGCATGGAGGGGTTCGGCTCCAACGTGGCATGTGGCACAAGGCATCATGCAGAGCTTGAATCCCATCCTTTCTACTATGAAAGTGGTGGCCAACTCCATGACAGCACTTGTGAACCCAGCCATAATGCAGCCTCTGATGACCGCTGTCTCAGCTTCCATTGCAACACAGGCAGAAGCTACCCAATATCTCAGTGCTGCAGAAGTTCAAACAGAGGTCTTGAGATCCATGCTTGTTGCCACACAGGCTAAAACTGTTGCCATCATGGCTGCAGGTCTCAGTGCTGAAAGGGACATGCAGGCTTTCACAGCAGTCCAGCAATCTGCTCCAACAGATTGCTACGATTGCTGACGCCAATGGCTCCATGGTGCAGAAACCTGTTTTCCTCTTGCAGAAGGACAGCATTCATGCTCCCACACTGCCACTCTGCCAGTGCCCTTGCCTCTCAGCCAGTCAGCCCAGACTGCTGTCACCATGCCGAGGTGATGCAATACAAAGCTGGGCCCACAAGGCCCTGAGCTGCTGGAGGTCGTCGTGCAAAGCCATATGCAGTCTCCCCCATTGAAAATCAGCAGTCTTCCACCAGCCATGCTGCAGCCACTTGGGAGCACTGCTTAGGAGCACTAGGCCAAGCAAAGGAACCCACAGGCATTCAGGATGTGCACAAGGATGAGTAGTTCATTTTGGATTTTATTGTTGGATGTATTGTTGGATAAAATTATCATGGAAAATGTTTGTTGTTGGTGACTTTTATTGCAGGATTTTGGCCAAGAGGACACTGTGATGGAATGTCACAGATGGGTGGTTAGGTGGGGGATTGTGGAGCAATGGTGGTGATGGGATGACATCCTAAGGGAACCAAAGTCTCAGTAGGCAATCATGGACAGCACGTTCAAAGCAAAGATGTCCTGGATGCCTTCTCCCTGCCTTCTCCTCTTCCTCCTCCTCCTCCAAAGTTTGCCTCTGTATGACTGGTGGCAAGGGTTGTGCTCTCATAGTAGTGAGGCTTTGGAGGGCACAGCAGACCACAAGGAGGTGGAAGGTTATCGGGGTAGGTGGAAATGTGGAGCAATCAGTTCAGCCAGGAACTTATTGAATGGCGGAGCAGGCTCGAAGGGCCGAGTGGCCTACTCCTGCTCCTAATTCGTATGTTGGTATGAACTTAGAGACACGTTCTGGCGAGTATTGTAGAGCTCCCCCCCCCCACCCCGAGCGGTACAGGCAGTGGAACCATTGCATGAAAATGGCGATGGTTTGCTCCATGACATTCCTGGTGGCAGTGTGGCTCTCATTGTATGCCAGTTGCCCTCACATGGTTGGGTAGAGGAGGGCAATAATGAGCCATGTGCACAGGGGGTATCTCTTGTCACCAGGCTGCCGGCCTCTGATTTTTCATGGTGGCCCGAAGATGGCGGAAACGGCAGACTTTCTCAAGTTGAGGATGTTTTGGCTGCTGCCATGATAGCAGGCATTCACCGGCATGATGGTTTAGGCATGATTGCGCAGTAACTGCACGTTAATGGAATGGAACACTTTGCGGTTACTGTACCTATCTCCATTTACACGTGTGGCCCGCAGAAATACATGTGTGCAGTTGATGGCCCCCTGCACCTTTGGGAATCCCGCTACTCTGGCAAAGCCACATGCCCAATCCTCCTACTAGGAGAGAAAACGATTAACTCTCCTCTCCTGGTGTACAGAACCTCTGTCACCTCTCAAATACAGCGACAGGTGGCAAACTGGGATATGTTTGCAATGTCCCCTGCTCCCGCCTGGAAGGATCCAATCTCATAGAAGTTTAGGGTATTGGTGACCTTGCCCACCACTGGTAGTGCTGTCTTTGCCTGGCTGTGAGGCTGCAAGTCCTTGCAGAGCGTTTTTCTAGTGCTATTAGGGAGGTTTAAACTAACTTGACAGGGTGTAACATTAGAAAGGAGGAAAAGCTGCACATAGGATTGGGAGTGATAGATAGCACCAGAGTAAGAAATAGTAAGGCATTAGGTGGGGTCAGAATAAGAGCGAATGCAATAAGCTCTAAATTAGGTTTACAGTACATGTATGTGAACGCATGGAGCATTGTAAATAAGGTTGGCCCACTGCAGGTGCAGATAGGTACCAGGGAACATGATCTCATGGTGATAATGGAGACCTGGCTCAAAAAAGGGCAGGACTGGGTACTAAATATTCCTGGATACATGGTGTTCAGGAAAGATTGGGAAAGAAAGAAAGGAGGAAGGGTAGGGTAGTATTGATGAAGGAGAATATTACAATACTGATGAGAGAGGATGCCCTAGAGGTGTCAAGGACAGAATCTATTGGATAGAGCTCAGAAACAATAGAGGTATCATTACACTACTGGGTGTATTCTATAGGCCACCAACTAGTGGGAAAGATATAGAGGAAAAAAATTGCAAGGAATTTATAGAAAGGTGCAAAAATTATTGAATAGTTATAATGGGGGATTTTAATTATCCTACTATAGACTGGGATAGTAATAGTATAAAGGGCAAAGAGGGGAAGAGTTTCTGAAGTATGTTCAGGAAAATCTTCTAGATCAGTATGTTTCTGGCCCAATGAGGAAGGAGGCATTGCTGGATCTGATTCTGGGGAATGTGAGGTAGGTCAAGTGAATCAAGTGTCAGTAGGGGAACATTTAGGGGACAGTGATCATAGCATCATCTTTCTTCTTTTTTCTTTTGGGCCTCCTTATCTCGAGAGACAATGGATACGCGCCTGGAGGTGGTCAGTGGTTTGTGAAGCAGCGCCTGGAGTGGCTATAAAGGCCAATTCTGGAGTGACAGGCTCTTCCACAGGTGCTGCAGAGAAATTTGTTTGTTGGGGCTGTTGCACAGTTGGCTCTCCCCTTGCGCCTCTGTCTTTTTTCCTGCCAACTACTAAGTCTCTTCGACTCGCCACAATTTAGCCCTGTCTTTATGGCTGCCCGCCAGCTCTGGCGAATGCTGGCAACTGACTCCCACGACTTGTGATCAATGTCACACGATTTCATGTCGCGTTTGCAGACGTCTTTATAACGGAGACATGGACGGCCGGTGGGTCTGATAAGGTTTAGGTTAGTTATGGGAAAGGACAAGGACAAGTAGCAATCCAGACTAAAAATAATTAATTGGGGGAGGACCAATTTCAGTGGAGTGAGAAACAATCCGGCCCAGGTAAATTGGAATCAAAGACTGGCAGGCAAAACGGAACAATGGGCTGCCTTTAAAGAGGAGATGTTTCTATACAATTGAAATACATTCCCATGCGGGGGGAAAGGTAGGACAAACAAAACCAGAGCTCCTTGGAAGATGAAAGAGATAGCGAGTAAGATGAAGCAGGAAAAGGGTGCGCATGACAGATGTCAGGTTGATAATTCAAATGAGAACCAGGCTGAATATAGAAAGTTCAAAGTAGCAGTGAAAAAACTAATCAGAGAAGCAAAGAGAGAGTATGAAAAGAGACTGGCAGCTGATGTACAGGAATCCAAAAGCCTTCTTTAGGCATTTAAATAGTAAATGGGTAGTAAAAGGAGGTGATGGGCCAATTAGAGACCAAAAAGGGAATTGATGCATGGAGGCTGAGAACATGGCTCAGGTACTAAATGAGTACTTTGTCTCTGTCTTTACCAAGGAACAAAGAACAAAGAGAACAAAGAACAGTACAGCACAGGACAGGCCATTCGGCCCTTCAAGCCTGCGCCGATCTTGATGCCTGTCTAAACTAAAACCTTCTGCACTTCTGGGGTCCGTATCCCTCTATTCCCATCCTATTCATGTATTTTTCAAGATGCCTCTTAAACGTCGCTATCGTACCTGCTTCCACCATCTCCCCCGGCAGCAGGTTCCAGGCACTCACCACCCTCTTTGTAAAAAAAATTGCCTCGCACATCCCCTCTAAACTTTGCCCCTCACACCTTAAACCTATGTCCCCCAGCAACTGACTCTTCCACCCTGGGAAAAAGCTTCTGATTATCCACTCTCCATGCCACTCATAACTTTGTAAACCTCTATCATGTCGCCCCTCCACCTCCCTTGTTCCAGTGAAAACAATCCGAGTTTATCCAACCTCTCCTCATAGCTAATACCCTCCAGACCAGGCAACATCCTGGTAAACCTCTTCTGTACCCTCTCCAAAGCCTCCACATCCTTCTGGTAGTGTGGCGACCAGAATTGCACGCAATATTCTAAGTGTGGTCTAACTAAGATTCTGTACAGCTGCAGCATGACTTGCCAATTTTTACACTCTAAGCCCCGACCGATGAAGGCAAGCATGCCGTATGCCTTCTTGACTACCTCATCCACCTCTGTTGCCACTTTCAGTGACCAGTGGACCTGTACGCCCAGATCCATCTGCCTGTCAATACTCCGAAGGGTTCTGCCATTTACTGTATACTTTCCACCTGTATTAGACCTTCCAAAATGCATTACCTCACATTTGTCTGGATTAAACTCCATCTGCCATTTCTCCACCCAAGTCTCCAACTGTATCCTCTGACAATCCTCATCATTATCCGCAACTCCTCCAACCTTTGTGGCGTCCGCAAACTTACTAATCAGACCAGCTACATTTTCCTCCAAATCATTTATATATGCTACAAACAGCAAAGGTCCCAGCACTGATCCCTGCGGAACACCACTAGTCACAGCCCTCCATTCAGAAAAGCACCCTTCCACTGCTATCCTCTGTCTTCTATGACCGAGCCAGTTCTGCATCCATCTTGCCAGCTCACCTCTGATCCCGTGTGCCTTCACCTTTTGTACCAGTCTGCCATGAGGGACCTTGTCAAATGCTTTACTGAAGTCCATGTAGACAACATCCACTGCCCTTCCTTCATCAATCATCTTCGTCACTTCCTCAAAAAACTCAATCAAATTAATGAGACACGACCTCCCCTTCACAAAACCATGCTGCCTCTCACTAATAAGTTCATTTGTTTCCAAATGGGAGTAAATCCTATCCCAAAGAATCCTCTCCAATAATTTCCCTACCACTGACGTAAGGCTCACCGGCCTGTAATTTCCTGGATTATCCTTGCTACCCTTCTTAAACAAAGGAACAACATTAGCTATTCTCCAGTCCTCTGGGACCTCACCTGTAGCCAATGAGGATACAAAGATTTCTGTCAAGGCCCCAGCAATTTCCTCCCTTGCCTCCCTCAGTATTCTGGGGTAGATCCCGTCAGGCCCTGGGGACTTATCTACCTTAAATATTTTTCAAGACTCCCAACACCCCCTCCTTTTTGATAACGACATGACCCAGACTATCTACACTCCGTTCCCTAGACTCATCATCCACCAAGTCCTTCTCTTTGGTGAACACTGATGCAAAGTACTCATTTAGTACCTCACCCATTTCCTTTGACTCCACGCATAGATTCCCTCCTCTGTCCTTGAGTGGGCCAACCCTTTCCCTGGCTACCCGCTTGCTCTTTATATACATATAAAAAGCCTTGGGATTCTCCTTAATCCTGTTTGCCAATGACTTTTCATGACCCCTTTTAGCCCTCCTGACTCCTTGCTTAAGTTCCTTCCTACTCTCTTTATATTCCTCAAGAGCTTCGTCTGTTCCCAGCCTTCTCGCCTTTTCGAATGCTTCCTTTTTCTTTTTGACTCGGCTCACAATATCCCTCGTTATCCAAGGTTCCCGAAACTTGCCAAACTTATCCTTCTTCCTCACAGGAACATGCCGGTCCTGGATTCTAATCAACTGACGTTTGAAGGACTCCCACATGTCAGATGTTGATTTACCCTCAAACAGCCGTCCCCAATCTAAATTCTTCAGTTCCTGCCTAATATTGTTATAATTAGCCTTCCCCCAATTTAGCACCTTCACCCGAGGACTACTCTTATCTTTATCCACAAGTACATTAAAACTTACGGAATTACGGTCACTTTTCCCGAAATGCTCCCCTACTGAAACTTCGACTACCTGGCCGGGCTCATTCTCCAATACCAGGTCCAGTACAGCCCCTTCCCTAGTTGGAATATCAGCATATTGTTTCAAGAAGCCCTCCTGGATGCTCCTTACAAATTCTGCCCCATCCAAGCCCTAACACTAAGTGAGTCCCAGTCAATATAGGGGAAGTTAAAATCACCCACCACTACAACCCTGTTGCTTTCACATCTTTCCAAAATCTGTCTACATATCTGCTCCTCTATCTCCCACTGGCTGTTGGGAGGCCTGTAGTAAACCCCCAACATCTTGACTGCACCCTGCCTATTCCTGAGCTCTACCCATATTGCCTCGCTGCATGATACCTTCCAGGTGTCCTCCCGCAGTACAGCTGTGATATTCTGCTTAACCAGTAATGCAACTCCCCCACCCCTTTTACATCCCCCTCTATCCCACCTGAAGCTTCTAAATCCCGGAACATTTAGCTGCCAATCCTGTCCTTCCCTCTACCAAGTCTCTGTAATAGCAACAACATCATAGTTCCAAGTACTAATCCAATCTCTAAGTTCATCTGTTATACTTCTCACATTGAAACAAATGCACTTCAGACCACCAGTCCCGCTGTGCTCTGCAACATCTCCCTGCCTGCTCTTCCTCTTAGTCTTACTGGCCTTATTTACTAGTTCCCCCTCAGTTATTTCACCTGCTGACCTACTGCTCTGGTTCCCACCAGCTTGCCACACTAGTTTAAACCCTCCCGAGTGACGCTAGCAAATCTCGTAGCCAGGATATTTGTGCCCCTCCAGTTTAGATGCAACCTGTCCTTCTTGTACAGGTCCCACCTGTCCTGGAAGAGATCCCAATGATCCAGATATCTGAAACCCTCCCTCCTACACCAGCTGTTCAGCCACATGTTTAGCTGCACTATCTTCCTATTTCTAGCCTCACTGGCACGTGGCACAGGGAGTAATCCCGAGATTACAACCCTAGAGGTCCTGTTTTTTAACTTTCTACCTAACTCCCTGAACTCCCCCTGCAGGACCTTGTCACTCTTTCTGCCTATGTCGTTAGTACCAATGTGTACCACAACCTCTGGCTGCTCACCCTCCCCCTTCAGAATGCCCCCTGTCTGTTCAGAGACATCCTTGACCCTGGCACCAGGGAGGCAACATACCATCCTGGAGTCTCTTTCACATGCACAGAAGCGCCTATCTGTGCCCCTGACTATAGAGTCCCCTATAACTATTGCTCTTCTGTGCTTTGCCCCTCCCTGCTGAACAACAGAAAATGCTGCCAAAGTCACAGTGAAAGAAGGGGTAGTTGAGACACTGATGGATGGGCTAAAAATTGATAAAGAGGAGGTACTAGAAAGCCTGGCTGTAATTAAATTTGATAGGAAAACAAGATTGGATTAGATTCATCCCAGGATACTCAGGGAAGTAAGAGTGGAAATTGCGAAAGAACTGGCAATAACCTCCTTAGATATGAGGGTAAGGGGGTGCCAGAGGACTGTAAAACTGCAAATGTTACACCCTTGTTCAAAAGAAGGTGTAAGGATAAGCACAGCAACTACAGGCCAGTCAGTGTAACCTTAGTGGTGGGAAAACTTTTAGAAACAATTATCCGGGACAAAGTTAACAGTTACTGGGACAAATGTGGATAAATTAAGGAATACCAGTAAGGATTTGGTAAAGGCAAATCATGTTTAAGTAACTTGATTGAGTTTTTTGGATGAGGTAATAGAGAGGATTGATGAGTGTAATATGGTTGATGTGGTGTAGATGGACTTCCAAAAGGCCTTTGATGAAATGCAACATAACTGGCTTGTCTGGAAAGTCAAAGCCCAATGAATAAAAGGGACAGTGGCAGCATGGATACGAAATTGGCTGAGTGACAGGAAACAGAGAGTAGTGGTGAACAGTTGTTTTTCAAATTGGAGGAAGACATACAGTGGAGTTCTCCAGTGATCAGTACCAGGACGACTGCTTTTCTTAATCTATATTAATGACCTGGACTTGACACAATTTCAAAATATGCGGATGACACCAAACTTGGAAGTATTGTGAGCTGAGAGGAGGATAGTGATAAACTTCAAGAGGACATAGAAAAGCTGGTGGTATGAACGGACATGTGGCAGATTAAATTTAATGCTGAGAAGTGTGAAGTGATACATTTTGGTAAGAAGAACAAGGCGAGGCAATATAAAATAAAGGATACAATTCTAAAGCGAGGACAGGAACAGAGGGACCTGGGAGTATATGTGCACAAATCGTTGATGCTGGCAGCGCAGTTTGAGAAAGTGGTTAATAATGTATATGGGATTCTGTGCTTTATAAATAGAGGCATAGAATACAAAAGCAAGGAAGTTATGGTGAACCTTTATAAAACACTGTTTTGGCCTCAGCTGGAGTATTGTGTCCAATTCTGGACCCCACACTTAAGGAAGGATGTGAAGGCATTGGAGAGGGTGTAGAAAAGATTTAGGAAAATGGTTCCAGGAATGAGGGACTTCAGTTACGTGGATAGATTGGAGAAGCTGGGGCTGTTCTCCTTTGAGAAAAGAAGGTTGAGCAGAGATTTGATTGAGGTGTTCGAAATTATGAAGGATCTGGACAGCGTAGATAGAAAGAAACTGCTCCAAATGGTGAAAGGATCGAGAACCAGAGGACACCGATTTGAGGTGATTGGCAAAAGAACCAAAGGCATCATGAGGAAACTTTTTTACATGGTGAGTGGTTAGAATCTGGAGCATGTGGTGTTGGTGGATTCAGTTGGGACTTTCAAAAGGGAATTGGATAATTATCTGAGGGGAAAAAACTTGCAAGCCAGGGGAGTGGGACTAGCTGAGTTGCTCTTGCAGGGATCTGGCACAGACGTGAAGGGTTGAAAGGTCTCCTTCCGTGGTGTAACCATTTTATGATTCTGTGGCTGGGATTTTATGGGGGGAAAAGCAGACATCAAAGGAGGGGGGGGGTGGGTGCTGTAGGATCATGAGATGGTGTGGGATCGGGCCCCCTATATCATCACTCCGGGACACAATTTCACAAGCAGCGGACAGCAAATCGTGAGGCGACTCCGTACGTGTTTCGAAGACGAGCAATTAAGAGGTAATTTAGTTGATTAAGGAGGCACTTGAAACTGATTTTAGGGGTTCCTCCAAATTTTTCCAGTAGCACACAGGCGCCACAGGGGGTCACAGCCTCAGCAGCTTTTAAAGGGCGGCAACAGACTCAGCAGTCTTGCAGTGAGGTGTTTCACTTTCTTTGCAAGGAAGCCGGAGGGTAATCATTTATTTGGGGTTAAGACCCCTTTGAGAAGTTATTCCTCCTGTAGGGGGCTCACTGGAGAGGGGCCTGAGAGGTGGGTGGGCTGTGTAGTATTTCAGCTCCCACTGGAAGGGTGCCTCCATTATGTCAGCAGGACCTATGTGGCATGGGCATCATGCAGGCTGTTGGGGGTCTTTGGCTGAAGTCGAAAGGTGTCTGGTTGCTGGCTGAAGAGGGTGGTCTCAGGCTGAAGGGATCTGGTTGCTGGCTGAAGAGGGTGGTCGCTGGTCGCAGGCTTCATGCTTGCCACAATTTGTTACAGGGCTCTGGCGCTGGTGTTCCTTTAAATATGCCAGCAGCACTTCCTTCTCTGTCAGCTGACTGTGCAGCTGCCGCCTCAAGGTCCACCTCCGGCCACCTTTGGTCGGCCATCCCACCTGCCAGTTGTTAATTGGCTGGCTGGCGCAAGTTTCCAATAGGGACAGGAGTCAGAGCAGGAGGGCGTTTGCCACCTGCTTCCAGTTCCGGCTTCTCTTTCCTGCCAAGTTCTGTGAAATCCCGGCATATGATTCTATAGGTCCTGTTTATTGTGGTAGCACAATTCAGTGACATCTCCTTGGTGAATCTCAGGCACCTCGGGCATTGCTGCTGGCTGAGGTGGAGATAGGAGAAGTGCTGCCTGAAAATCTTTGGTGGGTAGGGCCCTCAGTGGAGAGTCCTCCTCTTTCTCCCTCTGCCCAGCGATTCCCCTCTCTGCAGCCCCAGCTCCATCTCCCTGTTGTGTTGCAGATCCAGAGGCACTACAACTACAGCCCCCATAAGAACCAAAGGCATCATGAGGAAACTTTTTTCCGTAGTGAGTAGTTAGGAATGCACTGCCTGAGCGTGTGGCATTGGTGCTTTCAAAAGGGAATTGGATAATTATCTGAAGGGAAAAAATTTGCAGGCCGGGGGAGTGGACTAGCTGAGTTATTCTTGCAGGGATCTGGCACAGACGTGAAGGGTGAATGGCCTCCTTCCATGCTGTAACCATTTTATGATTCTGTGGCTGGGATTTTATGGGGAGAAAGCTGACATCG
Organism: Heterodontus francisci; assembly: GCF_036365525.1. Taxonomy (NCBI): domain Eukaryota; kingdom Metazoa; phylum Chordata; class Chondrichthyes; order Heterodontiformes; family Heterodontidae; genus Heterodontus; species Heterodontus francisci. The sequence goes on along the minus strand of NC_090388.1, from coordinate 36,036,214 downwards.
AAGGAGGTGGGGAGGGGGGGCTGTAAGATCACGAGATGGTGTGGGATCTTTCTGTGTGCAGGTCACAAAATTCCCTGCCCTTCCTGTCAGGATGCAACAACAGTCTCTTCCAAAAATCAGCAAGTCACCAGAACTCCTCCAAAGCACATCACAGTACCTCCACAAACTTTGCAAATGCTACAATAAATCAAAAGTACTTCACCTGCAAGTTGGTTGACTGGCCCTTTAAATAGTGCTCGTGGGAGGGGGGGTTCTCTCATGCAGCTGGATGCATATTCAGCTGTGAGTGGTTAGCACAGGTGTTCACTGGACCTGCACGATCCATGTTTGCAGAACATGCATCAAATCAGCCTAAGGGGTTGTTTGACTTCATGATCTACCCAGTGTGAAAACTTCCAATATACGTGTGGCATGCCCGCACTAGAGCCCTTCCTATCATGGTTGATGCAGGGAGCATGCGATGCTATGGAGATGAATTTTGCACCCCATGCACCTTACTGTTGTACATATGCATGTCCCTCAAATCATATATTCATCAATGTCCGTGAACATTTGCTTTTATAAATGATCAATATAATCATCTCTGACATTCAGAATTCTGACGAGTCTTATTGTAATTTAAGTCTAGAAATTACTGTTTAAATTATTAGTGGACAAAGGCAGAATGTATGAAAGTCCTATGCACACTATTTTAATGCAGATACTAAATCTTTTAGTTGAAATATGTTCATGCAGACAGAAAAATGTCATAAAAATGCATTAAACAGTAGCTTGGTAATATCTGCACCAGTAATTTCTAGCCCAAGGTACTTTCATTTGAAAAAAGACTTGCAATTATATAGTGCCTTTCATGACCACAGGATATCCCAAAGTGCTTCACAGCCAATTAAGTACTTTTGAAGTGTAGTCACTGTTGTAATGTAGGAAACGTGGCAGCCAATTTGCAAGTTCCTGCAAGCAGCAACGCGTTAATGACCAGATAACTTGATTTTCTAATGTTGATTGAGAGATAAATATTCATCAGGACTCTGGGGATATCACCCCTGCTCTTCTTCGAAAGAGTGCCACGGGATCACTTGAGAGGGCAGACAGGGTCATGGTTTCAGGTCTCATCCAAAAGACAGTACCTCTGATTGTGCAGCACTCCCTCAGTACTGCACTGTAGTGTTAGCTTTGATTTTTGTGCTTAAGTCCTGGAATGGTATTTGAACTCATCATCCTTCTTACTCAGAGGTAAGAGTACTACCAATTGAGCCACAGTTGACCACATATGCCACCCTAACTTAAGGAAAATACTTTTAACCTTTAATACAATAGCCTCAGTTTTCACAAAGCAAGTGAATATTGAACTGGAAGAGATGGGTATAAAACAGTTAGTGGAGGTTGTTATTCGAAGAGAAATAGTACTAAGGGTGTTTCTCAAACTTAAGGTAGACCTGACAGTTGATTCTGTGGATCTTCAGTGAATCCAGGGAAGAAATAGTGTTGATTCTGACTATAATTCTGTGGAAAGGAAAACTGTGTCAGAGGAATGGATGGTGGCATATGTGACCATTTTTAGATCTTAGCTCTGTTCACGACCAAAAAGAAAAGTCAATGGGCTGAATTCTTCTTCCTCCTTTAAGTAGCCACCAGTCTTCTGATTCAGCAGCAGATTGAAGTCATAGTGGGATCAGCATAGCAAGTGAAAGTCCTGCTCTGATCCTTATCTAACAGGTGGAAGGAAATCCAGCCCCTAGAATCTATGAGATAACATTACTAAGCTTTTGAATAAGCATTAGTTCATCAGGGCCAAGCATGGATTTCTAAAGAGCAGGTCATGCTTGATCAACCTTGTGAAATTTTTTGAAGAAATAACAGAGGATATGCAAAGGACATGCAAATGTTGTGATTTATAAGGATTTACAAATAATATATGCTTACTGGTACAGGGCAAGGCTAATATATTTAATGAGCACTTTGTATCATTGTTTTCTAAGGAAATGGAGGCTGACAAACTATCAGTAGGAGCAGCGAGAGTAAAGGCTATGGATAGGATAAAAATTGAGAGAGAGGAGGTACTAAAAAGGTTGGCTATGCTTAGGGTAGATAAGTCATCTGGTCCAAATGGCTTTCATCGCAGGTTGCTAAAGCAAGTGGGGATGGAGATAATGGAAGGGCTTGCCATAATCTGGCAATCTTACCTGGATATGGGGGAGGTGCCAGAGGATTGGACAGTGGCAAATGTGACACCCTTACTCAAGAAAGGGTGTAAGGACAGTCCTAGCAACTACAGGCCAGTTAATTTAACATCAGTGGTAGGTAAGGTTTTAGAAACTATAATCAGGGAAAATATCAATGGACACTTAGAGAGGTTTGAGTTAATTAAGGATAGCCAGAATGGATTTGTAAAAGGCAGATCATGCTTGGAAAATCGAATTGAATTTTTTGATGAAGTGACAGAGAAGGTTGATGAAGGGAATGCAGTAGATGTTGTCTGTATGGATTTTAAGAAAGCATTTGATACGGTATCACATAAAAGACTCGTTACCAAAATTGAAGCTCATGGAATAGGAGAGCCAGCGTACAATTGAATTTTTAAAAAAGCCTTATGGACAGAAAGCAGCAAGTCGTAGTAAATGGCTGCTTTTCAGACTGGAGGATGGTAGACAGTGGTGTTCCCCAAGGGTCAGAGCTGAGCCCACTACTTTCTTTGATAGATATAAATAACTTGGATCTTGGGATACAGAGTAGAATCTGAAAATTTGCTGACGACACCAGGCTTGGAGGTGCGGCAAACAGTGAGGTTGATATGAACCACCTGTAACAGGACATAGATAGGCTAGCAGAATGGGCAGAGCAGTGGCAGATAGAATTTAATACTGACAAATATGACATGATGCATTTTGGCAGAAGGAATAGGGAGAGGCAATATATACTTAATGGCACAGTTCTAAAGAGTGTGCAGATACAGAGGGGCCTGGGGGTGCATGTGGATAGATCTTTGAAGGTTGCAGGACATATTGAGACAGTGGTTAGTAAAGCATATGGGATCTTGGGCTTCAGAAATAGATGCATTGAGTACAAAAGCAGGGAAGTTATGCTGAACCTTTATAAAGCTCTGGTTAGGTCCCAAAGAAGTATTGCATCCAGTTCTGGTCACCACACTTCAGGATGGATGTGAGGGTCCTTGAGTGGGTGCAAAGGATATTTACCAGAATAGTTCAGGGATGGAGGATTTTAGTTAGAAGGTTGGGTTAGAAAAGCTGGGTTTGTTCTCCGTAGACGAAAGGAGATTGAGGGGAGAATTAATAGACGTGTACAGGTTTATGACAGGCTTGGATACGTTTGACAAGGAAAAGCTGTTCCCATTAACAAATGGTACAAGGACTAGGGGACACAGATTGAAAGTTTTGGGCAAAAGATGGAGGGGGCATATGAGGAAACACTTTTTTACACAGCGGGTGGTAATGACCTGGAACTCGCTGCCCACATAGGTGGTTGAAATGAAAATGATCAATGACTTCAAGAGGAAGTTGGATGGCCACCTGAGAGTAATAGACTTGCATAGAAACATAGAAAATAGGAGCAGGAATAGGCCATTCGGCCTTTCGAGCCTGCACCGCCATTCATTATGATCATGGCTGATCATCCAACTCAGTAGCTAGTTCCCGCTTTCGCCCCATACCCTTTGATCCCTTTAGACCCAAGAGCTATATCTAACTCCTTCTTGAAAACATACAATGTTTTGGCCTCAACTGCTTTCTGTGGTAGTGAATTCCACAGGCTCACCACTCTCTGGGTGAAGAAATTTCTCATCTCAGTCCTGAAAGGTTTACCCCGTATCCTTAGACTATGACCCCTGGTTCTGGACTCCCCCCACCATCAGGAACAGCCTTCCTGCATCTACTCTGTCAAATCCTGTTAGAATTTTATAGGTTTCTATGAGATCCCCCCTCACTCTTCTGAACTCCAGCGAATATAATCCTAACCGACTCAATCTCTCCTCATACGTCAGTCCCACCATCCCAGGAATTAGTCTGGTAAAACTTCGCTGCACTCCCTCTTTAGCAAGAACATCCTTGCTCAGATAAGGAGACCAAAACTGCACACAATATTCCAAGTATGGCCTCACCAAGGCCTTGTATAATTGCAGCAAGACATCCCTGCTCCTGTGCTTGAATCCTCTCGCTATGAAGGCCAACATACCATTTGCCTTTTTTACCACCTGTTGCACCTGCATTCTTACCTTCAGTGACTGGTGTACAAGAACAACTAGGTCTCGCTGCATATTCCCCTCTCTCAGTTTATAGCCGTTCAGATAAAAATCTTCCTTCCTGTTTTTGCTACCAAAGTGGATAACCTCACGTTTATCCACATTATACTGCATCTGCCATGCATTAGCCCACTCACTCAACTTGTCCAAATCACCTTGAAGCCTCTCTGCATCCTCCTCACAACTCACCCTCTCACCCAGTTTTGTGTCATCTGCAGATTTGGAGATATTACATTTAGTTCCCTCATCTAAATCATTAATATATATTATGAATAGCTGGGGTCCTAGCACCGATCCCTGCGGTACCCCACTAGTCACTGCCTGCCATTCGGAAAAAGACCCATTTATCCCTACTCTTTGTTTCCTGTCCGCCAGCCAATTTTCTATCCATCGCAATACACTACCCCCATTCCCATGCGCTTTAATTTTACATGCTAATCTCTTATGTGGGACTTTGTCGAAAGCCTTCTGAAAGTCCAAATAAACCACATCCACTGACTCCCCCTCATCAACTCTACAAGTTACATCCTCGAAGAATTCTAGTGGATTTGTCGAGCATGATTTCCCTTTCGTAAATCCATGCTGACTCTGTCCGATTCTACCACTGTTCTCTAAGTGCTCTGCCATAAAATCTTTGATCGTGGACTCTAGAATTTTCCCCACTACTGATGTCAGGCTGACTGGTCTATAATTCCCTGCTTTCTCTCTACCTCCCTTTTTAAATAGTGGGGTTACATGAGCTACCCTCCAACCTGTAGGGCTACGGGGATCGAGTCGGGGAGTGGACTGACAGCATAGCTCCATGGAGAGCCGGCATGGACTCGATGGGCCACATGGCCTCCTTTTGTGCCACAAATGACTCTGTGACTAAAGGAAATAAGCCGCGGAGGGTAAGATTTTAAATGGAGTAGAGGAGTAAAGGAATTTTGGTGGGCAGATACAGATATTGTTAAAGGTGACAGCACAAATAGGTAAAGTGAAAAATGGCAAATAGAGCCCTTGGGTTTGCACATAGAGTACAAAATAAAGGAGATAATGTTGAATTTGAACATGACTTCAGTAAGGCTGTAGTTGGAGTATTGTATGCAGTTTTGTGCATCCCATTGTAGGAAGAATATAAATGCAACTGAAAAGATGCAGTGTAGATTAAATCAGATATTACCAGGTATGAAGGATTGTATGAAGGAATGGCTATTTAGTTCCAAGTCAGGATGGTGTGTGACTTGGACAGGAACTTGCAGGTGGCAATGTTCCCATGCATCTGCTGTTCTTCCCATGCATCTGCTGCTCTTGTCCTTCGAGGTGGTAGAGGTCATGGGTTTGGAAAGTGTTGTCCAAGGAGCCTTGGTGCGTTGCTGCAGTGCATCTTGTAGATGGTACACACTGCAGCCACTGTGCGTCGGTGGTGGAGACAGTGAATGTTTGTGGATGGTGTGCCAATCAAGCGGGCTGCTTTGTCCTGGATGGTGTCGAGCTTCTTGTGTGTTGTTGGAGCTGCACCCTTCCAGGCAAGTGGAGAGTATTCCATCACACTCCTGACTTATGCCTTGTAGATGGGGGACAGGCTTTGGGGAGTCAGGAGGTGAGCTACACGCCTCAGGATTCCTAGCCTCTGATCTGCTCTTGTAGCCACAGTATTTATATGGCTACTCCAGTTCAGTTTCTGAACAATGGTAGTCCCTAGGATGTTGATAGTGGGGGATTCAGCGATGGTAATGCCATTGACGGTCAAGGGGAGATGGTTAGATTCTCTCTTGTTGGAGATGGTCATTGCCTGGCACTTGTGTGGCGCAAATGTTACTTGCCACTTATCAGCCCAAGCTTGGATATTGTCCAGGTCTTGCTGCATTTCTACACGGACTGCTTCAGTGTTTGAGGAGTTGCGAATGGTGCTGAACATTGTGCAATCATCAGTGAACATCCCCACTTCTGACCTTTTGATTGAAGGAAGATCATTGACGAAGCAGCTGAAGATGGTTGGGCCTAGGACACTACCCTGAGGAACTCCTGCAGTGATGTCCTGGAGCTCAGATGGTTGACCTCCAACAACCACAAACATCTTACTTTGCGCTAGGTATGACTCCAACCAGCAGAAAGTTTTGCCCCTGATTCCCATTGACTCCAGTTTTGCTAGGGCTCCTTGATGCATACTCAGTCAAATGCTGCCTTGATGTCAAGGGCAGTCAATCTCACCTCACCTCTTGAGTTCAGCTCTTCTGTCCATGTTTGAACCAAGGCTGTAATGAGGTCAGGTGCTGAGTGGCCCTGGCGGAACCCAAACTGAGCGTCACTGAGCAGGTGATTGCTAAGCAAGCGCCGCTTGATGGCACTGTTGATGACACCTTCCATCACTTTGCTGATGATTGAGAGTAGGCTGATGGGGCGGTAATTGGCCGGGTTGGACTTGTCCTGCTTTTTGTGTACAGGACATACCTGGGCAATTTTTCACATTGCAGGGTAGATGCCAGTGTTGTAGCTATACTGGAACAGCTTGGCTAGGGGTGCGGCAAGTTCTGGAGCACAGATCTTCAGTACTATTGCTGGAATATTGTCAGGACCCATAGCCTTTGTAGTATCCAGTGCCTTCAGTCGTTTCTTGATATCACGCGAAGTGAATCGAATTGGCTGAAGTCTGGCATCTATAATGCTGGGTACTTCAGGAAGAGGCCGAGATGGATCATCAACTCAGTACTTATGGCTGAAGATTGTTGCAAATTCTTCTGCCTTATCTTTCGCACTGATGTGCTGGGCTCCCCCATCATTGAGGATGGGGTTATTTGTGGAGCCACCTCCTCCAGTTCGTTGTTTAATTGTCCACCACCATTCACGGCTGGATGTGGCAGGACTGCAGAGCTTAGATCTGATCCATTGGTTATGGGATCGCTTAGCTTTGTCTATTGCATGCTGCTTGTGCAGTTTTGCATGCAAGTAGTCCTGGGTTGTAACTTCACTAGGCTGACGCCTCATTTTGAGGTATGCCTGGTGCTGCTCCTGGCATGCCCTCCTGCACTCTTGATTGAACCAGGGTTGGTCTCCTGGCTTGATGGTAATGGTAGAGTGGGGGATATTCCGGGCCATGAGGTTACAGATTTGTGGTTGAGTACATTTCTGCTGCTGCTGATGGCCCACAGCGCCTCAATGATGCCCAGTTTTGCATTGCTAAATCTGTTCGAAATCTATCCCATTTAGCACGGTGATAGTGTCACACAACACGATGGACGGTATCCTCAATGTGAAGGTGGGACTTCGTCTCCACAAGGACTGTACGATGGTCACTCCTACCAATACAGTCATGGACAGAAGCATCTGCGGCAGGCAGATTGGTGAGAACAAGGTCAAGTATGTTTTTCACTCTTGTTGGTTCCCCCAGCACTTGCTGCAGACCCAGTCTAGCAGCTATGTCCTTTAGGACTCGGCCAGCTCGGTCAGTAGCGGTGCTACCGAGCCACTCTTGGTGATGGACATTGAAGTTCCCCACCCAGAGTACATTTTGTGCCCTCGCCACCCTCAGTGCTTCCTCTAAGTGGTGTTCAACATGGAGGAGTACTGACTCATCAGCTGAGGGAGGGTGGTTGGTGGTAATCCGTCAGAGGTTACCTTGCCCATGTTTGACCTGATGCAATGAGACTTCATCGGGTCCAGACTCGATGTTGAGAACTCCCAGGGCAACTCCCTCCCTACTGTAGACCACTGTCCCGCCACCTCTGGTGGGTCTGTCCTGCCAGTGGGACAGGACATACCCAGGGATAGTGATTGCAGTGTCTGGGACATTGTCTGTCAGGTATGATTCCGTGAGTATGACTATGTCAGGCTGTTGCTTGATTAGTCTGTCGGACAGCTCTCCCAGCTTTGGCACAAGTCCCCAGATGTTCGTAAGAAGGACTTTGCAGGGTCGACAGGGCTGGGTTTGCCGTTGTCGTTTCCAGTGCCTAGGTCGATGACGGGTGGTCCGTCCGGTTTCATTCCTTTTTCTTGACTTTGTCGCAGTTAGGTACAACTGAGTGGCTTGCTAGGCCATTTTAGAGGGAATGTAAGAGTTAACCACATTGCTGTGGGTCTGGAGTCACTTGTAGGCCAGACCAGGTAAGGACAGCAGATTTCCTTCCCTAAAGAATATTAGTGAACCAAATGGGTTTTTACAACAATCGACAATGGTTTCATGGCCATCATTAGACTAGCTTTTAATTCCAGATTTATTAATTAAATTCAAATTCCACCTTCTGCTGTGGTGGGATTCAACCCCATGTCCCCAGAGAAATACCCTGAGTCTCTGGGTTACTAGTCCAGTGATAATACCACTATGCCACCACCTCCCATGTAGGGGAGTGGGATTAGACTAGGCAGGTCATGAGATGAAAAATACTGGTTCAGACTTGATGGCTTGAATGGCCTCATTCAGAACAGTAAACCTTTAGTTTTGGAAGAGTAGGATCAAGACCATGAAATCATGCTGTGACAAACTTGTGTATCGGAACTTAATGCATTTGTCTGAAATTCTTTGCTCCCTTCTTTTAGTGGAGGCAAGAGTTCATTTATTTTATTTTACACCAGCTAATGCTTCTGTTAAATAATGGGGAAAGGAAAGACAGATAAACACATTAAACATTCGTATGATAGTGTGCCATAGTGAAATTTCAAAGCTTATTTTTCTGCCATGCATCAAGATTGTACAGGTATTGTCCTTTCAACAGCCCACCACAACCCCAGATAGGGAAGTCATTGTCCAGATATTTGATACTGTAAAAGTAAATGTTGCGTAAACTAAAAGATTTTGTATCAATTTTTTTATCCTTTCTTTGCCACCCTAGATTTCCTTCATTAGTATTTGCTCATGGAACAAATAAATTAGATGATGGCAATATAATGCACAATGTGATATTTTGAATGTAATGCGATATTTTTGGAAAGGGTTGCTGTGGGTTATGAACCTTCGATGAACCACTGTAGGTTTAAATTCTACCAATGCTCGTGTCATGTTAAAGTAATGGTGGACTGACTCAGCAGTTGATTTGATCCACCTCCTAGTAATATGCTAAATTGCACAGATTCCACCAGAAAATATTTCTGCCCAAATAAACGTTGAGGTGGCTAATTCAAACTAGCAGCATTTAAGTGAAAGGCCAGGTTACTACCAACATTCCAAATTCCTGTCAGGTAGGAAACAGGCAGAGAATAGATACCTTGATGATTATTCCTTTCCAAGTACATGAAGCATGAACCCATATCCCATCGCTGTGAGACACAATGGTCGGGTCTCAGCTGAATTTCCTCCTTTTGACGTCTCATCACTGGGTAATGCCTGATAAACATTGACAAAAATGTACCCTTATGATGAATACTAATTTAAACAGCAGCTATAATGTTGAACCTCACACCCTTCTGGTTAGGGGATAACCACTTAGCCTATTAATCTAATATTAGGCCTCTCGATTGCACAAAATAATAATGAAATAGATGAGATCTGCACACTCTAAGAGGTCTCATCTCATTGCAAAAAATCCAAAACCTGTTCTTCTGAAGTGTAAAATGAAAGCCTTGAAATTGGATTCTATTTATAGATGTCTAAAGGTCCAATATAGTAGGCGGCGTGCATGTGTTCATTGCACACCAGGAATGGAATTTCGTACAGCCAGTCGGGGAATGCCAGGCCGAAAAGGCAAGGGGAACGCTGCCTCGGCCCTTCTGAGGACCCGGTCCAATTCAACGGTGCTTGGGAACTTATCTGCCCGGAGTCAGGGTCCCCATCCCTTTAAGAACAGTGATCCTGCCTCCCAGAGCTGCTGGCCAATAAGCTGAGGGCCAGCAGCTCAGTAGTATCAACAGTGCCACTGGGAGTGGTGGCCACTACAACACCTGTACAACACCAGGCCTGGGACCAGGCCCAGCGCTGGAGCCCCAGACCTAACGTAACTGTGGCAGTGTTGCCGGGGGCCAGTCTGGAGGGCCACAGCGAGGGGGATGGTGGGCATTGAGGGCAGGGAGGTTAGTGGAGGGGCGGCCTTTGCCACCGGAGGCTCTCCATGGGCCACAGATTGCCCACGGAGGAGACCCTCCCCAAGCCCACAGGGAAGCTGCCTTGTTTTACTGGGTGACCTCTCCGTGTGGCGGAGACCCCCTGCCGTTGGTTTAATTCCAGTGGCGGTGGGAAGAGCCCCTGAAGAGTCTAGTGATTGGCCACATTAGGGCCTCAATTGGCCTCTGGGCGGGAAGGCCGTCTTTGGCCTTTCCCACCCACGGCTTAATTGCAATGCGATGGAAGGCAATGGGTATGCCGCCTTCCGTCACTATTGTATGGGCTCCCCCGCCTCCCAGCCTGTCTCCCGGAGGCCCATTAAATTCCACCCCAGAACGCGAAATCCACTGTTTCAGTTAGGGCCCCTCAGTAAGCACCCAAAGTGTCCATCCGAAACTGCATAAGCAAATCGAGCGCCTAATGCTTCTTCAAGCCGCTTTGTGAAATGGGACAGAAAATGAATGCACCAGGCTGCTTGCATACTGTGATCAGTTTTTTTAGGTGCTTAGTAACCAAACCAACAGTCCTTAGGGATTTCCAGAGGTTGGCACTGGAAAGGTAAGTTAAACATATGTCATTGTGAAGCAGGAGTGCTTCTCTCGGTTCCACGTTAGAACTGTGGGCTGCTGTCAGCCATACTTGCCATCCATACGATTGTACCTCCAGCCCCAACCCCACCCGCAGATGCTTTTGATTATTAGGTAACTGTACACATGCCTCCTGATTATTCTTGAAGTAGTGTCGCTTGGGTATTCCACTTTTATGCTCGACACCCCATGATTTTCCTGTCAATGAAAATGAGTGGTGGGAAGTCAGAAGCTGGCAAATGCACAAATGGAGATCGCATATCCTTTTTAAAGGATAGACATACATACAGACACATTGCATTGTGATCACCTATAGTTTTCGATTCTAAGGTACTTTTTTTGCATTTTGAGTTTTTCACTTAGATATGCAAGCAGGCCTTATTAATATTCAATTGAAGCTAGAGTAATGCAAATTAAACTTAGTTTATTTATTGCATCAGTCTTGCTATCATTAGAATCTTTGCAAGAATTGTTCCAGCTATTGAACCCAGATTCGACAGCTAACCAACAGATCAAAAAAAATTAAAAATAACTTTGTGCCCCCTAACCATTCATTGGAACACGAGGGCATAAAAACTGTTAATGGCTGTACTTTGCAAAGCTTTGCAGATTAGAACAAAAGTGTATAATGTCTTTTAATATTTTCTATGCCAGAAAACTTCAGAGCTGCCTGGGTGTTGAAATGGGCCGATATCTCACACTGGATTCAGATTGGTTCTCTCTACCTTTGGCACTTACTCAGATAGACAACCAACAAACATTTTATAATAGGGCACACAACTATCAGCAATATCTTATGTTGGAAAACTATGTTCAATGGATATTTTGTCCCCTGCCAAAAGAAGACAGAAAATGAGACTCGTTTTCCTAATTTTCTTTGAACTGCCTCTTGGTTCGGGTCACAGTGGTATGAGATAGAGTTGAGCCTACACAAGTGCAGGTTCACATTCTGAACCAGGGATAATTTTTTTAAAATTCATTTCATGGAATGTGGGTGATGCTGGCTAGGCCAGCATTTATTGTCGATCCCTAATTGTCCTTGCGATTGTGGTGGTGAGCTGCCTTCTTGAACCGCTGCAGTCCATGTGGGGTAGGTACACCCACAGTGCTGTTAGGAAGCGAATTCCAGGATTTTGACCCAGCGACAGTGAGGGAATGGCGATATAGTTCCAAGTCAAGATGGTATGTGACTTGGAGGGGAACTTGCAGGTGATGGTATTCCCACGCATCTGCTGCCCTTGTCCCTCTAAGTAGTAGAGATCCCGAGTTTGGAAGGTGCTGCCTGAGTAGCCTTGGTGCATTGCTGCAGTGCATCTTATAGATGGAACACACTGCTGCCACTGTGCGTCAGTGGTGGAGGGAGTGAATGTTTGTGGACGGGGTGCCAATCAAGCGGGCTGCTTTGTCCTGGATGGTGTCGAGCTTCTTGAGTGTTGTTGGAGCTGCACCCATCCAGGCAAGTGGAGAGTGTTCCATCACACTCCTGATTTGTGCCATGTAGATGGTGGACTGGTTTTGGGGAGTCAGGAGATGAGTTAATCACCGCAGGATTCCAAGGCTCTGACCTGCTCTTGTAGCCATGGTATTTATAGGGCTACTCCAGTCCAGTTTCTGGTCAATGGTAACCCCCAGGATGTTGATAGTGGGGGATTCAGCAATCGTAATGCCGTTGAATGTCAAGGGGAGATGGTTGGAATCTCTCAGTTTTGGAGATGGTCATTGCCTGGCATTTGTGTAGTGCGAATGTTACTTGCCCAAGCTGGATATTGTCCAGGTCTTGCTGCATTTCTACACGGACTGCTTCATTATCTGAGGAGTCGCGAATGTTGCTGAACATTGTGCAATTATCCGTGAACGTTTCCACTTCTGACCTTACGATTAAAGGGAGGTCGTTGATGAAGCAGCTGAAGATGGTTGGGCCTAGGACACTACCCTGAGGAACTCCTGTAGTGATGTCCTGAAGCTGTGATGATTGATCTCCAACAACCACAACCATCTTCCTTTGCACTAGGTACGATTCCAACCAGCAAAGGGTTTTCCCCCTGATTCCCATTGACTCCAGTTTTGCTCGGGCTCCTTGATGCCATACTTAGTCAAATGCTGCCTTGATGTCAAAGGCAGTCACTCTCACTTCACCTCTTGAGTTTAGCTCTTTTGTCCATGTTTGAACCAAGGCTGTAATGAGGTCGGGGCTGAGTGGCCCTGGCGGAACCCAAATTGCGGGTCACTGAGCAGGTTATTGCTAAGCAAGCGCCGCTTGATAGCACTGTAAATGATGTCTTTCATCACTTTACTGATGATCGAGTGTAGACTGATGGGGCGGTAATTGGCGGGTTGGACTTGTCCTGCTTTTTGCATATAGGACATACCTGGGCAATTTTCCACATTGCAGGGTAGATGCCAGTGTTGTAGCTGTACTGGAACAGCTTGGCTAGGGGCGCGGCAGGTTCTGGAGCACAGGTCCTCAGTACTATTGCTGGAATGTTGTCAGGGCCCATAGCCTTTGCAGTATCCAGTGCCTTCAGTCGTTTCTTGATATCATACGGAGTGAATCGAATAAGAAAATGATAATACAATCACTTGGCACAAGTGGGAACATCACCATAACAGATTATCTGGTCAATTATTTCATTTCAGTTTGTTGGATCTTGTAGTCAACAATTTTATGACTGTGTTTCAAACACAACAACAGTTACTACACTTCAAAACAAATTATGCAATTGACTATGAAGCGTTTTGGATATCTTGAGGTCCTTAAAGGCACCATATTAATGCAAAACCTTCATTCAGGCTGCACTTAAAAAAGTGGTTTAATATGTTCATGTCTGTTAAGTGTCATTTTACATTGAAAAATGGGGCAGTAGGAATACAAGTTGTTTTTAAATAACTGCTGCTCATTGGCCTCCCACCCCTGACCTTGGTGAGTAGTGGAAGGTGCAATCGCCCAGCTGTCTGATGTGTACTGCATGTAAAAATTACCCTCATTCTGTCTAACAGTGTCCCTGATAGCTGCCTATAGAAAATAGGTGTGTAACTATTACAGATGTGCACCTTCAAATGCTGGTGAATATCCTAACCAGCAAAATACCAATCATTTGGAATCCTGTGAATGCATCACGACATTATATAGTTACGAGAATTAATGTTTAATATCACTTTGGCTCACCTTTCTGAAACACATCACATGGTGGCACAGAATGGGACTGATTTTCACGTGCAGCATGCATTGGAAAAGAGGTGGGCAGGTTGTCTGCTTCACCCATCTGAAGACATCAGCAGAAAGCCAGACAGATTTACCTCATTTAAATTTGAGTGGCAAGCAGTCAGCGCTAATCATGCTACTTATAGACAGTTTATCATTTGTGAGGGTAGGGAATCTAACAGGCTCATCACTTAGTAAAACTGTCCTGCACTTCTTAAATGGGAGGTGGAGTTTTCATTTGTGATTTGTGGAAACTGCTGGGGGGGATTTTAACTCCCAAAAATGAGTGGGTTAGGGTCGGGTGAGATATGAAAAGTTTTTAAAATCTCAAACACAACCTAAACCACCTCTAACCTGTCCACTTCTGGCCTTAACAGAGGTAGGACAGTGGGGGCGGGGGCGGCAGTGAGGGTAGCGGGCAACTTGTTCCCAGGAGGTGGGTTGGTCACTTAAGTATTATAATGTGGCTGCTTGCCTCAGATTTAAACCATCTTCCAGGTTTAACCCTGGCCGACTCGGTTTCTCAGGCCTCAGGAAACCCAACAACTAAAGGGAGGTGGGGACAGCTTTGTGGAAGAGGTAAGTGCCTTTACAGAACTGCATGTGGGCCAGGAGGAGCAGGAGTGTTTCCTCCCAGCCCAGCAAGCGTACTTGTTTCCCTGCCAACCATGGGATCAGACCCCTCCCTCTATGGTTGCCGACTCCCTGTTATCAAATCCCCACCGCGATATGACCCTCTCGCAACAATCACTGACCTAACCATGATCACCAACCCCTCTCCACCCCTGCGATCAGACCCCAGACCTTTCCTCCCCTAATGCACAAATTTGGGCCTCCGGGAGACAGGCTGGAAGGCCCATAGAATAGAGATGGAAGGCGGGGGGAGGGATGGAAGGCCCATCGCTTTCCTGTCACCCTGCAATTAAGTCGGGGGCAGGAAAGGTCGAAGGCAGCCTTCCTGTCAAGAGGCCAATTGAGGCTTGTAAGTAGCCATTTAATAGCCACTTAAGGGCTACTTCCCACCGCCACTGGAATTACACCAGTGGCGGGGGGGCAGGGGGGTGGTGGGGTGTTGTGGGCCTCTGCTACACAGGTGCCAAAGTGCTGTTGAATTATGCTGGGGGGCTCCAAAGGGCGAAGGCGAGGTTTCCCTCCCCTTTTCGGCCTGGCATCGGGACCACCACTGTTTCCAATAAATTCAGCCTGCTTTTCCTGTAATACAATAGGACATTACATTACACCATTATCTACTACTTATCACACAAACACCTGCTACTACCCTTAAACTGGCACAAACAGCATATTCCATTCAATACAATATAATAATATAATAATTTTCCATTTATCTTGTTTGGCCATCTCTGTTACCTATGTACTATTATTTGTCCAACAGCTTCTGTCACTTGTATTCATTTGCTGCTATTTCCTCTCACCATGCACAGTCTACTAAGCTGTCTCATGCATCTTCACAGCCCTTTCACAAGCTGCACATTAATTTACTTCCATTCTTGTAGTAGGACAAGCTTGCACACAATAGAAGATAGACTGGAAGAACTGGGGAGATGTAGACTGGAAGAACTGGGGAGATGTAACCACGTTGCAAACTCTAACCTCAGTGGCATTGACTTCATTGAGGACAGAGTGAGGACAAGCAGATTAGGTGGTGGGGAGACTGGAGGTCATGCACAGCAGGGTGTTGACCATTTTTGTTTCCTGTACTCCTTCTACTTAATGCTCTGTCTCACACACTGTCCTCCCATACACATTGGGTTGAATTTTATAAACCCGCCACTGAAATTGGCAGCGGGCGAAAAAAATGGCGGGCCGCATGCCAGAAAGCCACTGCAATTCCAGGTGTGGCGGCTCACGTGGAGGGAGCGGGCTGTCTGTCCCCGTCAATGCCATCAGCTGCCTGTGCGCAGGTGCTGATGCCATTTTTAAAGGGCTGTCAGCCTGACCGGGCAATTTAAATATTTAAAGTTAAAAAGAATTGAAAAAAATAAATTCATTTCTTTTGCTACTCTCGCACCCCCTAAGAACAGTTAATTATTTTCCCTCCGCCCACAAAACACTGACCTTTACCATCTGACCGTGCACAAACTTTCACCTACAACCCTTCCCACCATCCCCTACACCCATGACGCTAATTTGACTCCATTTCCCCCCTCCAGCACTGCTAAACTTAACTTCCCCGCCCCCCCCCCCCCCCCCACTCCCCCAACAAGTGTTCCACCTCGTTTCCCCGGACAGGGATCTGAAGGCGCGGCAGTGCTGGCCACTGGGGTGAAGATTGCAGTGGGACATCAGGAGGTGATGGGGGAGTTATTAATTTGGGTATTGTAATTTATTTAAGTATTTAAATTGTGGTCCAGTTGACGAGCGGCGGAGGGGCTGCCATGAGGCCTTGCTGCCGCCGGTAATATTGGGCCAGGCCCTGCCGGCGTCAAGGTCCATGGTGGGCCTCATCCGGGGCCATCTTCAGGCCCACCCTGCCACGAATCCTGACGTCGAGGGCTCCTTACAATCCAGCCCATTATTGCCCTCTGGAGCTACATTGTGCTGCCACTCATCTGCTACTGCTTACCCATACATCTCAACCTTTGCCCCTCTGACCTTTCATAGGCCTTTTCGATGACTCAGACCTGTAGCCATGCAGATGGAGAAGGAGGATCAACCTCGCAAAGAAGCAGCATCACTTGCTCATACTTTCCCAAGCAACAGCACAGATATCAGCATCCGGGGTGGTTATAGGTAGAGTGTTAAAGGGGTCTGCACATGTCAATTTACAGCACAAATAAGTAGGAGGAGGTGCAATTGTAAAGGACAGCCCAGAACGATTACCAAAGGGCCAGCTCAGGTCCTGGTCCTATTGAAGAGGGCAGAGATGCAGACTTTAGGGGCTCCGCCTTCAAAGAAAAGCCAGTAATTACTCAGTATATTGGACAATATGCCAGAGAGCTACCTCTACGTGTCAGGGAAAGAAAGAACTTGCATTTATATAGTATGTCTCACTACCTCATGGTGTCTCAAACTGCTTCACAACCATTTATGTACTTTTGTAGCGTAGTTACTGCTGCAATTGTGGGGTAATGCAGCAGTCAATTTGTGCAAAGTCCCACAAACAGCAATGAGATAAATGACCAGATAATCTGCTTCTGATGGTTTTGATTACATAGTTTTTTATTTTATGGGATGTAGGCATCGCTGGCAAGGACAACATTTGTTGCCCATCCATAATTGCTCTTGACAACTAAATTCAGAGGGCAGTTAAGAGTCAACCACATTGCTGTGGATCTGGAGTCATGTGTAGTCCAGACCAGCTGAGTTTAGAGATACAGCACTGAAACAGGCCCTTCGGCCCACCGAGTCTGTGCCGACCATCACCCACCCATTTATACTAATCCTACACTAATCCCATATTCCTACCACATCCCCACCTGTCCCTATATTTCCCTACCACCTACCTATACTAGGGGTGATTTATAATGGCCAATTTACCTACCAACCTGCAAGTCTTTTGGCAGGAAACCGGAGCACCCGGAGAAAACCCACGCAGACACAGGGAGAACTTGCAAACTCCATACAGGCAGTACCCAGAATTGAATCCGGGTCGCTGGAGCTGTGAGGCTGCAGTGCTAACCACTGCACCACTGTGCTGCCCCAGGATAGCAGATTTCCTTCCCTAAAGGATGTTAGTGAATCATACAGGTTTTTAATGACAATTGATGGTAGTTTCATGGTCACCATTGCTGAGACTAGCTTTCAATCCCAGATTTTTTTCCAGAATTTAAATTTCACCAGCTGCTGTGGTGGGATTTGAACCCATGTCCCCAGAGTATTTGCTTGGGTTCCTGTATTACTAGTCCAGTGACATTGCTATTGTACCACCCGTCTCCCCTGTACTTAGTATTTACAGCAAAGAAACAGGCCATTTGACCCAGCAGGTCCATGCTGGTCTTTATGCTCCACAAAAACCTCTTCCCACCCTACTTCATCTAACCTGTCAACATATTCTTGTATTCCTTTCTCCCTCATGTGTTTATCTAGCTTCCCCTTAAATGCATCTATACTAGCCACCCCAACCACATGGTGTTAGCAAGTTCCACATTCTAATCATCGGGTAATCTGGGTAAAGAAGTTTCTCCTGAATTCCCTATTGGATTTATTAATGACTGTCTTATATTTATCGCCCCTCATTCTGGCTTCCCCTGCAAGTTTATCAGGCCAACAGAAGAACTCCCCTGCTCGTCTTCAAATAGTGACTTGAAGTCAAGAGGGTTAGAACATAAAAATGAGGTATCAATGCTTCAATTGTACAGACAGTTGGTCAGACAACCATCTGGAGTACTGCATTCAGTTTTGAGCACTGAACTACAAAAAAGTTATATTTGCCTTGCATGGGGTACAGCTCAAATTCACCAGGATGATACTAGGGCTTAAAGGATTAAAATATGCAGACACGTTGAATAAATTTGACTTGTATTCCCTTGAGTTTAGAAAGTTGAGGGGTGATCTATTCGAGGAGTTTAAAATGATAAAGCAATTTGATAGAGTAGATACTATTTCCTCTGGTGAGGAAATCCACAAGGGGAGGCATAATCTTAAAATTCCACTAGATCATCTGGCATTGAAATCAGGAAGCACTTTTTCACACAAAAGGTAGTGGAAATCTAGAAGTCTCTTCCTCAAAAAGTTATGGATGCTGTGTCAATTGAAATTTTCGAGATTAAAATTGATAGATTGTTGTTAGGTAAATTAGATTCATTTTATAAAGAAATAATGCTGAGAATACATAAATCATTAAGAATTTTTTTAGGTTGGGATAGAAAACCAGATGAGCCAGCCACTATAAATTTTTATTTTTGCATTTTGCATTAGAATTGAAACAATGGGAAATTGTCATGCATGTCCCAGGATAGTTCACACGCTGATGCTAGGATAGTAAGGGTGGCTTTGCTGAACAGACAATGCAGGTGCTGAGAGCGCCTACACCAGGGATAGGCCAGGGTTTGGGAATAGAGTGGGGGGAAGGTTCATTCAGATGGTAACTTTAGCAGTTGCATTTAGATACACCATCATTCCCAATCAGAATGAAGAATATTGTATAATCTTCCATCAATCAGGCCTGACAGCTATCCCTGCTGTCCTGGCCAGTATTTATTACTCAATCAACATCATAAACACAGATTATTTGGTCATTATCACATTGCTCTTTGTGGGAGCTTGCTGTGCATAAAGTGGCTGCTGCGTTTCTTAAATTACACTTTGCGGTTTGGACATCCTGAGGTCATGGCAGGCGCTCTATAAGTGCAAGTTTTTTTTCAGAGACTGGACTGCTGTAAGTGATTGGGATTGATTTTACACATATAATTTGTTTTATGTAACAATCTTCCACACTGGATTAAACTAGATAAATCACCTTGCTTTTATTGGGAAAATTTGCTGTATTTTGGTCATGAGTTCTGCTTGCAGTTGTTCGTAGAGACTCTTCTTAAATAGTAAAAAGACTTTGTTTCACTGTTTGCTGAGTAAATAAACCTTGTATGCTTTTCTGTATGCTGAATAAATAGACTTTGTTGTTAAAAAAAGACTTTCTGTAAGTCCTGCTGTAAACTCCTCCCTGACTCCATTCTGGGGGCTAGAACAGTCAGAAAAAATCTCATTATATAATCAGTCAAGGAGCTTGAGAGATTCAAGCTAAGGTATGAACACATAAGGCCTGTAAGAGGTAAAGTTGGTGGGTTAGTTTGGGATCTGCTAAATTTTAAGTGAGTTTAGCTAGTAAGAAGGGAAGATTTATGTTTTATGGTGTTTGACTATAAGAGGAATAATAATTAAAATATATAATATCGGAAATTCTGTTCATTTGTATATTTCATGTAAAATAAACCAGTTTGTTGGCTTTCAGTTGGCTTTGTTTCACTAAATTGCTTTTCAGTCCACAGTCTGAAAAAGCAAGAGAACACACAATAGCATATGCAACTTCATAGTATCCAGTGCACACAAGAAAGCGCTTTTAAAAAAAAAGAAACCCTGGGCTGAATTTTATTTGGGCACTGCGCTCCGCAGCGGCGCCCGTTGAACTTTGCAGGGTGCCCACATTCAGTGGTCGGCGAGGAGCCACCGCGATATTTCACACGGGGGCTCATTTAAATAGTGGGGGCAGAGTGCCCGCCCCTGATGATGTAAGAGGGCAGCCTCCGCGTCCCCAGCAACGGTGTCTGGCGCCACTGCGCAAAAGTCGGGGCCATTCTTAAAGAGTTTTAATCCTTA
Source organism: Heterodontus francisci (assembly GCF_036365525.1). Taxonomy (NCBI): domain Eukaryota; kingdom Metazoa; phylum Chordata; class Chondrichthyes; order Heterodontiformes; family Heterodontidae; genus Heterodontus; species Heterodontus francisci. Next base: position 36,015,884 of record NC_090388.1, on the reverse strand, counting down.
CAATTAATTTTAATTTTTAAGGCAAAACATTATTTATTTTTATTAAATATAAAATTAAGTGATGGAGGCCTTTCCCCAACCCCCCGCAATGGTCATTTCATTGCCCAAAATGACCATCAAATGAGTTTCCCCCCCCAAACTTCAATCTTTTGCCCTTCAACCTCTTCCCACCATCCCCACATCCAATAAAAAATTGATTTCCCCACTCCTCCACCCCTCCTGCCCTGAAAGTTTTATTACTCCCCCTTCCCCATCCGGTTCTTGCCTTGAAACTCCGTGCAGAGTTGTGAAGGCTAAATGGAGCCCGTAAAATTGGCGTGGGTCGGCAGTTAAGTTATTTTGAATATATTTAATGGCAATCTGCATATGGAGATGAAGGGCCCGCCACCAGGTGGTGAGGGAGCCGCACCGAGGCCCCACCGCCGCCGGTAATATGCAGCGGGCCCTTCTCGCCATTGCGGGTTGAGGCGGGCCTCTCCCCACAGAATTTTGCCAGCCCCCGCGCCAAAACCTGCGGCATCGAGGGGCCAGTAAAATTCAGCTCCGTGAGTTAAGTTATCAGTTAACAAGATAGTGGGCAGTGAAAAACGCTCTCCAGATTGTAAAAGGCATGATTCAATAAATCATACAGCACAGAAAGAGGACATTCATGCTATTATGCCTGTACCAGTTCTTTGGAAGAGTTATCCAATTAGTCACACTCCACCATTCTTTCTCCTTAGCTCTACAAATTCCTCCATTTCAAGTTTATATCCAATTCCCTTCTGAAAGTTACTATTTAATCTACTTTCACCACCCTTTCAGGCAGCACAATCCAGATTGGAACAACTTGCTGCATAAAAAAACCCTCATTTTGCTTCTGGATTTTTTTGCGAATCATCTTAACTCAGTGATCTTTAGTTACAGATAGTTCCACCAGTGGAACAAGTTTTCTCAACCTAATCAAAACCCATTATAACTTTGAACACTGTGAATCTGTTAATTGTGTATCAATTGTTTGATTATATGCAGGTGGAGAGTATTAATTGGGGTCTTACTTGAGCACTTATAAGCAGACACTCACTGAAACTGGTGCAGGGTTTGAGTGAGGAGTTGCATGTTGTAATCCTTTTACTCTGTACAATAATTGTGAAACTGAGTAAAGATAGGCGCCAGCATTATTCTTCCATAGCGAACTTTCTGGCATATAACATGGTAGCAGAGAATAATTGCTGAAAGCTGAAGGTTGGAAAGTAAGATTTTTTTTTTACATAGAAAACTAAAATATCATGGGCTATTGTGGAAAATACAGCAGAAAGCAAATGTAAATTGTCAGGATATGATTACATCCGATGTTCTCTGAGTCTGAACCATATGACTAGTGGAAGAATGAAGTGGATATGTGGATACAGGTTACATCTCTTGTTATGACCGACCCCTCCAGTCAAAGCCCCCAATCAAAATATACGGTTCTGATTGTGGTGGGAGAAATGCACTGTTAATTCAATCCCGTCACTCCACAGATCGCCTAACATATCATTTAAAACTTTCCAGATTAAAGAAAGACCCAGCCAAATTGTACCATCTATTAATCCCCAAATGAGGCTAACCAAACCAGGTGTCTTTAAATCAATAAATTAACTGTTTAATTAAAAGAACTAAATTCTTAAACATTATGAAGATATAAACAACATTTAAAATAGAAAAAATTAGAGTCCTTGCAAATTTACAGTTCAATGTTGCTTGAATTCCTCATAGAATATTGCCTGAAGTCCTCACAGTCGTCCAATGTGGGAAAAAGGTTCTTCCACAGTAGAAGAGTCCATAGTCTAACTCCAGCAATAGGTGATGCTTTCCTTCTCCAGCAAATTTAAGCAATTAATGACTTGCAAACACTTCCAATAGAATCAATCTGACTTTAGAGTTTTTGAGGGATAAAAGATTGTCACAGTCGAACTTTCCTTTCTTCAGTTTAAATTACTAGAGATCTCTGTTTTGGCTTTACTTTTTTTAGAATTTTGAGAGATAATAATTACAGACTAAAACCCTCTTCCTTCAGTTTAAATGGTTGAGAGCTCTTTTTCCAGGTGCTGTCATCACAACTGTCTGTCTGTGTGTCCTCTGTGTCTGTGTTCTGTTAGAACAAACTGTCTTCAACTAAAAAGCCAGTTCAAAATTGAATTGTAACAAATGTATTGCTTAATATTCACTCCCAGTGGCTGTATCTATGGTAACGAAAATGCACCCTTTGAATTGCAGTCTCCAAATGGTTGTTTCTAAGGCAATGAAAATGCACCTTCCTATAACTCCTGAGGCTTGCTAGTTCTTAAAGCAATACTGATCCTTTGCAAGCCTTAAAGGCAAACTATATATTCCCCCCAAAAAAACTACAGGGCCATGACACTCTACCAAACAGCAAACAAAATATGGCCTTGGCGTTATCACTTCCTACCAAAAGTAAAATCAGAAGTAAAGTGTTTTGTGAACTGGATGCTCGTCAGTTGGATACTAATGAAGGGTTGGATCTTCTGTTAGAACTCTTGGATGAAATTTACAAAAGAAAATAACCTATTGAATGTGTATAAGGCATGGTCAGATTTTGATAGATTTTGGAAAATGGATGGTTACTAAATGGAGGAATATATCATAGACGTTAACAGACTGCATAGACGATTGAGGAAATTCAATTTGGAGATCCCTGGTTCAGTGCTTGGATTTTAAATTGCTAGATTGTGCTAGGATGTAGCATATGGACAGGATCTTGGTTCTAACTAGGGTTCGGTTCTTGGACAAAGACTCCCTGTTGGATCAAATGTCTGCTGCCTTAAAGAAATTCCTGGGGAAAGAGTCATTTCTGGCAGCCCTCGTAGAACAAACAGGGCATTCTGCGGTGACACAAAGAATGGAGGACTCAATGTTTAATAAATTTCAAAATGGTCCAGATACTGGAAGCAGGCATAAGTACAATGGAAGAGTTAAAGACAGAAGGAATGAGGATGAAAGCACCTGTAGCAGCTCTGACTATTGCAGTGGAAGACAGAATTGAAACAGCAATCATAGGCAAATGAATCCCAGGAATGCCCAAAGAACCACCGCCTTCTCAGGGGCCATTAGGGATGGGCAATAAATGCAGGCCTAGCCACCAATGCCCATATCCCATGACTGAAAAAAAAACAGTTAATAGGTGCTTCAGATGTGACTTAAAGTATCATTATGTAATGAACTGCCCTAAGCAGAGGTGCAGAGTACTCGAAACAACACACAATGCAGAGAATTCTGAGGCAGAAGAGGAAGATACTGATGAATCTGAACAAATTGTACTAGTCACAAGGAGTTTTAGTCCTGTGATGAATGTGTTAGTGATTCGTTCAAATGTGCTGTATTGTATAGTGCTTGCATGTCGACAGAATGTGGAACTGATTGGTTACAACGTTATCTGGATTTGCTTAGTAGTGAGGATCAATGCAAGGTTAAGGAGTATAACAGTACTACCAGCTTTAGGTTTGGTGATAACAACACATTGAAGTTACTGAAGAGTAATAATTCCATGTAAAATAGCCATTATATTAGTATTGATGTAGTCTCTAGTGAGATACCTTTACTGTTGGATAAACCTTCAATGAAAAAGGCACAAATGAAACTTGATATGGAGCATGATAAGGCAATTGTTTTTGAAAGGTCAGTGAGTTTGCAGTTTACCAGTCAGGGCATTATTGTATCCCCTTAACAAAAACCTGATGTTGCTAGTTACGGTGTTAAAGAACTATGGCATCAGGTGTTAAGAATCAGAGCAATAAAAAGCAAATTGTCTTAAAGTTACACAAACAATTTGTTCACCCTTCTTGTCAGAGAAACAACCCTGCTAAAGGATTCAGGTATGATTGACGAAGAGTAGATGAGGATAATAGAAGAGATGAGTAAAAAGTGTGAAATCTGTAAAAAGTGTCGGAGGACACCATCACGTCCTATTGTCAGTCTTCCACTGGCACATGACTTTAACGAGGTAATTGCCGTGTATTTAAAGCTGTGGGACAAAGACAAAAATATTTTCATTCTACATTTTATAGACCTAGCAATTAAGTTTAATCGTTCTCCAATAATAAAAGCAAGGACAAAAGGGTGATTATGGACATAATTATTGAGAAATGGATAGGGACTGGGCTTGGGGCACCAGCTAAGTTTCTGACTGATAATAAAGGGGAATTTGCCAATGACGAGTTCAGAGACATGTGTGAAAACATGAACATTATGGTTATGAATACTGCAGCTGAAAGTTCTTTCAGCAATGGGCTCTGTGAAAGGAATCACGCAGTCGTTGATGAAATGCTTCATAAAATCTTGGCAGATCAGCCAAACTGCAAGTTGACAACTGCCCTGGTATGGGCAGTTCATGCGAAGAATTTGCTTCAGATGGATGGAGGATATAGTCCCTATCGATTGGTCTATGGGCAGAATCCAAAATTGCCTTTTGTACTGTGCGAAACTGCGTAAAGATAGGCTCCAGCATTATCCTTCCATAACAAACTTTCTGGAGTTTAACAAACACCTGTATTAAATCTCCCCTTAAAGTTCTTCTCTGCTCTAAGAAGAACAATCCCAGCTGGCATGAGGTCCACTCAGAGGAGAACTGTGATACTGATCACAAAACCATATTCACAATAGGTCCATGAGTTTGTAACAGGCAGAGGATACAAAAATATTGAGATTTCTTTCACAATTTATAAATTCAATTAATTAATAAAAATTTGGAATTGAAAGCCAGTCTCAGTAATGGTGCCATGAAACTGTCATTGATTGTTGTGAAAACCCAACTGGTTCACTAATGTCCTTTAGGGAAGGAAATCTGCCGTCCTTACCCTGTCTGGCCGACATGTGATTCCAGACCCACAACAATGTTGACTCTTAACTTCTCGCTGAAATGGTCCACCAAGCCACTCAGTTGTCAAGGGCAATTAGGGATGGGCAAGAAATGCTGGTCTTATCAGCGACGCCCACATACCACTTGCTTGCCTAAATGAAAAGCTTTGGAGGAGATTTCCAATACTTTGGAGGTCATTTCTTCTACTTTGGAGTTTTTAGCCTTTGTGCTGCACTTCACACCTGTCTGCCTTCACAGCAACATGGGAGTTGCTTATGCAGCTCTACCTTAGACCCCAGATGAGGAACAAGAGGAGCACCAAGAGCAGCAGCAGCAGTAACCTTCTCCTCAACAACCTGCTGCTCCGCAGAAGAGAGGGGATGAGTACAGAGCTCCAACTCACAGGAGGCGATACCCCCAACACAGGGTATACAGACAGAGGGTAAGCTTCCGAGACATGACTGAGGACCAGCGCCTCAGGAGGCTCCTGTCAGATGGTGGCTGACATTTATAGCCTCCTGGAAGTGAACCAGGTGAGCATGTATCACCAGTGGCAGTCAAGGTCACCACAGCCCTTAATTTCTTTGCCTCTAACTCCTTCCATGGATCTGCTGGTGATATTTCTGAAATCTCTCAATCTGCTGCCCACAGGTGGATCTCCTAGGTGACTGTTGCCATGTTTGCCAGGGCTGGCATTTGTGTGCATTTCGCTACTTAATAAGGCTAGTCAGAATGAGCGAGTGCTTGGGTTTGCTTCTCTGATTGAATTCCCACAAGTCCATGGAGTCATAAATTGCACACTTGTGGCAATCAAGGAGCCCCCAGATCACCCAGGAGTGTTCATCAACCGAAAGGAATTCCACTCCATCAATGCTCAGCTGGTCTGCAACCATCAAAAGATCATCATGCATGTCTGTGGAAGATTCCCAGGGAGTTGCAATGATGTGTTTATCCTGTACCAGTAAAGTCCCCCACAGATATTCACAACTCAAATCAGATTCAGCAAATGTCTCCTTGGAGACATGGCTGATGACACCTGTGAGGAGCACAAGCACTGACACCCAGGAAAGGTGCAACAGAAACCACATGAGCACCAACATTGTTATTGAGCAAGCAATTGGGATGCTGAAGATGTGATTCAAGTGCCTGGACAGATCTGAGGCACCCTTCAATATGGACCAGCCAGGGTTCCCAGAATGGTTGTGGTCTGCTGCACCTTGCACAACATAGCATAGCAGAGAGAACTAGGGCTGCAGGAAGTAGAAGGTAATGACTGCTCCAGGAACATATTGCTGAAGTGTGTTGTACCATTGCCACATTGAAGCTCCATCTGTGTAGTTTCTGGCTCTGTAAAACACATCAACAATGCTTCAAGTCTTGCAGGGTCCCTTTAAATATTAGAACTGAAAGAAACTGATGCAGGCCACCATCACGCCTGCTCGCTCTAATTGGTCAAGAAACCTAGTAGTCAGAGACAAGTGCAATGCTGGGTTAAAAACCGCTGACAAGCATGCTACTGAAACTTCCAGATTCCTGACATGCTGCCGGCCTCCCCCACTGAAAGCGGGTCTGAAAGTTAAAATTCTGCCCATTAAGTGTTTCAAGACTTGGTCAAACACAATAAAAGGTTTAAGTTGCAAACCACATTTTATGTAAAGTTCAAATACTCTTACACCACACCCATTCACTAACACGCCTTCTGATCATTAAAGATAAAGACTTACCCACTCTTATGAACTTTGTTTATCAGCATCTCATTGGCTGAATCCAAAAACCTGGGGCCCTACTAGACCTTTATGTGTCCCCAAGAATCTTCTTGAAGCTTAACAGTGTTGTGCTTCCCTGCAGGCTCTTAACTTAGAGCAGTTTCCTGTTTCCATATTGGTGGGCTGTCCATGATAATACATTTTGTGCTGACAATATCCAGGCTTGGGCTGATAAGTGGCAAGTAACATTTGTGTCACACAAGTGCCAAGCACTGACCATCTCCAACAAGAGAGAATCTAACCATTTCCCCTTGACATTCAATGGCATTATGATTGCTGATTCCCCCACTATCAACATCCTGGGGGTTACCATTGACCAGAAACTGAACTGGAGTAGCCATATAAATACAGTGACTACAGTAGCAGGTCAGAGGTGAGGAATCCTGCAGCAATTAACTCACCTCCTGACTCCCCAAACCCTGTCCACCATCTACAAGGCACAAGTCAGGAGTGTGTTGGAATACTCTCCACTTGCCTGGATGGGTGCAGCTCCAACAACACTCAAGAAGCTCCACACCATCTAGGATAAATCAGCCCGCTTGATTAGCACCCATCCACAAACATTCACTCTCTCCACCACCAATGCACAGTGGCAGCAGTGTGTACCATCTACAAGATGCACTGCAGCAATTCACCAAGGCTCCTTAGACAGCACCTTCCAAACCTGCAACCTCTACCACCTAGAAGGACAAGGGCAGCAGATGCATCGGAACATCACCACCTGCAAGTTCCCCTCCAAGTCACACACCATCCTGACTTGGAACTATATCGCTGTTCCTTCACTGTCCTGGGTCAAAATTCTGGAACTCCCTTCCTAACAGCACTGTTGGTGTACCTACCCCACATGGACTGCAGCAGTTCAAGAAGGCAGCTCACCAACACCTCCTCAAAGGCAATTTGGGTTGGGCAATAAATGCTAGCCTAGCCAGTTACGCCTACATCCCATGAACGAATAAATAAAAACTCGTCTAACTCATACAAATGAGGCAGAATGTGGACTCAGTTCTCTACCAACCCTAGCAAGTGCCTGTTCCTTTTGTCCTTCACACGTATTGCGAGCTTTACGTGGGGAAATCAAAATCATTTGAAGGTATGTGGCCTGTTCAAGTGAAATTCAAGCTGCAAGACCCCATATCGATTTGAGTGCCTATTCCTGAAATTAAGAGTAAATAGAGTGAGTCCCAAATTGTCAGGGGGTACCGAGCCTCAAACAAGGGCGTGATGAATCATGGAGTGGTGTGATGGCTCATGTGATCGACCAATGCTGAATACTGATTTTTGCTAGGCTGTTAGGGCCAGGCATCAAGTAGAAAGTTGATGGTACTTCAGAGAGAGAAAGGATGTGAGAGAAAATCAGTTGACAAATTATCTTGGGTCAATCTTACTTCTTATCAAGCAAATATAGCAACTTTGGCAAAGATTTGGAACAGGACATCTATTTACCTATTAACTGCAAGAATTAACAAAAGGAGTAAACAAGGATAACTTGGGAAAATAATCTGAAATGGTGTAATTTGTGCCTCTTTGAATTTGTAGTTTAGAGTTCATTCACCTGTCTATAAATTCAGTTAAGTTATCATATGATGAGCACTCCTGACATCAATTAAGTGGTGTACTTAGTGTATTGATATGAGGTAGTAGTATTTTCTGAAAAGTGCTACAAGCATACTGGAATGTCACCATGCTACATGCACATTGTGGTGATTTAGAAGCTTCTATTCATCAAGTATGAAAAGGGGCTACATGATCTGAAAATCTCAATAAATCTGTCTGTTAGTTAATAGAGTGGTCAACTCTGTTTTACTTTGTTAATTTACAATGGGAAACAAGTCAGATTTACTTCAATTGTACTAAAATCTAGTCTAGAATGTGAGGCTGGCCAGAAAATGTTTGCATAATTGATTCTGGAGTTCACTAGGGTATGGATGAGGGTTTCAGCAGCTGATAGGCTGAGGCAGAGGTAGGCAATCTTATGTAAGTGCAAGTAGGTGGTCATTGAAATAGAAAGCATATGGGGTCAGAAGCTCAGTTTGAGGCTGAATAAAATATGGAAGCTGTACAAAGTCTGTTTCAAGTAGACAGTGCCTAGGGAGGTTTTTGGCTTGTTATCCATTTTTGTATGCTTAAGCCTTGGTACAATCTACCCTCCCCTGCACTCCCTACACTCCTCACAAGCTCCTCCTCCCTCTCAATCTCTCCCTCCTTTCTGGTCACGGTCTTCTACAGCAGGCCTTCCCAACCGACAGCCAGCAAGCCTGTCAATCTGGGCAGCTGCTGTTTGGGAAAGTGGAGAAATAAAATTCAAAAGAAATCCTGTTGTTAAATTTGGCAGGACTGCCATGTTCCCAGCAGTTCAGGTTTCCTGTTTGCTAAAAGTTGCCCCGTTGCCTCTCTGTCAATCTTGGGTCAATAGGCTCATCTAGCACAGAAGGAAGCTTTCAACTCATCATGCCTGTGCTGACTCTTTGAAAGTACAATTAGTCTCACTCCCCTACTTTTTCCACATATCCCTGAAAATGTTTTCTTTTCAAGTACAGTCTCCACCACTTACACTGTCCTTACTTATCCCGGACAGCTACTATATTGGACAAATAGTAGAGACTGTAATCCAGGATGAAATTAATTGTCACTTGGAAAAACATGAGTTAATAAATAACTGTCAACAGGGATTTCTTAAAAGCAAATTATGTTTGACAAATTTTATTGAGTCCTTCTATAAAATAATGGAGAGGGTTGATAGGGGATCCTTGGCTTTATACTTCTTGGCTTTATGGCTTCTTCAACAACACCTTCCAAGCCATCAACCTCGACCACCTTGAAGGACATGCAGCAGACACCTGGGAACACCAGCACCTACAAGTTCCCCTCCAAGTCACACACCATACTGACTTGGAAATACATCACCGTTCCTTCATCATCACCGGATCAAAATCCTGGAACTCCCTACTTAAAATCACTATGGGAGCACTTTCAACACACAGACTGCAGCTTTTCACGATGAGAGCTCACCACCACCTTCTCAAGGGCAATTAGGGATGGGCAATATATTCTGGCCAAGCCAGCAACACCCACATCCGGTGAGGGAATAAATAAAACAAAAAATGCATGGATGCATAGACTACACAAGCAAAGAAAATATGCCAAATCTTTATAAATCACTGGTTAGTCTTCAGCTAGAATATTGTGTCCAATTCTGGGCACCACTCTTGAGGAAGGATGCTAATTTCTTGACACCTCTTCTTTACTGTGATATTAGCAGCATCCCCATCTTTCTTAAATTAGAAGTCTGTGTTTTAGGGGGATAATGAACCGTTGCTTTACCCATTTTGCGATAATTATCTTATTATCTTAATTATCCTCCCACACTGAATTTGAGTATCTCCAAACCTCCTGTTTCAAATCAGAATAACTTTTTTGCAGCCACACTGTGAAGCTTTGCAGGCGACAAACACATCATTTATCCTTTGCAATGAAATCAAATACATGTCTATAAAAGCCTGTCTGATTCCATCCAATGCTATTCGAACTTGCTTCCCCCACCTCCTTGTCAGGGTCTGAAAATTTTACAATTGATAAGGATAAGTGGATAGGATACCTTAAGGGAGAGATACAAACGCATATAAAGACTTTGGAGAAACATCAAGGACAATTCTGGGATTTGGAGAATGAAACATTAGTTATGCTATTGAATCATAGAGTCGTAGAGTTATAATGGCATTGGAGGAGGCCATTTCAGCCCATCAAGTACACGCTGGCTCTCTATAGAGCAATCCAATCAGTTCCATTGCCCCATTCTATCCCTTAGAACTGTAAGTTTATTTCTCTCAAGTGCCCATCCAATTTCCTTTCGAAATCTTTCATCGTCTTCGCTTCCATCACCCTTGTGGGCAGCAAGTTCCAGGTCATTAACATGCACTGCATAAAAAACAGTTCTTCCTCAAATCTCCCCTACATCTCTTGATCCAAACCTTAAATCTGTAACCCATAGTCCTGTACCATCAGCTAATCGGAACAGCTTTTCTTTGTCTACCCTATCCAAACCTGTCATAATCTTGTACACCTTGATCAAATCTCCCCTCAATCTCCTTTGTTCCAAGGAAAACAAACCCAGCTTCTCCAACCTAACCTTGTAGCTAAAATTTCTCATTCCTGGAACCATTCTGGTAAATCTTCTCTGCACCCTTTCAGGACCCTCACTCCTTCCAAAAGTGTGGTGACCAGATCTGGACACAATACCTGCATCAGAGAGCGTACCAGACTCAAATCAGCTACCTCAAATGTCCGAGCGCCATTGTCAGTAAAGACTATGCTTCTCCAGGGAGGCTGTCGCCGACTTATCCCGCAACGCTGCAGGACGATTTGCAACTTATGAGATTTGGGGGTCACCCAGTGCCAGTGGCCTTGAAGATCACAGTGGCACTAAACTTCTACGCGTCTGGATCATTCCAGGGATCCACTGGTGACATTTGTGGGGTTTCACAGGCAGCAGCCCAATGCTGCATCAAGGAGGTGACCAATGCTCTGTTTGAGAGGGCCAGCAACTATGTGCTATCGGACCGACCCTGACAGTCAGGTCGAGAGGGCCATTCTGGATTTCCCCTGGTGCAAGGTGTGATAGATTGCACGCATGTGGCCATCAAAGCTCTAATGGACCAGCCAGCTGCCTTCATCGACTGGAAGGGCTTCCATTCAATCAACGTTCAACAGGTCTGCGGCCACTGAAAGCATTTCCTGCAGGTGTGTGCCCGCTTCCTGGGAGGCAGCCACGATGCCTACGTACTTCGACAGTCCCAGGTGCCACAGCTTTTCAGGACCCCCGCTCATCTTCAGGGATGGATTCCCGGGAACAAGAGCGACCCATTGAAGATAAGGCTACTGATGCCTGTTAGGAACCCTCGCAAAGCAGCGAAGGAGAGGTACAACACTTGCCACAGCTCCACCCGAGCGACCATCGAGCAGGCCTTTGGGCTGCTGAAGACGAGATTCTGTTGACTAGATCGATCCGATGGAGCCCTACAATATGCCCCAGAGAGAGTTTTGTGTATCATTGTGGTCTGCTGTGTTCTGCACAATCTAGCACTGCAGAGGGGGAGCACTTGCATGATGATATGACTGAGCACACTCCTCCACAAATGAGGAGGACGCAGAAGAGGGCAATGAGCAAGCAGCACTGGATGTTGAAGCCCTAGCACCGGAGGCCAGGCAGACTGAGTGACGGGCCAAGGAGGCAAGATACAATCTTATATTTAAGCGCTTCCAGCCACCCTGATCGCCACTCCAAGAAAAAGCAACAAAGACTCACCTCAATGCATGCAGTCTGTCACTTCCTTTCTATTTGTGTTCCATGCCTAACGTCCAGCTGTACCACATGCTAGTGCCCATGGGAGGAGATCATATTCAAATGAGGGCTGTGCCTACATTGACATCCACTAAGGGGGAAGGGGGACGCCAGCAGCTCACAATTAATCATGGTAGAATAATCACTTTTAACCATGAATATTAATTGCTTTAACAAAAGAACCTTATATGATGCAGCACAAGGCAAATTTCAAACACCGTGAACTCCCAGGTGTCTCTGGGTGGTTTTCTTTATACGCTAACGAGTGCTTCTATGAGGTTTGAACCCATTGCTCATAGCTGGGCTGGACGCAGTCTGCTGATCAGACTACCCCTTGGCCTGTGATGACTTTGGCGGCTGTCCTCTGGCTGCCTGAGGCCTGGAGGGCCCTGGCTGCCTGAGCGTTTCCTGCACTGGTCACGGCTGCTGGAGCTGGGCTCACTGGCAGAGGGGCTGAGGAGATGGTGTCCACACTTGGAGCACCCTGAGGGGAGCCCCCAGCTGTGAAGATCAGCCTCTCCTTCTCCCTTTCAAGGCTCACTTGAACCTCCCTCTCACCAGAGAAGAACAAGGAGCTGGAGAAGACTTTGGGGGCCTTGTCCATCTCTCGCCTTGCCACTGCTGCATTGAGCTCATGGCCCAGGTGATGGTGCACAGGTCTGTGGGCATTTGTGGGATCAGGCTGTCCACGAGGGTCACCAACCTCTCGATGGAGGAAGCCATGTGCTCATATGCCTGAGACATGGCAGCACTCATGGCATGGATGGACTCCTCCATCATCTGCTCATGGCTATGCATTGCCTCTGACATCACTGCCAGATGTTGCCTTACCTCTCTCTGCAACTCCAGCATACCCTGTATTGTTGACATTGGAGGCTCGACATCAGCCTGGGGCTCTGCAAGGGCCAGGCCACTCACAGTCCTCTGACTGTCAGAGGCTCGGCGGTCACAGCCTCAGCCAGGTGCTCAGGCGTGTGCGGTTCTCTCACCAGCTTGTTACTCTGATTCTACAGCCAAGTGGAAACTCACCGAGGTAAAAGTATCTCTGCTGGTGTAAGGTACAGGGGTGTCATGAGATGGTGCATCCTCTGAGTTCTCCTCCTCCAAGGTAGAAGGCTGTCCCCCTTCTAGTTGAGTCTCTTACCGACGCTGACCTGCATGAGAGAACACAAACATTTGTGGGTTAGGATGTGCAGATCTCGTCATGCCAACCATACATATTTGGGTCTCCTGAAGTGATCTGTATGTCGATGGTAGCCAATTCTCAATCTCTTGCACAGACTCCAGTCCCTCCATCAGATATGGAGCTACCACCCTGAGACCCTGTCAATTCTAATGCCTCTTCCTCTGTTATGGAGGGAGGCCGAAGATCTGGGATTTCTCCGCCAGTCCAGGCTGTCTCCCTCCTGTTATGGATCCTCTTTTCCTGCAAGTGGAAAGAGAGCGATAGTAAGAATTCACAGAGAGATCAACATGACGGTTCTGCTAGTGTCAGTCCCTCGTCCCCTATTGGGGTCTCCTATATAGCTCATACTCTCGTCCGCTCGCAGGGGAATTAATGGGGGTTCATTGTGAAAGAACATGACCTGTGACCGAGATGCAGCCATGCGTCTGTTAGGATGAGGTGATGCCTAACCTCTCCTGCCATCGCCATTGTAGTGCATCCCTCCCCACATCCCACTTCCTCCTGCGTAGCCACTTGCAATCACTAAAAAGGAGAGAGGTGTGGAGCACACAGAACACAGGAGGTCGTTGACTCTCATGCAGCACTACATCCATGTCTGGTGGTTTTATTTTAATTAAAAAAAGTCAACAGATGAAACTCTCCACCGAACAGAGGCTGTGGAGGGGTGCCACCACCACCCGGTAAACGGGACCTGGAACAAGCAGAGATCAGCAGATGCTGATCTCCTCAGGCTTGCTTGGTCAGGCAGGAGGATCTCTTCTTGCCATCGCTGGGGAAGAGGACCTCATGCCTTTCCTTTGTACCTGGAGGAGTATCTGGAGGGAGGCATCGCTCAACCATGGGGCCACCCCGTGTCTTGCCTCTATCATCCTCTGTAATTCACCTCGGTGGGAGAGGGGGGTCCAGAGTCACTGCAACATGGGTCTGCGGTTTGAAGCACTAGCAATAAATGAGTGCAAGGAAGTAATGCAAGCAGGGCTAGCAGGCCTTTAAATACGGCGGTAGCACCTGCATCCCGCCCCTGCTGCATGACTGGACGTGCCCTGCACCTCCATTATGCAAAATGCCCACCTGTCTTGTGATTGCGATGGGGCAGCCACCCACCTGACTAGTGGGAATGGCGCCCACTTCCAGGTCCGCTGCCGGGACCCATGGCAGGCTCACTAAATTCAGCCCTTTGCATTGGTCCGTATTTGGACTTTGGTAGGTCACATTCTATCTGGCACCTTGACTTTATTCATCAGCTAAATGTTTCCATTATATTCTTTCTTTTTCCCATCTCCATGACCTCTTGCTTAACGTTAAACATTTTGGTGTATGTTTGTCAGAAATCAAATTTGGAGCATAATTATATCAGCACTTTTTTAATGCTATATGTTGCTTCTGAATAGCTGTCATTACTGAGTGGATTTGGTGAATCTAATTATAGCCCTTTCACAGCATCTAAGGACATTCTAGCTGTGGATGAACACAACTGATGAAGTCTCCAGTAAAGTGGGTAATATATTTTAAAATTGTTTCACACAGATCTGGCCACTTTCATAATAGAGGCATTACAGGATCTCAGTTTAAGATAATATAACAACAATGACATATTTCCAGCAACAGGAATCATTTCTGTGATAAATGACTTTTGCATTTCAAAAGGAAGCAAGAATATTCAAATCTGTAATAGTTACTGCCATTATAATTTAATTTAATGACCAATAATCAAGTGAAAATATACAACAACAACTTGCATTTATATAGCTTTAACACATCAAAATATTTCAAAGCTTAATCATACAAAAATGGAGAATGAGTCTACAACCTTCCCCGGACACTGTCTCAGGTTGAAGCAGACTATGCACAACTTTCATGTTTTATTCAACCCCTAGCTGAGCATCTGACCCCATATGCACTTCATCCCAATAACCACCTACTTTCATTTATGTAGAATTGGCTGCCTCTGCCTCAGCCCATCTGCTGTTGAAACCCTCATCCACATCCTTGTGAACTCCAGGCTCAACAAAGCAATTCTGGCCAGACTTCACATTTAAAATTGTTCTTACTATATTTGATGTAAATCTTACTTGTTTCCCATTGTAAATTAACAAAATAAGAATAGAGTTGACCACTCTATTAACTAACGGACAGATTTATTGAGATTTTAAGATCATGTAGCCCCTATTCATACTTAATGAATAGAAGCATGCAAATCACTACAATGTGCATGTAGCATGGTGACATTCCAGCATACTTGCAGAACTTTTCAGAAATCACTACTACCTTGTATCATTATACATATGTACACCACTTAATTGTTGTCAGGGAGTGCTCATCACAGGGCTGAACAAACACTAATCTAAACTATTCTAACTGTTGCTTGTTAAGGTCTGCCTGCAACTCTAAAATGGGAGTAAAGGGCCTCTTCCTGCCACCACTGGGACCTAACCAGTAGCTGTTGTGGGCGGGGGGGAGGGGGGGGGGGGGGTTGCCCTCCGCCATGCAGGGAGGGTGCCTTGTAAAACAAGGTGCAGTCCCTGCTTGCTTGGTGGCGGGTCCCTCCTTCATGGGCAATCTGTGGCCCATGGAGGACCCCCGCTGGCAGAACCTCCAACTCCATGGACCCCACCTCCCTTTGGATTTCACATCCACCCCCCATCCCCCCTTGCCAGGGCCTTCCGGACTGGCCCCAGCGATCCCGACTCACTTACCTGAGGACTGGGGTTTCAGCGCTGGGCCTGGTCCAAGGCTTCTGCAGTACCAGCAGTGGCCACCACTCCTGGTGCTGCCAATACAGCTGAGCTACTGGCCCTCTGATTGGCTGGCAGCTCTTAAAAACAGGATCCCCATCTTTAAAGGGACAGAGTTCCTGGCGGCAGAAACTTTGCCTCCAGAGCAACGGAGGATTGTGTCGGGATGGGGGGGACGCGAAAAGGCTTTCTCCCAGCCTTTATGACCCGGCGCCGGGAGCCTCACAAGCCTCTGGCCAATGCTTCTCATTTGACTGTGCTTCAGCCCAGAACAGTACATCCATTATTTTATTGAAAGTTTTGTGGATTGTGACATGTCGAGATTCAAACCAAGTGATTAAATCCATCAGTCCTGTTGCACTCTTGGCACCAAATTGAACCTACTCATTAAGCTGAGCATTGTTTAAAAGGGCTACAATGTCTGTCAAAACCAATGTTTTTGGCGTCAGTGGGAGCTCTTCTGAGACGAAGTCTGAGTAGTATTTCAGGTGAGCTGCATGATGCTGTGCTGCCTGAAACCAAGAATTCCAACATGTAACTACTGGCTCTGGAGGAAGGGCAATGTTTTATTTCCAATTTCATCCATTTCAGCTACATTTGCAATGTGTTACCTGTATCGAAGCTTGTGGCTAGGGCAGTATTTGAAGATCTTTTTAATGTAGCTGACCAGTTTGGCAATTTTACCAAACTTGCTTTTTCACAGCTCACTGACAAGAAAAATTATATGTGCATTGCATGTAATATGGACAGCATTAGACACTGTACCTCGGAGCACAGATTTGAAAGATTTTGTGATATAAGTTGCATTGTCACTAATGAAAGCAGAAACAGTTGAAATCTGCACCATATCTTGAAACGGTTTTGATTATCACTGGGGAAACTGTGGTGTAATTAACAGCTTCCAAGTGGACACAGTCTGCGAGCACTGTTGTTAGCTTTCCTGAGTGTACATCTTGGGCTTTACCAGACATAAAACCAAACAAAACATGCAGCACATTGTTGTCTTGCTCATCAATGGACTCATCACAAATAATTGCAAAAGACTCACATGCGTTAATCTAAGATTTCATCTCTTCACAATGTGTAGCAACCATCTTCCCTTGACATTCAATGGCATTACCATCACTGAATCCCCCACTAACAACATCCTGGGGGTTACCATTGACCAGAAACTGAACTGAACCGGCTATATAAGTACAGTGGCTACAAGAGCAGGTTAGAGACTGGGAATTCTGTGGCGAATAACTCACTTCCCGACTCCCCAAAGCCTGTCCGCCATCTACAAGGCACAAGTTAGGAGTGTGATGCAATACTCTCCACTTGCCTGGATACGTGAAGCTCCAACAACACTCAAGATGCTCGACACCATCCAGGACAAAGCAGCTTGCTTGATTGGCACCCCATCCACAACTTCAACATTCACTCTCTCCACGACAACCCACAGTGGAAGCAGTGTGTCCTGCAGATTTGTCAGCTTTTAGTCCCTTAAGTTTCTCCAATACTTTTTCTCTGCTAATATCCATTATCTTAAGTTCTTCACACTTATTAGCCCCTTGGTTACCCTTCATTTGTGGTATGTAATTTGTGTCTTGTACTGTGAAGACAGACACAAAATATTTCAATGTGGGAGACCAGCCAGGAATGCATCGGAATAGTCAAGTCGATAAGTAACGAAGGCATGAATGAGGGTTTCAGCAGCAGATAAGCTGAGACGGGCAAAGTTGATTGATGTTACAGAGATGGAAATAGTGCCATGGTGACACTTACTAAGTCAGTCAGGGCGAAGAAGAAGATCCTACTTGCCTCAAATGACAGAAAAGAGCACCATGCCAAATAAGTCAGCTGCATGGACAGAGGTGACAGAGTATGTCTGAGCAAGTACCATAATTCCCGGAACTAGGTTGCAAGGCCAGAAAAAAAAAATTATATTACCAGGATTGCCAAAGTAAGAGTCACCTTCCAATCTCTCTTACTCCAGATATAACCCTGCAACAGGACATTTCTCCACAGCACTACCAGTCCTTTCCTATCCGAGTACACAAGCCTCTTTTGCAATCACAATGCGGCATTTCACTACATCTTCTTCTACTAGACTGACACATTCAAACACCTGCTACTACCCTAAAAATGGCACAAACAACACTTTTCCTTTATTTTGTTTGGCCTTTGATTAATTCTGACATTTCTGTTAAATATATGGGGCTAAAAATTCAATAAGGACACTGGCAGCACATCCTTGCCCTGCTCTAAGGCTGCAGGTCTAGTTTAAGGAGATAGCACAGTTCTGTGAGCACCTTTTTTAAAATTCATTTTTGGATGTGTGTGTCAGTGGTAAGGACAGCATTTATTGTGCGTTCCTAATTGCCCTTGAGCAGGTGGTGGTGGTGAGCCACCTTCTTGAACCATTGCTATCGATGTGCTGTAGATACATCCACAGTGCTGTTATGCCAGTTCCAGGATATTGACCCAGCGACAGGATGGTCTGAGACTTAGAGGGGAACTTGCAGGTGGTGGTCCTAAGCCTAGTGGTACACATTACAGCCATTGTGTTCTGGTGGTGGAGGGAATGAATGTTTAAGATTGTGGATTGGGTGCCAATCAAAATGGCTGCTTTGTTGGGAATGATGCTGATCTTCTTGAGTTTTTTGGAACTGCACTCATCCAGGCAAGTGGAGAGTATTCCATCACACTCCTGACTTGTGCCTTGTAGTCAGGAGGTGAGTTACTCTCCACAGAATTCCCAGCCTCTGACCTGCTCTTGTAGCCACAGTATTTACATGACTGGTCCAGTTAAGTGTCTGGTCAATGGTGACCCCCAGGATGTTGATGGTGGGGGATTCAGTAACAGTAGTGCCTTTGAATGTCAAGGGGAGGTGGTTAGATTCTCTTTTGTTGGAGACGGTCATTGTGCAGCACTTGTGTTGCACAAATGTTACTTGCCACTCACCAACCGAAGCCTAAATGTTGTCCAGGTCTTGCTGCATGCGGGCATGGACTGCTTCAGTATCTGAGGAGTTGCAAAGGGTACTAAATAATATGCAATTGTCAGCAAACATCCCCACTGCTGGCCTAATTTTGGAGGGAAGGTCATTGATGGAGCAGCTGAAAATGGTTATGGGATAGGGCACAGACCTGAGGAACTCCTGCAGCGTTGTCCTGGGGCTGAGATGATTTGCCTCCAACAACCATAACCATTTTCCTTTGTGCTAGGTACAACTCCAACCAGTAGAGAGTTTTCCCCTGAGTCACATGGACTTCAATTTGGCTAGGGCTCCTTGATGCCACACTTGGTTAAATGCTGCCTTGATGTCAACGGTAGTCACTATCTCCTCACCTTTGGAATTCAACTCTTTTGTCCATGTTTGAAACAAGATTGTAATGAGGTCTGGAGACAAGTGGTCCTGGCGGAACCCAAACTGAGAATCGGTGAGCAAGTTATTTCTGAGTAAGTGCCATTTGATAACACTATTGACAACACCTTCCTTCATTTTGCTGATGATTGAGAGTAGACTGATGGCATGGTATGGTAATTTACTAGATTGTATTTGTCCAGGTTTTTGTGGACAGGACATAACTGGACAATTTTCCACATTGTTGGGTAGATGCCAATGTTGTAGCTCTGCTAGAACACCTTGGTTTAGGGCGCGACTAGCTCTGGAGCACAAGTATTCAGTACTGTTGCTGGAATGTTGTCAGGGCCCATAGCCTTTGCTGTATCCAGTGCTTTCAGCCATTTTTTGATGACACATAGAGTGAATCAAATTGTCTGAAGCTGAGCATCTATGATGTTGGGGATCTCAGGAGGAGGCTAAGATGGATCATCCACTTGGCACTTCTGTCTGAAAGTGGTTGCAAATGTATAAGCCTTGTCTTTTGTTCTGACATACTGGGCTCCCCCATCATTGAGGATGGGGATGTTTTTGGAGCCTCTGCCTCCAAATAGTTGTTTAATTGTCCATCACCATTCACGACTGGATGTGGCATAGGAACATAGGAGCAGGAGTAGGCCATTCAGTCCATCAAGCCCGCTCTGCCATTCAGTACAATCATGGCTGATCATCCACATCAATGCCTTTTCCTCACATTATCCTCATATGCCCTTATGCCCTTATGTCATTTGTATTTAGAAATCTGTCAATGTTTGCTTTAAAAAGTCTCAATGACTGAGCTTCCACAGTCCTCTGGGGTAGAGACTTCCAAAGATTCACAACTCTCTGAATAAAGAAATTTCTCCTCATCGCTGTCCTAAGTGGCTTCCCCCTTATTTTGAAATTGTATCCCCTGGTTCTAAACTCCCCAACCAGGGAAAACATCTTACCTGCATCTACCCTGTCTATCCCTTTAAGTATTTTGTAGGTTTCAATGAGATCACCTTTCATTCTTCGAAACTCTAGAGAATACAGGCCCAGTTTCCCCTATCTCTCTTCGTAGGATAGTCTTGCCATCCCGGGAACAAGTCTGGTGAACCTTTGTTGCACTCTCTCTATGGAAATAATATCCTTCCTAAGGTAAGGGGCCGAAAACTGCACACAGTACTCCAGTTGCCGTCTAACTACGGTTCTATACAATTGAAGCAAGACTTCACTACTCCTGTACTCAAATCTGCTTGCGAAAAAGTGTAACGTACAATTAGCCTTCTCAATTGCTTCCTGCACCTGCATGTTAGCTTTCAGTGACTTATTGGCAAGGACAACCCAGGTCCCTTTGTATGTCTACACTTTCTAATCTCTTACCATTTAAGAAATACTCTGCACATCTATTCCTCCTACCAAAGTGAATAATCGCACATTTTTCCACATTATATTCCATCTGCCACGTTTTTGCCCACTCACTAAGTCTTTCCAAATCCCCTTGAGGCTGCTTTGCATCTTCCTCACAACACACATTCCCACCAAGTTTTGTGTCATCCACCAGCTTGGAAATACTACATTTGGTCCCCAGCTCCAAACCATTGATATATATTGTGAACAGTTGGGGCCCAAGCACTGATCTCTGTGGTACCCCACTAGTGACAGCCTGCCAAAGCGAGAATGAACCATTTATTCCTAATCTCTGTTTTCTGCTCGTTAACCAATCATTAATCCATACCAGTATATTACCTCCTATCCCATCTGCTTTAATTTTGATAACCAACCTCCTGTGGGGGACTTTATCAAAGCTTTGATCTGATCCGTTGGTTGTAGGATCACTTAACTTTGTCTATAACATGCTGCTTCTGCTGTTTAGCATGCATGTAGTCCTGTGTTGTAGCCTCACCAGGTTGGTACCTTATTTTTAGGTATGTCTGGTGCTGCTCCTGGCATACTCTCTTTGTTACGATCAACTGGTTCACGGTTTGTATTAATATTTTAGAGGTTACTTTTAGTTTTGGGAAATTAAATGTGTAGCTGTAAGAATTTCAAAAGGTTGAAGACCATCGAAACGTTCAAAAATCTCTCCTTACAAAGACAGGGTTAGAGAGCTGAAAGCCATAAAACTACAGGTGGCCTCGTTTATTTGGGCAGTTGGAACCAATAAGTCTAGACGAAATTGCTCTGTCATTGTTAGCAATATTAATTATTCATGTGGGCATCAGGAAACAGAGAAGAGTCGGGAGTTGGAAATAATTAGTTCCCACATGTACCACCTTGTTATGGAAATAGATTTTGCTAGGAAGATGCCTTTTGGGGTCAGATTTTTTTTTTGTGTGTGCTTGCTGAGACAATCGGTCAGTGAGTTGGTTTTTAGACAGTCAGTTGGCTTTTGGAATGCCGTTGGCTTCGAAAGCTGTTAGACTCAGGAGCAGAGAGACCATCAGGAACCAAGGGTGTTTCTGTTTTAAGGCAGATCCATGCTCAAGCTGGGAAATCCAGTTTCGTGGGGTGTTGAAGGTGAACTGGAGGATTTACCTAGCTGAAGCTGGAAGGAAAATTTCCAGGAAATCTCAAATTTTGGAAGACAGCTGAGAAACTAAGGAAATCGAAGTGAATTCCTAATAGCTGTGTTACACTTAGTCCCAGGAGAAGTGAACAAAGCACCAAGATCCTGTAACGTTTAGGGAAATTTTTAGGATGGAAGTAACAGTCAAACGAGGGCGTTCTGTTGAAATTTGGAGTTTAAACTGTTCAACTTCATGTTCTGTTAAGATTTCAAGTTTAAAATATAAATGTTTCCGAGTTGTAATGTTAAGTTAGTAGTGCTTTGCTTTGTTTAACTCTTGAACAGTAACGTTTTTGTTTAAAATGTGAAATATTGTGGCATAATTCTTTCAGTAATAACTGGTAGTTCGACTTTCTTTTTTTAAAACTTCACTCCCCTAACAGCATTGTAACACCCTACACTCCTCATGGAACCAGGTTGGTCTCCTGGCTTGGTGGTAATAGTTTCAGCGATATGCCGGGTCATGAGGTTACAGATTGTGGTTGAACACAATTCTGCTGCTGCTGACGGCCCACAGTGCCTCATCAATGCCCAGTTTTCAGCTGTTAGGTCTGTTCTGAATCTATCCCATTTAGCACAGTGGTAGTGCCACACACCGTGATCGAGAGTGTCCACAGTGTGAAAATGGGACTTTGTCTCCATAAGGACTGTGCAATGGTCTCTCCTACCAATACTGTCATGGACAGATTCATCTGCGGGGGTAGGTAGATGAGGATGAGGTCAAATAGGTTTTATCTCTTGTTGGTTCTCTGACCACCTGCTCAGGCTAAGTCTGGCAGATATGTCCTTCAGGACTCAGCTCAGTCTGTAGTGGTGCTACCATGGCATTTTTGGTGATGGACATTGAGACCCCCACCCAGAGTACATTCTGTTCCCTTTCTATCCTCAGTGCTTCTTCCAAGTGGCGTTCAACATGGAGGAGCACTGATTAATTGGCTGAGGGTGGGCGGTAGGTGGTAATCAGCATGAGGTTTCCTTGTCCGTGTTTGACCTGATGCCATGAAACTTCATGGGGGACAGAGTCAATGTTGAGGACTCCCAGGGAAACTCCCTCATGACTGTATACCACGTGCTGCCACCTCTGCTGGGTCTGTCCTGCCGATGGGACAAGACATATTCAGGGATGGCAATGGAGGAGTCTAGGACATTGGCTGTAAGGTATGATTCAGTGATAATGACTATGTCAGGCTGTTGTTTGACTAGTCTGTGGGACAGCTCTCCCAGTTTTTGCACAAATCCCCCAATGTTAGTGTGGAGGACTTTTCAGGGTTGACTGGACATGGTGTGCCTTTGTCGTTTCAGGGGCCTAGGTTGAAGCCAAGTTGTCTGTTTGGTTATTCAATTTTTCTGTAGTGATTTGATACAACTGAGTGGCTTGTTAGGCCATTTCAGGGGGCAGTTAAGAGTCAACCACATTGCTGAAGGTCTGGAGTCACATGTAGACCAGACTGCTTAAGGACAGCAGATTTCTTCCTCTGAAGGACATTATCTTGGTGAAATGCAGCCGCCGAACACACTTCTCCTGGCTGAGGTGCAGATAGGAGAAGTGCTTTTGAAAACAGTAGGTGGGTAAGGCCTCCTGCTGAGAATCCTCCTGCCCCATCTGTGAGTAGTTGTCTTCTCTGCTGCCTCTGTTCTATCTCCATCTGATGCTGGAGCCCATGGGAACAATACTATAGTCCCCATGTCTGGGAACAAATGGTGTACTTAGAGGACTTTCAAAAGCACACAAGTCCCTCCAAAGGTCCAGCACCACTCCCTTCTGACTTATACAGTTTCTGATAATTCCTCCAACAACACAATACTTCCACTAACTCTGCAGCAGCAAGTAGTCAAAAGCACCTGACCTGCAAGTTAAATGGTGAAGCCTTTAAAGAGCGCAGGTGTGGGGGTCCTTCATGCAGCTGTACGTGGATTTTGTTATGCGTGTTTAAGTGAGGACACTGACAGGAGAGGTGAGGTCCAAGATAGCAGCTTGGGCGTCAAATCAGTATTAGACGCTGACTGACTTCACGATCTTCCCACTATACACGCTTGTGGCACACGCATGGGACATCTGCACTATTGTCCTTCATGACATGGTGATTGGCGGGGGCTGTGCCAGAAGTTGTTGGGAGCAGACGACCTGGCAATTTTCTTTCTTAACCAGATCCCATAGCACTGGAACTACAAGCTCTGCAGACCCAATTTTGTGACCATACTATCTTTTGTTCACAACTTCCATGCCTTGCATTTGTTTGCTGCTACTTTCTCTCACTGTGTATCGTCACAATTCTTTCACAAGCTGCACATCAATCTAAACCCACTGTTATAGTCAGATAAGCTTGCACACAATAGAAGGAAGACTGGAAAGACTGGGGAGGTGGAACCACATTGCAAACTTCAGTGTAGTCAACATCATTGCCAAAGGGAGAAGGAAAATTGAAGATGGCAAGCCTTGAGGTGATGCACAGTAGGGTATTTGGCCATTTTTTGGTGTTTGGTCTTGCAAGTTTTGTGCAGGGAAATCAAAATCAGTTGAAGGTGTTAAAGTCTGTTCAAGTCAAATTCAAGCTGTAAGACTGCAAATCTGTTCTAATGCCTGTTCTGTAATTAAATAGGGTTTCGTCCTGAATTGCCAGAAAGTACAGAAAATCAATATGTCAATAAGATGGATCATGGAGTGGTACAACATGGGCTTATGTGATTCACCAGTGCTGAACACTAATTTTTGCTATGCTTTTAGAAGCTGGCAGCAAGCAGAAGGTTGCTGGTACTCCAAAGACAAAGAAAGAGAAACTCAGAGGACAGATCATCTTGGGACAAACTTACTTCTTATCAAGCTAATTCTGCAGCTTGGGCAAAAATTTGGAACAGGACATTTGCTTACCTACTAATTGCAGATAGTGAATTAAAGAAAGGAAGACACAACAATAAATAAGGATAATTTTTTTCTAAAAAATAAAATTGACCATTTGGGAAAATAACCCGAAATGGTATAATTTGTGTCTCTTTGAATTTGTAGTTTAGAATCATGTTCATCCACATATCTATGAATTCAATGATGACATCATATGATGAGCATTCCTAACATCAATTAAGTGGTGCACATATGTATATTGATATATGATAGCAGTGATTTCTGAAAAGTGCTGAAACTATGCTGGAATGTCACCATGCTTACATGCACATATTGTTGAATTTCAAACTTCTATTCAAGTGTGAAAAGGGGCCACATATTCTCAAAATCTCAATAAATCTGGCCGTTACATAATAGCATTACTTAATAGAGTGCTTAACTCTTTTCTTATTTTGTTAATTTACAATGGGAAACAAATAGGATTGATAGCAAATGTAGTAAAAAAAAAACAATTTTGAACGGGAGGCTGGACAGAATAGCATGGAATAATTGAGTTTGGAATTCACAAGGATATGGATGAGCAGTTGGACTGAGGCAGAGGTAGGCAATCTTAAGTAAGTGGAAGTAAATGGCCTTTGTGATGGTGAGGGTATGATGTCTGTAACTCAGCTTCGAGTTGAATAAAACATGAAGGTTATGCACAGTCTGATTCAACCTGAGGCAGTGGCTGGAGAAGGCATTTGTTCGTTCTCCATTTTTGTATGATTAAGCTTTGAAACATTTTTCTACATTAAATATGATATATAAATGTAAGTCATTGTTACTGCATATTTTCACTTGATTGTTCGGCTGTAAAACATGCTGCAGTTGAAATTCAACTTCACCAAGGGTACAAAACTGTAATGAATGGTCTGCCTGTTAAATGCACCACCCCATTTTCCTTTCCTTGCAAGTTAATGGAAAGGTAAATTTGATGGGATGATTAATATGCATCTGATCCACTACCACCCATTTTGGTCTCCCACCAAAGTTATAATTCACTCCCTTGAAGTCTATAAAAGTAATTATAATGGCAGTAACTGTTACAATATTGAATATTCTTACTTCCTTTTGAAATCGAAAAGTCAATTATCTCAGAAATGTTTCCTGTTGCTGGAAACATGTCATCATTTTTGTATTAGCTTAAACTGAGATCCTGTAATGCTTCCTGTATGAAAGTGACCATCCCCTGATTGAAGCTCAGATCTGTGTTAAACGATTTAAAAAAATATTATCCATTTAATTAGAGTCTTCTTCAGTAGTATTCATGCACAGCTAGAATGACCTTAGATGCCGTTAAATGTCTGATATTGAATTCACCAATTCCACTCAGTAATGACAGCTAATTTAGAGGAAACATATGTAGCATAAGAAATTAAATGCTGATATGAGCATACAGGAAGCATTACAGGATCTCAGTTTAAGCTAATACAAAAATGATGACATGTTTCCAGCAACAGGAAACATTTCTGAGATAATTGACTTTTCGATTTCAAAAGGAAGTAAGAATATTCAAAATTGTAAATTTTGTAAATTGTAAATTTGACTTTTGAATATAACACAAACACAAGCCAAAATGCATAATGTTGAACAAGAGGTTATGGAGATGGGAAAAAGAATATTGGTCAGGCTGAATGGAAACATTTAGCTGATGAATAAAGTCAGGGCACCAGATAGAATGTGGTCTACCTATGTCTAAACATTGACCAAAGCAAAATGTTCTCAAAGCAAAATAATATTAAGACCATGGAAATCTCTTGTAACACAGAGGACCGAGATCCAATGAGTCTTTTTCAAAACGGATTCAAGGTATTTAAAAAATATCATTTACCTTTTGTTATGGAACTGAAAATTGATTAAGCCCATTACTGCTCAGTCTGTCGACCAGAGGCAATGAAACCATTCCTGCCTGCCCCTCTTCCCACTTTTCTTGAGATTATTTTGTTTTCAAAAGTGCTGGTTAGAATGCTGGATTCAGCATAGCACCTGGGGAACATTAATTTAGAAGGAAGAACATTCCATGAACAATTTGTGCAGTACCCTTTGGCTCTGATTTACATTCTTCTCCAGCTGCAGAAACTCCAGTCTTGCTCCATTTATTGTGCTCAGGTTTTTTGATGTTCTCAAAGAAGATACAGCTTCAGTATCTACAACACACATGCCTGAGACCACAACACTAGATAATTTATGCCTCATCTGATACTGAATTTTAATATGCAGTGCACACTTTATTGCTAATTGAGATGAACAAAAACTTCAAATGCATCTACAAAAATCTACATACTTTATCGCATCACTTATGGAGCTACAGCCGAGATCTTTTTTTAATGTTTCTTGTAGGAGATCTCTGTAAGCCTAACAAAGACTTTAAACATATCAATTGAGATGAAAAAATGGAAAGAACATCATTGTCTTCCACCTGATGATGGCTACTGAGTCGGACTATATGAATGAATTAAGATATTTGGAAAAAGAACCAGATGGAAGATAAGGAGAATTTTATTTTTATGTAGACTGTTGTTATGATCTGGAATGCATTGCTGAAGGGGTGGAGGAAGCAGACTTAATATTAACCTTAAAAAAGGAATTGGACATATACTTGAAAAGAAAAAAAATGTGGGTCTATAGAGGAAGGGCAGTGGAGTGTGGCAAATGAGATAGCTCTTCAAAGAGCTGGCACAGGCACGATGGGCTGAATGGCCTTCTTTTGTGCTGTTTGATTCCATGCTTTAGATACTTATTGGCACCCTTCCTGACACAGAACTCTGGAGATTCTCTTATGTGCGGCTTTGCTCAAAATAAACATCAGGAGAAGGTGAAAGGGAATGGGGGGGACATGTTCTGCAGAATATCGTGGCATGATTTTTGCCTTGTTCTCCAAATCCCTGAATTGTCCTTGATGTTCCTGCAACCTTTTATATGTGTTTAGAACAGTGCACAAGGTGTAGGTGCAGACCAATTTCCCTTAATCATATGAAGTGTAAAATATTCAGATTGGCTGTGGCAATGAGTTGAAGCAAGCTGTAACAGCATTGCTTGGATGGAATCCGAAAGGCTTTCATAAGGGATGTATTTTATTTGATTACATTGCGAGGAATATGTTCGTGCCCTGCAGAGCTTCAAAATGTAGCCACATAAAAAGTTATTCTGATTTGAAACTGGAGGTTCAGCATGGAAGGGGAATACGATAATCATTTCAACATCCTTCAAATGATGTAAAGAAGCAGTTTCCTGAATCCTTTTATCCCCATAAAACACAGGCTTCTAATTTAGGAAAAATGGGGATGCTGCTAATGTCATAGTAAAAAAGGTGTAGAGAAATCAGCATCCTTCTTAAACTGTGAATTGGACACAATATTACAGTTGAGGCCTAACCAGTAATTTATAAGGATTAGTATACCTTCCTTGCTTTTGCACTCAATGCCCCTATGTATCAAGCACAGGATCCCAAATTCATTTGAACAGCTTTATCAACTTGTCCTGCCACCAGCAAGAGCAAAGAACAAAGAACATTACAGCACAAGAACAGGCCATTCGGCCCTCCAAGACTGCGCCGATCTTGATGCCTGCCTAAACTAAAACCTTCTGCACTTCCAGGGACCGTATTCCTCTATTCCCATCCTATTCATGTATTTGTCAAGATGTCTCTTAAACCTCGCTATCGTACCTGCTTCCACCACCTCCCCCGGCAGCAAGTTCCAGGCACTCACCACCCTCTGTGTAAAGAACTTGCCTCGCACATCCCCTCTAAACTTTGCCCCTCACACCTTAAACCTATGTCTCGTAGTAACTGACTCTTACACCCTGGGAAAAAGCTTCTGACTATCCACTCTGTCCATTCCTCTCATAACTTTGTAAACCTCTATTATGTCGCCCCTCCACCTCCGCCATTCTAGTGAAAACAATCCGAGTTTATCCAACCGCTCCTCATAGCTAATGCCCTCCAAACCAGGCAACATCCTGGTAAACCTCTTCTGTACCCTCTCCAAAGCCTCCACATCCTTCTGGTAGTGTGGCGACCAGAATTGCACGCAATATTCTAAGTGTGGCCTAACTAAAGTTCTGTACAGCTGCAGCATGACTTGCCAATTTTTATACTCCATGCCCCGACCGATGAAGGCAATCATGCCGTATGCCTTCTTGACGACCTTATCCACTTGCGTTGCCACTTTCAGTGACCTGTGGACCTGTACGCTCAGATCTCTCTGCCTGTCAATACTCCTAAGGGTTCTGCCATTTACTGTATACCTCCCACCCGCATTAGACCTTCCAAAATGCATTACCTCACATTTGTCTGGATTAAACTCCATCTGCCATTTCTCCGCCCAAGTCTCCAACCGATCTATATCCGGCTGTATCCTCTGACAATCCTCATCACTATCCGCAACTCCACCAACCTTTGTGTCGTCTGCAAACTTACGAATCAGACCAGCTACATTTTCCTCCAAATCATTTATATATACTACAAACAGCAAAGGTCCCAGCACTGATCCCTGCGGAACGCCACTAGTCACAGCCCTCCATTCAGAAAAGCACCCTTCCACTGCTACCCTCTGTCTTCTATGACCGAGCCAGTTCTGTATCCATCTTGCCAGCTCACCTCTGATCCCGTGTGACTTCACCTTTTGTACCAGTCTTCCATGAGCGACCTTGTCTAAGGCTTTACTGAAGTCCATATAGACAACATCCACCGCCCTTCCCTCATCAATCATCTTTGTCACTTCCTCAAAAAACTCAATCAAGTTAGTGAGACATGACCCCCCCTTCACAAAACCATGCTGCCTCTCGCTAATAAGTTCGTTTGTTTCCAAATGGGAGTAAATCCTATCCCGAAGAATCCTCTCTAATAATTTCCCTACCACTAACGTAAGGCTCACTGGCCTATAATTTGCTGGATTATCCTTGCTACCCTTCTTAAACAAAGGAACAACATTGGCTATTCTCCAGTCCTCTGGGACCTCACCTGTAGCCAATGAGGATACAAAGATTTCTGTCAAGGCCCCAGCAATTTCTTCCCTTGCCTCCCTCAGTATTCTGGGGTAGATTCCATCAGGCCCTGGGGACTTATCTACCTTAATGCTTTGCGAGATGCCCAACACCTCCTCCTTTTTGATAATGACATGACCGAGACTATCTACACTCCCTTCCCTAGACTCATCATCCACCAAGTCCTTCTCTTTGGTGAATACTGATGCAAAGTATTCATTTAGTACCTCGCCCATTTCCTCTGGCTCCACACACAGATTCCCTCCTTTGTCCTTGAGTGGGCCAACCCTTTCCCTGGTTACCCTTTTGCTCTTTATATACATATAAAAAGCCTTGTTTGCCAATGACATTTCATGACCCCTTTTAGCCCTCCTGACTCCTTGCTTAAGTTCCTTCCTACTTTATATTCCTCAAGGGCTTTGTCTGTTCCTAGCCTTCTAGCCCTTACAAATGCTTCCTTTTTCTTTTTGACTAGGCTCACAATATCCCTTGTTATCCAAGGTTCCCGAAACTTGCCAAACTTATCCTTCTTCCTCACAGGAACATGCTGGTCCTGGATTCTAATCAACTGACGTTTGAAAGACTCCCACATGTCAGATGTTGATTTACCCTCAAACAGCCGCCCCCAATCTAAATTCTTCAATTCCTGCCTAATATTGTTATAATTAGCCTTCCCCCAATTTAGCACCTTCACCCAAGGACTACTCTTACCTTCAAGGACTTGTCTGTTAACCCCTATGTTTCTCTGTTCCTGTACCCTCTTAAAACAGTACCATTTATTTCATATTGCCTCTCCTCATTCTTCCTTCCAAAATACAACATTTTACACTTCTCTCCATTAAATCTCAGCTGCCATTAGTCTGTCTATTTTACCAGTCTATGTCCTGCGGAAGTCTGTTGTGATCCCCCATGCAGCTTCCTACCTTTCCAAGTTTTATGCCATCAGCAAACTTTGAAGTCTTGTCCCTTACACCCAAGTTCAGGTCATTGATATAGATCAAAAAGAGCCGTGATCCTAATACCTACTGCTGGAGTAATATATCTGACCACTGTATGCTTCCCACCAGAATTAAAAACTACTACTCTCTGCTTTTTGCCTGTTAGCCAATGTCACATCCATACTGGCACTACCGCTTTAAGGCGATGGGCTTCAGTTTTGATAAAAAGTCTATTATGTGACACTTAATCAAACGCCTTTCAACTCCATTACCTTCATCAATCCTCTCTGTTAACCCCCTCAATCAAATTCTTCAGATACAATTTCCTTTTAAGAAACCCATGTTTTTCCAAGTGACAATAATTTCATCCTGAATTATGGTCCCTACTATTTGCCCAATACAGACGGGGATGGTGTAAATGGTGGGGATTGTACTTGAAAAGGAAATATTTCGTCGGGTTATGGGGAAAATGTAAGAGAGTGAGACTAATTAGATATCAGTCAGGCTCACAATGTGGCTTCATTTACGATTGCTAGAAGCTGCATTTATTCATATGCAGGGACCTGTTCTCTGCAGGCAAAAGGAATATGTCCAAGTGTGTGCCTTTTATGAATTAAATGAGAGCAGGGAACAATATAGTTCCCTGATGCATTCACCATGGCAATGCCTCAACCAATCAGAGTTGACTTGCCAACCAATCAGCACCCTTTTCTCGTGCAGTATAAATTGTTGCTCCCATTGAAATTTGGCATTCTTGCATTTGTCCTGATGAGTGCAAGATGAAAAGTTTCGACAGCATGTCTCTTTTTCCTGCAAAACTAATGGGACAGTTGTTTCAAAGTGCAACAGCAGGTATGATAGGCCAATTGGTCTCCTTCTGTGTTTTATGATTCTATTGACCCGATATTTACAGGAACATCAGGTTAGGTGGGGAGTGGTGAAAACATTTACTGTCTGGGAAACCTGGAAATATGGGGACCTTATTTGAATTTATATTCTTTATTTTCCACCCAGGATTGCGATTGAGAGACTGGCTGGCTTTCAAGCAGAAAGGCCTGAGGTAGAAGGTCACAACTGTGGACCAGTGAAGAGGGAGAGGTCACAGGAGGGAAGATCACGGGGAGGGAGGGTGGTGGTTATCGGTCTGGATCGTACTGTGTGGAACTGGCATCAGATAGCAGCGGAAATCGGATTGTGGAAAGTGAGGGAGATCACAAAAGATTATCTGGGGATGCTGGGGTGAAGTACTTCTGCTCCTCCTGGCCTACAAGCAATGCTGGAAAAGCAGTGCTCACTTTCCTTCAACTGTTGGCTTTCACGAGCCCTGGGAAACCCGGCTGACAGTCGCTAAATCCAAACGGCTGCTAAATCTGAGGTATGCAGCTTCAGTAACATATTAAAATAACTGAGCCACCTCATGAGAGCAAGTTACTTACCCGCCCCCCAACCCACCTGAGTTAAACGAAAGTAGCTGTGTTAGAGGCAAGATGGGGTTGCAATTCCCCCTTTTAAAAATTTAACAACTCCTTTTCCCTCTTCCACCCATCATGGGGCTTAAAATCGACACCTATGAATCTGTAAAATAATCAACCACCATATTTACACTGACCTTTTCACATTTTATATTTACACGCTGAAGTGCCATGTAAGCAAATCGTAAATAACTTAAAATGAATAAAGCAGAATAAACAAATTTTAGGAAAAAAAAGTGGAGAAACAAGGTGAGTGCATAGATGAAGTACTATTCTAATTATAGCAATGAGACTATAGAGTAAAACATAATTTCTTATTTGATGTTATATATTTAACAACATTATTCTGCTGTATCTGTACATTTAACATGTATGCCTAATGCCACCCTGTGGTATTTTAGTAGACATTTTTTTTACCTCATTTTATTCCTGAATTTGATATGTTAAGCAAGCTTTTGTGACATTCACCTTTGAACTAGGCCTGCTGAGTGATTTCAATTTGTACTTGGTCTTTTTAGTGGTACACTGATTTTTATTAGCAAAGACTAAGCAGTTGGCAGAATTGCTACTGTAACATGATTAGTAATAAGTTATTTCCACCTAAAATGTATGGTTTAAGTACTTTCACCATTACTGGTTTGCAAAATAACAATGAGAACACTGTGGGTGTAGCAACATTGACTGTAAGTCAAAAGATTATAAGTTTGTGATATAGTTAGACTTTCAGTTTGGAAGCTAAGTTTCAAATGCCTGTCTTGGCTAAAATTTACATTCAGATCTCATCCCGGGATTTCTGTTTTTCAGGAATCTGGAAATGTTTCCTGTTCCAAATATAACAAGTTTGATTTTTTTTTTTCAGGTCTCATCCACACTGTTACCACTTTCAGCTTTGTAATAATTATAGGAAACCTTCCTCGGCCACTTCTGAGAGTTCTGAAATCTATATAATCACAATATGCTATTTAATGTCCAGTTTGCTTGATTATTGAAAAGAAAGAAAGGCTTGCAGTTATATTGCGCTTTTCATGTCAACAGACATCTCAAAGCGCTTTACAGCCAATGAAGTACTTTTGATGTGTAGTGACTGTTGTAATGTAGGAAATGTAGCAGCCAATTAGTGTACAGCAAACTCCCACAAACTGCAATGTGATAATGACCAGATAATTTGTTTTTGTGATGCTGATGGAGGGATAAATATTGGCCAAGACACCAGGGATAATTCCCCTGCTCTGCTTCAAAATAGTGTCACAGGATCTTTTACATCCACCCGAGAGAACAGACCAGGCCTCAGTTTAATGTCTCATCAAGATGGCACCTCCCGCAGTGTAGCATTCCCTCAGTACCATACTGGAGTGCCAGCCTTGAATGTTGTGCTCATGTCCTGGAGTGGGATTTGAACCTGGAACCTTGTGATTCAAAGGATAAACTTGTTTTGCACAATGCTACCTTTTTCAAACAAATACATTGAGCATGACAAAAAAAGCTAACTTAAAGGAAACTTACTTTTTCAGCAGATTTCCAAATACTTGAGGGGGCATAACATGATTTCTGATTTGACATTCCTGATACCTAATATGTAATGGTGGTGTAAACAAAATCACTTTTAGCCAAAAATATGGTGGTCACAAGCCAAACTACCACTTCTGCTTGTCCCTTCATTGGGACTGTAAATCATCTTTGAATAGCTGTCAAATCTCACATAGAGCAAACTTTATAGTAAATTATAACTCTGTCCAAGTAAATATGAACTTTCATATTGTTCCTTTCACTGTACTGCCATATGTAATGTTCACGACATATACGATTGGCAGTGAGATACAGTCAATAATTGAATTCAGTGTTTACATAATGTTGTTAACATTCCTTGATACAATAACTGCCGTTTTTTATTTGTAATGTACCAGTTACTTATTTATCATATACTAGCAGATTTCCTGTGGTGCTGCTCATGGGAAATCTATGGCTTAGAATGGCATTATGATGTTTACCATGATCATGCTCTTACATCCCAGATGGGCTCTTCACTCCTGCTAATGTAAATCACTAAATTTCAGAGCTTTAGCTGCTTCAGAGGAGTACACGTTGAATTGGAATAGCAACTGTTGGAACTCTACTGTTTATTTGCCATTGTCTATATCATCGGTTTCCTCTAGTTCATCCTGCTCAGGTTCCTTATCCAATGTTGGTGCTATGTGTCATCCCCATTGCAAAGGGAAATAGTAGTTTGGAACTCTCTTCTGCAAACGGCAATTGATGGTAGGTTAATTATTAATTTTAAATCTGAGATTGAGAGACTTTTGTTATCCAAAGGTACTAAAGGATATGGGGCAAAGGCAGGTATATAGAGTTACATGACAGATCAGCCATGATCTCATTGAATGATTGAACAGCCTTGAGGGACTAAATGGCCTACTCCTGGTCCTATGTTCTTATGCAGCGTACAGCTAATACATCATATGGGACACTCTCTGTATTGCAGGAAGCCACCAGATCTGTCACGCATTGGAATTGTGACTGAAGGATTTCAATGAGGGCTGTGTTGAGTCATGGATCTAATTTTAGTGCAGTTAAATTGATAAACATGGGTTTCATGAGAGGAGTCCTGAGCAAAATGTGCAGGGATAGCCCTTGTCCCCAAGCAGCCAAGCTGTCATTTTCTGTGCAGGGATAAAGAACAGGGCAGGCGAGGAGTGTCACAATATAAAAGCATCTCGCAGTTACCAGGAAGGCAGGTACAAACCCCTTGCACACGAATGGACTGGAAGCCTTTGCAATTTGTGAAAACTGGCACAAAAACAAGAAATGCTGGATTCACTCAGCAGGTCTGGCAGCATCTGTGGAAAGAGAAGCAGAGTTAACGTTTCGGGTCAGTGACCCTTCTGTGAAAACTGGCGTTGTCTAACGGGACCATGGGTGATTTGGCTTCAGGCAATGAGGCCCTGGATTTGGGGATATCTGCACTCTGTGAAGAGCCCTACCCTGCTCTTTCTAGCTGTCCACGGAGCAAGTGTTTTCCTCAGCAAATGTGGCATCAGTCACCGACTTAATGCAAGCATGAACTGACGAATGACCAATGTTACTGTGGCAGCCTGGAAGGAGCTGAAGGAGAAATGAGGGCTGCACTGACCTTGACTGCAACCAATAGGGTTCTGGCAGTTGATTATAGGTCTTATTGCAAGATGACACAACATTGTAACAGTTTCCCTCGGGAAGTGCAGTGTCCTTCTCTACTGCTTCCCAAAAAACTCCAGGTATATTAACCTGGGCCTATAGGCTCTGTTGGGAGGGTTAGGAGTCCTGTGAACAGGCCTGATATTTGCCCTCACTGCAGTTGCAGCTCTGACTGCTTCTTCCTCCTGCTGTTGCTTCTCATCCTCATGCCAGAATAGAACAGCCAGATGAACCCCCATGAAGAAGAAAGTGTGTCCCTTAAAAGGCATTCTATAATCACAACAGGGATTTTGAACTGGTCGAGATAGTGAAAATACCACAATATAATACAAGAAACATGTTCTCCAAAACTTTCCATCATTTTAGGGGAGGCGGTGGCGTAGTGGTATTGTCACTGGACTAGTAAACCAGAGACCCAGGGTATTGCTCTAGAGACATGGGTTTGAATCCCATCACAGCAGAAGGTGGAATTTGAATTCAATTCATAAAATCTGGAATTGAAAACTAGTCTAATGATGGCCATGAAACCATTGTTGATTGTCGTAAATACCCATCTGGTTCAATAATGTCACTTAGGGAAAGAAATCTGCCGTCCTTACCTGGTCTTGCCTACATGTGACTCCAGACCCACAGCAGTGTGGTTGACTCTTAAATGCCCTCTGAAATGTCCCAGCAAGCCACTCAGTTGTATCAAACAGCTACAAAGCCAATAAGGAATGAAACCAGTTGGACCACCCAGCATCGACCTATGCACCGGAAATGGCAAACCCACCCTGCAAAGTCCTTCTTACTAACATCTAGAGCTTGTGCCAAAGTTGGGAGAGCTTTCCACAGACTAGTCAAGCAGCAGCCTGACATAGTCATACACACAGAATCATATCTTACAGACAATGTCCCAGACGCTATCATCATCATCCCCAGGTACATCCTGTTCCACCGGCAGGATATACCCAGCTGAGGTGGCAGCACAGTGGTATACAGTCAGGAGGGAGTTGACTCAGGACCCCATGAGGTTTTTTTTAATTCATTCATGGGATGTGGGCATTGCTAGCCAGGCCAGCGTTTATTGCCCATCCCTAATTGCCCTTGAGAAGGTGGTGGTGAGCTGCCTTCTTGAACCGCTGCAGTCCATTTGGGGTAGGTAAACCCACTGTGCTGTTAAGAAGGGAGTTCCAGGATTTTGACCCAGCAACAGTGAAGGAATGGCGATATAGTTCCAAGTCAGGATGGTGTGTGACTTGGAGGGGAACTAGCAGGGCGTGGTGTTCCCATGTATTTGCTGCCTTCTAGTTGGTAGAGATCGCGAGTTTGGAAGGTGCTGTCTAAGGAGCCTTGGTGCATTGCTGCAGTGCATCTTATAGATGGTACACACTGCTGCCACTGTGCGTCGGTGGTGATGGGAGTGAATGTTTGTAGATGGGGTGCCAATCAAGTGGGCTGCTTTGTCCTGGATGGTGTAGAGCTTCTTGAGTGTTGTTGGAGCTGCACCCATCCAGGCAAGTGGAGAGTATTCCATCACACTCCTGACTTGTGCCCTGTAGATGGTGGGCAGGCTTTGGGGAGTCAGGAGGTGAGTTACTCGCCTCAGAATTCCTAGCCTCTGACCTGCTCTTATAGCCACGGTATTTATATGGCTACTCCAGTTCGGTTTCTGGTCAATGGTAGCCCCTAGGATGTTGATAGTGGGGGATTCAGTGATGGTAATGCCATTGAATGTCAAGGGGAGATGGTTAGATTCTTTCTTGTTGGAGATGGTCATTGCCTGGCACTTGTGTGGCGCGAATGTTACTTGCCACTTAACAGCCCAAGCCTGGATATTGTCCAGGTCTTGCTGCATTTCTACATGGACTGCTTCAATATCTGAGGAGTCACAAATGATGCTGAACATTGTGCAATCATCAGCGAACATCCCCACTTCTGACCTTATGATTGAAGGAAGGTCATTGATGAAGCAGCTGAAGATGGTTGGGCCTAGGACACTACCCTGAGGAACTCCTGCAGTGATGTCCTGGAGCTCAGATGATTGACCTCCAAAAACCACAACCATCTTCCTTTGCGCTAGGTATGACTCCAGCCAGCGGAGGGTTTTTCCCTGATTCCCATTGACCTCAGTTTTGCTAGGGCTCCTTGATGCCATACTCGGTCAAATGCTGCCTTGATGTCAAGGGCAGTCACTCTCACCTCACCTCTTGAGTTCAGCTCTTTAGTCCATGTTTGAACCAAGGCTGTAATGAAGTCAGGAGCTGAGTGGCCTTGGCGGAACCCAAACTGAGCGTCACTAAGCAGGTTATTGCTAAGCAAGTGCCGCTTGATGGCACTGTTGATGACACCTTCCATCACTTTACTGATGATTGAGAGTAGGCTGATGGGGCGGTAATTGGCCGGGTTGGACTTGTCCTGCTTTTTGTGTACAGGACATACCTGGGCAATTTTCCACATTGCAGGGTAGATGCCAGTGTTGTAGCTGTACTGGAACAGCTTAGCTAGGGGCACGGCAAGTTCTGGAGCACAGGTCTTCAGTACTATTGCCGGAATATTGTCAGGGCCCATAGCTTTTTCAGTATCCAGTGACTTCAGTCGTTTCTTGATATCACGCGGAGTGAATTGAATTGGCTGAAGTCTGGCATCTGTGATGCTGGGGACTTCAGGAGGAGGCCGAGATGGATCATCAACTCGGCACTTCTGGCTGAAGATTGTTGCAAATGCTTCTGCCTTATCTTTCGCACTGATGTGTTGGGCTCCCCCATCATTGAGGATGGGGATATTTGTGGAGCCACCTCCTCCAGTTATTTGTTTAATTGTCCACCACCATTCACAACTGGATGTGGCAGGACTGCAGAGCTTAGATCTGATCTGTTAGTTATGGGATCGCTTAGCTCTGTTTATTGCATGCTGCTTATGCAAGTCTCATGGCATCAGGTCAAACATGGACAAGGAAACCGCCTGCTGATTACCACCTACTGTCCACCCCCCCTCAGCTGACAAATCAGTGCTGCTCCATGTTGAACACCACTTGGAGGTGTCAAGGGCGCAGAATGTACTCTGGATGGGGGACTTCAATGTCTATCACCAAGACTGGCTCGGTAGCACCATTACTGACCGAGCTGGCCGTGTCCTAAAGGACATAGCTGCTAGACTGGTTCTGCAGCAGGTGGCGAGGGAACCAACAAGAAGGTAAAACATACTTGACCTCGTCCTCACTAATCTGCCTGTCACAGATGCATCTGTCCAGGACAGTATTGGTTGGAGTGACCACCACACATGTCCTTGTAGCCATGGTACTTATATGGCTACTCCAGTTCAGTTTTTGGTCAAGGGGAACCCCCAGGATGTTGATAGTGGGGGATTCAGCAACTGTAATGCCATTGAAGGCCAGCGCCTAGGAATCCTGCAGTGAGTAACTCACCTCCTGACCCAGCAAAGCCTGTCCACTGTCTACAATGCACAAGTCAGAAGTGTGATGGAATACTCTCCACTTGCTTGGA
This sequence comes from Heterodontus francisci, assembly GCF_036365525.1. Classification (NCBI taxonomy): domain Eukaryota; kingdom Metazoa; phylum Chordata; class Chondrichthyes; order Heterodontiformes; family Heterodontidae; genus Heterodontus; species Heterodontus francisci. The sequence goes on along the minus strand of NC_090388.1, from coordinate 35,977,173 downwards.
TGGGTGCAGCTCCAACAGCACTCAAGAAGCTCGACACCATCCAGGACGAAACAACTCGCTTGATTGGTATCCCATCCACAAACATTCATTCCCTCCACCACCGACGCACAGTGGTTACGACCAGGTGAGAAAGAGGTTTAGGGTTCCTGTTCAGCCTTCACCTGGCCTTACTATAACAGAGTTTAATTTTACACGCACCATTTTTTTAGCTCCCCCTTAGTGAATCCTTGTCCACTGCTTTCCACCGACCTCCTAGTCTTGTCACGTACAGTAATCCCACACTGCTCAGCCATTTTCCTCACCTCCTCTATAGACAGTGCTTTTAACTTATCCCAAGTTAATTCATACTGGCTTGGAGAGCTACTAGCTTCAGTTGCAGACATGTTAGTGTTCAAGCACACACAACCACAAGAAAACCTGTATTGAAATCTTGCTCTTTTTTGCTTGGGAATAATTTGGCTTCCCACTTCCAATTTCTCTCGTTTGTCTATGGGTCAATCTGGACACTAGCACCCAAATTTCTGTTACCGATCAGGTGAGAAAGAGGTCCAGGGTTCCCTTTCAACCTTCACCTGCTCTCACTGTAACAGGGTTCAATTTTAAACACACCATGTTTTTAGCTCCCCCTTGGTGAATCCTTGTTCACCGCTTTCCAAATATAAGGCAAAGAGACCAGCACCAACAGGCTTTCTTAAGTTTAAAGAAGGAAAGTGGAAATTTATTAAACTTAAACTCTAATTCAGATGATGCCTACGGATACACGACGCGCCCACGCTAGCATGCATATGCGATACACACATGAAAATAGAGACAGAAAAGAGTAGAAGAAAAATGAAGTGGAAAGGTTTGAGGCAGTATCTGAAGAGTTGTTGTTATGGTTCTTCGAGCTTACTGTAGAGTCCTTGATTGTAGGTAGATCCTGCTTTTTGTTGGGGCCCTGTATTCTTCTTAAACCTTGTTTGCTGTAGGAGACTTTTCTCTCTTGGGGTTGATGTGTCTTCAGTGGGTTTTGGAGTTCCGTGAGAAAGAGATGGTAGCAGACAGGGGAGGCTGTGGCAAGCCAGCTAGGAGAGGACTTCTCAATCTAGGAGCAAATAGCTTTCTGCCTGCTCTTCATTCAAACTGTACAATTCAGAAAAAGCCCAGACTGCCAAGCAGGTTAGTCATGTGACTAAGTGGTTTGACCAGGTCTGCTTGTGGATTGTATTGGGGCAGGGGATAGCTCCTTTGTTCCAAACACTGTCTGTTAATATTCAAAAATGTTTTTCCAGCCAGGGGCCTGGCCTCTTGTCACAGGCCTTCTCTTCTTCCCAGCAACAATTTGAAATTTAATGTCCATGTGTGCTTCATTCTTGGCAGGTGGGGGCCTGCATGACAAGTGTGTATCATCTGCATGCACTGCAGCAACTCACCAAGGCTCCTTAGACAGCACCTTCCAAACCCGTGACCTCTACCACCTAGAAAGACAAGGGCAGCAGATGCATGGGAATGCCTGCAAGTTCCCCTCCAAGCCACACACCACCCAGACATGGAACTATATCACCGTTCCTTCACTGCTGCTGGGTCAAAATCCTGGAACTCCCTTCCTAACAGCACTGTTGGTGTACCTACCCCACGTGGACTGGAGTAGTTCAAGAAGGCGGCTCACCACCACCTTCTCAAGGGCAATTAGGGATGGACAATAAATGCTGGCCTAGCCAGTGACGCCCACATCCCATGAATGAATAAAAAAATTCCTATCTGAGAACAGCTGAGACCCCTCTATATATTGCTGGAAACGGCTGCCTCCTAATTAGTACTGCCCATAGTTTGAAAGCAGGATCAGTAACATGGGCAGAGACAAAATGACATTGGGGTCTCCACAACATCTTAACCCTGATTTGCATAAACACATTAGGTACACAACCATTTCCGGCAGGAGCTCTCACCGCCTAAATTGAAGCCCTCCCAAAACTGGGAATGGGCACCCAACAAGCATTAAGTCAGCAATTCCTTGTCCCACTTGATTTTGCTCCTGCACCTGCCCTCACTGGGCTCGATTTTGTACTCCTGCCACCAAGAGCGGCGGCAGGCATGGAAAATGGCAGCCATCCCCACGGGACCCACGCCGCTGCGATTCTGAGGCAGGCGGCTACTTTATATATTGATGGCGGCCACCCCGCCAACCATGTGGCGGGGGCGGCATTGGCGACCTGATATGGAAGCAGGTGCTGGTGCCATTTTGAAAAGGCTGCCAGCCCTGCAGACATTTCAACAAAATGCAGAGTTGCCCCTTCCCCCGTTTCCTATACAAATTCTGTAGAGTTGACCCCTTCCTCACCTGGGTGGTTCCAGCTTTCCCTGGACGGAAAAGTGCCGCACCTTGCGCTGAAGTTTGGGAACTGAAGGTAAGATTGCTGCGGGTTACATTTAAATTAATGCAAACATCTAATTAGCATATGGAAAGCAGCGTCCCATTGTAGAACGGCAGAGGGGCCGCCACGGAACTTCCCTGCTGCCGGAAAGGTTGGGCCCTTCAATCCCGGCTTCCGGTTCCATAGTGCTCACTGCCGTTCCGATTTTCCGGCACCCCCACCCCACCACCATGTTTATCATGATCAGTGTCAGACCTGGATTATGCTAACTCAATATGACAGAGAGCTAAAGATGCAGTCTGCTCACAGAAACTGTTGTCAAACTGTTTACATTAGAAAAAAGGTGTTGGCAAAAACTTGAGATTTTTTATATTTGTTTTTTGATGAGCTAATGCTCCATTGTAGCAAGCAAAAGGAGAGGGATAGAAAACTGCTTGAAGATTAATTGTTGGGTGGATAGAGGCAATCCTGCAGATTTTGCATTTAACAAACTGTTTTCTTTTACAGGCAAGTTACTCTGACAGTGGCAAGTGTTTGGTCAGTTACAAATACTTTACTCATGCCTGAGGCATCAAGATCTTTATATCAAAGTAAATAAACAATCGAGTTTAGAATTTAATCTGAATGCATTTCTGTGTGTTATTTCCATCTCCACTATAAGAGATGGACAGAAAGAGAGAGAGACACAGAGACACAGAAAGATAGAGACTATACTGTAGAAAATTGAGAGTGAATAGGATAATTTGTTCTCAGGAGGTTAGGGTTCAAAGGGTTTTTTTTTTAGCACTGAAACAGGCCCTTCAGCCTACCGAGTCTGTGCCGACCAACAACCACCCATTTATACTAATCCTACATTAACCCCATATTCTCTACCACATTCCCACCATTCTCCTACCAGCTACCTACACTAGGGGCAATTTACAATGGCCATTTTATCTATCAACCTGCAAGTCTTTGGAGGTTATTGAAAGGTCGACTGGTTCATGGGAATGAATAAGTGAAATTCCAATTTTTGTTACATGAAATTCCAGTATTTTCACATGTAACTCTTGCATTGCATTCCATGATTCTATCCACTTTTCTTTTCCCTACCTTCTCCAAGCTCATCTCATCCATGAGCTTCTTTGACCCTATTTCCTGATGACCAAACCTTCTTTCACAACAGCCACGCTGGATGACATTGCAAATAGTTTCCTCTTCACAGCTATTGACCCTACCTTTTCAGCATCAGCACTCCTCAAAAAATCTACCGCTGATCCCTCTGTCCCAGAAAGCTGTCACCTCATCTTCAATCTCCCTTTCATCTCCAAAGTCCTTGAATGTGTTGTTGCCTCCCAAATCTGTACCCATGTTACCCATAGCTCTCGAGTTGAATTGCTTCCATCAGATTGCACCCCTGTAACAGCACTGATATAGCCCTAAACAAAACAACAAACAACATTCACTGTAATTGTGACCATGGTGCATTATCCTTCCTCATTCTCTTTACAACCTTTGACATGGTTAACCACCCTCCTCCAACACCTCTCCCATGTTGTCCAGCACAATGGAATTGTCCACACATGGTTACACTCATATTTATCCAATTTTAATTGAAGCATCTTCTGCTCCTGACCCATTGGGCTGAATTTTACAAGCCCTCTGGCGTTGGGAATCATGGGGGGGGGAGGCGGGCCTGGAAAATTCTTTTGGAAGAGGCCCACCATGACCCCCAATGCCGATAAGGCCCTGCCACATTTTACCAGTGGCAGCGAGGCCTCGGTGTGGCCTCCTGCCACTTGGCAGCGGGGCGTTCATTTCAATGTCAATGAAGGTTAATGCTTGCCAATTAATTTACCTTGTCCTTGCAGCCAACCCACACTGATATTCCGGCCACTGGCCGCAACTCCCACACCTTCGGAACTCGGTTTGGAGTTCCAAGGTGTGACACTGGTGGGGAGGGGGGAGGAGTGAAATTATCAGGGTCGGTGGGGGGGGTGGGGGTGGGTAGCAGGGAAAACACTTTTTATTGGCTATGCGGATGGTGGGAAGGGGTTGAAGGGCAAATGTTATGAGGTTGGGGGGGAAAGTTTGAGTTGGGGATAAAGTTACCTTTGGTGATATAAGCCCAAAAGCAAACATTTGTTGGGTGGAGGGGGGTGCTGGCAGGGAGGAGCATGGGAAAATAGGAAAGGGCCTCCAGATTTCATTTAGTTTTTTCAATACAATTCACCATCATATTGCTTTAAAAATTCATATCTCTTCTAAGGGCTTGAGGCCCTTTAAAAATGGCGCTGGTGACTGCACGGTGGCGCCGGATGCCATTGCCGGGGATAGAGTGACCGCCCCTTCTACGTCATCAGGGGTGGCCGCTCTGCCCCCTCCATTTAAATGAGCCCTCGCGAGAAATATCGTGAGGGCTCAGCGATGGCGCATCTGCTCAGGAAGACCGGTGAGATCAGCGTGGGCTGCCACGATTTGCAGTGCGCTCATAAAATTCAGCCCATCATTTCTGGATTCTTCCCAAGGATCTATTCTTGGCTTCTTTCTCCTTCTCATCTACATGCAACCCCTTGATGAGATCATTTATAGGCATGGGGTCAGCTTCCACATGCATGTTAATGTCACCCAATTTTACCTCTCCACTACCTTTCTCCATCCTTCCATTTTCACTGTGTTGGCAGATTGTCCATTCACATGTAGTCTTGCACAATGTTTTTTATTCATTCTTGGGATATGGGTGTCGCTGACAAGGACAGCATTTATTGCCCATCCCTAACTGCCCTTGAGAAGGTGGTGGTGAGCTGCCTTCTTGAACCGCTGCAGTCCATGTGGGGTAGGTACAGCAACAGTCTGTTAGGAAGGGAGTTCCAGAATTTTGACCCAGTGACAGTGGAGGAACAGCACTATAGTTCCAAGTCAAGATGGTGTGTGGCTTGGAGGGGAAATTGCAGGTTGTGGCGTTCTCATGCAACTGCTGCCCTTGTCCTTCTAGGTGGTAGAGGTTGCGGGTTTGGAAGATGCTGTTGAAGGAGTCTAGGTGCGTTGCTGCAGTGCATCTTGTAGATGATACACATTGCTGCCATTGTGCATTGGTGGTGAAGGTAGTGAATGTTTGTGGATGAGGTACCAATCTAGCGGGCTGCTTTGTCCTGGATGGTGTTGAGCTTCTTGAGTGTTGTTGCAGCCTCACCCATCCAGGCAAGTGGAGAGTATTCCATCACACTCCTGACTTGAGCTTTGTTGATGGTGGACAGGATCTGGGGAGACATGAGGTGGGTTACTCGCCACAGGATTCTTAGTCTCTGACCTGCTTTTGTAGCCACGGTATTTATATGGCTACTCCAGTTCAGTTTCTGGTCAATGGTAACCCCCAGGATGTTGATAGTGGGGGATTCAGTTATTGTAATGCCATTGAATGTCATGGGGCGATGTTTAGATTCTCTCTTGTTGGAGATGGTCATTGCCTGGCACTTGTGTGCCACTTATCAGCCCAAGCCTGGATATTGTCCAGGTCTTGCTGCATTTCTATATGGACTGGTGCTGAACATTGTGCAATCATCAGTGAACATCCCCACTTCTGACCTTATGATTGAAAGAAGGTCATTGATGAAGCAGCTGAAGATGGGTGGGCCTAGGACACTACCCTGAGGAACTCCTCCAGTGATGTCCTGGGGCCACAACTATCTGCCTTTGTGCTAGGTACAAAGCGGAGAGATTCCCCCTGATTCCCATTGACTCCAGTTTTGCTAGGGATCCTTGATGCCGTACTCGGTTAGATGCTGCCTTGACGTCCAGAGCAGTCACTCTCACCTGACCTCTGGAGTTCAGCTCTTTTATCTATGTTTGAACCAAGTCTGTAATGAGGTCAGGGGCAGAGTGGCCCTAGCGGAACCCAAACTGAGCATCACTGAGTAGGTTACTGCTGAGCAAGTGCCCTTAATAGCACTGTCGACGATACCTTCCATCACTTTACTGATGATTGAGAGTAGACTGATGCGGCGGTAATTGGCTGGGTTGAACTTGTCCTGCTTTTTGTGCACAGGACACACCTGGGCAATTTTCCACATTACCGGGTAGATGCCAGTGTCATAGCTGCACTGAAACAGCTTGGCTAGGGGTGTGGCTAGTTCTGGAGCACGTCTTCAATACTATTGTCGGAATGTTGTCAGGGCCCATAGCCTTTACAGTATCCAGTGCCTTCAGCAGTTTTTTAATATCATGTGGAGTGAATCGGATTGGCTGAAAACTGGCATCTGTGATGCTGGGGACCTCAGGAGGAGGCCAAGATGAATTATACTCTCGGCACTTCTGGTTGAAGATTGTTGCAAATGACATTATCTTTTGCACTGATGTGCTGGACTCCCCTGTCATTGAGTATGGGAATATTTAATGAGCCACCTCCTCCTACCAGTTGTTTGATAGTCCACCACTATTCACGACTGGATGTGGCAGGACTGCAGAGCTTGGATCTGATCTGTTGGTTGTGGGATCTCTGAGCTCAGTCTATCGCATGCTGCTTCCGCTGTTTGACACGCAAGTACATCCGAACATACAAACATACGGACATACGAATTAGGAGCAGGAGTAGGCCACTCGGCCCTTCGAGCCTGCTCTGCCATTCAATAAGTTCATGGCTGAACTAATTACTCTACATTTCCACCTACCCCCGATAACCTTCCACCCCCTTGCTTATCAAGAATCTATCTCTGCCTTAAAAATATTCAAAGACTCTGCTTCCACCGCCTTTTGAGGAAGAGAATTCCAAGGACTCACGACCCTCTGAGAGAATAAAATTCTCCTCGTCTATGTCTTAAACGGACGACCCCTTATTTTTAATCAGTGACCCCTAGTTCTAGATTCTCCTACAAGAGGACACATCATTTCCACATCCACCCTGTCAAGACCCCTCAGGATCTTATATGTTTCAATCAAGTCGCCTCTTACTCTATTAAATTCCAGCAGACACAAGCCAAGCCTGTTCAATCTTTCCTCGTAAGACAGACCGCCCATTCCAGGTATTAGTCTAGTAAACCTTCTCTGTACTACCTCCAACACATTTACATCCTTCCTGAAAAAGGAGACCAGTACTGTACACAGTACTCCAGTGCTGGTCTCACCAATGCGCTGTATATCTGAAGCATAACCTCCCTACTTTTGTATTCAATTCCTCCCGCGATAAACAATAACATTCTATTAGCTTTCCTAATTACGTGCTGTACCTGCATATTAACCTTTTGCGATTCATGCACTTGGACACCTAGACCCCTCTGCACATCAGAGCTCTGCAATCTCTCACCATTTAGATAATATGCTTCTTTTTTATTCTTCCTGCCAAAGTGGACAATTTTTCACTTTCCCACATTATACTCCATTTGCCAGATCTTTGCTCACTCACTTAACCTATTTATATTCCCTTGTAGCCCCCTTTTGTCCTCTTCACTCGTCACTTTCCTACCTATCTTTATGTCATCAGCAAATTTAGCAACTATACCTTCGGTCCCATCATCTAAGTCATTTATATAAATTGTAAAAAGTTGAGGCCCCAGCACAGATCCCTGTGGCACACCACTCGTTGCATCTTGTCCTCCAGAAAATGATCCATTTATGCCTACTCTCTGTTTCCTGTTAGCTAGCCAATCTTCTATCCATGCCAATATGTTACCCCCTACACCATGAGCTTTTATTTTCTGCAATAACCTTTGATGTGGCACCAACATACAATACATCCACTGGTTCCCCTTTATCCACGGCACATGTAACTCCCTCAAAGAACTCCAATAAATTGGTTAAACATGATTTCCCTTTCACAAAACCATGTTGACTCTGCCAGATTACCTTGAATTTTTCCAAATGTCCTGCTATAATGTGGGGGAGATGCTGGGCCATGAGGTTACAGATTATGGTTGAATACAATTTTGCTGCTACTGATAGCCACACAGTAGTCCTGGATTGTAGCCTCACCAGGTTGACACCTCATTTTTAGGTATGCCTGGTGCTGCTCCTGGCATGCCGTCCTGCACTCTTCATTGAAACAGGGCTGATCCCCCAGCTTGATGATAATGGCAGAGTGGAGGATATGCTGGGCCATGAGGTTACAGATTGTGTTTGAATACAAATCTGCTGCTGCTGATGGTCCACAGCGCCTCATGGATGCCCAGTTTTGCATTGCTAGATCTGTTCTAAATCTATCCCGTGTAGCACGGTGGTAGTGCTGCACAACATGATGGAGGGTATTCTCAGTGTGAAGACGGGACTTTGTCACTCCTACCAATACTGTCATTGACAGATACATCTGTGGCAGGCACATTGACGAGGACGAGGTCAAGTATGTTTTTCCCTCTTGTTGGTTACTTCACCACCTGTCGCAGACCCAGTCTGGTAGCTATGTCCTTTAGGACTCGGCCAGCTCAGTCAGTCATTGTGTGATGGATATTGAAGTCCCCCATCCAGAGTACATTCTGCACCCCTGCCACCCTCAGTGCTTCCTCAAAAGGGTGTTCAACATAGAGGAGTGCTGTTTCATCAGTTGAAGAGGGAGCGGTAGGTGGTAATCTGCAGGAGGTTTCCTTGCCCATGTTTGACCTGATACCATGAGACCTCATGGGGTCTGGAGTCGATGTTGAGAACTCCCAGGGCAACTACCTCCCGACTGTATACTACTGTGCCACCACTCTGGTGGGTCTGCCCTGCCGGTGGGACAGGACATACCCGGGGATGGTGATGGCGGTAAAATTTCCTCCTGTTGGATTTTTTTTTTATTCATTCCAGGAAGAATAGAGTGTAAAAGTTAGTGAGATCTGATTTTTTTTACTTTGTACTTGCAAATTTTACAGATTATGAAGCAAAGCCCCTCAAAAAGAAATGCTTTTCCAGATGACTTATTCTATTGAGTTCTTTTCTCTGGCTCCTGTTGAGCTGCAAGAGGGTGCTTTTTGATAAATAAAGAGTTTAATTCTACTCAGCTTGTGCTCAGAATTTGATTACTGAGTGACTGAGATTTACAATCTGAATGAGTATAGTACTCCATTAGCAACCTTAGCTGGGGTCTAGTTCAGTGCCAGCTCATGGACTGCTAACTATGGGTCACACACCATGGCATCATGACCCAACTGTCACAGCTGGTCTCCAAATCTTCAATATATCACAGATTTTATCTTGTAAAATGATATTTAAATCTATTTTACACTTCATGTTTGCTAAACATGCTTTATAGGCAAAGCTTTAAGAATTAATAATGCTGAAGTAACTTTTTACTATAAAGTTACAATTAAACTTTTGAAATGGAATAATTGCATTTGTGAAACGTGTTGAAAAATTAGAAAGGATTCTTGTTTTTTTTTACACCTATACAGTAGCTAAATAGTTTAAAGGTTTAAGGAAGTAAACAAAATGCAATCTCAGAAAGCACATGAGAAAAACAAACTTTTTAAAAATCTCCTGATAAAATCTTTTGAATATAAGGTTCTCAAGGGCAATTAGAGATGCCTTGTCAATGACGCCCAGATCCCATGAACGAATAAAAAAATTGTTTCTGATTCCAAAGGTAATTTAAACAAAATTCCAGAATACATCTTTAATCATTTCGAGGTACTATAGAAATAACCCTAACTTTAGTTTTAGTTTCATCTCTGGACCTCAAATTTTAGTCTTTTTTATATAGACTTCAGTGGTCATTCTTTTGTTCCTAACTTTTAGACATTTTAATTTCAGTCTTAGAACATTCAACCAAAGATTTAATTTTAGCTTTACAGCGTTTGTTATCGGCTTTACAGGAATATTTTCAAAATGTATGTTTCAAAATGTCATACTTGTTTCATTTCTCACATAATTCACAATGTCATAATAAATGTTGAGAAATAATAAATTGTGGATGAAATGATGCCAAACAATTCCTTTGTCACTTTCAATTTCCAAAATCTGAGGACTTCTGACCAGTGCTCTAGTCCTAGAAATCATTTAAAATTATTTAATTGATGAACATATAATTATTTTAATCATCGATTATTTTCCTGCTTATTATAGTTGGCAAGAACAACACTGTATATATTCTATATGATTTGTCCTAAACCAGTTGTTTTCCTTGGCATGGCATTTCCATCATCCACACAGCTCAGGATTACACAGCTCACACTGCATTATCTCTGTGACCAAAGTAGCAATTTTGTCTTTATTTTTACATGATTTTAAATAGTAACTCCATGTTAAAAATGGCATTAAACAGCTTTGTTCTGGGATGACTTTATGAAATTGCTTTTACTCTGTAGCAAAGTTAGTTATTCTGTGAATGGTCAATCTATGTCGCTGGTCACAGTGCCTTTGCCATTCTTTGATTTGATTATTGTTTCTTTTATGTGTATCTGAGAGAGCATATAGGGTTTCAGTTTAACTTCTCATGGCACCTCCAACAATGCAACACTCCCACAGTACTGCACTGGAGAGTCAGCCTGGATTATGTACACCTGTTTTTGGAGTGGGTTTTGAAAGCACAACCTTTTGCTTCAGAGGTGAGAGCACTACCAACTGAGCCACAAAAAACACAGTTTAGTATAAGCATATTATGCCAATTTTCTATCTAAACCATCTGTTAACACCCCTGTTAATTTAGTTCATGATCAAAATACATTTTTTCTTGTTTCATATTTCCATCTGGGCACTGCAAGTGATTAACCCATTGTTTGGTTCCTCTACATACCTTTTTATGTGAATTCAACCAGGAACTAGTAATCTAAAAATGCAATTCACTGTTGTTTTTCTGTCTTAACAGCAATCTGGTTGAAACATGTAAATGCCATTGAAGAAGAGACATGATTTCCTAGTCATCTTATTATTCACTCAAGGCAATATGATGGGCGATAAATATTACCTTGCCAGTAGGACTTACATCATAAGAACAAATAATAAAAAATTTGATAATCTGTTCAGATTCTGTTAGATATGATCTTCAGTGACTGATCCCCAGCGAGAATGCTTGTTTTCCTTGACAATCGGGAGAATCTAGAATGTGAACAGAGAGTCTAAAGCGTGGTAGATGATAGGATCAGTTTGCCAAAAATACTAATTTTAGGGGTTCCCAACACAAGGTCATACGTATTGATTAATTCTAACACATTCCTAGCTCATGCTGCATAGCAAAAAGCTGTCTTTTGACAAAAGAAGAGAATTAATTCAGCTCAGGATGCACTTATTTAGCAACAGAGCTTTCTAACTTCATTAATATAGTACTCCCTTAGCACTACTACGTAAGAAATGATGAACTCAAATCTTAGTGTATAAAAAGTTGAAATTATAAAATGTCATTTAACTACAATGAATTCTGCCATATAGGATAGATTAAGAAAGAAATAAGAGTGGCATAATGGTGCATCAGAACCTATTGCACAATTATTAATGTTGAGACTCAGGAACATTGGCAGCTTTCAGGAGATTAGTAACAATTGGTTTCTTGCAGAATTGCATGTATCTGAAGTTGACTGCAATATTCTTAGCTAGATATTATCTATTCAAACATCTTAGAATATCAAAACACTGATTAGAATTATAAATACAATGTTGAATTTTATAGGGTTTAAGTATTTGAGATGTAACTGAAAATTAGTTTCAGTTCCTCATTTTAACATCACAAAATGACAGATAAATCCTCCCTCATGTGCTACATGTACTGATGATTCCACATCATTTGGGACATTTTTTTTGTCTTCATTTTATTGAAGTGCAATTTTCTCAGGGCCATTTTCATTGTTGTCTTGAATTATGTGGGATTTTCATCAGCTGTAATTATGTTCAGAATGTCAGGTTAGACTGCAACCTTTTCATTGTTGGTTTATATGTGGAGTTACTTTCATCAAGCTACATTGTTTCTCTATACTAAACACAGTACTATGTCCTAACACTCCTGTTATACTACAGATCTTGCATTGGATAAGTGCAATGTTCATAGCATACCAATGAAAGATTTACAGTCTAAGGGTGCTTTTATATGGCAACTTTAACATAGCTGCAAAGCAGTTTCTGCTCCGTAGCAATACAGAGATTGCTCTATAACTTCAGAGTCAAGTTCCAGCCTGACTTTGAAGGTCACTGAAGATGCAGTCTTACATCACTTGAGTTTGGCATTGCCTGGAGTATAACAGTGCAGTGTCATACCAGGATAACAGAGTGTTCAGTTCTCCAGAGGCTATTCCTGGATCTTTTATAAACTTACCTACAGCTTAGTTTTTTTTCTTTCAAAAATATATTTTATTCATAAAATTTGTAAAGTACATTACATAACTGTTCAAATTTGACATTATGTGAAGTGCAATACAGTTCAATTTCTTTTAATACAGTTCTTTCAATACTGGTTGGAGTCATACCTAGCACAAAGGAAGATTGTTGTGGTTCTTGGAGGCCAACCATCTCAGTCCCAGAACACTGCGGCAGGAGTTCCTCAGCATCATGTCCTAGGCCCAAACATCTTCAGCTGCTTCATCAATGACCTTCCCTTCAATATAAGGGAAGTGAGGATGTTTGCTGATGATTGCACAGTGTTCAGTACCATTTGCAACTCCTCAGATACTGAAGCAGTTTGAGGCCGCATGCAGCAAGACCTGGACAACATCCAGGCTTGGGCTGATAAGTGGCAAATAACATTCATGCCACACAAGTGCCTGGCAATGACCATCTCCAAAAAGAGAGAATCTAACCATCTCCCCTTGATGTTCAATGGCATTACCATCATTGAATTCCTCACCATCAATACCCTGGGGGGTTACCATTGATCAGAAACTTAACTGGACCAGTCATACAAATACTGTGATTACAAGAGCAGGTGAGGCTGGGAATTCTGCAGTGAGCATCTCACCTCCTGACTCCCCAAAGCCTGTCCACCATCTACAAGGCACAAGTTAGGAGTGTGATGGAATACTCTCCACTTGCCTAGATGAACGCAGTTCCAACAACGCTCAACACCATCCAAGAAAAAGCATCCCACTTGATCAGCACCCCATCCACAACATTATACATTCACTCCTTCACCACCGGGCACAGTGACAGCAGTGTGTACATTTCCAAGATGCACTGCAGCAACTCACCATGGCTCCTTCTACAGCACCTTCCAAACTAGCGACCTCTATCACGTAGAAGGACAAAGGCAGCAGATTCATGGCAACTTCACTACCTGCAATTTCCCCTTCAAGTCACACACCATCCTGACTTGGAACTACATACGGTTGCTTCATTGTCACTGGGTCAAAATCCAGGAACTCCTTCCCTAACAGCATTCATAACACAAGTTAGTATGCAGGCACAGCAAGTGATTAAAAAGGCAAATGTTGTTGTTTATTGCAGGGGGAATGGAATATAAAAGTAGAAATGTTTTGCTACTGTTGTACAGGGTATTGGTGATACCACCTCTGGAGTATTATGTACTGTTTAGGTCTCCTTACTTAAGAAAGGATATAATTGCATTGTAAGCAGTTCAGAGAAGGTTCACTCGACTGATTCCTGGGATGAGAATGTTATCTAATGAGGAAATAGGAACAGAGGAACATAGGAGCAGGAGTAGGCCATTCAGCCCTTCGAGCCTGCTCCGCCATTCTAGATCATGGCTGATTGTCTACCTCAATGCCATATTTTTGCACTATCCCCATATTCCTTGATGTCATTAGCAACTAGAAATCTATCAATCTCTGTCTTGAACTTACTCAGTGACTGAGCTTCCACCACCCTCCGGGGAAGAGAATTCCAAAGATTCATCACCCTCTGAGTGAAGAAGTTCCTCCTCATCTCAATCCTAAATGGCTTGCCCTTTATTCTGAGATTGTGCCCCCTGGTTCTAGACCTCACAGCTAGGGGAAACATCTTTTCTGCATCTACCCTGTCTATCCCTTTAAGAATTTTGTAAGTTTCTATGAGATTGCCTCTCATTCTTCTAAATGCTAGAGTATACAGCACCAATCTCCTCATTTACATCCTCATATGACAATCTCACCATACCAGGACAGGTTGGGTCTGGATTCATTGGAGTTTAGAAGGATGAGAGGTGATCTTATTGAAACATATAAGATCCTGAGGGGACTTGACAGGGTGGATGTGGAAAGGATGTTTCCCCTTGTGAGAGAGACTAAAACTAGGAGGCATAGTTTAAAAATAAGGGGTCTCCCATTTAAGACAGAGATGAGGAGAAATTTTTCTCTCAGAGGGTCGTGAGTCTGTGGAACTCTCTTCCCCGGAGAATCATGGAGGCAGGATCATTGAATATTTTTAAGGCAGAGGTAGACAGATTCTTGACAAACAAGGGAATCAAAGGGTATCAGGGGTTGGCAGTAAAGTGGATTGAAGCCACAAACAGATCAGCCATAATCTTATTGAATGACGGAGTAGGCTCAAGGAGCTGAAAATCCTACTCCTGCTCCTAGTTTGCATGTTTGTATGTATGTTTGTATTCTGGATTACCTACACCACATGGACTGCAGCAGTTCAAGGAGCAGGCTCACCACCACCTTCACAAGGGCAATTAGGGATGGGCAATAAATGCTGGCCTTGTCAACAAGGCTCACATCCAGAGAACAAATCAAAAAAAAATAATGTGGCACTCTGAGGTGCCTCACTACATTTTAAATTACAGGTTATAGTTACCATATACATTTACATTTCATGTCAAACATTCTCTGGTGCATACAGTAAGAGGGATTTTACACAGGTTCCAGACCCTCAGTGCACTGTGACAGGAGGGCCTTAGACTGTGGCCTTTCCCATTGAGCCTTTGCTGCAGTTGCCCCAAGCTTTAGTTCATTCCTCAGCACGTAGTCCTGGATGATGGAATGTGACAGTCTACAACACTTGGTTGTGGACAGTTGTTTGCACTGGAAGAGCAGCAAATTTCAAGCAGACCCAGATCCAGGCTAATTCTACAGAGTCATGAGTTCAAATCCCACCATGGCAACTAGTAGAATTTGAAATCAATTAATTAATAAATTCAATTAATTAGCAAAAATCTGGAATTAAAAGCTAGTCTCAAAAACCCATCTAGTTCACTAATGTCCTTTAGGGAAGGAAATCTGTTGTACTTACCTGGTCTAGCTTACATATGACTCCAGACCCACAGCAATGTGGTTGACTCTTAACTGCCCTCTGAATTGGCCTAGGAAGCCACTCAGTTGTCAAGGGAAATCAGCAATGGGCAACAAATGCCGCCTAGCCTGTGACACACACATCCCATGAAAGAATAAAAAAAATTAATTTGATGGTCCTCCAGCAGCAGTTGATGCTTATTTTGGTGTGCATCCTGGGAATAGCCTGTGGAGCAGAGAGTCTTGTGTTATGAAGCTGCTCAGAATGGACCTCAACAAAAACCATTGCATCTATTTCCAGACCTTTTTTGCAAAGGTACATTCCAGAAGGAGGTGGGCGATGGTCTCTTCCCCATTGCAGCCGCCTCAAGGACAGCATACTGTGGTGCTGAGACGCCGGGTGTGCATGAGAACCTTACGGGGTCGACCCTTCTCACTACTAGCCAAGCTATGGCTTGGTGCTTGTTTGAAAGTTCTGGTGATGAGGCATTCTGCCAAATGACTTTGACAGTCTGCCCAGGGAACCATTTGACAGGATCCATTGTATCGTTTTTCCACAGGGCCTTGAGGATGCAAAGTGTGGACCACTGCCTGATAGACTTGTGGTGAAAAGGTGTTTTTCTGCACAAACTTTTCCACAAGGGACAATTGGTATGCCACAATCCAACTGAATGGATCATTCCCCGGCAACATGGCCAGACCCATCCTACGCAACACCAGGGACAGATAGAACCTCAGCACGTAGCAACACTTGCTATTTGCCTGCTGAGGGGCTATGCACAGCTCGATGCAGCCGCACACAAAGATGGCCATCAGGATGAGGGCAATGTTGGGTACTTTTCTCCCCCCTTAATCTAAAAATTTGTATATGTGTCCCTGTGGACACGGTCCATTTTCGATCTCCAGATAAAGTGGAAAATGGTTTGGGTGAACGTCGCAATGCAGGAGCTGGGTATGGGCCTATGCCACGTACAACAACACTGAGAGCACCTCACACCTGATGACCAGGTTTTTAATCGCAATGGAGAAGGAGAGCTGCTCCCACATGCCCAGTTTTTGTTTGACTTAGGCTATTTGCTCCTCCGAAACATATCCACAGCACCTTTAGGTCGTCAGACCTGATGATGAAGGGGACAAAGGATCGGTTGGGCCTGTTCCCAAAGGACATGGTCTCACTCTTGCCTCAATTTACTTTGGCT
This sequence comes from Heterodontus francisci, assembly GCF_036365525.1. Lineage (NCBI taxonomy): Eukaryota > Metazoa > Chordata > Chondrichthyes > Heterodontiformes > Heterodontidae > Heterodontus > Heterodontus francisci. The sequence goes on along the minus strand of NC_090388.1, from coordinate 35,960,589 downwards.
CCCAAGGTCAGTTCAAACTGGTTGCAGAAGCTCATCAGTCTGCGAACTGACAGCAGATCCAAGAAGAAGACGGCAACGTCATTCATGTAGAGGGAGGCTTTGACCTGAATGCCTCCACTGCCTGGGATTGTCACCCCTCTTATGCCCGCATCCTTCCTGAGGGACTCGGCAAAAGATTTGATACAGCACGTAAACAAGACAGGGGAGAGAGGACAGCCCTGTCTGACTCCAAATTTGATTGGAAAATCTTCCAATTCCCACCCATTGATTGAAACTGCACTACTGATGCTTGTGTTGGATTCCATCCCCAAACCCCATTTTGGAGAGCACGTCCATCATGCAGATGTGTGATATTTTGTCTTGGTCCAAACTGATGAGGCAGTTGTCCACCCTCCTGCCCTGTACATAAAGCATCATATCCCTGACTATCGTGAGGCTATCAATGATCTTTCTGCCAGGTAAAGCACAGGTCTGATACCACTGGATCACCAACTCCAGATCAGATTTCACCCAAATGGTGATGACCTTAGGCAGAATTTTACGGTCCATGTTAAGCAGTGTATTGGGCCGTCAATTTGTGATTTCCTTCATCTCCACCTTACGCTTGTAGATGAAGGTGATGATGCCTTTCTGCTGGCTAGAAGCTTATTTAAATATACTGAAGGTGCAGACACTTCTGCTCATTCACTTAATATGTTTAAGTTTTAGTGGCCTGGAGTGTAGGTCTGCACGTATTTATGAGCATGAGTGCACACAGCTCTATCCTTGAATGGACAGCACAAGTCTGCAACCAGGCAGCACAAACACTACTGATGACAAACTGAGATTAGGATCAGTAGCTATTGTGTAACTACACCCCATCTCTATTGATCCATCATTGCAGCAGTGCAGCACTTGCAAACACATGATCTTAGAGTGATAGTAATACTTACTAACTACAATATAATTGGAGACAGTGCACAAGCTTCTTTTATACATGAAAGCTTTAAAAATCCTCAGGTAGTCATCCGATGCTATTTTCCATTATTATCCTATCAACACTTTTCAATCGGCAGAAACGTTACTGTTTGTCAGAGACCAGAATTGAAACTTGCATGCATAAATTTACTATGGATGTGTTGAGCTCATCCATTCCTCCATTTAAGTTTAATGGGAACAAGTAGCTGCTTGAACCAATCAGATACTTTCCTGGACTGTGTGACTCCGTTAGTTACTGCCTAACCTGTTGAGTCATTGGAGAAGCTCTGTGTAGAGTTGAGGTGTAAACTCCATACCAGGAACAGATGTTATAACCAAATCAAATCAATATTTTATCTTGCCCGTCTTAATGATAAACATATTACTGAAGCTTCATTCCCACAGCTACCTTCAAAAAGAATCACAGCCTCCATTCCAGGATGATTCATCAATTAATGCATAAAACCTATTTAACATCAGAAAATAAATACTGTCAAAAATTAAAATGCATCACAAAAGATTTATTATTTTCAAAATAAATACCGCTAAGTTAAATCAATTGAATTTTTTTGTGAAATTCTCAGACTGGAAAATCACTACCCTTGAAACAGACACCCAAACTAAATATCGCATTGCACTACCACAAAGAGTAAATGGAAATAAGAAACAAAAAATATAGATGTCTACAAGGACAGTATCTTAATCTTTGGTGTGGCATTCTGCACATGGATCTAAGATAGAGCACTCTCCTTAAACTGACAGTCTAAGTCACTAACCTGTATTTAACAGTAGTAGGCCATTTAGCTCCTCAAGTCTGTTTTGCCATTCAATAAGAACATGGCTGATCTGTGACCTGAACCCTGCGACCTTTATCCCATATCCCTTAAAACCTTTGTTTAACAAATATCAAATCTCAGATTCAAAATTAACAATTGACCTCGCACCAACGATTGATTTCTTTTATTCGTTTATGGGATGAGGGCGTCACTGGCTAGGTCTGCATTTATTGCTCATCCCTAATTGCCCTTGAGGAAGGTGGTGGTGAGCTGCCTTCTTGAACCGCTGCAGTCCTTGGGGTGTAGGTACACCAACAGTGCTGTTAGGAAAGGAGTTCCAGGATTTTGACCCAGTGACAGTGAAGGAACGGCGATATAGTTCCAAGTCAGAATGGTGTGTGGAGGTGTTCCCATGTGTCTGCTGCCCTTGTCCTTCTAGGTGGTAGAAGTCACGGGTTTGGAAGGTGCTGTCGAAGGAACCTTGATGAGTTGCTGCAGTGCATCTTGTGGATGGTACACACCGTTGCTACTGTGCGTCAGTGAGGAAGGTAGTAAATGTTGAAGGTGGTAGATGGGGTGCCAATCAAGTGGGCTGCTTTGTTCTGGATGGTGTTGAGCTTCTTGAGTGTTGTTGGAGATGCACCCACCCAGGCAAATGGCGAGTATTCCATCACACTCCTGACTTGTGCCTTGTAAATGGTGGACAGGCACTGAGGAGACAGGAGGTGAGTTAGTTGCCGCAGGATTCCTAGCCTCTGACCTGCTCCTGTAGCCACAGCATTTATGTGGCTGGTCCAGTTCAGTTTCTGGTCAATGGTAACTCCCAGGATGTTGAAAGTGGAGAATTCAGTGATGGTAATGCCATTGAACCTCAAGCGGAGATGGTTAGATTCTCTCTTGCTTGAGATGGTCACTGCCTGGTATTTGTGTGGCACAAATGTTACTTGCCACTTATCAGCCCAAGCCTGGATGTTGTCCAGGTCTTGCTGCATATGGACACGGGATGCTTCAGTATCTGAGGAGTAGTAAATGGTGCTGAGCATTCTGCAATCATCAGCGAACATCCCCACTACTGACCTTATGATGGAGGGAGGTTCATTGATGAAGCAGCTGAAGATGGTTGGGCCTAGGACACAGCCCTTAGGAACTCCTGCAGTGATGTCAAGGACTGAGATGATTGACCACCAACAACCACAACCATCTTCCTTTATGCTTGGTATGACGCCAAACAGCAGAGATTTTCTCCCCTGATTCCTATTGACCTCAGTTTTGCTAGGGCTCTTTGATGCCATACTCAGTCAAATGCTGCCTTGATGTCAAAGGCAGTCACCTTCACCTCACCTCTAGAGTTCAGCTCTTTTGTCCATTTTTGGATCAAGGCTGTAATAAGGTCAGGAGCTGAATGGCCCTGGCGGAACCCAAACTGAGCGTCAGTGAGCAGGTTATTGCTGAGCAAATGCCACTTGATAGCACTGTCGATGACCCCTTCCATCACTTTGCTGGGAGTAGACTGAAAGGGCGGTAATCGGCTGAGTTGGATTTGTCCTGCTTTTTGTATACAGGACATACCTGGGCAATTTTCCACATTGCCGGGTAGATGCCAGGGTTGCAGCCATACTGGAACAGCTTGGCCAGGGTTGCGGCTAGTTCTGGAGCACAAGTCTTCAGTACTATTGCCGGAATGTTGTCAGTGCCTACAGCCTTTGCAGCATCCAGTGCCTTCAGCCGTTTCTTGATATCACGTGGAGTGAATTGGATTAGCTGAAGACTGGCATCTGTGATGCTGGGGAACTCAGGAGGAGGCCAAGATGGATCATCCACTCAGCACTTCTGGCTGAAGATGGATGCAAATGCTTCAGCCTTGTCTTTTGCACTGATGTGCTGGGTTCACCCATCATTGAGGATGGGGATATTTGTGGAGCCTCCTCCTTCTGTCAGTTGTTTGATTGTCCACCACCATTCATGACTGGATGTGGCAGGACTGCAGAGCTTAGATCTAATTCGTTGGTTGTGGGATGGCTTAGCCCTGTCTATTGCATGCTGCTTCCACTGTTTGGCATGCAAGTAGTCCAATGTTGCAGCTTCACCAGGCTGACACCTCATTTTTAGGGATTCCTGGTGCTGCTCCTGGCATGCCCCCCTACACTCTTCATTGGTCCCCCGGTTTGAAGTTAATGGTAGATTGGGGGATATGCCAGTCTATGAGGTTACAGATTATGGTTGAATGCAATTCTGCTGCTGCTGATGGTCCATGGGCTTTGGAGAATAAAATACCTGGAATTGTTTAGTATATATTTTACTAACAAACGAATTCCTTTATATAATATGCAAAGTCAAAGGTAAACAATGATAAATGTTTCTCAAAAGCACACATCTGGGCAAACACAGATGCCAGTATTAGACGTCAGTGTTCCAGTTAGTTGCTCAAGGAAATTCAGCATGGAAAAATCATAAACAAACCCAAGAATGACATGAAGAATGAAACAAAAAAAAAGTTATTTTTAAATACTGTTTATTACAGTCAAAGGTGATCTAATAGGTCTGCGTTTGGGGCTGGAGGAAGAGGGGGAGCAGCTGGGAGAAGATGGAGGAGGAGGGAGGGCACTGTGCAGCAGACCATACCTACAGCGGGTCTTCAGGAAGCTCACACCTCAACTTCACCGAGTAGCAGTATGTCAGGTGTCTGCACATCACCGGGAAGATGTCACCCAGCTCCGTCACTCCCTGCAGCCACAACTAGATTCTCAAATCAACTCCCTGCTTTTCTTTTGTCATTAGGATGCTGATATTTCACACAAATACCTTTTAAAATATTTCCATCCTCTTCCATTGTCCTTCCCTGTAAGTCAAAGTTATGGTTCATCTACCAGCCTTGCTCCTGCGCAGAGTTCTCTAATTCAAATGTAATGTCCGTCGTGTATTGTAGGTCTAACTCAATGGAACGACGAATGACTTATTGAAACATCTCATTTACTAATAGGTCGTCTCAGCAAAATGAGTTAACTACGCAGAAAATGCTCAATGTCGAGCCGTGGCAAGAGAACTCACATTAGCTACACACACATATGGATGTCCAATTGGTTTTGATTTCTTTTCCACAATTCACTGCTATTCTAATTTGTTTACGCTACTTGTGGAGATGCCTTACATTACACTGAATACATTGAACTGTATGAAATAGTCAACTCCTGGATCAATCTGATCTGCACATTTTACAACTCCAATTATCGTCTTCTGTCATTTTAAATCCAACGGTTCGATTTTAACACATTCGGAAATGAACAGGATTATTCAAGCATTGCCGTCAAAAGCAATGCCAGTGATCATCGGAATGTTTTCAAACACGATTTGGAAGTAACAGCTCATTAAAGCTAAGAATGCTGAACCTTTGTTCGTTGTAGAACAAACTTACTGCTGGATTGAAGAACTAAGGACGAAAACAATTCTCCCGACCAGCCTTTTGGAAAATTAAACTCATAAACTTTACAGTCTGGCTTTTTACCCCCAGATACCGTACGTTTATTAAAGAACTGAATAACAGTTCGGAGCGATCTCTACCGCAGTATTAAGTGAGAATATTGCACAATCTCTAAATTAAAAGATACATCTCATTACAAGGAGAGCCCATCCAGTATACCCAAAGTATGAATCGATTACTTAATAATGAGCACATATAATCAAGATATAATAACTATAATTCATAAAATTAATTTCGATTTGTCTATTGTATCCGCCCACAGAAACCTTAATTTATTCCAAACCAAAATTCGCCACGGGTTGTTTACTGTGTGTCATCTCATGAGCAAATCCAACATCAGAAACGGAAAGTTCTTAATAACCAATGGGATTGCTTTAGAGTTGTTCTTCAGAGATGTAGCAAGACTTGCTAAAACAGTCTAATTATAAGGATGCCAGGCTTACAGATTTTATAAACATATATAGAAAAATCAGATGCTAAAATGAGGCTGGACGAACAGAACCATTAACTGCTACTGCTTTACCAGGTGTAGGTTTCCTACACATTTATTCTCATCACTTCAGCACGTTCTGAACCGGGCCATGGGGATCGGCTGCTGTATCTGCCACAGTCCATATAAAATCACGCTTCAAATTGCCTTTGAACACATCTTTCCCTAAATGCGTGTCTTGAAAATTGCGCCGACATTTGAGTCTGCCAGTTCCACAACGTGGATTAGATTCACCAATAAAATAAATAAGGTTAAAAGTGCGTTCAAGTGTTCTTTTTAAATTCTGGAAACAACAGAAACAACAATGAAAACTAAATGAAGCTTCAAGTTTACATTAAATTAATTAACCTGCATGTTACCAGTTACACTCATCCAGTAGTGTTTGTGTTTGGACAGTACCTGTGTATAGTTGCTGATGCTGCGCATTACAGACCACGTTTCCCCTCACGCTGACTTCTCGTGTGGAATTGGGATGTAATTGCAGAATTTTACCCCTGGAAACGGTTCGAATCCTGAAAATACCAAGAGCACAAATAAAATTGAAACAGGCCAGGACAGATATGTTTGCTCATAGGGAGTTCCTGCTGAAAGAGCTAACATTCAAGTTCATCTGAACCATCAAAATCGCCAGGAGCAAAATGAAAATCCAAACTCAAAAGTTTTAGTATAATTTTTGAACACCGGCCAGTACCATTCAAAGGCAACGCACATATCGGGAAGATAAAGGACCCTTTAAATCACCTCATCTCATTTTATTGGCAAAGTGGGATCGATTTCATCTTTAAGTATCTTAAAATAATTCCAGCACAGACGTAGCTGGGGGAGTTCGTTAATTCCATAAAAAGGGGAAATCGACTTTAATTCGGACAGACTAATATCACTCATCGCTTGGCTTAAACAGGTTGTAATTGTGTATCAGTCTCGCTGCTGGATGTAAAACACCCCTGTTGTCCTTTAGAAATGTTGAGCCATCCTTTTGAATGCTGATACAGTGAAATTTATTTATTGCCTTCTGATAAACTCTTCAATAAAAGGAAAGTCATATATTTGTTTTGTTTTCCTTCGAGATAGTAAACCAATGGGAGATTATAAATTGGATTCACACATGAAGTGCCTTGTAAACATGATTTGCAAGCATGTTGCTGTTAAAATATGAGACACTGCTGCAAGCGGGCTCAAACTGTCGAGAATGTCTTGCTAATAAAAAGACCAAATACTGCAGGACTCCACTCCAAAAAGAGAGTTCGGGTATCTTGAATCAAGAGCTTGCGTTAAAAGAACTATTTTGGATGTAAGAAACCTGCGCAAATAAGTAACGAACGTACAAAAGATCATGTTAAGTAATTCTCTTGGTGGAGATTCCCTCTCCCAACAGAACTGAAAAAACGAGAGGGTGCAGAATGGGTAACTCTCATCTGCACGCAGGCGGACCCAATGGGGAAACACAAAACGAACAACCACTTCTCATTAAGAAACTATTATTTATAATGATAAGAATATAAGAATTAGTAGCATGTGCGTTTGACAACGTATATAGGTCTGCTAACCATTGATTATAAGTCACCACTTTTTTCCAGTTCTCTTACGGTCGTTAATGATTATAGAGAAATGGACAACAATTTGCAGCAAATTAAGTTCTGGCAGAAAATCCGTTTTGTCATTTTGAGAAGGCACACTTGCTGTCAACCTTCAGTCTCTCTCTCTCTCTTTGGGCTGAGCAGTGACATCACCAGGCAGAGTTAATAAGGTGAAGTGCGGGCAGACTCTGCTCTCAGGTACTGGAAACCCTTCAGCAGACAACAATGCAGAGATCACCCATAGAAAAAGCCAATGCCTTCTCCAAACTCTTCTTCAGGTAAGACCAACCTTCCTGAATTCCGAGCGACCTCTCTATCTCACCCTTTCTGTTCTCATAACAAAATGTTCCCAAGGTGGAACTTTTATAGTAATTATGCAGAGTTGACCATATTTATTAAACTGTTGATACATTTCTCTTTGACTTTTACCCCCTTCTCTCACCGCCTCCCGAGCTGTAAGGTAGATGTATATTTTAAGCGGGTGTTGCTGAATTACGGGATATTCAGGTCCGCAGATAAAGGAACTTGAAACTTCAGAACGTCAACATTTGTCACAGTTCACTAACTGGCAACAACTCCTACCAGTTGCACTGACTTTTCTCAGCTTACTGTTTGCAAATCGGTGCCCAATCGCTGTCGAGACTAAAGCTTTCACAGCACTAGCGAGCTTTCTCACTCTAAGTCAATTTAAACAGGCTTTTGAAGACGATCTTTCCTTTTCAAAAGTCTTGCGAAACTGATCAAAGTTTTTTTGACGATATGCATAGACCTTGACGGTACAGAGGCCAAAAAAAAAATCACGAGTTCATTTAGACATTCATTGCTGTGATGAAAAGGAAGTAAAATCATATCATTAAGTCACTAAGTGTACAGAACTTCAACCTGATTGAGAGTCAGGCACTGAATTTGTCGCTTGGCACTGATTTCGAATCATTTTATTTGATATCAATTGGAGCGAGTCTTTCAAAGTGTGCGGTCGTGTCCTGTAGGCATGTGCCCTTATGTTTTCAGGTGCACACATTTATGAGGTTATAAAATCTGTTCTTTTTTTAATGAGAGGGGGCAGCTGTGCACAAGGTGAATACAAGATCAGTTCTGGACAAAGTGTAGAAACTTAATTTTTGTCGATAATAGTTCTAAATCTAAATGAACACATGTTTGCTAAATGTCTTTTTTTGTCTTAAATATGTTTACATGATATAGTTAATAAACTGTAACGTTGTCAACTTTAATCCCTGACGATTTAACTACGTGTGATGACCTGGAGTCCCACCAATCACATTGCAGAATCCCTTCAACCAATCACATCCTAGAATTTCAATCAATCACATCCCGCGGTCTACTGTCCTTGTCTCAGATCCCCAAACCACAGAACATTAAGATTCTCAACCACGTCTGCATTGTCATTTCGGATGGCCTCAGTCAGAAAAATGATAAATCACAGTCTATGATGAAAATAAATTTCCCTGAAAATAACCTTAACTAATAACCTTAATCGAAATATTTAATCATAGGTAATCCTGCCTGCATTAGTTTTCTGGGCCAGCTATCCAATTAGTGCTACTCCCCTGCTTTTTAACCCATTGCCCTGCTATTTTCTTCCTTTTCAAATATATGCCCAATTCCCTTTTGAAACTGTTTCCACCACCCTCTTGGGAAGTGCATTCCAGATCATAATAACTCATCATGTAAAAATAATTCTCCTCGACTCCCTTCTGGTTCCTTTGCCAGTTATGTTAAGTCTGTCCTTTGGTTACCATCCCTCCTGCCAACAGAAACAATTTCTTCCGAACTACTTGATCAAACTCTTCATAATTTTGGATATGTCTATTAAATCGCCCCTTAACCTTCCCTGCTCGAAGGAGAACAACCTCAGTATCCCAGTAATCATTCACAAAAAAGTACAAATTTATCCACAAACTTCTTCATCCTACCTTTCCAATCCGATTGCTATCTCCTCTCCCAAGCAAAAGAAATATCCTCAATCCCAGCTTGCAGACAGCTCATCTGCCTGCATTCCTGAAATCCAGCGTCCAGCTTACATCCCAATGTAAAGATTGCTTGCACATATGCAGCAGTTTAGAGGCATGTGTCACAGTATATGATTATGCCTCTGTCCATCCCCACTCTACCACGCTAGCTGCGGCCACTTCTCACTCTCCCATTTGCTCTCACACCATTTTCTATCTACAACCTCATTCCCAGTTCCTGTAGATCTCATATCTCTTGAGAGTGATAATTGGAAAATTGTCAGTAGTTGCAGATCACTGAAGAAAAAAGATACAGTCGACAGAGATTGCTGGAGTAATAGAGGAATTAGCAGGAGCAGTGAGACAGTAATAAGAGATACAACACAGAGACAAATAGGGACTGTAACAGAGAAGAGAATAACAAAAAAGAGAAACAGAGATATTGGAAGGGAATTGAGAAAAATAAAGAATGAGAATAACAGAGACCCGACTACCAGATTATTCAAGTGAATTGGAACAGGATTCTTTGGAATGTATGCAAACATAAAACAATGCCACATGGTATCTTGGATTTAACATCATTCCAACAATGACATTTGCTGAAACACATCCTGGTTAATTATGAATATAAGATTTTGTTTTGATGTATACCCAAAGTTGTGTGCTCTAACTGGAAATGTGTAATTAAAGTTCTGAATAGTGCACTGGACAAGTGCATGTGCCGATAAAAATGGACCGAACAATGACCGGGCCTTCCTTAGAGATTTAAAGAAGAGTGAAATTAAATACATGCTGAAACATTATTATAGGTTCAGGTTTGTTTGAGACCAGAAAAGGAGAGAGTAACGGAGTTAGGTGAATAAAGAGCAGTCGTTCTTGTGTCCCTAAACGTCTTGATGGGACCATGTACACCAGTCATCTCCTGGACAATCACATGTGCCACAGTAGTGGTCAGGTCTCCCCCAAACATGTCTGGAAAGCACAAAGCACGTCACAAGCAGCATCAGCAGAAACCAGTTTAGCCTCAGACTTGCAGATCCAAGGGTCAACCCCAAAGTGCTTTTAGTCTCCACGCCAATGGATAAGTGAATGTTTTGATAAATCACTATAACAACTTGATGAGAAACAAAGTGGTAACATCAGCTCAGTGTAGGTCACATACACAGTACATGCAGCAAACTACCCATCAACAACACTACAGGAATCCAATTATTTTACAGTGATTGCCTATTAAAGAGTATGGGGAATGACCAGGAAAGTGGGATTAAACTAGTTGGCTAATGTGGAGAATAAAACCAGCTCAAACATAATGGGCCAAATCGCATGTTGCTGTGCTGTTAAATTCTTTGATTATTATTCCAGATCTTTGAACATCACACCTATATCAATATAAATGTTTTTTCTGTAGTATTTTTCATACTTAATGTTGAGGCAATGGAGATTTAAATTCTTCTATAATTGGGTCTTTTTGGTTATGACAATGATGGTAACATTTCTTTTATGGTTCTTACTTTAGTTCCCCATGTATGGCAGAAACCAGGCCGGTGGGGGGTAATTAAAATGACTTAATTCCCCTAATGCTGCTGCCTTCCTGCTATGACCTGCTCAACCTACTCTTTTGAGCAGGCAAGAGTGACATCTGCGGGGAGGAAGTGGTGTCTGTCTTTAAATATGCAAATTGGGTCCCGATTAGGTCATTGGGACCTGACTGCAGTATTAGTTGGAGGCTTGAGTGAGACAGCAGTGGCATCAGCCCAGACTTTCTAAGAGCCAATTGTGGGCCAGCAGAGGCCCAGAAAGAAAATGTGAACTTTTTTTATTTTAGGTTTCCTTGTGGGCCCGGAGGAGCAGAGGTTCCTACTGGTCCCTGATTGTGGCCTCACGCTGCCAAATTCTCGCTCCCACCTGCGCATCGGCTGGTGCTGGATCTGGACAGTTTGGGTGGGACTACTATTAAGATCAGCTAGACCTCCATGTCTCCAGACTCCCTGCACTCCCTGTTCTCTATGGGAATTGCACACTCCATTCCGACCCCACTTTAAAATCAGGGCATTTATCACTATATATTGATAATTTAACTATTAATTTAACTTTTGACACTTTATAATTGCATCTGATAGAAAACTTTTTAACAATAAAGGCTGAATTAATATTCAATCGCCTTGCACATTAACCCCATGTAGAAAGAACACTCTGTAAACTGATGTGAAAAGAATTACCTACCAGTGTTTGTTGGCTATGCACATCAATAAAAAGCCAACAAAATAATTCTAGAGCTTTGATTTTATGTAACAGGTGCAGATTCACATTCTGACGGTAGTGTAATTCCTAATTTTGTATAGTGACATTTTGGAACAGGTTCACAGCAACTTGATTGAGCTCAGTGATTGCTCACTGGTAGGTAAAAGCCATTGGATATTATGTTGTTCTGTTCTTTTGGAGTACAAACTTATTCCTGAAGCACTACTTTTCAGAGTTTAGTCCACTTTCTCAGCTTAAAACTGCATAACTTCTAGCACAGCAACATTCTTAATATTGTATTCAAATGACCTCAGCCATAGAAATCACATGGCAACTAAGATTAAGGCAGAAAGGACACAATGCCTGCTAAATGTAACAGTTTAAAAGCCTAACTGTAGCTCCAGTAATATACATTTGGTTCATCCTGGATTTTATTTTAACAATAATAATTCTCTCTTACAATACAGATTTTACTTAGGCACTGCGTGAAGCAGCATTTTATTGTAGCAATATGTTGTATGATGGACTGGCAGGATGTAGGGTAGCACCCAAGATCCTACATATAGGGTGGCACAGTGGCGCAGTGGTTAGCACCGCAGCCTCACAGCTCCAGGGACCCGGGTTTGATTCTGGGTACTGCCTGTGCGGAGTTTGCAAGTTCTCCCTGTGACTGCGTGGGTTTTCGCCGGGTGCTCCGGTTTCCTCCCACAGCCAAAGACTTGCAGGTTGATAGGTAAATTGGCCATTGTAAATTGCCCCTAGTGGTGGTAGGGAATATGGGATTACTGTTGGGTTAGTATAAATGGGTGGTTGTTGGTCGGCACAGACTCGGTGGGCAGAAGGGGCTAAAAATAAATATCTAAGTATCCAAAAATAAATATGGCGGTGAATTTACCGATTTCAATTGTGAGGCAGCAGTTGCAGACTGGAGGTTGAATGCTGCTCTTAGCCAAGGAAGATTACAACAACAACTTGTATTTATATAAGGCCTTTAATGTAGTAAAACATCCCAAGACACTTCACAGGAGCAAATAAAATTTGACACGAAGCCACATAAGGAGATATTGGCTGGGATTTTACCCTTGGTGGATGGGACTTTTCAGTCGGTGGTAAAACCACTTCCGTCTGGCCTGGGGAACCAACCCGCATTTTGCAGGTCCCTGGGCTTGAATTGATCTGAGGCGGGACTTCCACCAACTTGAAGGAGGAAATCCCGCCAAATAGAGCTGCCGGCCAATCATCGGGCCGGCAGCTCTTAGTCCCAGCAGCGCCACCAGCAGCGGTGGCCACTGCTGGGAATGCAGCCCAGTCGACAGAAGAAGATGTTGGGAAGTCCTGGAACCAAGGTAGGTTTTTGTTGCCTTGCTGGGGGCGATCGGTTGGGCCCCGTCAAGTCCAGGGTGGATGACTGGGGGGGGGACAGGGGGGCATTGGGGGTGGTTGGGGCAGCCCTCCATTGGGCACAGGGTGACCGATCATGAGGGCCCCCCCCCCAAGGCATCAGAGATCCATCTGCTTCTGTTTGGCAGCTTTTCTTGGGCTTGGGATGCCCGCATGCCACAGGTAAAATCCCTATGGTGGTGGGCGGAGGCTCAAGTGGCCGTTAATGGACAAAAGAGCTGAACTCAAGAGGTGAGGTGAGAGCGACTGCCCTTGACATCAAGGCAGCATTTGACCGAGTATGGCAACAAGGAGCCCTAGCAAAACTGAGGTCAATGGGAATCAGGGGGAACACTCTCTGCTGGTTGGAGTCATACCTAGCGCAAAGGAAGATGGCTGTGGTTATTGGAGGTCAATCAGCTGAGCTCCAGGACATTACTGCAGGAGTTCCTCAGGGTAGTGTCCTAGGCCCAACCATCTTCAGCTGCTTCATCAATGACCTTCCTTCAATCATAAGGTCAGAAGTGAGGATGTTCGCTGATGATTGCACAATGTTCGGCACCATTCGCGACTCCTCAAATACTGAAGCAGTCAGTGTAGAAATGCAGCAAGACCTGGACAATATCCAGGCTTTGGCTGATAAGTGGCAAGTAACATTTGCACCACATAAGTGCCAGGCAATGACCATCTCCAACAAGAGAGAATCTAACCATCTCCCCTTGACCGTCAATGGCATTACTATCGCTGAATCCCCCACTATCAACATCCTAGGGGCTACCATTGATCAGAAACTGAACTAGAGTAGCCATATAAATACCGTGGCTACAAGAGTAGGTCAGAGGCTAGGAATCCTGCGGCGTGTAGCTCACCTCCTGACTCCCCAAAGCCTGTCCACCATCTACAAGGCACAAGTCAGGAGTGTGATGGAATACTCTCCACTTGCCTGGATGGGTGCAGCTCCAACAACACTCAAGAAGCTCTACACCATCCAGAACAAAGCAGCCCATTTGATTGGCACCCCATCTACAAACATTCACTCCCTCCACCATCGATGCACAGTGGCAGCAGTGTGTACCATCTACAAGATGTACTGCAGCAATGCACCAAGGCTCCTTCGACAGCATCTTCCAAACCCGTGACATCTACCAACTAGAAGGACAAGAGCAGCAGATGCATGGCAACATCACCACCTGCAAGTTCCCGTCCAAGTCACAGACCATCCTGACTTGGAACTATATCACCATTCCTTCACTGTCGCTGGGTCAAAATCCTGGAACTCCCTTCCTAACAGCACTGTGGGTATACCTACCTCACATGGACTGTAGCGGTTCAAGAAGGCAGCTCACCACCACCTTCTCAAGGGCAATTAGGGATGGGCAATAAATGCTGGCATAGCCAGTGACGCCCACATCCCATGAATAAATGAAAAAAATGGCCACTTAAGGGCCTTGATTAACTTGGGGCGGGCGGGCTGTTTTTCTTCTCTGTTGCCTTGCGTAAAGTGGCGGCAGAGGCGAGAGTTGGTTGTGAAGGGTCCCATCCCCAGCCTCCCACTTCATTTTATGCACCCCCTCCCCCCTGCCACCTTCCTGCTCTTTTGGGGGGGGGCATAAAATTCAGCCCATTAGGACAGATAACCAATACCTTGGCCAAAGAGCTAGGTTTTAATGAGTCTCTGAAAGGAGGAAAGAGAGAAATCAAGGTAGAGATGTTTAGGGAGGGAATTCCAGAGCTTAGGGCCCATGCAGCTGAAACCACAGCTGCCAATGGTAGAGTAATTAAAATGGTGGATGCTCAAGAGGCCTGAATTGGACGAGCGCAGATATCTCAAGAATGTTGTAGGACTGGAAGAGATTACAGAAATGAGGAAGGGCAAGGATATGGAGGCATTATACAGCAAAGAGGGCCTAGTGAGCAGAAGAAAAATAAACTTGTATTTCACCATGCATGCACAAAATATTCTAAAGGCACAATTACTCCCTTTATCAGCTAGACCTCATGAGAGAATACAACAGCACTTTGCTTCCAAATAAAGGTACATGAGTTCAAAAGGGAAAGCATTACCTTAAATATTAACAACTGCCTGCATTCTTCAGCATTAGTAGGAAACTAAAACTCTCAACAAAACAAGGTTTGTTTAGAGCTAATTTTGAGGTGTTAGTCTAAGGAATATCTCTTATGACAAGAATCGTACACATAACCTTGAGCATATGCGTCTTACATGGCAGTTGGACGCAGCCTACCAATGAATGGAACAAAACAGTTCTTTGAAAATATGTTCTTTTTCTGTCTTGATTCCAAATATGTTATAGTATTTTGTGATTTACAAAATGAATGTCAGCTTGAATAATGAGTATGGATATTAGATATGCTGACAAATCTTATGTTGACAAATGCATTGTGAACGTATCCTGTGATTTATGGTTTAGTGACCAGTATTTATTGAGGAACCCATTCCTCACTAAAATATCAGTAATATTGGATTAGCTTCAAAGCTGCATTATTTCTATAAGGTTGCAATATGATTGATTAAAATAATCAATCATGTACAAAAAGCACAGTCTAAAGTAGGTCATGTAATAGGTTGCAGAAATTGTGCTTTAACAACATTCTGCTTTACAAATAGCACACTGCATTAACTGTATCAATAGCGGATGAACCAAAGTTATTGGCATCTGATTATATAGTAAAACACAAAAACTGAATGTTATAAATTGTAATGAATTGTGAAAAGTTGGATTTGGTCTGAAATAAGCCATGTACCTGTTGCACAAAAAATACTTAGAAGTGGTCTCCCAAGAGATGATTGTATCGAGAAAGTATGTCAAAACATTACCATATCTGCTGGTACGTCAATGTGAGCTGTGGAAAATATTCAAAAGCCTTCTGACAAAAATTGGGAATCTTTGGGTTTCGTTTTGAGAAAAATGTGTGAATTTGAGAATAACCAAATCTTTGTAACTACCCCAGCTATATTTTTACTGTACAAACCTTTCACCTTACAATGGGCACCCAATGAAAGTGCAGCATAAGTACAGAAAAAAACATTGCAAATAGAGAAGGTTCTTTCAAGGATCTTTCGGTAAGACCAATAGAAATAATTTGAAAGAGGAAGTCTCACCCTCTAGAAGAAAAAGCTGCTTTCACGTAGCAATTGGTGTTGATTTTGTCTTTTCTGTTTATGTGACAGTACAAAGGATTTTAAACCATATAGTGGAATGATAAAATTGTTTCCTACATTTAAGGATGCCACTATAATAGAGATACTGTTCTTTATCGTGTGTTGTACAGCTGGCAGACCTGAGTTATTCTGAAAATTGCACTTCACACTAACTTAGCAATAAAAGAATATTCTGCTCTTGGCCTGCTTCACTTTAAAGTTAAGAGAATGGACAGGTTAATTTTTAATGTTAACAGCATGCAAGTGGGAGTGTCCAAATCATTAAATAGGCTCCCAAGTTACACTCGAACTTTTGCGCATTCAAAACTGCTTTCTGCTGACATGCTTTGAAAATACAATGGCATTTCATAACCTATGCAATTAATACAAATTTAGTTTTTACATTTATGAATCCAAAGACTTCACTTTGAATGATTCCTACTCAATCTTAATGCAGAATACTTTAGAAATATGGATAAAACAATATACCTCTGAGAGCTGTCCTTTGCTTTTGTCTTTAATTCGATAGTGATCTAAATGAATAAAGTTCTTGCAAATTGTGGGGTCCAGCTTATACATAGAGCTGTTCAATTTGAATGAAAGTG
The DNA here is from genome assembly GCF_036365525.1 of Heterodontus francisci. Taxonomy (NCBI): domain Eukaryota; kingdom Metazoa; phylum Chordata; class Chondrichthyes; order Heterodontiformes; family Heterodontidae; genus Heterodontus; species Heterodontus francisci. The sequence goes on along the minus strand of NC_090388.1, from coordinate 35,943,955 downwards.
TAGAATAATTCTATCAATTGTATACATGTAAGAGCAATCAAACCATAGTTACTGTACACAGCTTTTGTAAAGAGAAAAGAAAAATTAACATTTACAGCGAGGGTTTCATTAAAACTGTATTTTTACAATACTGTGGTCAGGCATCATAAATGGACCAAGGCGGGAGGAGCGCACTGACGTTTTTAGTTCCACTTCTCTACAGTCACAGTATATATTTTTTTAAATGTTTACCCAGTTACCGAAGCAGTCAATTATATACTCTACTCTTTATCCCAGAATAAAATACACCAACCAGGTTTCTTTAATAAACAAAAAAATTATCAGTTTATTATAAAACAAGATGAAACCAGTAACAAAGCAAAGCATTAACACACAGATTGAAATATGAAAGTTCCCTTTTTAAATTTCCCACACACAAACTCACACACACTGAAAAAAACAAAAATTCTCTCTGCAGAGGTCTGTTACAAAATAAAAGACAAAAAGAATACTTTGGCCAAATACTTGCTAATTGTTGAAGAAGAAGGAGAAGATAAGGAAAGATGTCAGTCGTCCCTTTTTGGTCTGGCTTCCCACATACGCATAGACAGTTGTCACTGGGATCTTTCTCGAGCAGTCAATTTCAGGCGATATTGAGGATCAATTTGGCAGGCTTTCCAGAAGGAATGCAGCATTAGGAGTTGCTGGCAGGCTTTTCAGGAGAAATGCAGCATCAGTTTCTCTATTTCTTACATTTGATTCTCAGGAAGTTCTCAAAGAGATGGAAGAGGGTGAGCTGATGGTGGCTGCTCTCTTGGCTGATTTTCTTCAACTGTCTTTAAAACAGTTCACACCCCAAAAACACTGTCCAAAGCGAAACCAAAAACAATATCTCAAGAGTCAAGCCTCCTGACCCCTATAAATCTTGACCTGTCACTTCTCTGTAAACATCTTCCCCAGATCACCAAGGTTTCTGTTGTTTACTGCTTAAAGCACTTGATTTCCAGCAAGGCTGTTTTTAAACAACATCTCAGGGTCCTTTCAATGAACTGTCAACAACAAAGCTAAGTCCAGCTTCTAAGAAATCTTCAGCCTTCCAATGAATCCAACTCCACAATTTAAATATAAGTCCTCAAAACATATACTTAACAAAAAATATAGAAGCACTTTTGTACCAGAACGTACAGCATAGAGATTGGAAAAAATTAGAATTATACTATGTATAGGGGGAAAACGTTCAGTGAACATGATGCAACTTAATTATAGTTGCCCTCAAGTGGTGTTGCACACAGGAGAGTCAAGACCAAGTGTAGTCTTCAGGTAAAAATGGGTCAGAGGATAAGGGTTAATGAGGACATACAAATGTCATTCAGTCCTTATTTTGAATGCATACATTCTGTCCTTACTTTAGTAGTTCTTGTTATAAATTCCTATGCCCACATTTATAATGCAAACTACCTACGCAAACTTCTCACACTGTAATTACACCTACCAGTCATTAGTGGAGTTGCAACATCTTCACTTGGGTTAGTGTATTAATTACAGTCTGACAAGTTTTAAGTCGACTGTTTCCATTATAGATATGGACCTAAGATTTTATAGTGGAAAAAAGTTGACAGGAAATGCATGGAGATGCACAATTTGTAATATGTTAATAGATTAGATATTATATTACTTATCTGAAAGTATTGCTGTCTGTTTTCATATTAGGACTGAAACTGGGACTGCTGGGGCTGAGGTTTCCTGGCCCATTGGAGATGAGCTGGGAAGTGGGAGGACAGGCAATATGACGGGGTAAGGTGTTTGGAGAGGAGCCCGATGTCTCCCCACCACCATGGCATATTTCCAGCAACGGGAAGCATGGTGCATGGCAGCCCGCCTGGTGGCCAACTGAGCACTTAAATGGCCAATTTGGGCCATTTCCCTTCTTTGTGGGCATTTTGTCCTATCAGGAGGGCCTACCGCCATGTAGGGAGCCCGCCAGGTAAATCCTGGCGGCCTCCCAGCAGGTTCCAGGGTGGGGGGCCGTCCTTTATGGGAACTTCATGCCCACAGAGGGGCTCCCTAGCTGCAATGGCTGCCCCCGTGGTAATGGCGCTGCCGGTGCAACATGCACTCCCCGCCGACCACGATCTCTGGGACCTGCCTGCCTGACCTTGGCATCTCCCAACCCAACTCACCTGTGTTTGAGGGCAACTCAATGGTAGGTCTATCAGTGGTGCTGCTGAGGCTGCTGAGCTGCTGGCCTTCTGATTGGGCTGGCAGCTCTTGGGGATGGACTGTTGTCTTTAATTGGACAGTGGCCCTGATGGTGGCCTCCTAATTGGTCGCCACCAGCAAATGCCACCCTCGGATCCTGCTGCTGGCCGAAGCATGGCCGTCTCCCAGTTTTGGTCCTAGCATCAGGACATTCTGGGGTAAGTGGAAAAATCCTGACCCCCCCCCCCCACCCCCCACCCCCACCCCCCCACTTTAATGTGGACATTTAAGATTTTATAATAGTAAAAGTTGACATGAACTGCATGCAGGTGCAAGATTTTTAATGTGTTAATAGATAAGGGTCTGGAGTTTCCCCTAGATTGCGCTGCTATTTCCAGTGCAATTCATACAAAGCCAGTCAAATCTGCGTGAAAGATCATGGAATTTCAAATGGAAATTCTGACCAGCAAAAATTGTCTTCCTGTGATCTTCTGCACTAATTTAAAAACACATCGCACTGGAAGCCAACCCTGCCACAAAACTGGCCACCCCTCCAGATTGAATTAATCACCATGGTGAGTTTCTGTTAATGGTGCCCATTTACAAGCCTTTGAAGAGGCTCTTAAAATTAAATTGTTTTTTAGATACAAGAGCACTAAGAGACACCTTTTTAAAACTATTATTTTTAAAAAATTTACTAAGAAACTGACTGCTGTACCCCAATGTAACTAGTAAATGGTTCTGTGTAGTTTTTAAAGTCATTTTCTGTTATTTAAAATCAGGTCACTCACAGGTAGTGGACTAGACAAATTAAAAATGCCCATTTTCTGTTGAATTAATGAAACTGCACTTGTTTACCAGTTTTAAATATATCAAGGAATATCTTTAAAGCAAATTTTAAAAAGTTACATTTTAAAATGTTGCTCAATTGCGTTGGAAGATTTTACGTTCAGCAAAACTTGAGCAAAGATCACTTTGAAAAACTAAGGCAATTTTGAGCACAATTTGTGCATGGTCACTGACTGCAAAAGTGGAAAGTCTTGGCCAAAATATTGTATCTGTATTCTTATCAGTTTGGTTCATTTGGTAATACTCGTGACTCAGTCATAAAGTTGTGGATACAAGCCTCACTCATGGATATGAGCACATATTCTAGGCTAACACTTCAGGGCTGTGCTGAGGGCATACTGAATTATTTCAAGACATCAAACTAAGATCGAATCTGCCTATTGAGGTGAATCTTAAAGTTCCAATGCCACCATTTAAAGAAGAGCAAATGGTTCTCCTTGTACCATGACCAAAGGTCAACTAACATCACCTGAAACAGGACCTCTGGCCATTCATTTCACTAACTATTTGTGTGATCTTGCTGTTGCAAATTGGTTGCCACATTTCCCTATGTAACAACAGTGACCACATTTCAAAAGTAATTAATTATCTGTGAAGCACTTTTAAATGCCCTGCAGGCATGAAAGGCACTATATAAATGAAACATTTTAAGGATCCTCTTGTGTTATTTACCATTAAGAGAATATGGCACCACCTTATATTTGTGAACATTGGGAAAATTGTACTTGCACAGGATACAGGTGACAAGTCAACAGAGCAGTTATTCTGCACGCCAGTCTGTGTAGCTCGCTGATACCAACAGCAGCATTTAGGGCCAGCTGCAAAGCCGGCAGCAGTTCTCAGGTAGGTCCTAGAAGAGGGGGAGGCAATGCTGGGATGGGGTGAGCCCAGGTTGGCAATGGCTCACAGCTGTTTTTGGAGCCTGGAGGAGCGTTCCGCCTCCTCCGAACTTCACAATATACAAACGTTTATCAAGAATATGAACCTTTTGTCAGCAGCTTCCAGCAGTCCCTTTGAGGACCAGCTGGACTAGCATTCAGCCTGCTCAGAAGGTGGTGCCAGGAGACATATAACACTGACCCAGGGATGACTTGCTTTGTGATTTGTCCTGTCCACATACAGCCTTAGCCTGGGAGGGCCATACAGAGCTGTGGCTGAGATTAGTAACTTAGGGGTGAAACATCCACTGATGTATTCCTAGCATTCTATGGATGCATATCGTGAAATTGTGCACTCTCAGCTTGTGATATTCTGTCCACCAAGAGCATGGAAATGGAATTTTCATCTCTTTCTAAAATGGAAGAATTTGAAATTGTGTCCCAGCACGCTGTGGCAATTGACATGGTTTTATATTTAAATAAACTTTTCTTTAAAATGTTGTGTTCCTCAGGTGGCCAAGACCCATTTTGAAAAAGGGCTACAGACAGAAGCTAGAACTGTCGGACATCTATCAGATTCCATCATCTGACTCTGCAGACGAACTTTCTGAAATGTTAGAAAGGTACATGATAAACTTATGCTAATTAAGTTTTTTTAACATAGTGCTCAATAATTTATATTAAGTAAGAATGGATAGTGATGAATGCTCAATTAAAAAGGCTGTAAACGTTTCATATTAGTTAAATGAATCTACGAGGGTACCATTGGGATAAAGCCTTCCCAAGATGTATAAAGGGAATAGGCTGGATTTTCCTCTGCTACACCACACAAAATCAGGCAGTATAGTGGCAGAATATCAAGGGAAAACAAGTGGGGCTTACCACTGCCGTTATGGACTTACCTCGATGCACTGCAGCAGGAAAAGAGCTGAGCCACTCCTTAGCCAAACTATTTTTTTTTTAGAGATACAGCACTGAAACAGGCCCTTCGGCGCAGGAGGAGTTGGGGTCCAGAAAGATACCTGATTTCTACTGCCTTGTACTGCTACTACCAGCAATTCCAGGCACAATTAGAAGAGGGGGAGCAGTAGACCTTGGGGTAACAGCAGAGGCCAGTTGAAGCTTTATTGGCAGGAAAGGGTCCAGTAGTGACCATCTCTCCCTCTCCTCATGCCTCGAACCTACCTTATTTAAGCCTCAGCTATACTTGTATTCATTTTCATGACCTCAGAGAACATCTACCACCTTTATTTTATTTTTAATTTATTTTAGAGTATCAGCACTGAAACAGGCCCTTCGGCCCACTGAGTCTGTGCTGACCCAACAACTACCCATTTATACTAATCCTACATTAACCCCATATTCTCTTTAAATAATGATGCTCCTCTTCTGGGACATTGACTACATCTACCTCCCTATCTGTGTGAGGTTCTCTATTGGTGGTGGTGATTTAGCCAGGAGTCTGTCTTTCAGGCTTGATAACAGAAAATTAGGTCTCGGGCATGACAAGGCCAGGTGGCGGGTGGAAGTCTTGCTCAACCCTCCTCTGGCAGTGAATTTGCCCTGGAGAAAAATTCAAGACAATATCATGAAACTCATGTTTATTATAAGAATTTTCCCATAATTTTCCACAAGTTTAAGCATCCAGGTTGTGGTAGTGAATGGGTCAACCATCAAAACTGTGTCATACAGTCATAGAGGAATGAAATACTGAGTTAATATTGTTAAAAGAAATAAATGATGTTGGTTTTGCTCTAAGGAGAAAGGTAGACTATTCCCTTGTTTTGTAATATATTTTCACAATTAGGGATATGCTAAATGTACACTTTGTGAGGAGATTTGAAGGGGATAACACACAAGGCCCAAGACACAAATAAATGAGTCATCTGGGATAGCTGTGTGAAAATTGGCTTCTAATTCTGATCAATGATCCAAATGAATATTTTATAGACACAACTGGAATATAATGGTAATTTATTGACTTTGTACACCTGACAGGGGGCCTCTCCTGTCAGGAGCATACATCAGACAGTAGTGCATGTGTTGCATTCAATTTTTGCATCTTGAATTTATATGGGTACAGAATCATACTAAGCAAACATCTAAATTCCTGATATGTGCTCCCTACTTAGAGTGTAATGTGAATTGTGTATAAAATTTGTAGTGGCTACTTTGTGTTTAATAGATCTTGGCAGTAACTTGAAGTGACCTTTTAAAATTCTTTTGCACTTTGATAGCCGATGTGTTGCTTTTTATACAAATATTTTTGCTGAATTTTTATGTTCATTAAGATGTGGATGCCAGTGCTGGGGTATGAAACCTTTCCACTTTCACCACTCTGTGCAGTATCACATGCAGATTAGATATATCTCCCATTGCTCTATAGGGACATGGTGGCGTAGTGATAATGCCATTGGACTAGCAATGCAGAGGCCCAGGCTAGTGCTCTGGGGAGATGGGTTTGAATCGAGATGGTGAAATTTGAATTCAATTAATAAATTTGGAATTAAAAAGCTAGTCTAATGGTGATCATGAAACCAATGTTGATTGTTGTAAAAACTCATTTGGCTCACTCATGCCCTTTAGGGAAGGAAATCTGCTGGCCTACATGTGACTCCAGACCCACAGCAATGTGGTTGACTCTTAAATGGCTCAGCAAGCCAGTCAGTTCAAGGGCAATAAATGCCAGCCTAGCCAGTGACACACACATCCCATGAACAAATAAAAAAAGTCCAACAATGCATCTGAGCAGTGTTATTGGAAAGAATGTAGGTTACTGTGCTGACGTGAAATTTATTTGTTTCGTTCATCAGTTAACGTTCTCTTAGATGATTCTGTGTCATATGATGCACAGTTTATACTGTAAATCCTTGGTCACAGGTAGCTCGATTGTGACAGCCCAACTCATTTTACTTTAGACCATTACAACAACAACTATAACAGCTTGCATTTATATAGCACCCTTAACATAGTAAAACATCCTAAGGTTCTTAATTATAGTTGGGTCAGCTGGTAGACAAAGTAAGCGTTCATCCCCTCAATCCAGGTTGGATTCAACCTCAGGCCCCTGAAGTTGACACCCCTCTATGCTAGCCAATCCCATTTTCATAGATTCTTCTTTGTAAACATTATTACAAATAGCAGGGAAAGTTCTTTGTTTTTTCTATATATGCTTCATAATTGCACATATTACTCGGGCCCGATCCGCTTGATTACTTCTTCCCAGCTAACCAGGTGAAAGACAATTTTGCTCAGACGAATGGGGAAAGGGAAAGTTGGTTAGAAATTATAATGTCAGAATTTAGTATACAACCTATTAAAATATATATAAATCACTACAATTATAGAAGAACTCCTGGTAAGTGATTCGTAGGGGTCAGACATAATGGATTCATCTATTGTTGATAAGGAATTGGCCTGAAACTACCTATGAAGGATTGGACCGAGTGAATGTTTCTACATGGACCGGTGAAACATTACTAAAGTTACAATTAGAAGAGTGTTTACACAATCTCTTTAATTGTTTCTGCTTAAATTGCAGAACAATTTGAAGAAAGAAAAGAATCTGGAATCCCCTCGACTCTTAAATACATTAAAAGCAAGTGTTGATTGAGAGCAATAAGGCTGAAACAACATGTTAACTTCTCCATGAAACTAGGTTAGCTTCACAAGCTTCTGTCCCTGAATTAACTTCAGTGAAGCAATAATAAATAAGACTTGCATCTATATTGCACCATTCATGACCTTAGGAGGTCCCAAAGTGCTTTACTTAAACTAGTTCATAGACATCTATGAAACCAATGACAATTTTTACAAGCATTTTAAATGTATTTGCAAACACAGTCTACCTGATCATTAAGGTTCATTGCGTATTTTTTGCAGGCAAATATTATAGGAAATCTTTGCCTGAGATTACTGCATCTGCTGAGTATTATTTTACTCATTCAAATTGGACAGGTCAGGGAAGGCATGACCATGAACAAGAAGACTATCTTTTGAATGAAAAAACCCTTTCAGTACCCAGGGAACCAAAATTAAATTTCCTACCATCTTGTAACACTAATGATATCTTTCTGCCTCAGCTTTCCAGAACAATACACGGATCAGTTCTAGCACTCAGTTGCTTTTTGTTTTAACGATAGAGCTCAGTGAGAAACTTAAGTGAGCTACCAAACCTGTTTAAACAGCAAGATAATTTGTTCAATGACACACAAGGAAACAACTGGTTTTCTGTACTTTAGATTTTTGCTGCTGCCTATGGAAGTTAAATCATATTTTACTCCACTCACTAGTATTACTTTCGAGATGGTTATGAGGAGAGAGAGAGAAAGAGAGAGAGAGGGAGAGGAGGGGTGAGTATGGAATTGGGGAGTCAGTTGCTTATTGTGCAGGAGAGAGTTCCAGATATTGAAAGGCTTTCCATAGCAGGAGAAGCTGTTGAAAATCTCATCAATAGAGGGGAGAGGGCATTATCAGATTATCAGTAAGTGATGGGAGAGAGTGCCAGCTGTTGAAAAACTGCTCAGTGGGTTAGTGGGGGGGGGGGGGGGGGGGGGGGTGGGGAGGTGCAGGGGGAGGGTGGAATATGCCAGCTGTTAACACATTACCTGTGCCTCTAGTTCTCTATTTCCACTGTGCCGCATGCACTCTATCTTGACAACTTCAGGTGACATTGTGCCCTTGCATTCCGTATTCATGCTCAATTCACTCCCTGTTATTTCTGCTCCAGCCTTACTTTCCCTGCTGTGGGTTGGGGAGTGAGATATTTTCTTTTTGTTTACAGGAATTTAATAAGCTATCCGCTGTTGCCACCAAATGGAGATTTTTTAATTATTACTCTTTGCTTAGACAGAAAGGGCCTGCATTCAGTTGATTGACAGGCAGGTAACCTTAGGTGACATAACGTTATGCTCACAGTGCCATTTACAAGCACAAAACCATTAGAATGTTGCCACTATTTTGAAATATAATATATATTTCTTTCAAGTCTGTTTCCATGCAAATTTGCACCTCTTCCTGCCCTTCCGAAAGCAGTGACTACTTGTAGACTTACAGGGTCTGATTTTAACTCTGTGCAAATGGATGGGTTTTGAATGAGTTAAATAATTACCATCTCTTCAGCTCTTCTGCCATTGTTTTTGAAAACTTTGTAACACCTTCATTCAATCTGAGTATCATTATTATATTTACTACTGTTCAGGGTCAAACACTTTGACGTACAACTAGAAGCTCAGAATAGAAGATGGTGCTGTGAGATTTGGTAGGCTTCTCACTTCTTCTGGATAGCATGACTAGTTTTTCGTAGTTACTAGAAGATATATTCCTGGGTTTTCGGAATTGGCTAATCCATGGTCAAGGTGGATAATAATTCAAATAATGAATAATATGAGGATAGACTTTCCTTTTATTATAAATTGTACAGAGAAGAATGGACCAACATCACTGCACATTTAATGACATAAATATTGAAAAGAGATTTGGTATCAAATTCTTTTTAAAACAAAGAATTACTAATGTTGAATGATTGGTTAAGGTTTAGTTCTCAGGAATTGGCATGTTTTACACAAAGCTGAAATAGATAACAACTAAGGAAATTTTGAGAATTTTGAGAACAGATTCTTTGCAAACAAGTCAATGTAACTGGGAATACAAGAAATGTAAGACAAAGTTATCTACTTAGTGTTGAATGGCGTCAGTCTATTAAAACTGCTTAAACTACAAAGAATATTATAGCCTCTTCTATTTCTTTCATAGGTACTGAACATTTCGGGCCGCGGTGGCGCACTTTGAGCTTGGCGGCCTTCCGACATGGAAGTGCTGCAGCTCAGCCCCCAGGATATTACGCACAGGGGCAGATTTAAATAGAGGGGGTGAAGCGGCTGCCCCTGATGACGTAGAGGGGGCAGTTGCCACGTCCCCGGCAACGGCGTCCGGCGCCACTGCGCAGGTGCCATTTTTAAAGGGCTTTAAGCCCTTAGCAGAGATTTTATTTTTTAAAGTCACAGTAGTCCTGGTTTGTTTTTAATAAATAATTAGTATATGAAGGCCCTTCCCCAACTCCCTCAATGGTCTGTTAATTGGCCGTTATTGACAAAACTTAATTTATTCCCTACCCGAACTTTCTCCCCCAACCTTCTAACATTTGCCCTTCAACCCCTTCCCACCATCCCCACAGCCAATGAAAATTGTTTTCCCTGCTCCCCCACCCCTCCCACTCTGAAAATGTTATTCCTCCCCCCTCCCCACCAGGTTCTCGCCTCGGCGGCGGTAAAATCGATGTGGGATACCGCCGCCTGCAGGTAGGTCAATTTACATCTCATTATTCTTCATTTAAATATTTAGATGAAGGTCCCATCACCAAGTGGTGGGTGGCCGCACCGAGGCCCCCCCGCCGCTGGTAATATGCGGTGGGCCCTTCTCAACATCGGGGGTTGCGGCGGGCCTCTCCCACTGAATTTTGTGGGCCCCCCCCGCCACAACCCATGGCGTTGAGGGACTGGTAAAATTCAGCCCTTCATCTTATAGCAGTAACCATTTTCCTTTGAGATCCATTGGCAATATGAATATATTGAAATTAATTCTTCAGTAATTGCTTGGATAACTGTTTGCAAGAACCGTTAGACATCTGGGAGAGAAAAATGGAGAATATTAATACAATGCTTAGCAAATTTATCACTTAATATCAAGTTTCATTATATTAATATCACATTGGCAGAATTTGCTGATGCATTAGTACAATGTTTAAAAATTTTAACTCTTGATGATCAAGTTTCATTATGTTAATATCACATTGGCAGAAATTGCTGATATATTAGTTGATAACACTAGGATCTAACAAAGATTCACAGATCATTGTGTATTTCTCACCCACATGATACTACATATGCTAGCAAATGACAATCAGTTGGACACAATTTAAGTATTTTTACATTTTTATTGTGTATTTATGTTTGAAAACTATTTATGTTTAATTGTATGCATGGTGCAAACCACATTTAACAGCTTTTATTCAAGATCTTGTACAGAAATAGCCATAAAATGACAACGAAGAATTGAGATGAACTTCACGTTACACAGCAATGAAAATCATGGAACAGCATTATTTAGGCATGGAAACACTAAAGTTAATGGGTGCGTTGCTAGGGGAAGGGGGAGTTGAATACAAAGCTTGTCAAATCAAAGCTAGGGGAGGTATTACAATGTTTAATGGTTATCAGGTGGCCCAACCAGCTTACTGAATTTATGAGAAGGAGAAAGGGAGATAAATCATTGAGACAATAAGCTAAAGTGACTTTGGTAGACTGGGCCCCAGATCTTGCTCTAATAATCTAACGTTCCCCTTAGCAAAAAATTCTTTGTTGTTGAAAATGCAGTTGATTCTTGTTTAAATCTTGCCATACTATGTTTGAATTTAAATTTTTATTAAAATGCATGGCTCTGTTAACAGGAATACTCACTTGTAGGAACAATTGCTCCATTGGAAATCGAGTATTTGCCAAATTCTACACAATTTGTTTCATCGGAATGACCGCTTAAGTGGGGAGACTGTTTCTTGCTAGGATGCTTCCACCGTTTTATCACAAAGTTGTTACCCATCAAATTATCTGTAGCATATTAATGTTATTAAGAATTTGTTTTATTTATATGTTCCTAGTTTCAAGAGAAATCATGCCGCTGAAATTCTAGATCATTAGTATCTAAAGACCTTTGACAAGCACACATAATACTTAATGAATTCTCTCGATATTAAATTGTGATATTCAATAGAAGGACCTGTCTTTTAGTGGGGTCAATATTCCTGTAGTGAATAAGTGCATATTTCCAAACAATCTAAGCTTTGGACTTGTTTGCTCAAATTTCTCCTTCCAAGAGGCTGGAAAAATTCCAAATGCTTTTATTTGCTTGTAATTTGCACTGCTGCCCTTCAAACTCTTAGTAGTATTCTAAATAAGTATTGAACATGACCTTTTAAATAATTAAACCCCTATGGTGTGATATATGGTTGGGTGTTTTTAATCTGCCAAAAATGTGGCGCAATTGGAATTTGAACTTTCATTCAATTACGATATTTACCAAGGTTAGATTTTTAAGACCTTCTCCTGCTTTATTTTACTATCTAATTAGCTACCTTTGCCAAATCTCCTTGGCTATGCTTAGAAGGAACAAAATATTCCAGAGATCCCCGTTGCTCCTTAAAAGGCTTGTACATGCGATTTAATCGACTTGTTTTTGTTCGTTTGCAGAGAATGGGATAGAGAGTTAGCAACGTCGAAGACAAATCCCAAACTTGTCAATGCACTTCGCCGATGCTTTTTCTGGAGATTTTTGTTTTACGGAATTCTGCTTTATTTTGTGGTGAGATTTTGTTCAATAACATATGCTACTAATTGAACAATAAAGTGTTACATTGTTTTCAATTGCAGCAAAACTATTTTATGATTAAAATGTATTTTGCACCTGTGAAAATAAGTTAAGTTGTCCAATGATAAAAATAGAAGATTCTAGAAATACACATCAAGTCAGTCAACATCCAAAATCTGTATAGATAGATTCAGGTAGAAATCCCTATCCAGAACCACTCAACCGAGACGCTAATCTATGATGTCTCTTTTCTGATGTTGACAGACCAGCTACATGTTTCCTGCATTTTTTTTTTAACATCTATTTTCTTTTCATCTCTTTAGTTATTCTAACACCCCTAGATATGCCATTGTGTATCTTTTACAATTTACCATGAAAACAGGGGAACAAACTGGCTTGCTATGTCATCAATGAACTTCTAAAGTTTTAAAAGCGGCGTACCCAACATACCACATAATATTCAAGTTTGGCAATCAATTTTTTCCCCCGTTATACTTTTAAGATATATGTCACATAAATCAAAATACTGGCTAGAATTTCTCTTCAAGTTATTGTTCTATAATGTCTGAAAGAGTCTAGATTTAATAAATAAATACTGAAAAACATATATGTGCTTAACAGGAAAAATGGTTCGTTTGTACTATTTCTCTTTAAAACTGACCAAGTTCAGAAAAAGGGGTGAAAATTGGGCTCGATAGCATCTGTTTTTTAAGTGTTGCAGGTGTGCTTAGTGCTCCAAAATGACATTCGTGGTGTATGGGATGAATCACGCTGGATGCCAAAGTGGTTAACACATGTGCCTTCCAGAAGTATGCAGAACAGGTAAATCTTGACATCAATGTGCAACACTGATTTGATTCCAGCGCTTCCATTTTGGAGCTCAATGCTCCAGCTAACACCATCTCTTAACCTTGCACAGCTGAACATATGTTCAGCAGCAGGAAGGAACCTGCACCAGTGCTATATAAAGGGATCATCAACAACTCACAGGTTCGTTGGTAGTTGATTTCTTCAGGCAGTTGCATTGATTCTACAAATATTTGATGCTTTCTATAGGTGTTTAAAGTTGGAAAAGTCTATTGTGTTTGATGTGGCAGGTGCTGAAGGAGTTTTTGCTGACTTCAAGACCTCTGCACAAACCAGTTGCTCCCAGAGGTGGGTGCACTAGTAGCTATTCCCTTTGGAATACAGCATGACTTGGAGATTGAACAGAGGCCACACACAGCAGGACAAGCTGCTGGAAGAGTGAGGGGGAGGAAGGGGAGGACTCTCAGCAGGAGGCCATATCCACCCGGGGCGTTCAGGGAGCAGTTCTGTTACCTGAAGCTCAGTGAGGAACAACGTGTGAGACGTCTACACTTCACTAAAGATGTCCTCACTGAAATCTGCCACCTGCTGCAGACACAACTCCAACATCAGAACAGGGCAAGGACTGCATTGCCAGTGACTGTGAAGGTGACCTTGGTGATGAACTTTTATGCATCTGCCTCCTTCCATGCTGGAGCTGGAGATATTTGCAACATCTCACAGTTTACCATCCAGTGTTGTATAAGGGAGGTCACTGAGGCTCTCTACTCAATGAAACCTAACTACATTTCATTCTCTCTCGCCAGAGAGCAGCAGGCGGAGCAAGCATGTGGAATCACAAGGATTGCAGTGTTCCTCATAATGCAGGGTGCAATTGACTATTTGCGCATCACTTTGCAATGCCAACTGTTCCCTATACTGGAACCGAAAGGGATGCCACTCCCACAATGCCCAGCTGTTGTGCGACCATATGCAGCATATCATGCAGGTGAATGTTCGGTATCCTAGCAGCAGTCATGATGCCTTCATTCTGCACCAGTCCAGAGCAAACCAAATGGTTAGTAGGCAACAAGGGCAATCCGCTGATGACTCATGATTCTGCACACGTGTACAGCATGAGTACAATGAAAACCAGGTTGCTGCATGAAATATGATAGAGCTGACCAATGGCGTGCTGAAACAATGCTTCTGTTACCTGGATCCCTCTGGAGGAGCCCTGCAGTATTCAGCAGATTCATGGTGGTCTGCTGCATGCTGCACAACCTCGCCATCATGAAGGAACAGCCCTTGGCATCAGCTATACAATGAGCAGCTCAGGAGCATGAGCAGAAGGAGGAGCAAGAGGAGGAAAAGGAAGGGAGAAGGCAACCTACACAGTCCCTTTTTGGCCGGCTGTCCATGAAGAACTCATCTGAGTGTGATACTAGTAACCACAACCCCAATTCCCCATCCATCAACAGTTCCACATCTCATCGTTCCTCTGTCACTGACCATCTCAGTATTAGCTTGGCTACACTGCAAAAATAAAAGCCACCACAAAAACATTCCAACCCAAATTTATAAATGAAATCATGCCATATAGCATACAAAAGTCAATAATCATCCTGGTGCATTTCCTTATTGCCTGTATTCCGTGTGCCTTCACCTGTCCTGGTTCTCTTACACAGTGCTACCCCATTGGCTGCTGCATGGCTGGTGGAAGGCTGCTGAATTTCAGTGGGGCAGACTGCAGATGGTCTTCTAGGACGAGCTCGAGCAGCTCTGAGCCTGGAAGGCCCAGCTTGGAACGGAACCATATCAGCATAGGCTGCAGCAGTCTGGGCTGGCTGGTTGACAGGTAACAGCAAGGGCACTGCTGGAGAGTTAAGGTTGGGAGGACTAATGTTGTCTTCCTGAGAGAGGACAGCAGGTTTTTTTTCTCCATGGGGCTACTGGCACTCCACGGACCGGCGCCTCAGCTATTCTAGTAAAAAAGATTGCTCGACTGCTGTGACACCCTACAAGCCCCTTTGCACACTATAATCCACAACCTCCACATCCTTAACAGAGTGAAGGGGAAATCCAGGAGTGAAGATACATGAGTGCAGATTTGTAGATCTTTAAAGGTGGGAGAGCAGGTAGAAAAGGCCATAAAAAGAATAATGGAACTTTGGGTTGTATATGTAGAGCAAGTAAGGAAGTGATGTTAAATTTGTAGAAGACATCGGTTAGACCATAGTTGGAGTATTGGGCTGAATTTAGTCAGTGTGGCAGGAACCCTGACAACAGACCAGAGAGCTGAAGGCAACCCACCTTGGCCATTTGGGGATCCTGACTGCATTTTAGGCCCATCTGGCAAATAATTAGTTGCCGTCAGGGCTCCCATTCCTTTAAAAGATGGGAACATGCCTTGAAGAGCTGCTGGCCAATTGGACGGCCAACAGCTCTTCAGTCTCAGCAGCTCCACCGGGAGCGGTGACCACTGCTGGGATTGCATGCTGACAAGAGGACACAGCAATGGACACTGCCCTTGCAAGGAGGTAAGTGGGGTCAGGGGTCGCTGGAGCTGGTCAGGCAGGGGTAAGGGGGGGAGTAGTTGCTGAGGGTGGGGGTGGGTGTTGTTGTGGGGCTCCTCTGTGGGCCGCAGAATGCCCAATTAGGAGAGGCTCCCACTGTGAGCCTTCAGGGAGGCCACCACGGTTCACCGTGTGGTTTTCCTACGTGGTAGAGGGTCCATCAGCCACTGGAAAAATGCCAGCAGCAGTGGGAAGATGTCCGTAATTGGCCACTTAAATGGCATAATTGGTCTCTGGGCGTGAGGATGGTCCTCCGCCATCCCTGCAGCTGGTAAAATGCCATGGTGGTGGGAAGACGATGGACACTCCATTCACTCACCATTTTGCAGGCCCTATAACTACCCCTGCCCTCCCACCCCCCGACTTCCAGTCCATCCCTAAATAGCTGGTAAATTTCAGCCCATTGAGTGCAATTCTGTGCAGTACATTATAGGAAGGATATTAAAGCCCTAAAAGGGAATCCAAAAGTCTTCTGTAGGCATATAAATAGTAAAAGGATGGTAAAAGGAGGTGTAGGGCTGATTAGGGACCAAAGAACGAATTTATGCATGGAGGCAGAAGACGTGGCTAAGGTACTAAATGAGTACTTTGCACTGTCTTTACCAAGGAAGAAGATGCTGCCAAAGTCATAGTGAAAGGTGAAGTCGTTGAGATGCTGGCTGGGCTAAAAATTGATAAAGAGGAGGTATTAGAAAGTCTGTCTGTAATTAAAGCTGGTAAGTCACCAGGACCGGATGAGCTGTATCCAAGGATGCTGTGGAAAATAAGAATGGAAATTGCGGAGGAACTGGCCATAATCTTCCAATCCTCTTTAGATACAGGGATGGTGCCAGAGGACTGGGGAATTGCAAATGTTACACCCTTGTTCAAAAAAGGGTGTAAGGATAAACCCAGTAACTACAGGCAAGTCAGTCTAACTTAGGTGGTGGGAAAGCTTTTAGAAACAATATTCCAGGACAAAATTAACAGTCACTTGGACAAATGTGGATTGATTAAGGAAAGCCAGCATGGATTTGTTAAGGGCAAATGTTGTGTAACTAATTTAATTGAGATTTTCAAAGAAGTAACAGAGAGAGTTGATGAGGGTAATGCGGTTGATGTGATGTACATGGACTTCCAAAAGACGTTTGATAAAGTGCCACATAACAGGCGTGTCAGCAAAGTTGAGGGCTATGGAATAAAAAGAAGTGGCAGCATAGGTATGAAGTTGGCTGAGTGACAGGAAACAGTCAGCTGTGGTGAATAGTTGTTTTTCAGACTGGAGGAACATATACAGTGCGGTTACCCAGTGGTCGTTATTAGGACCATAGCTTTTCTTGATTGATGTTAGTGAACTAGACTTGGGTGTGCATGGCACAATTTTAAAATTTGCAGATGACTCAAAATGTGTAAGTATCGTGAACTGTGAGGAGGATCGTGATAAACTTCAAGAGGACATAGACAGGCTGGTGGAATGGCGGACACGTGGCAGATGAAATTTAATGCAGAGAAGTGTGAAGTGATACATTTTGGTAGGAAGACCAATGGGAGGCAATCTAAATTAAAGGGTACAATTCTAAAGGGGGTGCAGGAACAGAAGGACCTGGTAGTATATGTGCACAAGTCGTTAAATATAGCAGGGCAGTTTGAGAAAGCAGTTAATAAGGCATATGGAATCCTGGGCTTTATAAATACAGGCATAGAGTACAAAAGCAAAGAAGTTATGGTGAACCTTTATAAAACACTAGTTCGGCCTCAACTAGAGTATTGTGTCCAATTCTGGGCACCGCGCTTTAGGAAGGATGTGAAGGCATTGGAGAGGGTGCAGAAAAGCTTAATGAGAATGTTTCCGGGGATGAGGGACTTCATTTACGAGGATGGATTGGCAAAGCTGGGGTTGTTCTCTTTACAGCAGAGAAGGTTGCGTGGAGATTTGGTAGAAGTGTTAAAAATCATGAGGGGTCTAATCAGAGTAGATAGGGAGAAAGTGTTCCCCTTGGCGGAAGGGTTGAGAACCAGATGACACCGATTTAAGGTGATTGGCAAAAGAAGCTACAGTGACATGAGGAAAACCTTTTTTACGCAGCGAGTGGTTCGGATCTGGAATGTACTGCCTGAGAGCGTGGTGGAGGCTGTTTGAATCGTGGCTTTCAAAAGAGAATTGGATTATTATCTGAAGAGAAAAGATTTGCAGGGGTACGGGGTAAAGGAAGGGGAGTGGGACCAGCTAAGTAGCTCTTACAGAAAGCCAGTATGGACACAATGGGCCAAATGGCCTCCTTCTGTGCTGCAACCATTCTATGATGCTATTCTATGATGCTATTCCATGGGGAAAGGCACAGTGAAGATTCACTAGAATGGTACCACAATTGAGAGGGTCTAAATTTAATATAGTTGTGCCCATTTTATGGGCCTTAAACATTGCAATGATAAACAATTTAGCAGGGTAGAGGCCTGCACCCGATGTGCAATTTTTTTTAGACAGCCCTAGAGGCCGCTTGAAATGAGTACAGGTCATTTCAATATCGTAAATTGACTCCTGCACTCATTTCTGACCCAGATTGGTATATTCATTTACACCAGTCGGAGCTGCAAAAGTGTTTATATTTTGTGGAGTCGGAAGGTAAATGAGTTCTTCTCCAGGCTCCACAAAACAACTGCAGGCCATTGTCAGCCCACCCTCGCCCTCTTTTTAATCGCTTCCTGTCCCCGACCTCCAGACTTGCCTGTGGTCTCAGTGTGAGGTGAAATTGGTAAGACCCTGGAAGGTGAGCCTGGAAGCTGGATCAGATGCCTGATTGGTACCTGCAGCTTGCCTAATTTATTTTGTTGGGGCTGGAGGACAAATCTAGTGCGGTCCTTGGGCTTCTCTATTTCTCTGCACCACAACCACTTGGGGGCTATAAGGAATTTAGGCTCAATTGTGTCTTTGATCTTTTGCTAAGAGGGACTAACATCCATAAAATCTAAGATAACTACCAAAGCTAGATCTGAACATTCTAATTAGGGAGAGCTCTGCCTATTAGATCTAGCCTGCGGAACCAATGATATGATAAAAGTAATTGATTAATTTTCCACAGCATAATCCCAAAATTAGCTTTTCTGTCCAGTCAATGTGATATCATGTGGATTAGTTTGTGTACATTTTGTGGGTACTACTGAATCTTAATATTTATATAATTATCCATTTGGTTTCAACAGGAATTCACTAAAGCTGTACAGCCTCTCTGCCTTGGACGAATAATTGCATCATATAACGTGAAAAATACCTATGAGCGTGAAATAGCATACTACCTAGCCTTAGGCCTTTGCCTCCTGTTTGTCGTGAGGACCCTCTTTCTACATCCTGCTGTCTTTGGTCTCCAGCACCTGGGAATGCAGATGAGAATAGCATTATTCAGTTTAATTTATAAAAAGGTAATTACATTTATTGGTACTTACATAATGTATCTAGACAGCTTGATTTGTAAGACGGGAGAAGGAGGGGTTGGGATATTGCCCATTTCTTCCTCTTGTCTAGTATCATTCGGTAGATTTTTCTAGTCCTTCCCCGGGCACGTTGGATTACTCCATTGCAGCACCGCTTCCATGGCACCATCCTTGCTTGATTTCACTTCTAGGTCTCCAAACATAGCCAGCACACCACCCACACCACATAGTCACTTCAGAATTAACCCAAGGTTTCAACTTTGATCCACTCCTTTTCTTTGTCTACATCTTGCTGCTTGGCAATATAATCCAATGGAATGGGTTCAACCTTTATGTGTAAGTTGACAATAGTAAGTTCTACTTCTCTGACACCACTCTTAAAGGCCATGACCATAAATGTGCTATTTGTTTGTCCGACATTAAATCATGAATGAGCAAGTGATTTCTCCAACTCAACATCAGCAAGCCTGAAACCATCCTGTTTGGCTCCCACCAAAATCTCTGCATCCTTATGTTCTGATTTTATCTCCCTCCCTGACTGCTCACTCAAGTCGAACCATCAGTACACAACCATAATGTCCTGTTTGAC
Organism: Heterodontus francisci; assembly: GCF_036365525.1. Taxonomy (NCBI): domain Eukaryota; kingdom Metazoa; phylum Chordata; class Chondrichthyes; order Heterodontiformes; family Heterodontidae; genus Heterodontus; species Heterodontus francisci. The sequence goes on along the minus strand of NC_090388.1, from coordinate 35,924,330 downwards.
AGTGAACTGAACTTCAGACCTCATATCCTATCCAGTAGGGATTCAATTATGAGGAGTGATTATGTAGATTGGGCATGTTCCCACTAGAAAAGAGAAGCTTTAGAGATGATACCATTACATTTTAGGATTCTAAAAGGATTTCTTAATGTAGCCCATAACAGGCTATTTCACCCTGTCCAGATAGTAGAACCAGAGGACATAGTCTACCATTGACGGGCAGTAAATTCAAAACTAATCTGCAGAAACAATATTTTAGTGAGCGAATGGTCAGTCTGCAGAACCAGCTCCATAAGGGAGACGTGGAAGGAAATCATTCAACTACAAGTTAGATACATTTCTCCCAGAAAATAATAATTTGGGATACAGCATACAAGTAATTTGAGACATTGGCATTGGGCAGTTTTTTTGCATCCCTAGCAGCCACCTTAAACAGCTCAGTGGGTGGGAGTTTTTAAATAAGTAATTCAGTCTGCCAACTGACTTGATTTTCAGCATGAACCGCACAGTAGGCAGAATACTCTGTCGCAGTTCTACTTACCGAAGATAACAGACAAAATTCTATAGAATTTGCAGAAGACTCAGTTTGGGGTGTTACTTTGTGTCAAGTAAAAATTCAGAAATTTCCTGCAACACATAAACAAGCCTTTAAGTGACCTCAGTTTTCGAAAATTAAGACAAGTTATATCAGTCTGGCTGACTGAATAATGCCAATAAGCAAAACTGTCCTGACACAGCACCATTATAATTGACTCCTTTAAATGTATATTGAGAGTTTTGAAATATATATTTAGTGATTCTCTAAATTAAACAGTATTTTCCATGTAAGTGCCTGTACTAAACTGCGATCATGAAAACAACAATACTTTAAATGTCTGCTTTCCTAAAATTCCAATATTCTTTCTTTGACAGATCTTAAAAATGTCAAGCAGAGTACTTGATAAAATTGATACTGGACAACTTGTTAATCTTCTATCCAACAACCTCAACAAATTTGATGAGGTAGGTAAATTGTCTGTGTAATTCATGTGTATAGAAAAGTTTGTTTTGCATCAGTCCTTCTTAATTGAAGATGTCATTCTGGTTTTAATATAGAGTGTGAACATAGACTCAAATTTTCTTCTGTACATCATGAAGAGGCAAAGCCTAAGTGTGGAATGTAGATATATATTGTCCATGCTACTGAGTGATTACATTTCATGACAATCAATATTATTCATTATTAAATTCACTTTATCAGAATTTTCATTGGAACCTCATTGTCCATTTCTGTGTCAAAATCCCTAGTATCTGTAACAAATATGACAGGGAGATCACTTTGAATATTTGGGGGGCTGTACAGTCTAATATCTTCTCCCTCTGGTCAGCCTGGGTCATGTATCATCTTTTGTTAAGAAGGTTAATTAGTGACTTGCTCAGGCTCCCAGCTTTTGCCCTAGCTTTTACCAAAATATTCCTTATGCCATTAAATATTTGCCCATGTATGATTCCTGTGTACTAACAAAAGACAAAAGCAGTTGTTAGAAGAGAGTACCACATTGCAGTTGTGCATTTGTTTTGCTGGATAATAAAACTTACAAAAGTTTATTGCTCAGTTGATATAAAATTAGCTTAAAATTATATAAACTATCACATTAAAAAGTGAGTAAAGCATTACAGTGCAAAGTACTAGTTTAAAAAAGAACAATTAATTAAAGAATGAATGAATCAATCAATCAATCAACCATTTGATTAGTTGCAAAATCCGAGTCTAAATACCATGCTTCACCAACCTCCTCTCCTTTCATGCTCCAGTTAAAACCAACCTCTTTGACCAAGATTTTAGTCTCCCCTCAGAATATCTTCTCACTTAGCTTTTTTAAAAATTCATTCATGGGATGTGGCCGTCGCTGGCCAGGCCAGCATTTATTGACCATCCCTAATTTCTCTTGATAAGGTGGTGGTGAGCTGCCTTCTTGAACTGCTGCAGTCCATGGGGTTAGGTATACCCACAGTGGTGTTAGGAAGGGAGTTCCAGGATTTTGACCCAGCGACAGTGAAGGAACGGCGATATAGTTCCAAGTCAGGATGGTGTGTGACTTGGAGGGGAACTTGCAGGTGGTGGTGTTTCCATACATTTGCTGTCCTTGTCCTTCTAGTTGGTAGAGGTCGCGGGTTTGGAAGGTGCTGTCTAAGGAGCCTTGGTGCATTGCTGCAGTGCATCTTATAGATGGTACACACTGCTGCCACTGTGCATCGGTGGTGGAGGGAATGAATGTTTGTGGATGGGGTGCCAATCGAGTGGGCTGCTTTGTCCAGGATGGTGTTGAGCTTCTTGAGTGTTGTTGGAGTTGCACCCAGCCAGGCAAGTGGAGAGTATTCCATCACACTCCTGACTTGTGCCTTGTAGATGATGGACAGGGTTTGGGGAGTCAGGAGGTGAGTTACTCGCCTCAGGATTCCTAGCCTCTGACCTGCTCTTGTAGCCACGGTATTTATATGGCTACTCCAGTTCAGTTTCTAGTCAATGGTAGCCCTCAGGATGTTGATAGCGGGGGATTCAGCGATCGTAAAGCCATTGAATGTCAAGGGGAGATGGTTAGATTCTCTCTTGTTGGAGATGGTCATTGCCTGGCACTTGTGTGGTGCGAATGTTACTTGCCACTTATCAGCCCAAGCCTGGATATTGTCCAGGTCTTGCTGCATTTCTACACGGACTGCTTCAGTATCTGAGGAGTCGTGAATAGTGCTGAACATTGTGCAATCATCAGCGAACATCCCCACTTCTGACCTTATGATTGAAGGAAGGTTATTGATGAAACAGCTGAAGATGGTTGGGCCTAGGACACTACCCTGAGGAACTCCTGAAGTGATGTCCTGGAGCTCAGATGATTGACCTCCAACAACCACAACCATCTTCCTTTGTGTTAGGTATGACTCCAGCCAGCGGAGGGTTTTCCCCCTGATTCCCATTGGTAGCTGTTGTTTTTGTTTGCACCTCTGTGAAGCACCTTGAGATCGATTTCTATACTAAAGGTACAAGTTGTTGAATTCTCCATTCCTGATACAAGGGATCAAATTACACAGGCACATAGAGCCGCATTTTCAATCCCCGCTGAGAGCAGGGACAGAAGCGAGCACAATTTGAAGATCGCGTTCTCGGCGGTCGGCACTGGGACCTGCTGCCTCCAGAACGTGTTTCGATCAATAAACTTCAGCGGGCAGGGAGGGAATGGGTCGGGCTCCCGTGTCCAATTAATTGCCTGTTGCGCTCATTAATAAGCTGGTCAGTTTCAGGGTGCTATTTTTAAATGCTGGGAATGGGAAAAACACCATGGGGGGAGCATGACAGGATAGTGAAGACATGAGCATTGTGCAGGGAAATGAGAGTAATAGCAGTGGCTGTTTAATTTAAAGCAGAGGCAGCAAATGCAGCTTAGTTGCCTCAGATATGTTTCACTGAGAATATTGCTGCAGTTAGGAGTTAAATGTTACATTTGAGATTGACATGTGACCAGATAAGGAAGTGAGCCTGCTGGCACCACAGTGGCGCCTGGGGTTGGCACGAGAGGGCCTGGTGAACATTCAAGGTCACAGTTGACCAAGATCAGATGGGAACAGGCGCCTCTGACATTGGACAGAGCAGCCAGGATGAGCTGTAGCATATCTACCCTCCTGGGCAGCGGGAGGCCAGAGAAGCACAGTGGGGGGCTGCAAGGGGAGAAAGGCCCTACCAAAGACACTGGGTGCACAGCCTAGACTCAACTACCTTCAAATGACAGAACACCAGTGCCCTAGGAGGAATGTGCCTATCCAGGCAGATGGTCTCAGTCCTGTGTGCACTTATCCGCAATGACCTGAGGCCTCACGGCCCTCATGGCAGTCCCCTACCTGCAGTTGTTAAGGTCTCAGGTGCTCTGAACTTCTATGCAACTGGGTCGTTCCAGGGATCAGCTGTGGACCTAGGTGGCATCTTGCAGTTGGCATCTCATTAGGCCATCGGGCAGGTGACGGATGCCCTTTTCATCAGGTTTCTGAGGATGCAAATCTGATGCCTGGATTGGTCGGGTGGCACCCTCCAATGCCCTCCTGCAAGGGTTTCGGTTATTGTAGTGGTCTGCTGCACTCTCCATAACATGGCCCTCGAGAGAGGGTGGACCTTAGGAACATAGGAGCAGGAGTAGGCCACTCAGCCCATCGAGCCTGCTCCGCCATTCAAACAGATCATGGCTGATCATGTACCTCTACACCTTTTTTCCCCACTATCCCCATATTCCTTGATGTCATTCGTATCCAGAAATCTATCGATTTCTGTCTTGAACATGCTCAATGATTGAGCTTCCACAGCTCTCTGGAGTAAAGAATTCCATAGATTCACCACCCTCTGTGTAAAGAAATTCCTCTTCATCTCAGTCTTAAATGGCCTGCGCCTTATTCTGAGACTGTTTTGTGGTTCTAGACTCACCAGCCAGAGGGAACATCTTATCCACATCTACCCTGTCATACCCGATAAGAATTTTGTAAGTTTCAATGAGATCACCTCTTATTCTTTGAAAATCTGGAGAATACAGGCCCAGTTTCTGCAATCTCTCCTCATAAAACAATCCCCCAATCCCAGGTATTAGTCTGGTGAACCTCCATTGCACTCCTTCTATGGCAAGTACATCCTTTCTTAGATAAGGAGACCAAAACTGTACACAATACTCCAGATGCAGTCTCAGAAAGGCTTTATACAATTGCAGCAAGACATCTTTACTCCTGTACTCACATCCCCTTGCAATGAAGGCCAACATACCATTTGCCTTCCTAATTGCTTGCTGCATCTGCATACTACCTTTTAGTGATTTACGAACAAGGATACCCAGGTCCCTTTGGACATCAACACTTCCCAACCTCTCACCATTTAAGGAATACTCTTCCTTTCTGTTTTTTCTTCACTTCACACTTATTTACATTATATTCCATCTGCCATGTTCTTGCCCATTCACTTAGTCTGTCCAAATCCCCTTGAAGCCTCCTTGCATCCTCCTCGCAACTTACATTCCCACCTAGTTTTGTGTCATCATCAAATTTGGAAATATTACAGTGGATCTCCATATCCGAATCATTTATATAGATTGTGAATAGCTGTGGCCCCAGGACTGATCCTTGCGGTACCCCACTAGTAACAGCCTGCCATCCTGAGAAAGAACCATTCATTCCTACTCTCTGTTTTCTGTCTGTTAACCAATTCTCAATCCAGACCAGTATATTACCCTCAATCCCATGTGCTCTAATTTTGTTTAGGAACCTCCTTGTGGGTCTTATCCAAATACACCACATCCACTGGTTCTCCTTTATCTATAATACAAGTAACATCCTCAAAAAACACCAACAGGTTTGTCAAAAATAAATCCATGTTGACTCAGCCCAATCATTTCATTATTTTCTAAGTGTCCAGTTATCACATTCTTTATAATAGATTCTAACATTTTCCCTACTACTGACGTCAAACTAACAGATCTGTAGTTCTCTGTTTTCTCTCTCACTCCCTTCTTAAATAGTGAGGTTACATTTGATACTTTCCAGTCTGCAGGAAACCTTCCAGAATCTATAGAATTTTGAAAGATAACCACCAACGCCTGCTGCATGACAAGCTGGCCTCTTCCTGCCACCATCTGGGAAGAGGACCTCCCTCCTCTCCCTCACGGCCTGCAGCATTAGATCCAGGTGGGCAGCAATGAAGCGAGGGTCTGCCCTGCCCCCAGTGTCAGGCATCCAGCTCCCCTGTGACATCTCACTTCCCTCTGGTGCTGTGGAAGGCAGATTTCTCCCTCAGGACAAACAGTAGCCTCAGTGATGGCTGCTGTGGGAGTCTACATGTGACCTACACTTGATCTGACTCACTGCCATTTTCAATCCTAATGGCTCAAAGAGGACTGGAAACCTGTCTCCATACCAAACAAGGCTTTCACACTTGAAAATTGCAATCTGAATTGTGATGTCCTCTGGACCTGAGTGAGGCTTAGCCAAGTTTAGTATAGGATATGAAGCAAAGACAGAGAGACAGAGACTTCTGGCTGAACACAAAGGCTTCTCCTTTAATTCTGTCTGTTTTAGCTTCCCTTTCACTTGGCTGCTGTAGAACACACATGCTAGCCTTGAGAGTGCACAGTGCACAATGCAATTGCAATTTCAAAATACTACAACACTACATGAATCAGCTTCCTAGCGGAGGCAGGTTTCAGACCCAAAACCAGACCAGACTCCTGTTTCCTATATTTACTTTGAAAATACAGCCCTTCGTCTCTCTCTCTCTCAATTCCCACTTTATTAATTTATTGGGTAGAATTTTAACTGCCAAAGGGAGGCAGGTTTGATTGTGGGCGGTGGAGTAAAAGCTCTGTAAAATGCTGGTGAGTCAGGAACCCGCCATGCACCTGCCCGCTTCTGGGATTAATATGGGTGGGTTTGCCAAGCTGTCTGCATGGTCAAAAAGACAGCACAATGGGGAGTGCTTCTTCAGTGAAACTGAGGGTGGGAAGTCTTCAAGTGGTGAAACTATGCCGAGAGGAGAGGATGCTGCTCACAGCAGTTCTTCTGAGAATCTGCTTTCACAGCTTGACAGGTGATTTCCAATCTCTTGGAAGTCAGTTCACTTGTCTTGGAGAATACTGGGAAAGTCAGAATGTGGTCTTGGCACCTCTCACCTCTCCTGTCTTACTGAGGTCGTTAAACCTCTTGGGGCACAGTTTCCATGGTGGAGGGACCACACTTCTGACTTCCTCAGCCACTTCCATCCACACCTGCTTGGTTAGAGAAGCTGGCCTCTTTCACCCCTCCTTGGAAAACATCACCTCACTTCAGACCCTCAGATCCCGCAGCAGGACCTCCAGGTAAGACTCTGAGACCTGGCGGGGGCAGCCTCCCAAGGTCTCATTTCCATTCCTGTGGTTGCTGAAGACTTTCAGACCCCTATTGAGGTCCACTTAACTAGAAATCCTTCCTTTGACAGATTTGGCGCGTCATCCAGCCCGTCCTCTCTGATTTGTTGGGAAACCCAGAAACAGTATGCTAGTGCTAAGGCTGAGTTAAAGAGCCACGGCAAGGCTCGCTGACAGAACAAATGGGTTCCCAACCCCCTACTGACCTCCCTGCTGCATGTTAAGCTATTTTATTGTTAAAATAAGATAAAATTCTGTCCATTTCCTCTGTCTCCCTTTCTCCTATCCTTCTCTTTATTTCATGTTTACCATTTAAAAAAAAACATTGAATGGACATTCAGGGCCTAAAATGCCAGCAGAAGCATAATGGAGAAGAGTTCATTTCCATTTAGGAAGCCATCATGGAGCCCACCCCAAATTGAGTGTATAGAATCATTAACATATCCTGGGCAGGCCATTGGTGCCTGTAAGTCAGGTAGTCTGAGGCTTCATGTAGCACAGTAGGCCGAGAAAAGGCCCTCTTACCACCCCACCACCCTCGTCCTACCAAGACACAAAGCGTCTTACTCTGCAGCTTCAAAAGGAGCAATCCGGCCATCTCTGGAAGTTAATTGATGCCCTCTGGGATTGATTGTTACCTCTTGCATTTTGAGGCCTTTGGAAGGCCTGTAATAGAACCGGCATGTGTTGTAAACAGGTATAGGGCCCATCGGGGAATGCATCAGGAGACAGAAAGGGCAGAATTTCCTGGGAAATTTCCCAGATACAACCCCTTGATGGAGGAGGTAAGTGGAAAATCAGTAGCCTGCTCTGAATGGACAGAATCCAAGAAGAACTGTGTTTTGTCCCATTTTCCCACCCCCTCTCACATTTACCCTGGCGATGTACCCAGGGCTGGATCCACTGCCACTCACTATTATGGGTTAGTCTAATGTATAAGTATTCAATGCCAGTTTATCCACTTGTACTCTTAATTCCCTCAACAGACATATATATGTCCGGTATTTATTTAAACCACATCACCCATTGTATGCATTTTATTACAAACTATATAATACAAGGACTATTGCTCTCTTTGCAGGGCTTGGCAGTTGCTCACTTTGTCTGGATTGCACCAGTGCAAGTAGTTCTTTTAATGGGATTGCTGTGGAATGAACTTACTGAATTTGCATTTTGTGGATTGGGATTCCTAATAATGCTTGCTCTTTTCCAAGCCTGGCTGGGGAAGAAGATGATGCAATACAGGTGACAAATTCTTTTATCTCAACCCTTCCATAATTATTAGCAAGAACTAATTTATCAAGTGCAGTAAAATTTGCTGGACAAATCATTCCTTAGTGCATGCCTTTATGACCTTAAATACATGTTCACAAATGTCAGCTTAGCTTAGTTGACACTCTTGGCTCTGAGCCTGGAGATTGTCAATTCATTGTCCATTATGGACCTGAGCTTATAATGCAGGTAGGGTATCTTGGTGAAGTACTGAGGGAATGCTACATTCGAAGAGGAGTCATCTTTTGGATAAGATGTTAAACCCAGATCCTGTCTGCCAGCACAGGTGGACATAAAGATCCCATGGTCTTATTTGAAGAAGAATCTTCCTATGTCCTGATCAACATTTTCCTCTCAACCAACAGCAAAAACAAATTAATTGACCAGATCATTATTTATCGTTTGTGGATTTTGCTGAGCACAAATTGACTGCTGTGTCTACCTGCATACCAACAATGACTGCACTTCAAAAGTAATCCATTGGGCATAAAGTGCTTTGCGACATCCTGAGAATGTAATCAAGAGCTATATAGATAACACAAGTTTTTTTCATCCATTTGGATTGCTGCACTTTTTCCCAAATAGTAATCACAAAGTAAAACAACTTCTACGATCAAATCCAGGTTCTACAGTCCTTTTCAGAATTCGGGCATATATATATATATATATATATATAATTCAGTAAATATTTTGTTTGAAAAACTGTCATATTCATCAGTCTGTGCTTTAAAAAAGCATGCTAAGCTTAACTACTTTTGAAAAATATGGGCCCAGAATTTGGTGGAATGGAGCATCTTGTGGCATGCTCTATTACTTAGACTTTATCCCTCACCCTTCTGCTTGAACTATTTTTGCACTACAAATGTGAGCACAGTAAGGCCAACAAGGCATCTGGAGCCTTGGTGAATGACAGGACCAACAATCTGTCTCTTAATCAATGAGAGTTAAGGATTCTAACAGAAACAGAGGAAAGGCAGAGAAGAAATTAGAGTGAATTAGAGTCAAACCAAGTACAGAAAGAGAAATACAGAGGGAAAGAAAGTTTGGATTAAGAGAGCGAGAGAGAGAGAAAAAAGGTAGAGAAAGGAAAAGTAAGAAAAATACAAAAGATTGAAATTTTAAAAACCTTTAAGGACAATTTAGTACCTGCAGGAATGAGACTCTACAGTTTCAATTGTTCCCTTTCTGTGTCATAGACTGAGTGGCATTGCAGCAACTTAAATCTAGTCAGTAAAAGGTTCCTTATGCTGTTACGTACCAGCCCTACCTTTCTGCGATGAATTATATTGGAAATTAATGCACAATTGCCGCAATTTCTTGAAAATCATGAACTCACTGGGAGATTGACAGCAAGCTGCCATCTTTAATGTGACCAACAGAGGAACAGCATAAATTGTCAAGCAACTAATGTCAACTCACAACATTTCCTCCCCACAAATTGCTGGACGATTTATACTCTAATATTGGCATGCTCATTAAGCTCATCATTATTTTTTCAGCAAATTCTGGCCATGATTCAAACAATACCCTTAATCTGTGCTTGACATCTTCAAAATAGACCTAACAGGAACTATTTCATTCCTGCTACTTGTTTCAATGCTCATAGCTATTGGCAGTTCTGTAGTGCCAAAAGAATACTTAACTTCACTCCTCAAAGTGTATTTTATTCGACTTCTTTGTCTCCATCTCTGGGGATAGGCTTTCTCCACTAATATTCATTATAAGCCCATCGACTCCCACAGCTACCTTGACTACACTTCTTAACACCCTACTTCCTGTAAGGACTCCATTCCATCATCCCAGTTTCTCCGTCTCTGATGCATCTGTTCTGATGATGCAACCTTTGACAACAACGTTTCTGATATGTCTTCCTTTTTCCTCAACTGAGGATTTCTCCTCACTGTGGTTGACAGGGCCTTCAACCGTGTCTGACCCATTTCCCACACTTCTCCCCTCACCCCTTCCCCTCCCTCCCAGAACCGTGACAGAATTCCCCTTGTCCTCAATTTCCACCCCACCGGCCTCCACATTCAAAGGATCATCTTCCACCATTTCTTCCACCTCCAGAGTGATGCCATCACCAGACACACCTGCCCCTCCCCTTCTCCCCTATCAGCATTCAGAAGGGATCGTTCCCTCCGCGACACCCTGGCCCACTCCTCCATCATCCCCGACACCACATCCCTTCCCATGGCACCTTCCCATGCAACCACAGGAGGTGTAATACCTGCCCTTTTACCTCCTCTCTTCTCACCATCCAAGGCTCCAAACACTCCTTCCAGGTGAAGCAGAGATTTACTTGTACTACTTTCAATTTAGTGTACTGTATTCACTGTTCACAATGTGGTCTCCTCTACACTGGTGAGACCAAACGCAGATTGAGTGACTGCTTTGCAGAACACCTCCACTCAATCTTCAACATGACACTGAGCTTCTGGTTGCTTGCCATTTTAATTCACCACCCTGTTCCCATGTCAACATTTCTGTCCTTGGCCTGCTGCAATGTTCCAGTGAACCTCAATGCAAGCTCGAGGAACAGCACCTTAGCTTCTAATTAGGCACTCTATAGCCTCTGGACTCAACATTGAGTTCAACAATTTCAGAGCTTGACTGCCTTTTTTATTTTATTTTATTTTTTAACCATGTGTCTGTCTTAAACTTGTTTTTCATGTTTTTGCTTTTGGACAGAGCTGATCATTATTCTGCCATTAACACTCTCTCTGGATGAATGCATTGTTTTTTAATACAACTATTAGCGCTCCCTTTGCCTTTGTTCCTTGACATCTTTGTCATTTAATCTTTCCTGCCCTCTGCCTATCACGCACCTTCCCTTTAGTTCTTCTTCCCCCCTCCCCCTTTACACTTGCTCAAAACCTATTACATTTCTAACCGTTGCCAGTTCTGATGAAAGATCACAAACCTGAAGCGTTAACTCTGTTTCTCTCTCCATAGATGCTGTCAGACCTGCTGAGTATTTCCAGCACTTTCTGTTTTTATTTCAGATTTCCAGCATCCGCAGTATTTTGCTTGTACTTTATTCTGACTGGATAAATGATTGTACTCCAATTTAAATCTCTTGTTGCACTTTTTTTGTTATGTGGTATTTTAGGAGCAAATGGTCATTGGTAGCACTCAGAGTTTTGATGAATCATTCCCCATTCCCAAGTGAAGAAAAAAATGTGTTTATTTAAAGTTAAAAAAGCTGTAACGACCCCCAGATCATTTGCCTCTTTGTAGCATCAAAAATCCATGATTTTTGTCTGTGTTATCAGAAGTTAACAATGGAACCTCTAAGGTGGCATAATTAATACTGTCAAACTTGAGCCTGTGCGTCACTGAAAGCAATTACAGAATGACGTGACAGATGATTGCATCTTGCAACGATAACAGTCCCTCTGCATGTGGGCAAATATAAAATACTCCACCTTCACTGTGAGATTGAGGGGCTAAAATGAACCTAACAATTTAATTAAAATACACTGCTGCAAGTTATGATGCCCTTCTGCTAATGACTCTTTCGTTTATTAATGAGTCTCTGACAGACATAATTATAGCCTTAACTCATTCCTGTATTTTCCACATTGTGGAATACCAATTTAAAGTAAAAATAACAATCCATTAAACTTGCTGTTGGTGAATTCTGATAAACATTTCAAAGTTTCAGTAGATCCAGTGTGTGTTCATTATGAAATTATCCTTTTTATTTCCAATTTTTTGATGTACAAACAGTACATAGTTAAGGGGAATATTCAATGCATAAAATGCTTGGAGCTTGGACTCATGATGAACTGGTGTACTGGCAAACTCTGCCATGGGAGTAGGTTTGTGTTGCTGCTGCCCCAGTGAGCTATCATTGGGAAGCTCCAAGCGGAAGTGAATGGTTGTCTAAAGGAAGAGAAGGAGAACTGAATGGTAATCATACCTTTGTTGCTCTTGCACACCCAGTGGTCAGATACACAGCAGGTTTGGTAGAGGCTTTTAGCAGCATGATTTCATCCTTTCTCAGTTCAAAATATGATGCATGGTGTGTGTCAGCGAGGAAGCGAGGTAAAGAGGAGTAAATCAGAACAGGTAGAACTGTGTTATAAACAGAAAATAATGGGTTCCCTTTTTAAAAATAAACAGAGACAAACGTGCAGGAAAAATAAATGAACGACTTGCAATCACCTCTGAAATTATTGACAATATTCAATCAGTGAAGGTGTACTGCTGGGAAGATGCTATGGAAAAGATTATTGATAACATAAGACAGTAAGTTACATTTTGATTCTGTCCTATAATTTACATTCATAAGCTATCTAATTTGTAAATTAATTTATTTTATGGAAGCCAGCTATTTTTGTCATGCTATTTAAATCTAATTGACCACAGATTGGTGATAAGTTTTGGGCTGGTCATTTTATGAATTTTTGTCCGCACTCTATGTTGCCGCAACAAAGACTGTATTAAAGCAATTTGAATGACCCAAGCAACTTTCTTGCTGTAATATTAACTCTGTGCAACAAAAATAAACATTAACTTTAGAAATCAGTGAGAAGTTATCAGTGAGAAATAAAGTTTTTTTATTTCCCTTTCCTGCTGCTCAGCTTATCTTCTTTCATCCATTTTCTTTCCTTCCCTACTTTCTCCTTCATCAGTTTTTATTATTTTAATGTTATTTTCATCTAATGCACCCTTCACTTACCTGTTTACTCTGTCCCATGGATCCCATTGTCCACTTTGGAGATGGGACCCTAACCAATAACAGTTGAGCTTTTACAGCCAATTAAAGACTGGAAAGTGCAAAGATTCACCCAGAAGTTTAATTAGTTGTATATGAAACCATAGCCAACTCTCAAATCAAAATGTAAAAGAGTTTTTGTTGTGCCCTGTTGTTTATTATAAATTATCATGAGTTCTATAAAAAGGTGATTATGATGATTCCAGTGTAATGTTTTTTGTGTTCATTCTAATCTGACAGGGTTGAACTAAAGCTGACCAGAAAAGTTGCCTACTGCAGATACTTCAGTAGTTCAGCTTTCTTTTTCTCAGGCTTTTTTGTTGTATTTCTGTCTGTGGTGCCTTATGCTTTCACTCATACCATAAAACTGCGGAGGATATTCACCACCATTTCATACAACATTGTCCTTCGAATGACAGTCACCAGACAATTTCCATCTTCTATACAAACGTGGTATGATTCTTTGGGAGCTATACGTAAAATACAGGTATGTCAGTGGAATAATGCTGGAGAAGGAGATTATAAAATCCTAATGCCTCCAATTAAATGTATATTTTATATCTAATAATTCAGTGCTTAATATTTGGAACTTTATTTGTGGCTTTTACCAGAATAGGATCCAACTGCTCACCAATTACTTATTTGATTATGTGAGCACTATATAAAGGACATTTACATACATTCGTACCTTTTTGTTATAATCTAGCAGAGTCAGGCTAAGTGTTTTTATCAGGCTTCATCTAATCTAGATTTAAGCTACTCTGCTAATTTATAATAGAGCTCCCACCAAGACCAATGGGAAAGATTGTTATGAAAGGAGGTTTGGATTACTGGTCTTGTGAAATTAGATTACATTCTTTGATTAGTCAATCTATGCATCATTGTTCTTTCAAACTATCAGGAAAGAGGTGTTTTCATGCATCCATCTAGATACAAATAACACTGATATGAAACTGTCAATTGCAGCTAGATAAAATGGATGGAAAGCATTTTCTGTGACAACACAAAATGATCTGGTTTCCCAGCTTTTTCACTTATACTTACTGTAGGAAATTCTCCATGCACCTCATTGAAAGATAAAACATGCTTTGCTCCCACTAACCAGACTCCTATCCTAATGTTCGTAATATGTACAGAGCAGACTAATGGGCTGGATTTTATGGGCCCCTCTGAAATGGGGCCAGAGGCCTGGGATGGGACACAAAGAATCCCTACAGGTGGCAGTGGGTGGAGGGCCCGTCGGCAATAAATCTTACTGAGGGCAAGCTACGCTGGCAATGGCCTTCTTGCCAAGAGGCCAAAAGAAGCTCTTAAGTGGCCTATTCATGGCCAAGTAAGGGCCTCTTCCCGCTGCTGCTGGCAACTTACTAGTGGTGGGGGCGGAACTCCGCCACACAGGGAGGCCACATTGTAAAATGAGGCGCTTCTCTGCGGGCGTTTTCAAGGGGATTCCCTCCTCCCTGGGCAATCTGTGGCCCAGGGAGGAGCCCTGCGGGAACCACTTCACGCCCAGGACCCCCTCTCACTGGACTGCACAATCACCCCATCACCCCACCCTTGCTGCGGCTGCCCAAACTGGGCCCGGTGACCCTGCCTCACTTATCTCTTCTCTGGGGTTCCAGCGCTGGGCCTGGGTCTGAGGCTTCTGCAGTACTGACAGTGGCCACTGCTCGCAGTGGTGCTGCTAATACTGCTGAGCTGCCGGCTCTCTGATTGGCTGGTAGCTCATTCAGGCAGGATTCCCATCTTTAAAGAGATGGGGATCCCGACTCATGAAACTTTGATGAAAAAAGACTGCAGGATCACTTCGAGGGTGGGTGGGGGGTGGGGTGGTGGTGGTGATGAGGGGCAGGAAAAGGCAGAGGCAGGGCTCCCCTCCCCCTGCCTTTTCGGCCTGGTGCTGGGAGCCCTGCCTCCGATACAAAATCCAGCCCCATGATGTTCACAATCACTTTGAACAGACAATTAAAGCTACTGTTATACTGCCATTTTCTTTTTGATGCAAAGCTGATTCAGGTGTGTCCTGACACAAAAGTTAAAAAAAATCACATGATCTGAGTCCTAAGAATGCTATGGTCAGAGTTTTAAAACTAAATCTCTAGTAGGTAGTCCCATTGCCATTGGACTATATGGGAACTTCATAAAATTAGTTTTGTGATTTTTGATGTTGTGCTGCAGGTGTCCCTGAATTCTCTCTTATGACATTAAAAATTAGTGAAGTTCTTTGCATGTACCCAAGCTGGCTCTAGTACTGATGGTATAACTACAGTCTAAGGACTACTTTCTGATAGAGCAGTTTGTAAACATAATCACACGCACAACAGAGTAAAGTTCACTTAAAATACATAATAATCAACATTTACTATAATTTAAATTGATGTACAGATTAATACAATCTAACTGTAAATTAACTGAGTTATATTCAAATTATGATTCGAAAGGTCTATAATACTCTGTTGTTGGTTTGTCAAATTCTGATTTTTACAGATGGATCCAAAGAAAGGGCCAACTCAAGCCTGTACCAAATCTCAGGTGTCAACAACCAAGTGTTCAATAATAATTTTGTCTTTCAGGACTTCCTACATAAAGATGAACACAAGTCTGTGGAATACAACCTAACAACAAAAGAGGTTGAGATGGTAAATGTGACAGCATCTTGGGATGAGGTTAGAATTAATTTTCTAATATGTTTGGAATCTTTTGACAATCCATGTACATTTGTGATTATATAAACATTGAGCCAACCAGTTTATGCTTTGAAGCTCATAAATTGATATATTCATTAAGCTGTAGATCTAATTGGAACCCATTCCAATTCACCATTAACAATTTTCCAATGAAGTTATATCCTCTGTGACATAATGAGTAATGTCTGGAATCCAACTAGGACTAGAGAAATAGCATTGTTAGAGGCTCGTCCAAGCACAAACTGTCCCCAGCTCAGTAACCACACCATTGAATATAAAGGACAATAAAACAAACTGGCATTATCACTCATATGAAGAGCCTTTCCCTATCTTCACCCTTACTCACTTATCTTGACCTATTTAACCTCCAGAAACTAAGAGTGAACAAGTTGGCTCAACCCCTTAACTTGCAATGCTCCCAGCATAAGCACATAAAGACCAAGAAACTTTAATGCATTAGTGAACTCGCCACAGATGCCATGAAATCAAAGTATACAATAGCTTCACAAAATGTAAATTTATACTTTTGAGACTCCAATAAATTAAGAAAAAGAAATAACATTTGTTAATAATATTGCTTTACATTGATGCTCGTAGTGGGTACCGTGAATAAATTGACCCAACAAGCAGTTGTCATACCATTCATACACACTACATCAATAGCATTTTAATCAGCCAGATCTGCCTGCTGGATCAGTACTGTATTCCATGAATCAAGCCATACAGCTTCAAGTATGCAGTAACTTGGGGTTGGGAGAAATCTTTCGAGAAAGGTTAGGAGAAATCTGTTAGAGCAGGGTTGTCCAACATACGACCCGTGGGCCAGGATCCGGCCCACCAAACGTTTCCATCTGGCTCACAGATGTAAACTGTTCCTGGGGCCATTCCTCATCCTCACCGTGACTGGGGATTAGAAATTTCCCTTTGTCAGTCCAGCTTATAAACTATTGCGCTGTCAGTTTCACAGGTGACAGCTGCTGTCTCTCACACAGTTGCAGAGAGTGGAACACTCTTTTAAAGTTCTTTTAAAAGTCAATTCTTTTTAAAAAAAGATCATTGTCAGTTTCACAGGTGACAGCTGCTGACATCAGGAATGGCCGTTTCCCAACAGACTCAGGGTTTTCTGGCGGGGGTTTTTTTTTAAAAAGCTGGCCGGAAAACCCAGTTGTTCCCGATGTCAGCAGCTGTCACCTGTGAAACTGACAATAAACCTTTTTGAAAGAGCTGACTTTGAAAAGAACTTTAAAAGAGTGTTCCACTATCTGCAACTGTGTGAGCGAGAGTGGAAGAGAGAGAGAGGTGAAGAGACAGAGTCAGAGGGGGGGGGGGGGGGGGAACAGGGAGAGAGGGGATCATAGAGAGAGAAAGGGGAAACAGAGAGACAGTGAGAGACAGGGGCAGAGAGACAGAGAGGGGGGACACAGAGAGAGAAAGGTGGGGACAGAGACAGAGAGGAGCAGAGTGAAAGAGAGGAGGCAGAGAGACAGAGAGTGGGGCAGTGAGGGGGGCAGAGATTCAGAGCGGGGGACAGAGAGACAGAGAGGGGACCAGAGAGATGGGGGGGACAGAGACAGCGAGAAAGGGGGACAGAGGGGGGAGAGACAGAGAGAGGGAGGAGAGACAGAGAGAGGGGGAGAGACAGAAAGACGGGGGGACAGGGAGACAGGGGGACAGAGAGAGTGGAGAACACTGGAGACACAGGGGGTGGAGGGGTGAGAGAGATACAGACAAAAGGGGGGTGGAGAGGGACAGAGAGAGGAGGGAGAGGGAAACAGAGAGAGGGAGGAGAGGGAGACAGAGAGACAGACAGACAGAGAAGAGAGAGAGACAGAGAGGGGGGCGGGAGAGTCAGAGAGTCATTTACTTACGACACAGAAAGAGGCCATTCTGTCCATCATGCCCATGCTGGCTCTCCACAGAGCTATGCAGTCAGTCCCAATCCCTGGCTCAATCCCCGTAGCCCTGCAGGTCTATTTCTCTCAGGTGGCCATCCAACTTCCTGTTGAAGTCATTGATCATCTCCACTTCCACCATACTTGTGTGCAGCGAGTTCCAGGTCATTACCACCCGCTGCATAAAAAAGTGCTTCCTCATATTCTCCTGCATCTTTTACACAAAATTTTCAATCTGTGTCCCCTAGTCCTAGAGGGGAGGGGGGAGGGAAGAGAGAACGAGACACACACACACACACACACACAGTGCGGGGAGATGAGAAAGAGAGATCAAGGTCTCTCCTGAAAGCTGGACATCTATCCAGAATACTCTGCATCACTACATCAAGTGTGTGGGCAGAGATTGACTACTTATTAAAGCAAAAATAATGGCAGGTATGTCACTAAATCAGTTTTCAATATATTGACGAGAAAGTAAGTCAATAAATTAGTCTTATCATTTAAAGCTTCTTCACCAAAATGCACATTTGTTGTTTTTATTAGTTAGATAAATTTTTAATGCCTTTATCTTTCGAAATTTGCTGACTGACCCTGCGGACTGAGCAAAAATTGCAATGTGGCCCTCCGCCCGAAAAGGTTGGACAACCCTGTGTTAGAGCTTTGTCATACAGTAGTTGATGCAGACATCATTTCATATTTTAAAAGAAGATTAAATAAATGTTTGAAACAGAGGAAGATGCAGAACTATACAAAGCAGTGGGAATAGTTAAGATTTCACAGCAACCACCCACAGAATATCCTTCAGTATTTCTGTGGACATTTTTAGTCCTTCAGATCTGCACTCTGCACAAATAATGTGCATTATGTGGAGGGATATACAACATGATTTACATTTCCACCTTTCCTCTTTATCACCCGAATCAGAAAGGCCACAGGATGTCTAGTGTGAGAAATGCATCATTCACACTGGTGTATTATGAATGGGAAGGTTAGGATCTATAAACCTTATTTGGGCAGAATAAGAGGAGTTTTGCTTTGTATGTGATCCATGCTATTTCTGAGCTGGAACGTGCTGGAATTAAGGGTAAAAAGGGACCATTCTTCAATGGAGAAATAGTAAATGAAGGAATAATTAACATATTTGTTTTTGCATTGCAATGCTTGGAAAAAAAACTATTGGAGGACCTCAAGCAATAACAACCACTTTTTTTTAAACAAACAGGGAATTGGAGAGTTGTTTGAAAAGGTTAAACAGAATGACACTGAGCGTAAGATGGCGAATGGGGACGATGGACTATTTTTCAGTAACTTTTCACTACATGTTACACCTGTCTTGAAAAACATCAGCTTTAAGTTAGGGAAAGGAGAACTGCTGGCTGTAGCTGGATCCACAGGATCTGGAAAAGTAAGTGATTACATCTTTAATAATGCATTCATGTTAGTAACATGCCATTAGAGGTGCCTCTGAAGCTAACAGTAAACACAGAAAATAAGCAAGGCAGTTTCCTTGCACTTGGAAGCAGCACACACTGTTAAATATGCCAGAGTACCTGCTGCTGTGAAGCAGAGATAGCTGAAAACAGAACTGGACACGGTAGGCTGCATTTTACAAGCTTGCTGCCGATATTCAGCACGGCGGCTCATTTAAATGGCTGGCTGGACTGCCCCCACCCCCGTTGAGCTGGAGGGGGTGGGCAGTCTGTCCCCGGCAATGGCGTCAGATGCCAATACCATTTTTAAAGGGCTTTGAGCCCGACATGATAATTTACATTTTTAAAGATATAGGCATTTTAAATTTATGTAGAAAAATTAAATAGTTGATTCATGCCCCTCTCCCAGCCCCCCAACAACCATACAGTTCATTCCTTGCCCTCTCTCCTCCCAAAATGCTTACAGTACTGACCTACCGCCCCCCCCCGCAAAGTTTGTAAACTTTTACCTTCACCCCTTCCCACCATCCCCTCCACCAATCATATTAGTTTGACCCTGCTCCCCATCTGCGCACTGAAATACTTACTTGCTCCCCGCTCCCCACCAGTGTCTCCGAATGGAGATCTGAAGGTGCAAGAGTGCCAGCTACCGCCACCAACATGGCACTGGAACGGATGGCGAGAGTGGATAAGTAATTAATTCATTAATTTAGCTACATTAACATATTTAAATTTGGTCCCGTCACCAAGCGGTGGGGGGCCTGCCACAAGACCTCAACGCCGCCGGCAATATCAGGCCCGGCCTTCCCGGTGTTGAGGCCTATGGAGAGCCTCTCCCGGAGGCATTTTCTGACCCCCCCCCGCCGCCATGACCCCGACGTCGGGGCTGCTGTAAAGTCCAGCCCAGTGGCTGTAAGGCCTCTGCCAACCCATAAGAATAAATTTCAACTGAGCCTTGAGCATTGGAGATTCCCAGTTTATGAGGACAGATTCTACATGTGTGTGATTTTTTTTTATTCATTCGGGGATGTGGGCATCGCTGGCTAGGCCAGCATTTATTGTCCATCCCTAATTGCCCTTGAGAAGGTGGTGGTGAGCTGCCTTCTTGAACAGCTGCAGTCCATGTGGGGTAGGTACACCCACAGTGCTGTTAAGAAGGGAGTTCCAGGATCTTGACCCAGTGACAGTGAAGGAATGGCGATATAGTTCCAAGTCAGGATGGTGTGTGGCTTGGAGGGGAACTTGGAAGTGGTGGTGTTCCCATGGATATTCTGCCCTTGTCCTTCTAGGTGGTAGAGGGCATGCGTTTGGAAGCTACTGTTGAAGGAGCCTTCGTCAGTTGTTGCAGTGCATCTTGTGCATGGTACACACTGCTGCCACTGTGCATTGGTGGTGGAGGGAGTGAATGTTGAAGGTGGTGGATGGGGTGCCAATCAAGCGGGCTGCTTTGTCCTGGAAGGTGTCGAGCTTCTTGAGTGTTGTTGCAGCTGCCGCCATGCAGGCAAGTGGAAGGCATTCCATCACACTCCTGATTGTGCCTTGTGGATGGTGAACAGGCATTGGAGAGTCAGGAGATGAGTTACTCGCCACAGAATTCCCAGCCTCTGACCTGCTCTTGTAGCCACTGCATTTATGTGGCTGGTCCAGTTCAGTTTCTGGTCAATGGTGACTGCCAGGATGTTGATAGTGGGGGATTCAGTGATGGTAATGCCATTGAACATCAAGGGGAGATGGTTAGATTCTCTTTTGTTTGAGATGGTCATTGCCTGGCACTTGTGTGACATGAATGTTACTTGCTACTTATCAACCCAAGCTTGGATGTTGCTGCATATGGGCATGGTATTACAACCGAGGCAGGAGGAGTGCACTGTTTATTCCAGTCCCAATTCTCCACAGGTCCCAAATATATTTCAATTTTCCCACTTACCTATACGGTCAATCATATACTTAATTTTTCCCAGAAAAAAGCACACCAACCAGGTTTCTTTAATAAACAACAGGACTATCAGTTTATTATACAACAAGTCTTATTCAATAATGAAGTAATACATACACACACAAATTGAAATATCAAAGCCCCTTTATCTATCCTTGCCCCTCACACAGACACATAAATACACCAGTTAACCGGAAAAATAAAAGGGATTGTTGTTTACAGCATTGTTACAAAGAGAACAGAAAGAAAGACACTTCAGCAGAATACTTGTCCTTGGTTTTGGTTTGGTGTCCCAAATGCATATAGATGGCTGTCACTGGGATCTTCCTAGAACAGTTCTTTCCAGGCGATGTTGAAGATCAGTTTGGGTAGGCTTTCCAAGAAATCCCGCTACAGAGGCTTCAGATAGGTCTTACAGCAGAAATGCAGCAACAAGGGTTTTCATTTCCCAAACATTCAATACTCAGGGTTTCTTTAAATATACAGGGTTTCTTCAAATACAGTTGGAAATAGGAAATTGACACACTGTATGCAGGGTTTCTTTTCACAAGAGAGACATGAGCTGGGTCTTCTTCTGGCAGGCAAAAACTGTCTGTTGAAATAGTTCAAACTGAAACTAAAAACATTACAGAAGTCAAGTCTCCTGACCTCTATAAATCTTGACCTGTCACTTCTTTGCAAACATGTCAAAACAACTCCTGCTTGGTGATTATCCCAAGCCAAATCCAGGAACCTTCTGGTGACTTCTTTTAAAAATACACAAAGTTCAGCAAATCTTCAAGATTCCAGATGAATCCATATCCATAATTCAACTATAAGTCCTTAAAACATATTTTACAAAAAAATAGAGGCACTTTCATAACAACAGGCTGCTTCAGTATCTGAGGAGTTTCAAATGGTGCTGAACACTGCAATCATCAGTGAACATCCCCACTTATGATGGAGGGAAGGTCATTGATGAAGCAGCTGAAGATGGTTGGGCCTAGGACACTACTTTGAGGAACTCCTGCAGTAATGTCAAGGACTGAGATGATTGACCTCCAACAACCATAACCATCTTCCTTTGTGCTAGGTATGACTCCAACCAGCGGAGAGATTCCCCCGATTCCCATTTACTCCAGTTTTGCTTGAGGTCCTTAATGCCATACTCGGTCAAATGCTGCCTCCATGTCAAGGGCAGACACTCTCACCTCACCTCTGGGGTTCAGCTCTTTTGTTCATGTTTGGACAAAGGCAATAATGAGGTCAGGGGCTGAGTGACCCTGGTGGAACCCAAACTGAGCATCAGTGAGCAGGTTATTGCTGAACAAGTGCCACTGTTGACGATCCCTTTCATCACTTTGCTGATGATCGAGAGTAGACTGATGCGGCGGTAACTGGCCAGGTTGGATTTGTCCTGCTTTTTGTGCACTGGACATACCTGGGCAATTTTCCACATTGCTGGGTAGATGCCAGTGTTGTAGCTGTACTGGAACAGATTGGTTGGGGTGCGGCTAGTTCTGGAGCACAAGTCTTCAGTAATATTGCTGAATTGTTGTCAGGGCCCATAGCCTTTACAGTATCCAGTGCCTTCAGCAGTTTCTGGATATCACATGGAGTGAATCGGATTGGCTGAAGACTGACATCTGTGATGCTGGGGGCCTCAAGAGGAGGCCAAGATGAATCACCCACTTGGCACTTCTGGCTAAAGATGGATGCAAATGCTTCAGCCTTGTCTTTTGCAGTCATGTGCTGGGCTCCCCATCATTAAGGATGGGGATGTTTGTGGAGCCTCCTCCTCCTGTCAGTTGTTTAATTGCCCACTATCATTCACGACTGGATGTGGCAGGACTACAGAGCTTAGATCTGATCCGTTTGTTGCGGGATCGCTTAGCCCTGTCTATTGCATGCTGCTTTTGCTGTTTGGCATGCAAGTGGTCCTGTGCAGGGCTGGGTATGCTGTTGTCACTTTCAGTGCCTAGGTTGATGCCGCATAGTCCATCTGGTTTCATTTCTTAGACTTTATAGAGGTTTGGTACAACTGAGTGACTTGTTAGGCCATTTCAGAGGGCATTTAAGAGTCAACCACATTGCTGTGGGTCTGGAGTCACATGTAGGCCAGACCAGGTCAGGACGGCAGATTTCCTTTCCTAAAGGACATTAATGAACCAGATGGGTTTTTACAACAATCGACAGTGGTTCATGATCACCACTAGACCAGCTTTTTAATTCCAGATTTATGAATTGAATTCAAATTCCACCATCTGCCATGGTGGGATTCAAACCCATGTCCCTAGAGCATTAGCCTAGGGATCTGGATTACTAATCTAGTGACATTATCACAATGACACCTCGTGTGGCTGTGTGCGCGCGCACGCAGGTTTTTCTTTGTGTTTTCAGACATGTATAAGACATGCATCATGGGAATTGTCATTTTCACTCTGCTCCAGTGGAACTACAATACCCAATGTACCCAAGTAACCCTTGGTACATGACAATGAGGTAGAATATGACCAAAGGACTGGAGCTGTTGTTGATAATTATGTGTATGAGAGAGAGATAAGCAACTCAAGAGCTCAAGTTTTTACTCTGCTCCCGTGAATTACAATACTCAGAATGTATTATGACAACCAGGCAAAAAAAAAAACTGATGCATGAGTATTTGCAAAAAATATTGACAACCAACAGGTATCATTTTTCCTGTGTTTTATAGTTTAGGCCATTAAACAAAATATCTGAGCAGAAAAAAATATTTAAATTGAGGCGTTTGTGTCAATAAGGAAACTAATGTTTGCTCACGGGCCTCAGACATTGCAGCTGGTGTTCGTCAATCAGCCGCGTTCAATTGAGGGAAATTCAACAGCGGAATAGCTTCCCTTGGCAGCATTAGACCAATTGTAGTTTCAGTAAGAACTATACCCTAACATAAATATAAGGGAATGAAAATATGTTATATAATCAGGTAACTAAGTGAGAAAAGTGTAGAATGTTTTATTGAGAGAGCAGGGAAGAATTAAAATTAAAATGTGAAGCAAATATTGCAAATTCACAAATGGAGATAAAGTTAAAAAAATTGTGACGAGGCAAACTACTCGGAGCAAGGTGTCTGGAGAGAGAACAACTATGTTATTTGCAACTTAAGTAAATTTTGTACAATTTGTACAATTTTATCACAAAATATCTCTGAAGCTTGTTTCAGTAAGTTGCACATAACTAGAAATTGGTTTGTACCATTCTTTGGGCCGGGTGTCGTGATCCACAACTTTCCTGGCCCGTTACCATGGAGGTAGGCAGCATTTAAATTTGGTGCTTCATCTTCATTCACCTGATTGCAGCCTTGGTCCAAGCAGAGTCTCTACTAACAACTGCCTGAGCGCTCAGCCGGGGACCGAGCAGTGCATACTGATAGTATGTGCTGCAGCCAACCTGCTCTTTTTCAAGGCAGTCTGACCCTCTTAAAGGGAAGCTGCACTGAATCACAGGAGGCTGCTGCTGAATGCTATTGCTGTAATTCTGAAGAAGGAAAATGGAGCACCAGGGCAGAAAATTCCAGGTTAATGAATGCTGTGCTGGCAGCTTTAGTCATGGAGGTGGACAGGAGGAGAGATGCCATGGTTCCTTGGGGTCCAGGAGACCCTCAAGGACCACACTCAGAAGAGAATGGGAGCAAATGGCCAGGGAGGTCAATTCCTGGAGTCTGGACCCAAGGACCTAGCAGCAGTGCCACAAGAAGTCTAATGACCTCCTGCGGGTAGTCAAGGTCAATCAATGCAGCTTCACATGGCATCACCTACCCACCATACCATCAACCTCTCACGCTGCTCACTGCAGCACACTCCAAGCACTCAGCCAGCAGCACCCCCTGGCACTCAGGGCTCCTAATATCCAGATTCTCCACCCCACCCTCACACACATGCCAATGATGCCAGCTTCACACCCACCTCCAGCTGCTTTCACATAACTCTGTGGCAGGTATGTCACCCAGAAACAATGCAACACAATCACTGACATTCTTCCATCTGTCTTGCAGGACAAGGTAGCACATAATAGAAGGGAGCAGAGCAGTGCTGGTGGGGTAGAAGGATGCATCTTCTCAGTCCTACGGGGGAGATGGTTCTCCACATCATGGGGGGCCTGCATTAGATCCCTTTGCAGATGGCGTTGCTGAGAACAGTGACAATAATGGTATGTTCCTGCCATGTACTCCTTCTCAACTTTGAGCTCACCCTCATCCTGCTATCTGGCACGATGAGCAATCTACAGATGGGGTGACCATGGACATCTTGCTTTCCTCCACACCCCCTTCTCTCACCCCAACCTTCCCCTTTCTGATTTCCTGCTTTCAGACACCCAAGAACTATTGCCTGCCCAGCCACAGCACGCCCAGGAGGAGGAGAGCGAGCACAGCACAGCCCTTATGAAGAGGCCCTGTCACTTGACCTGACACTTGCAGCTACTGGCACTTCATATACCTTAGAGGCTTGTATATAGGCAAGATCAGTATGTGGTGAGCCACAGGGCATGACTGGGCTGCAGCCAGGCCAGGGGGAAAGGATGGTTTGTGTGCCAGCTCATCGGAGGGCGAGGTCACAGACAAGTTCTGCTACAGAGGACTCAGATGAGGACCTTGATGGGAGGACATACAGGAGAATGCTGCTGAAGATTCACACTGAGATGCTGTGAGCATTGGCTGGCCTGCCAGGCACCCTAATGTCACTGTCAAGGAGCATGGAGGACTCCAGCTCCAACTTGGCAGAGGACGTCGCGCAGACCTTCCTCTCTCCACAGCTTCTGCTCCATCTACCTGTTGCACTGCTGACCCAGAAGTACTGCAACTGCAGCCCCCATACCTGTTGCAGCCTTCGTGTGGACAACTCATCAAATCCTGTGCCTCACCAAGGAGGATGCAGCAACACTCCCTGCCAAATCCAGGAATTCACAACAACACTTCCAAAAACACTCCACAGTACTTCCAGAGACTTTGCAATAGCAGAAGTTATTCATAGAACATAGAACATAGAACATAGAACAGTACAGCACAGTACAGGCCCTTCGGCCCACGATGTTGTGCTGACCCTTTAACCTACTCTAAGATCAACCTACCTACATACCCTTCAGTCTACTATCATCCATGTACCTATCCAAGAGTCGCTTAAATGTCCCTAATGTATCTGCTTCTACTACCATCGCTGGCAGTGCATTCCACGCACCCACCACTCTCTGTGTAAACTCTCTGACATCTCCCCTAAACCTTCCTCCAATCACCTTAAAATTATGCCCCCTGGTGATAGCCCTTTCCGCCCTGGGAAAAAGTCTCTGGCACAGTGGCGCAGTGGTTAGCACCGCAGCCTCACAGCTCCAGGGACCCGGGTTCGATTCTGGGTACTGCCTGTGTGGAGTTTGCAAGTTCTCCCTGTGTCTGCGTGGGTTTTCTCCGGGTGCTCCGGTTTCCTCCCACAAGCCAAAAGACTTGCAGGTTGGTAGGTAAATTGGCCATTATAAATTGTCACTAGTATAGGTAGGTGGTAGGGAAATATAGGGACAGGTGGGGATGTTTGGTAGGAATATGGGATTAGTGTAGGATTAGTATAAATGGGTGGTTGATGGTCGGCACAGACTCGGTGGGCCGAAGGGCCTGTTTCAGTGCTGTATCTCTAATCTAATCTAATCTATCCACTCTATCTGTGCCTCTCATCATCTTGTACACCTCTATCAAGTCACCTCTCATCCTTCTTCGCTCCAATGAGAAAAGCCCTAGCTCCCTCAACCTTTCTTCATAAGACATGCCCTCCAGTCCAGGCAGCATCCTGGTAAATCTCCTCTGCACCCTCTCTAAAAGCTTCCACATCCTTCCTATAATGAGGCGACCAGAACTGAACACAATATTCCAAGTGTGGTCTAACCAGGGCTTTATAGAGCTGCAGCATAACCTCGCGGCTCTTAAACTCAATCCCCCTGTTAATGAAAGCCAACACCCCATACGCCTTCTTAACAACCCTATCAACTTGGGTGGCAACTTTGAGGGATCTATGGACGTGGACCGCAAGATCCTTCTGTTCCTCCACACTGCCAAGAATCCTTTCTTTAAGCCTGTATTCCGCATTCAAATTAGACCTTCCAAAATGAATCACTTCACACTTTTCCAGGTTGAACTCCATCTGCTACTTTTCAGCCCAGCTCTGCATCCTGTCAATGTCCCGTTGCAACCTACAACAGCCCTCCACACTATCCACAACTCCAGCAACCTTTGTGTCATCGGCAAACTTACTAACCCAGCCTTCCACTTCCTCATCCAAGTCATTTATAAAAATCACAAAGAGCAGAGGTCCCAGAACAGATCCCTGCGGAACACCACTGGTCACCGAGCTCCAGGCTGAATACTTTCCTTCTACTACCACCCTCTGTCTTCTATGGGCCAGCCAATTCTGTATCCAGACAGCCAAATTTCCTTGTATCCCATGCCTCCTTACTTTCTGAATGAGCCTACCATGGGGAACCTTATCAAACGCCTTGCTAAAATCCATATACACCACATCCACTGCTCTTCCTTCATCAATGTGTTTTGTCACATCTTCAAAGAATTCAATAAGGCTTGTGAGGCATGACCTGCCCCTCACAAAGCCATGCTGACTATCTCTAATCAAACTATGCTTTTCCAAATAATCATAAATCCTGTCTCTCAGAATCCTCTCCAATAATTTGCCCACCACTGATTTGCCGCCCACCATGCGATATCTTTAATAAATTTGTTATATTAGAATGTTGGGTGAATTGTTGTAAGTGTTTTGGGTGCATTAAGATTGCAATAGATGTCAGAATTGCACTCCAGACTATCGGTGAACAATACCCAAAGTTTTCTACTACTCTTCTCCCAATATGTGATGATTTTCTAATGCATTCATGTTACAAAACATCATGTTAGTTCTGATTGCCTTACTGTGCTGAGGTGAAAATGCCCAATTATTTTGCTTTGGAATTAGACCATTGGCTCAACTGGTACCTGAATTGAGAAATTACATATCTTATTTCAAGCAATGAGATTTTGTGCAACAGTTCATTAACGATGCCTATTCCTATCCTGTCTTATTTAGAGCTCACTTTTGATGATGATAATGGGAGAATTGGAGCCATCAGAGGGTAAAATTAAACACAGTGGCAGGATCTCCTTCTCACCCCAGGTGCCCTGGATCATGCCTGGAACAATTAAGGAAAACATCATATTCGGACTTTCATATGATGAGTACAGATATACCAGTGTTATCAATGCATGTCAGCTGGAAGAGGTGAGCTTGCCCTTTAGTATTCTTGAATACAACGTAGTTGTGTAAAGACTGCTGTTATTGGCATTAATGTTTTTTTGAAAAATGTTTTTTAATAAGATAATACTGTGACAATCATTAATCCTTTTCTATGAAAATCATCAGGCTTCAAGAAAATGACTGACAACCAGTCTTCACAGAAAATTTGACGAAAAGCAGAATAAAAGCCCATAATTGAATTATACAACATTTATCAGAGAGGCATACAAGTCTATACTGATTGAATAATTCTGAGAACAGCTATTAGCGCTCAACCTTCACGCCTGTGAAATATGACATTTCTTGAATCCTTCAGTTGGTTTACTGTCATGTTGTCACCTCTAGATATAAATTAATCTCTATAATGTCAGTTGAATAAGTCAGTTCATTGTCATTGTTTTTCTTCCTATAGCTTTTATCATAATATTTCTAGTTAAGTGGAAAGTCAGCTTCAAACATTCACTGATTACCAGTTTTACTGTCATTAATTCTTTGAGTGTTCTTTCTTCTATATAGGTAGTATTTCAGTGTCTGCTATAAAATTTCTGTTCTGTAAAATCCCAGTGTCAAAGATATAAACAGAAAATGACTCTCAGATTATAAAGACAAAGTTAACAATGCTTCTCTTATGGTATTGATGTTTTTCCTCTATTCGTTTCCCACCCTTCTACGGGTCTTTGTGCTGGTGGGAGGGTAAGGAGCGTAGATTGCTTCAGTGCTATGAGGGCTGAATTTAGTTGAGCTCTTGGCATCGGGCTCCGTGGTGGGGAGCCTGAAAATTGGAGTGGCAGCAGCCCGCCACAGAGCCTGATGCCGGGAATGCCGGGCCTGATCTTCCCGGCGGTGGGGAAGCTCTGTGGCAGCACATCCGCTGCTCCGCAGTGGGACCCGGATTTGAATATTAAAATCACCTATTTAAATACATTTAAAAGGAAGTTGAGGGATCTTACCGGTAGTTCCGGATCTTCAGAGCAACGTGTGGCACTCCCGCGCCTTCGCTTTCCCATTCAGGGAAAGCTGGCGCCACCGAGGTGGGGAAGGGGGGATCTCTGCATTTGTCGTGAAGTGGGGGGGAGGAAGGGATCAACTCTGCATTGCCAGTTTAGTGGGTGGGGGGTGAGGAAGGGTTGAACTCTACAGAGGTCAGTTGGGGGGGGGGGAGTGGTGAAAGGGGTTAACTCTGTACTTAGTGCATTTGGGATGGAAAGGGGGTAATCATGGCTTTTCTGGTGCAGTTGCGGGGGGGGGGGGGCTTGGATCAAACTATTCTTTGTTGCAGTTGGGGGGAGGTGGGAACGAGGTCAAATTTCATCTGCCTCGGCAGAAACAGGCGGTGTTGCCAAGGCTGCTCCCGCCACGTGATTGCAAGGGACGGGGGATGGTTGGGGGCAGCTGCCCTGCATATTATAATGAGCCGCTGCACGCTAGATCATGGTGGCATGGTGCTGCGTTGCTCGCCACAGGCGGCAGGAAAATACAATCCAGCCCCTAATCTGCACTTCCCACATTACCACCAAGAAGGTGGCTGGACAAAAGGTGGAATGAATTAGGAACTAGTGATTAGGTCACACCATACTTTTGTCCTTAAAGCCTGAAGTTTTCAGAGGAAGGGAAGACTAAGTGATAGGAGGATGTCTACAGTTTCAAAGTCCAGGAAAGTTGAGTTAAGTAGAGGACTGTGCTTGTAGGATGGCATATTTAAAGCTTAGGAGGAGCAAAAAAGGGGCATTATGAGAAGCTATGACCATAGTATCGAGTTGTAGAATCATAGAATGATACATCACAGCAGTCCATTGTACCTGTGCCGGCTCTGTTGTCGGGCTATCCAATTAGTAGTAGTATCAGTAAAAGAAAGATAAAAAGATTGCAATGAAGAGAAAACACAAGAAGTTTTTCTTGTATCCAATCCTGAATCTCCTCAAGTATGCAGCAGTATCCAAGTCTTGGCAGACTTTAGCTGAAAAAGAATTGAGGAAAAATGTGTTTGGTAAAAGGAGGAAACCAAGTTTCAATTTTAGCAATGGGGTAGGTGCAGCAGTTCCAGTTAATGTCCCTAAGACAGTGAGGTCAAGAATGCTGATAGATGAAGGAAAACTGAAGAACCAAAAAAAAAGGCCAAATTTCTCCTCAGAAGAGCAACTTCATCATCATTGGGTCAAAATCCCGGAATTCCTTACCCTACATTATCATTGGAGTACATTCAGCACAAGGGTTGCAGTGGTTCAAGGAGGTCCAGCGCCATCTGTTCAAGGCAAATAGTTATGGGTAATAAATGCAGCTTTAGCCAGCATCAACCATATCCCAAGAACAATTAAAAAAAGACACATTCTCCATAAAGTATTTAACGACTCCTGCTTCCTGACCCGTCTTGGGAAGGGTTAATCTCAAAGCTTGTATTACACCAAAGGCAAACAAAATGATCCCTTATCTAATCCCCACTTACCCACATTACACTTGCAATAAAAAACTCAACAAAACAGTAATTTCCCATCCTCTCCAGCAATTCTGCTCTACACAGGATGTGAAAACTAACCATAACCATATTTACAAGCATAATGGGAGGAGAATCACTTCTAACTGACAAGACTGTCTGAGGTCAATTAATCTGCAGAAAATATGGAACTTCCAATAGGAGAGGGAAGGCGTGTAAGTTGTTGGATGGAGGGGAACTGCTGTTAGGGAGTGCAAAAGAATCGCATTTGTGCTTCACTCTGTTCTTAAAAGAGTAGTAGGTAGGAACTTGTCTTGGGAAATAGTGCAATGTGGACATTATCAAATCAGCCACCTGCTCTATGCCCCACCTGATATACTGTTGCATTGAAGCCAAGTTCCATTGTTTGCAGAGGGAGGAGAGACTGAAGTGTATCACAGGGTTATTAATCCTCCAGGATCGTCTTGAACTCACCTGGAATTAAAGATTAAAGATTACTCAACAACAACATATTGTTGAGTTTTCGTATTGGTTTTTATTCCTGCTTTCATGTGTTCACAAACAACAGCTTTCCAGATACTTTTTCACAAAGAGAGTGGCCTGGATTTTAGCCTGGATGTGAGTTCTGTGCAGGAGGACTGTTATGAGGTCAGGAAACCCAGAAGAATATCCTGCAGAATTTAATAACTGCAGGGCTCTCTTAAGTGGGGTGGCCACCCACAGGTAGCCTGACTGATAGGCTGGAGACCTCTTGGGTGGGGAGCCTGCTTCAAAAGGCCGACACATATGAGGGCAGGTAGGTATATTGGGGGAGTGAGAGAGATCATGGGGGTGTCTGGATCATCGGGGGCTGTTCAGATTGTGGGGTGGGGGGTGGGGTTCCTTATTGCAGGGCTGGGGTTCAGTCGTAGTCCAGGGCATCTGGATCGCTGGGGGTTCCGATGGTGGTCCGGGAGTTGCTGATTGCAGGGAACAGGTCCTATTCTGGTCCGGGAGTGCCCAATCATGGGGGAGGGCCTGATGATGGTCAAGGGGTCTGCTGGTTGTTCGTGGAGCAAGTGATGTTTGCAGGGAGGTCTAATGGTGTTGGGGGTTGGGGAGCAGACTGATTGTGGGCATGTGGGGATTTTACTGGGTAGCTTGTTAGGCCTGGAGGAAATGCTGCTGGTTCCTCCTGGCCCACAAACAGTGTTGTAAAGACACTAACCTCACGGATTCAGCCCATGTCGTCTCATTTAAGCTGTGAGTTTCCCGAGGAGGTTAAAAATAGAATAACTGTTAAAATGAAGGCACACAGCCTCATTATAATATTTAAATGACCAACTTAGATTGGTCACCCTCCCTTTGTTGTACCTTTGTTAAAACAGAAATGGATGGGTTTGAGGTGGGTTTGTTTCCTGTTCCAGATTTTTTGCATTTTAACCTCTGACACAGCCCCAACCCAGGGAGTTAAAATTCAGCCAAGTGTTCCTTTAAAATACATTTATACGCATTCTGCTATTTATTTTGTTCTACACTACCTCTCATTGTTCCATGGCAATCATAAGGGTACATTACAGTGCAAACAATTAAAGACATGAGAGACGAACTTGCCAACATGCGAAACTTCTCTATTCTTATTGCAAAGTCAACATATTGGCACATAGCTCTCCATAGGAAAGCAATAAATAAATTAGATTTGGTACCTCGTTTGGACAATGGAGATTCACTAGCAGGTCCATTCAGAATTTCATCGAAGCAGAATGTCATAGAATCATAGATTGTGGATAAACCTGATAACTACAGGTCAGTCAGCCTAAGATCAGTGGTGAGGAAATTCTTAGAGATAATAGTCCAGGACAAACTTACTTGTCGCTTGGAAAACATGGATTAATAAATGACAGTCAGCCTGGATTCTTTTCTTGTTGGACATGGGCGTCGCTGGCAAGGCCAGCATTTATTGCCCATTCCTAATTGCCTTTGAGAAGGTGGTGTTGAGCTGCCTTCTTGAACCACCACAGTCCATGTGGTTAAGGTACACCAAAAATGCTGTTAGGTAGGGAGTTCCAGATTTCAACCCAGCGACGATGAAGGATGGAGTGTGACTTGGGTAAGAACTTGGAGGTGGGGTGTTCCCATGTACCTGCTGCTCTTGTCTTTCTAAGTGGTGGAGTTTGTAGGCTTGGGAGATTCTGTTGAAGAAGCCTTGGCGAGTTTCTGCAGTGCATCTTGTAGTAGGTACACACTGCAAACACAGTGGTGGAGGGAGTGAATGCTTAACGTAGTGAGTGGTGGATGGGATGCCAATCAAGAGGATTGCTTTGTTCTGGATGGTGATGAGTTTCTTAAGTGCTGTTGGAGCTGCACTCATCCATGCAATTTGAGAGAATTTGAGTTTCTTTTCTCTCTTCAACTTGTTCCACCTGTAGAATGTGTCCAAATTGGATGACAGAGTACAATGGAACACCCAGAGAAATGTTATAAATAGCTGTGTTAATTTATGTATTTATTTACACCATTTTGCAAAGAATTCTGCTAATCTGTTTAGCTATGGGAGGAGATTAGAAGAACTCACACCGAAATTCAGGGTTTTTATTTGTAGCACCATCATAGTTACACAGTGGTGTTGATAGAGTAAGACACAGAGAAAGTACCTCCACTTGTGAGCAAAACCAGAGGCCATAATATAAGATAATCACAAAGAAATCAAATAGATAATTCAGAAGATACCGCAATACCCAGAGAATGGTGAGAATGTGGAGCTCATATGTGAAACAAATACTATGGGCTGAATGTTATTGGCCCCTCGATGCTGCGGGTTGCGGCGCGGGGGCCGGTAAAATTCTGCGGGGAAAGGCCCGCCTAGACCTACGAAGTCAAGAAGGACCCACTGCATATTACCGATGGCGGGGGGACCTCAGTGCAGCCCCCTGCCGCCTGGTGATGGGCCCTTCATCTCCATATGCAGATTGCCAATGAATGTATGCAAAATAACTTACCTGCCATCCCACACAGATTTTACAGCCTCCGTTTGGCCTTTGTGCACCTTCGGAACTCCGCATGGAGTTCCAAGTTGAGAACCTGGTGGGGAGGGGGGAGGAATAAAATTATATTTAATAAAAATCAATTATATTTTCCTTTAAAAATTATAATTATTTGTAAGGGTTTAGAGCCCTTTAAAAATGGTGCCGATGCCGGCGCATGCACGGTGGCGGCAGATGCCGTTGCTGGGGATGCGGCGGCCACCCGCACGAGTCATCGGGGTGGGTGCTCCACCCCCACTATTTAAATGAGCCCCCGCGCGAAATATTGCGGGGGCTCCTCGGCAGCTGCTGAATGTGGGAACCCCACTGAGTTTAAAGGGCGCCAGCGTGCAGCACGGCGCCCGAATAAAATTCAGCCCTATAGATGCGTTTAAGAGAAGGCTAGATTAGCATATGAGGGAGAAGGAAATAAAAGGTTATGCTGATAGAGTTAACTGCGGAAGGATGGGAGGAGGCTTGAGTGGAGCATAAATGCTGGCACTAACTGGTTGGGCTGAATGGCCTGTTTCTGTGTCATATATCCTATGTAATGATTTTACCAGGCCCCGACATTGGGGATCGTGGTGGGAGTGGGTCCGGAAAATACCTCCAGGCAAACCCCGCCATGTGCCTCGACGCCGGGAAGACCCTGCCCCATCTTACTGGCGGCGGTGAGGCCTCGTGGTGGCCCCCCGGGCCGCTTGGCGACAGAAACTTAATTTAAATATTTAAATAAATGGTAATGAATGAATAAATACTTAGCTCGTCGTGACGGCCGTCCCATTCCAATATTCTGGCCGGTTACCCCGAATTCCAGCGCCTTCAGATCCCGGTTTGGAGATCCGAGACGGGACACCGGTGGGGAGGCGGGAGGAGTGAAGTTTTCAGGGCAGGAGAGAGGAGTGGGGAAAACCCCAGCTTTTGGTTGAGGGGATGATGGGAAGGCGTTGAGGGTCAAAGTTAATAAAGTTTGGGGGGGAAAGTTCGGGATCGGAAGAAAGTTTTTTTTGGGAGGGAGAGGGCAATTAATAAAGGGAATAGTCATTAGAGGGGTGGGAGAGGGGATTGAAACTGTGAATTCATTTTTATGTTTAATTTTCTCTCCCCTATCACTTTAAATATTGAAATGATGTAGAAGGGCCCGAAACCCTTTAAAAATGGCACGGCGCCAGCGCGGTAGCACCGGACGCCGTTGCCATGGACGGAGCACCCGCCCCCTCTACGTCATCGGGGTCAGGCGTTCCACCCCCTCCATGTAAATGAGCCGCTGCGCTAAATATCGTGGTGGCTCCGCGGGGAAAATGCGCCCCGCTCATTTTGAAGCTGGACACCGAGATCGGCAGCGAGCTAGAAAAATTCAGCCCTATGTAATTGATTTTCTTGTTGACCACAAGCCAAGACTGATGTACCAGCTAGTGTCAGTGAGTACTGGTAGCTCCATGATAGACTAGCTTTAGAAAATGGTACTGTGTTCAAAGGTGAAGACATTGTTACACTGAAGTCCATGAGATCCTTCAGAAAAGAAATGCAAGACATCTTGGCATTGTACAATGCAAAAGAAAGGCTGGAGGTCCAATGTATTGATTGGTCAGGCATTACTAGAAACAGTCAGAAAGTTGAACAGTGCACAGTGTTTCAAGAATACTAGAAATCATAAACAAAAGAATCAATGATGTTGCCAAATTATGACTAAAATTAAGCAGCAAAACCTTGCAAGGCTCTGAAGGAAGTTGGCACAGTAAGAGTCAATAGAAATGGGCTGTGGAAACCTGCACTTTTCACTAGAAAAGTAGGCACATCAATACCTTACTACGTCAGAACTATTGGTGGAGAATCATATGATCATAACTGAAAGTTGCTCTGAAAATCCAAGCTGAACATTCAGATTCAATGTATAAAATCAAGACATTGCTTGCCTGGGAGCCAGTGTAAGTCAGTGAGCACGGGGTGATAGGTGAGTGGTGTAAGTTAAGATATGGGCAGCAGAGTTTTGGACCTCAAGTTTACAGAATGTAGAATATGGAACACTAGCCAGGAGTGCATTGGAATAGTCAAGTCTAGAAGTAATAAAGGCAAGAATGAGGGTTTTAGCAGCAGATGAGCCGAGACAGGGGTGAAGTCGGGAGATATTATGGAAGGGGAAATAGGTGATCATGTGATCATGCAAATATAAGGTCAGAAGCTCATCTCAGCATCAAATGTGACATCAACATTGCAAACAGACTGGCTTAATCTCAGACTGTTCCCAGGGAGGGGAATGGAGTTGGTAAGCTAAAGAATGGAATTTGGAACAGGGACCAAAAACAATGGCTTCAATCTTCCCAATATTTAATTGGAGGAAATAACTGCTCATGCAGTACTGGATGTTGGATAAGCAGTCTGATAATTTAGCAACAGTGGAGTAGACGAGACAGGTGGTGGTGAGGTAAAGCTTGCTGTTGTCAGTGTGCATGTGAAAACTAATGCTGTGCTTTCGGATGATGTCGTCGAGAGGCAGCATGTAGATGAGAAATAGGAGGGAGCCAAGGATAGATCATTGGGGGACACCAGAGCTAATGGTGCAGGAGCCTGCATATTTAATGTATACCTACATTAATAATAAGCCAAGTCTCTAGTTCGGCACCACAGTGCAATATCAGATCATGGTAATGAGACTGCAGTAACAATGATGCAGACATCCAAAATAACTAAGACATCAATTCCAAATCAATGAAGACTAGACAATGCAAGGTATTCCAAATATGACAGTACATTAAAGCTCAAGTTCTGAGGGAATCACATTATAAAGTTACTTTTCATGCCTACAAATAAAGCTATGATTTGCAAGCTTGCATATTTTGTCAAAAAATAGTCACTTTAGCATAACATAAATGAGAGCTTTATATATTTACAGCAGTGTTTTATTTACAGTCATGCATTGTTAAGATACTTTGAAAAGTTACATCTTTAGCAGGAAGAGAGCTAGATCAAAATAATTGCCTGCCAATTCACTATGAGCCTGCTTCGTGCTATTGGTGCAGACCAATTCCACCCCCAGGAAATTTTCTGCTGATTTCTGGCCAAAACCTAGGTATCGTGTGAATGAGAAGAGTGCCTGGCTATTTGATTGATTGAGATTGGTGCAAGAATGACAATCTGTGCTGCATTGTTTCTGAGACTATCACACATCATGGTTAGCTTATACCAATCCTTCCTGCTACTCGTCACTCTAGATTCCTGTAGAATTTTTAAAATAAGTTTCACTGGACAGGCTAAATTCAAAGGTGGAAGAACTTAGCTTCCATCAAATCTCAAAATAAAATGTTTATGTTAGATTCAGTTTAAGACTAGAAAGTACTATTGGTGATACGACAAAAGCAGGAGTTATGCTGAACCTTTATAAAGCTCTGGTTAGGCCCCAACTAGAGTATTGCATCCAGTTCTGGTCACCACACTTTAGAAAGGATGTGAGGGTCCTTGAGAGGGTGCAGAGGAGATTTACCAAGATGGTTCCAGGGATGGGGGATTTTAGTTACAAGGTTAAGTTGGAAAAGCTGGGGTTGTTCTCCTTGGAGCAAAGGAGTTTGAGGGGAGATTTGATAGAGGTGTACAAGATTAGGACAAGCTTAGATAAATTAGACAAGCAAAAACTATTCCCATTAACTGATGGTACAAGGATCAGGGGACACAGATTGAAGACTTTGGGCAAGAGATGCAGGGGGAATGTGAGGAACAACCTTTTTACCCAGTGAGTGGTAATGACCTGGAACTTGCTGCCCACAAGGGTGGTGGAAGCAGAGACAATCAATGATTTCAAAAGGAAGTTGGATGGGCACTTGAGGAAAGAAACTTGCAGGGCTAAGGGGATTGAGCAGGGGAGTGGGACTGCCTGGATTGCTCAGTAAAGAGCCGGCATGGATTTAATGGGCTGAATGGTCTCCTACTGTACCGTAACTGACTTTTCTGTGAGTCTCTCTATGACTGTAATGGAAGAATGGTTAACACATCCATAGCACTTTCCTCTGTGCACAATTTTAGTTAAGAATTTAGCCTGTTTATTTTAAAAATGTCAATGCCTCAAGAAAAGTAATAAACTCACAAATGCCACAAAAACTTGTTAAATGTTTTCTAATATTGTTAAAATATTGTGCCCTTTAAATATAGGACTAACATGGTGAGAAATATAGACTACAGAAATATAGTCTACAGACTTCTAAAACAACCAATTAGTGTTGAGTTGTGAGGCAGTCAGAAATGTTATGCTTCCCTGGATAATATAACATTTTTCTTCAACTAATTAGCTTTCAACAATTCCTTAAAACGATTAAATATTCTGGGATAATTTTACCCCCAAAGCAAAATGTTATTATGCACAAGTGAAAATAATAATAATGCATATTTACGAAATAAAAATTAACTAATATCATCAGCTGGCAATAAACAGAACATGGAATACCCATTCCAATAAAGCCAAAACAAAGGAGAGCATTTACAATAGGCAGAGTAGCTCAACGAAGGTCACTTTAACCTGCAGCATTCATTTTTGTGATAAACGTATTTAAGTTATATCAGGTATCTTCAGTACCATAAAAGAGCAATTTAAAAATTTAAAACACTGACTCACCACCTTTTGAAATCCAGTTAACAACAATTGCCCTGAAATATATTTATCCATTTCAAATGACTAAAATAATTAAAACACAGTTACAGTATATTAATGAAAACACGGTTCCATTGAAGTAAAATTTCACAAATTGTCCTTAAATTTTATTGCCATGTATTTAATGTTCCTGGTAATGCTTAATTTAGGGGAGATAAACTCTGAAGCAGGGGGAAGGTGAAGGGCAGAGCTTGAAGAAGTCTGCATGATTATAAACAATAATAATGAAGTTGCCCATACTGGAGTTGAACAAACACAGCTACCATATATCTAACGTTGCCAACCTTACACCTCTGCAACTGACCTTGCACAGTTTGGTCAAACACTGATCATTACCTTTGTCAGAATCTGGCATTGGACACTTCTAAACAAGTTACCATCATGACCTTTCACCAATGCTACATTCATGGATGTTTAGTTTTCTCTCTATCACCTTTGCTGATGATGCTGCATTAACATCCCACACTGAAGAGTGTCTGCAGAGACTCATTGACAGGTTTGCGGCTGCCTGCAATGAACTTGGCCTAACCATCAGCCTCAAGAAAATGAACATCATAGGACAGGACGTCAGAAATGCTCCATCCATCAATATCGGCGACCACGCTCTGGAAGCGGTTCAAGAGTTCACCTACCTAGGCTCAACTATCACCAGTAACCTGTCTCTCAATGCAGAAATCAACAAGCGCATGGGAAAGGCTTCCACTGCTATGTCCAGACTGACCAAGAGAGTGTGGGAAAATGGTGCACTGACACGGAACACAAAAGTCCGAGTGTATCAAGTCTGTGTCTTCAGTACCTTGCTCTATGGCAGCGAGGCCTGGACAACATATGTCAGCCAAGAGTGACGTCTCAATTCATTCCATCTTCGTTGCCTCCGGAGAATCCTTGGCATCAGGTGGCAGGACCGTATCTCCAACACAGAAGTCCTCGAGGCGGCCATCATCCCCAGCAAATACACCCGACTGAGTCAGCGGCGCTTGAGATGGCTTGGCCATGTGAGCCGCATGGAAGATGGCAGGATCCCCAAGGACACATTGTACAGCGAGCCCGTCACTGGTATCAAACCCACTGGCCGCTTTAAAGACGTCTGCAAACGCGACATGAAGTCCTGTGACATTGATCACAAGTCGTGGGAGTCAGTTGCCAGTGATCGCCAGAGCTGGCGGACAGCCATAAAGGCGGGGCTAAAGTGTGGCGAGTCGAAGAGTTAGCGGTTGGCAGAAAAAAAGACAGAAGCGCAAGGGGAGAGCCAACTGTGTAACAGCCCCGACAACCAATTTCATCTGCAGCACTTGTGGAAGAGTCTGTCACTCTAGAATAGCCACTCCAGGCGCTGCTTCACAAATCGCTGACCACCTCCAGGTGCTTACCCATTGTCTCTCGAGACAAGGAGACCAAAGAAGAAGAACCTTAGCAGCAACTGACAGCTGGACAATTGACTCTTTGTATAAATTCAAGCTTTCCTAGAAGTCTGCGTTCTCCTGTGTGTTACATGTAACAAAACTGGAAAACCTATTCTTTATGAATATTGCTGAGGGATCTTACCCCATGTCCCTTCTTTATATTAATAGCCTTGTCCATTTATCATCCAACTCTTACCCAATCTTGTTTATGATTGCCCTCAGCATACACCAATGTTGTGCACATTGCATCCCCTCAGTGCTCCTCGTCTTCGCTTTCAGTCTTCTCACTGCAATGGCTGAATAGCTACATCTTGGTCGTCTCCATGCCCTTCAGTGGGGCAATGAAAATTTAAGCTTTTAGAATTCAAGGTGGCAGTTTATTCATCTGTCTTCCACGTCTAACCGACAGCCACCATCACCTAACTGTTAGTGGTTCCATTAGCTATTATTTACCTATCAACATTCTTAGTCTCACTATCATCTCTGACCTTAAGTGGGACTCCTAAACCTTCTCCATTGCTAAAGCAAGATGCTTGGGTTTACTGCTTTGTGTTAAACACTTCTCCTCCCCTCAACATTCCTTAAGATCAAATCCATCCAAAATTTGATCACTGCTCCTTTATTTGAGGAGATGTTCACACCTCCTCTTTCTCACTGCTGACAGGATATAGCAGGCAGCTAGCTTGCTGTTTGTTTGCTGATCCCCCTCTCAGCTTTGTTTTCCAGTGTACTTTGCTTATACTCTTATCAATGCTATTATGATATCAGTGATCCTCTAAAAATTTCTATCTTATACCTTCTCACAAATACTGTCCTACATACTCTGCCTTCCTCCGCACTCCCACTGTGTTGAAATCAGGAGTCTACACATACTCCTACTGTAACTCATTCTTTCCATCATCTCAAAATTTTGGAATGATCTGAGTTTTACATTCCTCCTATAATCTTCAGGCTTTTAAAACCAAAGTTTGGCATCACCAGAATAATAGTTGCCGCTTTCCCTAATCTTTGCTTGTACTCTTTTCAACCCTGGTGGTGTTCTGCACTAAGGGCCTTGGCCTTTCAACTTAGTTTCTCAAAAAAAAAACGTTCATTATGGAAAAAGCTATGATGCAATATAGCCACAGTGTTAATGTGCTTAGCTTTATTGTGAAATGGGACTGGACTGTAACTTTTTAAAATCCTGGGGAACTTTGGATAAAATAAGTAGTCACTCCATGTGACTCTGTCTCAGTTTTGAATTGGGTCCACTTTACAGGAGGCAGAGTCAAGCATGAAATTTTGGTATGTGCAGGCACACAGTAAGAAAACGTGGGTGGCATTACATTACTGCACTCCAAACACAATTACCTGGATACACATGACCTACATCAAAGTGAGAGTCTGAAATTTCTCTATATGTGTGTTTGTACATCTGTATCTCCAGTCACTCAGGTCTAAAACACCTCCAGCCCAGTCTTTGTGAAATATAGTGTTACCATTTTTCTTGTCTGAATTCATGATTTAATTCGTTAACAAATGAGTCATTTAAAATGATCATTTGTGCTTTGCTCTTATTCACAATCCCTGACGTACAACATACTTTTATGGTTGATGGTTTAATTATTGACAATGAAGAACAATGACGCACTCAGAAAATTTTAACTATTGTGGCAATATAATTCACAGAGTTGGGTCCATCAAGCAATAAGCCTGATGTCTAAATTAGGCCTTTATGTTTTCACACCATCTTCTCTTTATCTGTGTTAGTCTTGATCATTGCAAAATAAATTACTTGGCTGCTTAAAATGATTTTATAATTGAAAAGCAAGGTCAATGTATCACTTTTTAAAAAAAAATAGGACTTAATGCTGAAGAATATCACTTGATCAAGTTATAAGAACTAAAATTTAAATGAATGAATATTTAACTTTGAATACAAAGCACACTTCCAATCGTGATCTAATGTGGAAATAAATCAAAGCAATTTAAACATCAATAAAGCAATTTAAAAGGCAATCTATTAAAGAGTGCAAACAGAAAGGCTAGCCAGTAAAGAAAAGCTTTATTTTGCAAAAGAACACAGAAATGAAGATTTTTTGGCAATGGATCCATTCACTGTTATTTCTTGATGTCGTCATCAGTGTGCAACATTTCAAACACATATTAAATTTCTATTCATCTGATATGCCAGTTTTAAGCTTCAGATTTTCAAACAAGTCTCATATTTTTGTTTCTTCTTATTCTAGTCAAAGGTAAAAGTCCATAACTCCTAAATTAGAGGTGTGCTCCACATCCACACAAAGGCCGTAATTTTACGGCCGCCCCCACATGAGCGGGCTGGTGGTGGGGATGGGGCGCAGGAAAATTGAGTTGGAGGTTAGGGGGGGCATTCCCAATGCCTTCCCGCCCCTGCTGCAATTTTACACGGGGCGTCGGTGGAGAGAAACAGCCTGCCTACCCCAGGCCAATCAAGGCCCTTAAGGGCCTCCTCCAGCACCGCTGATATTTTAACAGCAGCTGGCAGGTAGCTCAGGCCCCCAGAACACCGACAGGTAAAACCTGGCGGCCTTCTTGCGGGCTGGGGGGGCCCTCTTGAACGGGCACCCTGTGCCCCACGGAGGGCCCCCCATAGCCCAACTGCCCCCACTGCACAACATTACCCCCTCCCCACAAAACAAAGCACTATTGCCTCGCCGGGGACCAACTGATTGTCCCTGGCGAGGCGCCAAAAACTTACCTTGGTTCTGGGGCCATCATCCCTCATGCTTCTGTTGGCTGGTTGCAGCCCCAGCAGCGGCCACTGCTCCCGGTGACGCTGCTGGGACTGAGAGTTGCCAACCTTCTGATTGACAAGCAGCTCCATTAGGGGGGGCTTCCTGCCTCAGAGAGGTGGAAGTCCCGCCCAATGCCAATTAAGGGCCTGTGGAGAATAAGATCCTGGCTTGGCTCCCCAGGCCCAGTGGAGGCAATTTCGCCCCCGACCATTTGGCCAATAGACAGGGTCACCTGCCAACGTAAGATTCCGGCCAAAATATCTTGTAGCAGTCACACCATGAAGTACTGCACTAGAATTTTCTGTCAAGAAACAGTGAGGCTAATGGCACTCACTGTTATTTATGTGCAAATACACAGCATCTTCAGGGGAGGGGACGGTGCGAGCTTGACTACGAATATCTAAAGGTTTTTGTCTGAGTTGCGCTGCTCCACTATTAGCTTTGTGAAAACGGCATCTTGCTGTCTGACTCAACATTGAAATGCATTGAACAGCATGAAGGTCCTGTATTTGTGCATTAGATATGAACTAAACTCACCACAGAAAGTTACATTTTGTCATTTCAAGTCTAAGTACCTTTTAACAACATAAGTGTTAATTACTGCCATTCAACCTCTAGGCATTGAAAATTAACTGTGACAAATGTAGAGTCTCAGGCTTTCAGGAAATAATTGTTGCTGGAGATTTAAATTTTCTTAACTAAAGCATTTCTTTTTACTTTTTATTGCTGTCCTTTTCCCTCTTTCTCTTAATCCAATCTTTCTTTCCCTCTGTTTATTTCTCTTTCTGCACCTGATTTGACATTGTGTTCACCGACTCTAATTTACACATCCTTCTCAGTTCCTGTGCTGTTAATTTCACAATC
Organism: Heterodontus francisci; assembly: GCF_036365525.1. Lineage (NCBI taxonomy): Eukaryota > Metazoa > Chordata > Chondrichthyes > Heterodontiformes > Heterodontidae > Heterodontus > Heterodontus francisci. The sequence goes on along the minus strand of NC_090388.1, from coordinate 35,881,122 downwards.
CTTCAATCTGATTAGTTAAGGAGATACACAATTGCTTGCCCTGTTCACTCAGGTATCAGATGTTCAGTTTCCCTTGCTGTGCCATTATCAGCTCGCACTTCCAGCAGCTTACAATCAAAAAATTTAAAAACCTAAACATACAAGAGCGGGTTTAACTAATGGTAGATGCCATTAGATACCCTGATATAGCAAATTATGGCCCATTATTATTTTATAGCAATCTGAATGTAACTGATATACATTTTACATTTTTGTACATATGCCCTTTTCTATTTCATCATAGAAACATAGAATCATAGAATTGTACTGCACAGAAGGAGGCTATTCGGTCCATCAAGTCTGTGTGGCTCTTTTGAAGATCAATTCAGTTAGTCCCAATCCCTGGCTCTTTCCCCATATCCCTGTAATTTTTTCTCCTTCTCGTATTTGTCCAATTCCCTTTTGAAAGTTATTATTAAATCTGTTTCCACAACCTTATCAGGCAGTTCATTTCGAATTCTAATCACTTGTTGCGTTTTTCCCTTTCCTGCACTACCTTCTATACTCTGGACAGGAGATTGGACCTTGAACCAGCTGATAAGAGGTTGATGAGAATTGCCGAGAGAAACTTTCCCCCCAATTTTCCCTGCTGCATATCTCACTCCAATGGCACAGCTGAACCTGTGAACACCAAGTGCGGGAAACTCTGAGCATAAATCTACATGCTACTGCACTACATTTATGTTGTACCAACATCCCACTTTGGCCAAATAGTTCATCTTCAATGTTGCTCTGAGGAATTCAACATTGAACTAGATGGAATTCCCATTATTGGCATTTTAGTCAACTGAAAGTAAACACAACAAAACTCTGGTTGCTCAGAACATATCATTGAACTTAACTACTTTCATTACTGCAAAATGAAGATTGCTGACACATTAGCTTTTCACGCTTTTCCCCCCAGGATATCACAGTATTTCCTAACAAGGATAAGACTGTACTTGGAGATGGAGGGATTACTCTCAGTGGAGGTCAACGAGCAAGAATCTCCTTGGCAAGGTTTGTATTACAAATTAACATTGTAACAATATGTTTTAACAAAAGGAAAGTGGTGTGTTTGATTGGGAAGTTCTTTCCACTGAGAAACTCATTGTTCCTGTAAAAGATTATCCTTTTATAACAGTATCCTCTATAGATGATTAATTTTATCAACAAGTAGGATATTGCAGCAGTCTGGTCTTGACGGAAAATTCTCTCATCAGGAGATTGCCTTTCAACTGTGGCTGATTCAGTTAGAATGTTACATAAGGTACATTTTGTTTTGCAGCTGTGGATCATTACTGGCTGATTTCTGGGACAAATTTCAGAATTTAAAAAAAAATCACGTGTTCCTAGGAACTGATATAATAATTTGTATTTGTTTTTACTCTTTATGGCTCCATTTTACAATGTAATTCTCAGGTGCTATTCTACAATTCCCAGTTGAGAAGTTGGGCAGGTCACCCACGACTGACTGGAGCACCTGCATCTTATGCTATAACATTCCTCGGCCCAAGAAAATATTTGTGATTGTTTCTATTAAATACATATTTAGAGTCATAAAAATGAACAGTGGAAAATGGCCACACATGGGTCAAATTTGCTCTATGTATAGTGGACGGGCATGAACTATTGTAAGTCTGTTGCTGCTGCAGTATTAATATTTACTTTTGGCCATTATGTTATTCACACTGCAGCTGACGAGGTTTCAACTTTATACTTACATAACTGTTTCTGTAGTATTCATCTCAGCTAACACAGAGATACAGGAAAGCATTTCACACAGTTCAAATAGCATTGATGCATCAGTAAGATTAACATTACTGAAGTCATTAATGGATGCTAATGTTGTAGTCTTAAAGAACTCTGTAACAATATATTCCCAGATATAGTTTAAAGTCGAGTCTGATGAAGTGGGACAGTTCCTTAATTAATAAAAGTGGCTGAACAGTATTTTTGGTGGTGTTCGGAAAGGTACTGCTGTAGTTTATGAACTAAAATCTATTCAGTCAGTACCAACAGACTGACAACTAATTTCAGATTCCAGAAACAACATAGTAGTGTGTTCCCCAAAATAATCAAAATGATTAATAAGAATTTGTTATTTTGTGCAGTTTCTGATAATCTGTCACCACTACCTTGGGAGCAAATAAAAGGCTTCATTTGAGCAGCTCCTGACAAGCTCGCGTTACGGGTTACAAAGTTAACTTTATTCAGGGAGTCCCCAACCTCACAACTCATTGTTTTTTTAATAAGTAGAACTGGTAGTATGTTTCTTAGTTAACGCTACAAATATTAATAACACATTGGGCTGAATTTTATCAGCGCGCTGTGCTTCGCAGGGGTGCACTGCGAAAGCAGTAGCCTTCCAACACCGAAGTGCCACTGCCAAGCCCCCGCGATATTACATGCGGGGGCTCATTTAAAGAGAGGGCGCGGAGCGGCCGTCCCCATTGATGTAGGGGAGGTGACCGCCATGTCCCCAGCAATGGCGCTTGGTGCCACTGTGCAGGTGCCGACGCCATTTTTAAAGGGCTTCCAGCCCTTAGAGGACATTTAAATGATTAAAGGGACCATTCTTTAATACTTTAAATAAAGCTTTGTCCACACCTGCAATGCCCTCTCCCACCCACCCAACGCACATTCAGTCATTTTTTTTGGCCCATCCCCCCCCCAAAAAAATTAGTTAGCAGTAACGACCTTTACCCCCTGAACTTTATTCCCTTTGACCCTAAACCCCTTCCCAGCATCCCCATACCCAATGAAAAAGGTTTTCCATGCTTTCCCACCGCCCCACCCAACCCCTCCACCGCGCTGAAGTTTACTCCTCCAACCTCCCCACCAGTGTCTCACCTTGGAACTCCATGCGGCCATCCAAAGGCGCATGTATTGCGATCAGCAGCGATAAATTCAGCGTGGGACGGCCAGCGGTGGCAGGTAAGTTCATTTGCATTTAATTACTCATTTAACTATTTAGATGAAGGCTCTGCCACCAAGTGGTGGGAGGCAGGAACCGAGGTCCCCCTGCCACCGGTAATATGCGGCAGGCCCTTCTCGAAGTTGGGGCCGAGGCGGGCCTCCCCCCGCAGGATTTTATGGGCCCCCCACCCCCGCGACCCACATGTCGAGGGCCTGGTACAGTGGTGCTTTGGTTAGCACTGCAGCCTCACAGCTCCAGTGACCCGGGTTCAGTTCTGGGTACTGCCTGTGCGGAGCTTGCAAGTTCTCCGTGTGACCTCGTGGGTTTCCGCCGGGTGCTCCGGTTTCCTCCCGCAGCCAAAGACTTGCAGGTTGATAGGTAAGTTGGCCATTGTAAATTGCCCCTAGTGTAGGTAGGTGGTAGGAGAATTGTGGGGATGTGTTAGGGAATATGGGATTAATGTAGGATTTGGGCGGCACAGTGGCGCAGTGGTTAGCACCGCAGCCTCACAGCTCCAGCGACCCGGGTTCAATTCTGGGTACTGCCTGTGTGGAGTTTGCAAGTTCTCCCTGTGTCTGCGTGGGTTTCCTCCGGGTGCTCCGGTTTCCTCCCACATGCCAAAGACTTGCAGGTTGATAGGTAAATTGGCCATTATAAATTGCCCCTAGTATAGGTAGGTGGTAGGGAAATATAGGGACAGGTGGGGATGTGGTAGGAATATGGGATTAGTGTAGGATTAGTATAAATGGGTGGTTGATGGTCGGCACAGACTCGGTGGGCCGAAGGGCCTGTTTCAGTGCTGTATCGCTCTCTATGACTCTAAAATTCAACTTCCCACCAAAAATGTACAAGGGTTTAGCAGATTGCAGTGTATGTGCACTGCTGACTTAACTTTTCCAAAACATAGCACATACTCAATGTTTTCACTGAACTGTAAATTAAAAGCTAAAACGCATTGTCCATAATAGATGTGATAACTACCCAATAGGTCACTCCTTTCATGTTCTAAGTATTCTACAGACATTTACCCACAGCTGGAAAATCATGAAATACCTATTAGCTGTTGATGCAATTTGCTGCTCATTTCCTGATTTTTGGCATTACAGAGCTTAATATTATGCAGGCCCTCACCTGCCAAGAATGAGTCACATATATTTCACCACATGGCCATTAAATTTTAAAATTGTTGCTGGGGAGAAAAAGAAGGCCTGTTACAAGGGGTTGCCAGCTCCTGGCTGGAATGACATTTTTTTTCATACTAGCAGGCCCCTGCCCCAATGCACAGAAGAGATTTGATCAAACCAGTTGGTCATGTGACCACCTGCTGGCCAACTAGGGGAGTTTTAAATTGGAAAATGGAATTTGAACTCAGAAAGCTGTTTGCTCCTGGACTGAAAAGACCTCTCCTGGCTGGCTCACCACTACCTCTCCTGTCTGCTTCCATCTCTATTTCACAGAACTGAAAACCACTGAAGACATATGAACCCCAAGAGAGAAAAGTCTCCTACAGTAAACAAGGTTTAAGAAGAATACTGGGCCTCAATGAAAATCAAGATGTACCTACAAGCAAGCACTACATTTGCATATATGTATCGCGTATGCATGCTAGTGTGGGGCACAGCATGTATCCGTAAGCATTAACCAAAGTAGAGTTTAAGTTTTAATAAATTTCACTTTTCTTCTTCAAACCTAAGAAAGCCTGTTTGTGCTCATTTCTTTACCTTATAATTGGAAAGTGGTGAACAATGATTCACAAAAGGGGGTGCTCAAAAAGCAGTGTGTTTAAAAATTAAATCCTGTTACAGTAAGACCTGATGAAGGCTGAAAGAGACCCCGAGACACCTTTCTCACCTGGTCGTAACATTAGCTATTGGAACTGGGCTAACTATAAACTAGAAATTTCACCATCAAAATGGAAAAAAAATCTTTTTTTATTGGACAAGTTGTAAGTCTGTGATTGTTCTATCAAAGAAATTCAAAATGGTCTTTTTTAATAACAACGACATTTCCCTGAATTTTTTTATGTGTTAAAATCAGAACCAGTTCTTCCATTTTTATTCTTGGGGAAGAGGAAGAAAGATAATGGCAGTTTCTTACATGTAATGATTAGAGAGGCTGGGCACAAGTTTACACAATGCAAGGCATGTACGTAGTTAATTTAAATGAGAATTATGCAAATCATTGTTATTCACAGGCTTCTATGAATTAAACAGTGCTGTGCAATTTTGTATCTTTGTGTAAGATTATTCTATAACATTAAGCATTAACAAGTTCAAAATTATTTGTCATATTGAAAACATCCTACATTACTAAAAGCATTAAATGTTAAACATAAGATGTGAACATTGGATATTTTACTCAGAATTGTCTAAATTATCCAGCACAAGGATTTGTTTAATAAATTGGATTTACAATCTGGTAATCTGGGATCAATTTCAGTCCAGTCACTTCCTTTCTCTGTGATCACAGTTATGAGTTGTAAGTAAAATGAATATGGGCAGTCTTACATCAGTTCCCATTGAATATGAACACAAGTTTGGCTTAATTGAGTAACCTGATCTTGGAATGGCTGTAAGAATGGCTAGTGTGAGAAATGAAAATGACTTGAAGTATGCAGATCCTGTCTCATGAGACAAGACCATAATTTTCTTGGCAGTGGTAATGGTGGCCAATTAGCAAAAATCTAACAATCCAGCAATATATAATAAGACAACAGATAGGAGTCTGGTTTCCACCATTGGAGAGTACTGTCAGTGCACCCAAAAATATTTGCTCCTCAGGTTTCTGCAAAATGTTTGCAGTTTCATCCTTGGTGAGCAGCTATGTATGATAAGGTTATGACTTTAGCTTTCCCATTTTCATTTAGAATGTGTGTTTAGGACATAAATATAATTAACTCTGCAATTCCCCCAATAGGGGTGGGGCAAAATAGATGAAATGTTCATATGGCATGTTTTAGTACATTTGTTTTTTGTATTTCTGCCAGTGAGCAGAAACAGAATTTATCCTTGCAGAACGATGGTGTGCCATTAAACACATGACACAGCCATATTTATATAAAACATCAGCCTAGTGGCTGGTTTTTCCACCATGCTTGTTGTGTTGACAAATACTATAATATCATTCCTCATAATTTGTTTGCTGACCTTTTTGTCAATCCACAATTGTGTTGAAATTGAGAATACATTGGCATGTCATTCACGTGCCCCAGAATACAGTCAACTGTTTTGACTGTGCCAATCTCAGGTTGGATCAGAGATATACTGTAGATACTCATTTAAAAGTCAATTTCATGTAAAAATCGACCCATGACTTTAGGCCAAAAATTCTTGAATTTTTCCTCTATCTCGTGTAAAAGTCGACATTAACTTTCACAGCGCAGAAAGAACATTCTAATTATCCATCAGTATAAATACCCGAACGTTCAGCTAGGACCCCCACATTTTTTCAATATGACGCCAAGGAAGAAGAACAAATACACAGTGCTGTTTGAATGGCGAGTCGAAGAGACTTAGCAGTTGGCAGGAAAAAAGACAGAAGCGCAAGGGGAGAGCCAACTGTGTAACAGCCCGACAACCAATTTTATCTGTAGCACCTGTGGAAGAGTCTGTCACTCTAGAATTGGCCTTTATAGCCACTCCAGGCCTTGCTTCACAAACCACTGACCACCTCCAGGCGCTTACCCATTGTCTCTCGAGACAAGGAGGCCAAAGAAGAAGAAGAAGTTTAAATTAAAAATCATTGCATGTGCAGAGAAGGCGAATAATTGTGAGACAGCAAGAGAATTCAAAGTATCAGAGAAGAATGTCAGAGATTGGAGAAAGCTTTCCACACAGCTCAGGAAGATGCCAAAGAACAAAAGTGCCAACAGGGGGAAACCTAGCAAGTGGCTGCAATTAGATGATAAAGTTGAAGAATGGGTCAATAAACATCACCAGAATGGATACATAGTTTCCCGTGCATCCATCCGCTCTACGCCCTGTCTCCATGGTGGCTATTATTTTGTTAATAAAGTTCAAAATAATGACTCGTGTAAAAGTTGATGCCCAAATTTTAACCTCAAAAATGCGACTTTTACACTAGTATATACAGTAGACATACAATATGGCTGTAGTTTGCTCAAAAGTTACAAAATGTTCTAAGAAAATAGAACCACCACTGATATCCACGAAACTGCAGTGTGTCTTGAAACAGTACACAAAGAAAATCAAGTATGGATCATTAGAAGTGGAGTAAAATTTATAAGACTGCACAAACGACATTATCAGAAACAAGAATAGGACTAAAGGAATCATTTTACAGTGCATTTCAAAAATATTATCTCTTTGAACAGGTGATTTGAAAACCATACATGTGCAATGAATTGACCCAAGGACACCACCTTATCTGCTATATATACTGGGTCATCAACTGAAAACATATAAAGACTGCTTCTCTGACATGAGGAAGTTAATGCAGCACAGGTGCCAGATGTGCTCTCTTAGCTGAAATGATTGAGGCAAAAGATCAATTTTATTGTGACTCTTCCACATGCAATATTCAATAAACCTCAATGTGAACTCTTACATGAGCTCAGTGCCACACCTCTTAGAACTAAGGCAGTATCTCTTGATCAGTTGTCACTCTAGCTGGTCCTGGAAATTATTGAATAAGGTTACATACATAAAGTTGATTCCAATCGTTTTTATTGAATCCAGTCAATAGCAGAATATTAAGCCAGCACTGCATTTCTCTTCAGGGATTACTTTGTTAGCAAATCTCAAGCTATCAAAATTTTCAATTCAGTATCTTGAAGTTAAAAAACTCAACTGAACCAAAAATGTGTTCATATGATGTATCAAGGCCTTTTAAACACAAGCAGCTATTATTTTGCTAGGTTTTAAAAGACAAAATGATGATAAAAGCAACTAATTCACAGAATAGGTTGTTAAAATACTGACACGAGTTGCCAATTTACCACCAAACTGGCTGCTTCACAGTAATTTCATTTATCTCGAGTCAAATAGGTTCTTCTCATTTTCAAGCCAAGCTATAAAAACATTATTGACTAACCAGTCTATTACTGTTTCTTTCTGTCTATAGAGCACTATATAAAGATGCTGATCTGTATCTACTGGATTCACCTTTCAGTCACCTTGATGTAACTACAGAAAAGGACATATTTGAAAGGTATCCTCCAGAAGTTATATTACTGGTACAAAATTCTCTGTAAATATATTCAATGTTTCCAGTCCTATCTTAAAAACACAATGTAATAGCTATAAATAAATTTAATTTTAATTGAGGTAGGAGCTCTGTTAATGTATCCTTACATAGTGAATGAGATTCAGTGGTATTAATGAGATGTGGCTTCCTTCAGTGGTAGTCCACTTTACACAACTGCAATGAAGTATCTGGCCAATTCATGGGACCAAGAATTCCAATAAGGGCAGTAGATGATAGTTTTATTTGTGAATGGCAATAACTAACCAAACTCTGCTACACAAATAACATACATGATTATTTTAAATTAAACATTTTATTTATTTTATTCAGATCTGTTCATAACTCATTTGCTTGAAAACAGTATATTTCTTGTAAAAGTAGGTACTTGGTTAATCCTTTAAATTGATCATACTAATCACTCAATACCTTCTGAAAGATGGACATGGTGGACTTTAGTAATGACATTACAATAGTTATGGATTGTTTTTGGATCAAGGTTTTCTTTTGAGAGATTATGTTTCAATTAGCCAAGCACAGGATCATGGTTTGGTAGATCTTTAACATATTAGTCATGCAGTAGGTCAGTTTTCATTTCTGTTGCATTTAACTGAAGACTGGTTGTGTTATTAAATAAACAAGGATGAGCTGTGACATTTCACTGATTAGGTCAATTCCAATTGAATTGGATTTCTTTATTCATTTTTGGTTAGTTAATATTCAGTTGGCCTCTTGTTACACCCCATCCTATTCCAGGAAACTGAAGTTATGAAGTTATATATATGATATATATATAACTTCATAATGAAGTTATATATATGATAAATAACAAGTAAAGTTATCCACAAAACTTATTATATGATCAGGAAATAGGAATGAAATAGTCAATTGTAAGATTGTTGGCTACCTAAACTTTAGTGTGTGTATTTTAGCTGGTAAACTGTTAAACCCGCAAACAAATGATACACAATCCATTCACTTTATGTCCAAATGTATCAATAATACTCATAGCACAACATGAAGCTTTCATTATGTGCAATTGCTTATATTTTGATTAATCTTTCAAAAGTTAAATGAGTAATTCTAATTGCTATGATATAAATGGACCAGATTATAATGTATGTTTTTTTTTCAATAGTTGTCTTTGTAAACTGATGGTTAACAAAATCCGAATCCTGGTGACTTCAAAGCTGGAACACTTGAAGAAGGCAGATAAAATTCTGCTCTTGCACGAGGGGCATTGCTATTTCTACGGAACCTTTTCTGAACTTCAGGGTGAAAAGCCTGACTTCAGTTCACAGCTGCTGGGTTCTGAGGGTTTCGACAGCTTTAGTGCTGAAAGAAGAAACTCAATTCTTACTGAAACCCTTCGCCGGTGCTCTGTGTCCTCTGGAGATGGAGCAGGTTTGGGAAACTTCAATGAAACTCGAAAAGCATCATTTAAACAGCCATCAACAGAATTCAATGAGAAAAGGAAATCATCACTGATAGTCAATCCAATAACATCAAACAAAAAATTTTCCCTCATACAAACAGCTATGCCATACCCACAGGCGAATGGTATCGAAGACGTTATCAATGAGCCAAATGAAAGACATTTTTCTCTCATTCCAGAGAATGAACTAGGGGAGCCCACACAGCCCCGCAGTAATATATTCAAAAGTGAGGTTCCATTTCAGGCACACAGACGGAAATCTGTACTGGCACTCATGACTAACTCTTCAACATCTCCGAACAGGATTCATGCACGGCGCAACACTGTACGCAAAATGTCCATGGTTTCTCAAACCAACTATGCTTCTTCGGAGATAGACATTTATTCAAGACGCTTGTCTGAAGATGGAAGTTTTGAAATTAGTGAAGAAATAAATGAAGAGGATCTAAAGGTATGTTAAAACACTCCAACACTGAAAGTTATAATTTGACATTTTCCATGTAATACACTGCAGCCTCCTAATAGTCTTCCAAGAAATACAGCAAAATCTTTAAAATGCACAACAATATAAAAGAAACAAAATCCTCTTGGCTGCGTGAAGAATTGCTATTTTTTTATATTCATTCATGGAATGTGAGCAATGGTGGCGTTTATTGCTTATCCCTAATCACCCTTGATAAGGTGATTGTGAGCCCCTCCTTGAATAAAATGGAATGGCTTGCAAAGCCATTTCAGAGGGCAGTTAAGAATCAGCCACCTTGTTGTGGGTCTGGAGTCAAATATAAGCCAGACAGGGTAAGGACAGCAGATTTCCTTCCCTAAAGATCATTAGTGAGCCAGATTGATTTTATGACAATCTGGTAGTTTCATAGTAACCATTACTGATACTAGATTTTTAGTTCCAGATTTAGTTAATTAATTGAATTTAAATTCCCCAGCTGCTGTCGTAGGATTTGAACGCTTGACTCTGGGGAAAAAAAGAACTGTATTGTTAACATTCCATCAGAAAACAAGTGCTTGAGCTTTACAGGATGCCTGAAATATTCTAACAGGATTTTGTTGTATATTGTTCTGCATTGAATTTTAGTGATTATATTGGGGTGGACATATCAGGAAAACATTTAAAAACAATTCCTGTCCAAAGATATATAGCTATATGGAGCTTATAGGAACTATATTATTTCATTGAACTCAAATTTCTTACATGGACCATTACGGGATACATAGATTTGAATAGAAACAAATGGCTGGATTTTAATAGCGCGCCGCAAATCGCGGTGGCGCGCTTTGAAGTCGGTGGTCTGCCTACGTGGAGCGGCCGCTGCTAAGCCCCCGTGATATTTCGCATGAGGCCTCATTTAAATGGAGGGGACAGAGCCGCCGCCCGATGACGTAGAGAGGGCGCCAGCTCTGTCTCAGGCAACGGTGTCCAGCACCACTGCGCAGACGCCATTTTTAAAGGGCTTCAAGCCCTTCACTTTCATTTACATTTTTAAAAGTGCCGTTTAAATACAAACTGCAGAAATATTTTTATTTATCTTTGATTCCCCCTCCCTGCACCCAGCCCACTGAGTTCTCATTTAACAAGTTGACATTTCCCTGCAAAAATATGCCAAATTTTCACCCCCCCCACCTTCAGAACCTTTGACCTTCAACCCCTTCCTACCATCCCCACAACCTATCGGAGCGGTTTTCCCCGCCGCCACACCCCTCCTGATCTGAAGATTTCACTCCTCCCCCCTCTCCACCAGTGTCACACCTCGGAACTCCAAATGGAGTTCCGAAGGCATGTGAGTTCCGGCCGATGGCAGGAATATCGGCATGGGACAGCCATGTTAATTTGAATGATTTTAACTTAATTTTAATATTAAATGAAACATTTCAGGTCTTTCTGTTTTTAGTTCAGATTTCCAGCATCCATGGTATTTTGCTTTTATTTCAGATTTGAAAAGGATGGCTTATGCCATCTGTGCTGTAAATAAGCAGAATCAATTCAAGTTGCCATAACTATGGAATACTGAATTTATTCCTCAAAGTAAGGCATTGTCTTTATTCTGTAAACATAACAAAGAATTGCAAAGTTGTTGGATTTAGTAATTGACAGGAATAGTACTATACTTATAACTAGTAATATAGAACTGCAATAGTAAGTGTAGCTCTTTTCCTATACATTGGTTCACAAAATATTAATGTTTTCAGGTTTTTTCAACATTTAATGCTTGTTTCAATTTCAGAAACTTTTCTTTGAAATTTCCATGAGTGGCTCTATCACAAGCTTTAGCATTTATTGTACTGATGTAACCTGTATATATTCCAGCGGCAATTTTACAAATATTTATGGCTTACAATTTTGTCTTTTTTGCTGTGATGCTCTGCTAGCTATGTTATTTTAAAACAGATTGATCACAGGGTATCACTACTGCCAGTGGCAATCTTGGCAAGTATATTCTCCTGTGTTGGTTTTACATCGTCACATTTGTGGCAAGCCCCTGGTGATTATTGCAGGATAATGGAACTTTAATTTAAAATGCAAAAAGCTCCCCGATCTTGCTTGTCTAGTCTGATCCCTTTGACTACCTTCTTGCTGTCTGGGGCACATGAGGCATTATCATTTCTGCTAGACTCTTCTGCCTGGATTTTAAAGGCTCTCCAACACCGGAAGTGATTTCCATATTTAAATTAATTTACCTACCTGATTTAATGAAGGTCCTTATTTACTGCACCGATCTTCATTGTGCGGCCAGGAATGTTGCGCCTTTGAATCTCCGTTCGGGGAAACGAAGAGTGATTCCTGTGGGGAGGGGGGAGGAGGAACTTTCCTCAATGTGGAAGTGGGGGGAGCAGGGTCAAACTCCTCGGATTGGTTGGGGGTGGGTAATGGGAAGGGGTAAAGGACAAAGGGTCAGAACCTTGGTTGTGGGGGGTAGTTGGCCATTAAATGACAGTAGGTATTCCAGTGGGGGAAAGGACAGAAATGAATTTAATGCCATTGGGGAGGTGGGGGGAGGGTGTGGTGGTGAGGTGGCAGAAGGCATGGGAAGACCTTTTAATTCATTTAGAAAAATTTACAATAACTGGCCCTTTAAAATGTAACGTGTCATTTGAGGCTCCAAGGCGTCATCGAGGAGGTGGCCGCCCCGGTCATGCTAATGAGCTGCCGCGTTTGGAATCATGGTGGCTCTGCCTCGTGGGCCCCATGAGTGCGGGCTGTATATTTTTCCGCCCGCCGCTTATTTTGGCGGCGGGCTTTTAAAATGCAGCCCAATGTAACTGAGGTGGAGGACAGCAGTGATGAAAATTTATGTCATTTAATTGCAATGTTAACATGTATTAAATAACATGTGACTCACAACTATGTGACAAGAGTAATAACAGATGTGGGGGTAGAGTTTCAGCTTTGATCACAATTGGTGCTTTCAGGGCAAATTGTGCCCAAACTTGTGCCCATTTTGAAAAGTGTTTTTTCCCCCTGATTTTCCATTCAAACGCATTTGCATGTCACGGAGCTCAAAGTCAGGCATGAACCTGTGCAATTGAGCAGCATTTTAAAATGGAATTTTTGAACTAAAATTTTGCTTTAAAAATATTCCTTGATATATTTAAGAGTGATAACTTGGTAAAGTTTGATTAATACAGCTGCAAATGGGTTTATCACAAAAAAAAAGCATTTTCAATCAGTGTATCAATCAATCAGTAACTTGATTTTAAATGACTGAAAATGACTTCTAAAAAATATACAAAACTATTTTCTAGTTAGATTAGGGTACAGTGGTCAAAATCAAAACCTTTTAAAACATACCTATTAGTGTCCTATTAGTGCATCCAAAAGATCCATTTTTGGAGCCTCCTTGAAGGCCTGCAAATGAGCACAAATAGCAGAAACTCCTAATGCTGATTAATGTAGTCTGGGGCCATGGTCAGTTTTGTAGGCAGGGCCAGCCTCTGGTGCAATGTTGTTTAAACCAATGTAGAAGGTGGTGGAAACTCCAGTTTCATAGAACGCAATTTGTGCTTAAGATTCTGTGATCTTTTATGCCAGTATTGGGGAAATTGCACTGAAAAAAAAGCGCTATCGAGTGGAAACTTTGCAAAGGAGAGGTGATTTGCACTTAGGGCGGCACAGTGGCTAGCACCGCAGCCTCACAGCTCCAGCGACCAGGGTTCGGTTCTGGATACTGTCTGTGCAGAGTTTGCAAGTTCTCCCTGTGAGCACGTGGGTTTGCTCCGGTTTCCTCCCACATGCCAAAGACTTGCCAGTTGATAGGTAAAATTGGCCATTGTAAAAAAAAAATTTGCCCCTAGTGTAGGTAGGTGGTAGGAGAATTGAGGGAAGGTGGGGATGTGAGAAGGAAAATGGGATTAATATAGGATTAGTATAAATGGGTGGTTGATGGTCAGCACAGACTCAGTGGGCTGAAGGGCCTGTTTCAGTGCTGTATCACTCTATGATCTGCTGCTCTATGGAATCTGAATGTGTAGCAGTGATTTTCAAGAGGCAAAAAATCCTTCACAGCATTGAGCTTTTTGATATTTCTGCTTAATCAAAGCATTAAATGTAGCTGGCCTTGTCAGAATTTTCACTTTTATTTCTATGTGTGAAGTTATTCTGAGGTGCAAGAAAAAATGAAAAAGAAATCTTTTTTTGTATTCATGAAGATAAGGAATGCCAGTGCTGGAAAAACAGAATATGTTTACATTTCCGGCACCCAGTATCATAAGAAACATAGAATCATAGGAACAGGAGTAGGCCATTCAGTCCCTCGCGCCTGTTCCAACATTCAATAAGATCATAAAAGCAAAATACTGCGGATGCTGGATATCTGAAATAAAAACAGAAAGTGCTGGAAATGCTCAGCAGGTCGGGCAGCTTCTGTGGAGAGAGAAACAGAGTTAACATTTCAGGTCTGTGACCTTTCAGTTCTAACTCAGTTTCTCTCTCCACAGATGCTGCCAGACCTGCTGAGTATTTCCAGCACTTTCTGTTCAATAAGATCATGACTGACCCATACCTTAACTCTATCCACCTGCCTTGGCTCCATAAGGCATTGCTGTACTGGGTAGACACAGATAGATACCAAGTAGCACTCCCTGCACTTTGCCTTAACATAATATGCCTTGATCTACCTTGAATCAGCACCATCACATTCCACTAGGATGAGATTTTCTATTGTGAAATAAAAATACCAATTAGGCGACTGTTTTACGAAAAGTGTAAATCAGTGAAAAATGTTGGAAAACCAAAGTCTTACACATTGTTTATAATAATAAATGACTGGTTCCTCTAACACACCAGTTCAAATTCCTTCTTAACTGTCATTTTACATTTGGGTTTCCCTCTTGGCAAGTTTAATCAGTCTTGGGAAGGTCAAAAGAGAATAGACTAGGCAGGGTGTCCTTTTCACACCATTCAAGCATTCTACTGGCAGGTCAACAAAGAAGTGACATTGACCCATTCGTGAAGAAATTCATGAGACAGATCCTCACATCCTCCAAAGGAGAATATCATGGCTATTAAAAAGCTAATTTTGTGAAGTGATTGGAAACAAGTTTCAAAATATCCTTTAAATGACTTTTTCATTCTCCTCTAATTAATTGTGTAATGTATGTATATCAAAGCTTTAAAAATTGGCAGGGCACTAAAGACCTTATGAGTATTTTCTCAAGGAACCTGCATAAAAAGTGTCAGCTAAGTTCAAAAATGGTTAGACCACTAAAGAGCTTCTATGTTTAGATTTAAGGATGTGGCATACATTTTACTGGGATTGGAATGAACCCTAAATTCAAAAAAGGAATTCTGCAACTTAAATATTGCTGAAATTGAACAACTCAAGTAATCAATTGTTGTTTAAGCATCTCTCTGCTTTGCTTTAGGAATGCTTTGTTGATGAAGAGGAAATCCGTAATGTTACCACCACGTGGAGCACTTACCTCAGATACATTACAACTAATCGCAGCTTGGTCTTTGTCCTCATCCTTTGCCTCGTTATATTTTTAGCAGAGGTAAGGTAATAAGTAGAAATACAGCAGAAATAATGATCTAGTTATCTGTTTAACTTTTCCTTTTTCTACAGTCACACAATATGACTTCCATACATTTAATGAAAAGTAAACACATTTCATGCTTTGTACTAAAGCAATCACTATAAATTGTTATCTTAAAACAACCATATACTAAAAATGCAGAAAAATTGAAAGCAAGAAGTATTTAACAGACCCTTTTGTCGGGGAGGGAGATGGGCCATATATCATTTACATCATAAAGAGCTCATGCACACCTGATGCAGTGATGCATTTTCCACAACTTACATCATTGTGGTATGAGTTTGTAACACAAAAATCTTTTCAAAAAACTTTTTTATGCATTTCTCCTTTAAATAAAGTTAGCACTAGAATTGCTACCCTTTGCATTTTACAAGCTTTACACATCTGGATTTTGTAATAAAATATTATTATTGTTGCAATGCCTTAGAACTTAGATACTGGAATAGCCATTGGGAGGCCAATTCACAAATACTGGATGTAACAATGTTAAAAGAGATTAGATTAATTAACTTAATTATTTTCCAACTAATTACCTGCAGAATCTTTTGAGGCAGAGTAATAAATTTTGACTATCAGGTCTAGATTGGAAGTTAGGAGTCTTATGTCATGATACTATCTGTCTCTCCAGCTAAACATCTACAGGCTGACATTTCCTAGCTCATTATGGGTGGCACAGTGGCGCAGTGGTTAGCACCGCAGCCTCACAGCTCCAGTGACACGGGTTCAATTCTGGGTACTGCCTGTGTGGAGTTTGCAAGTTCTCCCTGTGTCTGCATGGGTTTTCTCCGGGTGCTCCAGTTTCCTCCCACAAGTGAAAAGACTTGCAGGTTGGCAGGTAAATTGGCCATTATAAATTGCCCCTAGTATAGGTAGGTGGTAGGGAAATATAGAGACAGGTGGGGATGTGGTAGGAATATGGGATTAGTGTAGTATTAGTATATATGGGTGGTTGATGGTCAGCACAGACTCGGTGGGCCGAAGGGCCTGTTTTGGTGCTGTATAACTAAACTGAAACTAAATTATTATTCCTCACTGCCAACTCTGATGTTCCCTCTTCACTGAGGCATTTCCCTAGAACTCATTTTATTATTTGTTGGCATTTTTGGCGTTGTTTGACTCATTTCAACAAGTTGTAGATGAGAAGTTATTGGATCAACACCTTTGAAATGCTACCTTCCACAAATGACCTTCAAGTTTTGCTCCACATTTAGTTAATGCCTTTAATGCAGACATAAATGAAGTCCAGCAACAAACCAATACAAAGCCCTGAAATATTCAAACAAAGTAGAGGCGGTATCTTCTTAATTTACTAACAAAAAAGGAACAGTCACATTTAGAAACCTTGAAACTTTCTGAAAGTGAAATAGACAATCATTTCACCAGTTTCAGGAAAAATAATCCTAATATATTTTCCCAGCTTATATTTATATAGTGCCTTTAATTATATTAAAATACCCCAAAGTGCTTTACTGGAGTGTTATAAAGCAAAATTAGACACTGTTATAGATAAGAAGATATTAGGGCAGATGACCAAAAACTTGGTCAAAGAGGTTGGTTTTAAGGAATTTCTTAAAGGAGGAAGGAGAGGCGGTGAGGTGTTGGGAGGGAATTCCGGAGCATAGGGCCCAGGCAGCTGAAGGCAAGTCCACCATTGGTGGAGCAATTAAAATCGGGGATATTCAAGAGACCAGAAGCAACTGAGCGCAAATATCTCAGAGGGTTGTGGGGCTGGAAGAGATTGCATAAATAGGGAGGTTTGAGGCCATGGAGGGATTTGAAAACAACAATGAAAATTTCAAACTCAAGACATTGCTTGACTGTGAACCAATTTAGATCAGGGGTGACTTGAGCACAAAAGTAGGACATGAGCAGCAGAGTTTGGGATGACCTCAAAATGACAATAAAATATATTTGGATTTCCTCCATTCTTGTTATTTTGAACATCTTTCTAAAATGTAACTTTATTGGTTTCTTCCAGCTCCCACCATTCACACAGGGCATGCCTTCACAGGGGTTGAAACATTTTAAGCTTGTGCCGGGGACCCTCTTGACTGGAGAGTCTAAAACAATCCCGGCAGCAAGCCAAGAAGAAGATCAAGCCAAATTTAAAATTTTTTATGCACTCACCAAGCAGATCTTTGGACTTTGGAGCCTTCTTATTGCTTCTTTCCAGCTGCAGTCAGAAGGCCCTGAGGCCACAGCCAGGCTCTCAGGCCTGCAATTTTGCTTTGATGTCTTCCTCCTTCTGCTGGCAGGATCATGTTAATGATCAAGGGTGAGGATAATTAGGAAAATCCACCCATTGGGCTGAATTTTAATGAAAAAAAATGGGTAGGTTTGGGTAGGGGTGGGGGTGGGGGGACAAAGTCTCAGAAATCAGAAATCTGTTTCCCCCAACACAAATCTGCCTCCAACCACCACCCCCCCCCCACATTTCTGCCTTTAACTGAGGCAAGAAGGTGGGGTGGGGGGCGGCGACCAATCCGATCCAAGGAGAGGGGTTGTAACTTTAAATATGGTAATGATACTGTTGTCGGCTGGGTTTTCCGAGCATCGAGAAACCTGGCAGCTTCATCAAGGTGAGAACTTGGATACGGATTCAGGAGGTAACAGCCTTCACACTTAACTTCAGAATCAAGGTGTCTGCCTGAGGAGCCTCCACGGTTGAGGCACACTCCCCCACCTCTCCAGGATCCCCTTCCCTCCAAGGCCTTTGACATTTTCCTGCCCTCACTAGGCCTCAATCAGTCCCCCACCACCATCCCCACAGCCCCAATTTCTCCACGCACCCCACCCCCCACCCCAGCACTACTGGCCCTGATACCTCTCTTACCCCGAGGTCTCTGATCCCCTCCAACACAAGGCCCCTGACCTCCCAACCTCTCCCAGGATCAGCAACCCAACAATCGCTCCCCTCCCCATTGCCCCCTCTCTATGACTTGTGCCTTGGCCATTCTCCCTGCCCCCTTCCCCGATCAACCCCACCTTGGTTGACCACCCCTCACTCCGATTGACTCCCCCAACAATCGACCCCCTCCACCCGCCTCAGCTCGACCCCCCCCCCCACCACCAACTCCCAGTCAACCATTTCCACTCTCGCCCCCCCCAATCAATGCCCACACCCCCACCCCATCCCAGATCGACACCGCATTCCCAGCGCAGACTTACCTGGTACTGTGGTTGTCAGAGATGGGTCTCCTCCCAACTGAAGTTCCAGCTGTCAATCTGGCTGGGCCTCTGGGCAGAGAACTAATCTGTGATGCCAGAAACATGCTTGGAGTTAAAGTTCCACAGCTTATGAGGGAATTCCAAAATCTGGGATCCCCCCAACCTTCTGACCAACCCACTGCCTGCCAGTCAGATCAGTAAAAATTCTGCCCATTGTGTTTCAAAATGACACAAAACTCTAAGGAGTCTTGTTTTATAAAATTCATACAAAATCAACTATTGCTTTGATGCTGCCACATGAAGCATTTCAAATAATTGTTTACACCAGCTTTTGAACCTGCTTTGTGGCAAGATTGAGGAATGTAGCTGTATGTAGTTTTATTATTAAGATTCTGTTGATCAGCCAAACAGGAATAAAGTGAATGGTTTAAAGTAGACTGAACATTGCTTATACATGGAATTCTGTTTCCAGTGGCATTCCACAGGGCTCGGTGTTGGATCCCTTGCTTTTTGTGGTATATATTAATAATTTGGACTTAAATGTGGGAGGCATGATTTGGAAATTAGCTGATGACACAAAAAATGTGTAGTTGATAGTGAAGAGGATAGCCATAGACTCCAGAATGATATCAAAGGTTTGGTTGAGTGTGCGGAAAAGTGGCAAATGGAATTCAATCCAGAGAAGTGTGAGGTAATGCATTGGGGAGGGCAAATAAAGTGAGGGAATACACAATAAACGGGAGGATATTGAGAGGGGTAGAAGAAGCGAGAGATGTTGGAGTGCATGTCCACAGGTCCCTGAAGGTGGCAGGACAGGTAGATAAAGTGGTGAAGAAGGCATATGGAATGCTTTCCTTTATTGGCCGAGGTATAGAATCAGGGATTCTATACAAAAGCAGGGATGTAATGCTGGAACTGTATAAAACGTTAGTTAGGCCACAGCTGGAGTATTGCATACAGTTCTGGTCGCCACATTACAGGAAGGACATAATTGCTCTGGAGAGAGTACAGAGGAGATTTGCAAGATTGATGCCAGGGCGTGAAATTGCAGCTATGAGGAAAGATTGGATAGGCTTGTGTTGTTTTCCTTAGAACAGAGGAGGCTGAGGGGTGACTTAATTTAGGTGTACAAAATTATGAGGGGCCTAGATCGGAGAGGTCAATTACCAGGGGGCACAGATTTAAGATGATTGGTAGAAGGATTAGAGGGGACATGAGGAAAAACTTTTTCACCCAGAGAGTGGTGGGTGTCTGGAATTCGCTGCCAGGAATGGTGGTGGAGGCAGAAACCCTCAATTCTTTTAAAAGGTACTTGGGCATGCACCTGAAGTGCTGTAACCTGCCAGGCTATGGACCAGGTGCTGGAAGGTGAGATTAGATTGGGCAGCTAGTTTTTCGGCCGACACGGACAGGACGAGCTAAATGGCCTCCTTCTGTGCCGTAATTTTCCTATTGTTCTATGGTTCTACAGCGCAGAAACAGGCCACCAGGTTTATGCCAGTGTTTATGATCCACCTTACTTCATCTCAGTCTATCAATATACCTTTCTATTCATTTCTCCCTTATGTACTTACGAGCTCCCCTTTAAATGGATCTATGCTGTAAGATGCAGCGCCCACAACTCTTCCAAAATGAAGCTGGTAATTTTTCACAGGAAAAGGAAAACAAAGGGCTGGATTTTATGACCTCGCTGCCGATGTCGGCACCGAGCTCAAAAAATGGTGGTCCGCCCGTGCAGCCTGCATACAGCAGCACATTTAAATAGCAGAGGCAGCTCCCCCACCCCCAATCACGTGGAGGGGGCAGGCTGTCCATCCATGGCAATGGTGTCAGCTGTTTGTGCACAGGCGCTGGTGCCATTTTTAAAGGGCTGCTGCCCAATTTAAATTTTTAAAGTCCTACCCCGCAAAATTAAATAAATAAATTTCTAACACCCCTTTGAAACCCCCCCAATAACAATTACAATAGCTACTTGCCCTTTCCCTCCCCCAAAACACTTAACTTTTACATCTGACCTTCCCCCCACAAACTGTACAAAGTTTAAGGTTCAACTCTTTCAACCCTTCCCACCATCCCCTACACCCGTTATGTGTATTTGACCCCGTCCCCCAACCCCGCACTGAAAATCTTACCTCCTTCCCCCTACCCACCGGTGTGGCACCTCGTTTCCCCGGACAGGGATCTGAAGGCATGGGAGTGCCATCCGCCATGCCGAAGATCGTGGCCGGCCCTCAAGATCTGGAGCAGCAGCTGAGATCCTCGTGGATAGCACGTACAGGGAGGTGGTCACAACGCTGTTAAAGACTGCTCAGGCAGAAAGGGAATGGGTGACCGCCAGGCAGAATAGAAGAACTAGGCGGGTAGTGCAGGAGTGCCCTGGGTCCATCTCCCTCTCTAACAGATTTTCCACTTTGGATACTGTTGGGGGAGATGGCTTCTCAGAGCAATGCAGCAACAGCCAAGTCTGTGGCACCATGGGTGGCTCTGCTGCATAGGAGGAGAGGAAAAAGGATTGGAGATCTATAGTGATAGGGGATTCTATTGTAAGGGGTACAGATAGGTGTTTCTGTGGCTGCAAATGTGACTCCAGGATGGTATGTTGCCTCCCTGGTGCTCGGGTCAAGGATGTCACGGAGCAGCTGCAGGACATTCTGAAGCGGGAGGATGATCAGTCACTTGGAGAAGCAGGGATTAATCAAGAATAAACAGCATGGCTTTGTCAGGGGGAGATCACGTCTAACAAATATGATTGAATTTTTCGAGGAGGTGACTAGGTGTGTAGATGAGGGTAAAGCAGTTGATGTAGTCTACATGGACTTCAGTAAGGTTTTTGATAAGGTCCCGCATGTGAGATTGGTTAAGAAGGTAAGAATCCATGGGATCCAGGGCAATTTGGCAAATTGGATTCAAAGTTGGCTTAGTGGCAGGAAGCAGAGGGTGATGGTCGAAGGTTGTTTTTGTGATTGGAAGCCTGTGACCAGTGGTGTACCTCAGGGATCGGTGCTGGGACCCTTGCTGTTTGTAATGCATATTAATGATTTAGACGTGAATATAGGAGGTATGATCAGTAAGTTCGCAGATGACTGGAAAATTGGTGGTGTTGTAAATAGTGAGGAGGAAAGCCTTAGATTACAGGATGATATAGATGGGCTGGTAAGATGGGCAGAGCAGTGGCAAACGGAATTTAATCCTGGGAAGTGTGAGATGATGCATTTTGAGACGACTAACAAGCCGACCGAATATACAATGGATGGTAGGACCCTAGGGAGTACAGAGGGTCAGTGAGACCTTGGTGTACTGGTCCATAGATCACTGAAGGCAGCAGCACAGGTAGATAAGGTGGTTAGGAAGGCATATGGGATAGTTGTTTTTATTAGCTGAGGCATAGAATATAAGAGCAGGGAGGTTATGATGGAGCTGTATAAAATGCTAGTTAGGCCACAGCTGGAGTACTGTGTACAGTTCTGGTCACCACATTATAGGAAGGATGTGATTGCACTGGAGAGGGTGCAGAGGAGATTCACCAGGATGTTGCCTGGGCTGGAACATTTCATCTATGACGAGAGACTGGATAGGCTGGGGTTGTTTTCGTCAGACCAGAAAATGCTGAGGGGGGACCTGATTGATGTATCCAAAATTATGAAGGGTGTAGATAGGGTGGATAGGAAGGGGTCAATAACCAGGGGCATAGATTTAAGGTAAGGGGCAAGAGGTTTAGAGGGGATTTGAGGAAAACTTTTTCACCCAGTTGGTGGTTGGAATCTGGAACACACTGCCTGAGGGGTGGTAGAGGCAGGAACCCTCACAACATTTAAGAAGCATTTAGATGAGCACTTGAAACGCCATAGCATACAAGGCTATGGGCCAAGTGCTGGAAAATGGGATTAGAATTGATAGGTGCTTGATGGCCGGCACGGATATGATTGGCCAAAGCGCCCGTTTCTGTGCTGTATAACTCTATGACTCTAAGATCTCAGGTAACTGTATTTAAATGTATTTATTTTATTAATTTGAATATTTAAATCGTGGTCCTGTCACCCAGCGGTGGGGGGGCTGGTGGTGAGGGGTGGCCGCCACTTGGCCTCGCCACCGCCAGGAGGATTGGGCTGAGCCCTCCAGGCATCGAGGTCCATGGTGAGCCACATCTGGAGCCATCTTCAAGCCCTTCCTGCCACGGAACCCACTATCCAGGGCAGGTGGGTAAGGTTAAAATCGTCCCACAGAAATTGTGCACTCTTAAAAACTGGATATAGGAGTCTGAGTGGACTAAATTCAGTATCCCATATCTATCAGTGCCCTTTAGTAAGATATAAAATTATTTTTTAATTTAGCTAATTTATGCAATTCAATCTGGTTTGTGTGAGTATTATATTTTTATACAAAGTCTTCAATACACTTATTGCCAGCAAAATCTTGAAGTGATTTAGATGTATGTGCCAAATTTCCTGGAGGAGCCTGGCATCTGAAAAGGAGGCAGGACCAGCAGGATGGCATTATTTACGAAATTCACAATGGTCTCATTCCTCCTGTGCACCAAACACACTAAATGGCTGAAAGATACCAACATCCAGTTGACCAGAACAGAGTACATGGGGCCCATTGATGTGTTGAATTTTCCATTCATAACTTGGAACCCATCAGATGAAAAATGCCAACTTAAGTGATATTAGCCCTCTAATAAAAGAGGATAATTTCAACCCTAATCAGATGTTTGAAGGCTGTCCTGCCAACTTTGCAGGGAAATTTTGCCTGCCACCTGGCACCCAAGTGGTGCCAATACCTCCACAGGTGCCTGCCTGTTTTAGGAAAATGGTGTAAATCTGGCAACTCCAATGGGGTCATGCTGTCATCTCACTTGTGAGCATGATTCCCACTCTGCCAAGTTATGGCAGTGGAGCAGGGTAGGGAATTTTTGGCTCTCTGATCTTTTAGAAATCAATGGTTGAAAATCAAGTAGATTCTGCACCAGGTGGGTGATTTGTGCTGCCAGTTTGCCATCCTGCTGGTGAAATTAAGAATGACTTCTAGTGCCTTTAATCATTTCTCCTCACTTTTCCCTCTTCCTCAACTTCTTGTAAAATGCCTAGTGTTGGCTTGTTACATCAAAGTTTAGTGTTGGCGTTGAGTGCACATGAGATACTCTCTCAAAAAAGATAGAGCTGGAATGCCTTCCCACACTTCTAAGCAACTGTTTGGGAGTAATGAAGGTAGAACGCCATTTAGATGCTTTCCTGATTTCATTAATGGCAGATGTTGTATGAGGCTGGGCGACTTCAAATACTGACAGAAAATAACAAGCAAAATATCATCTTTTGCATATACCTCATTCATTAAAGAAGATTATTAATTGCTGGCTATTAATTACAATGTATGTAACACTGATAACCATGCCCATTCTTACATCAATTTAATAATTAAAATTTAAGTGCTTTTGTTACTTGGGCTAAAAAAGTAAATAAATAATTTAATATGCACTTCCTCATATCTTATAGTATCAGAGAACTGTGAAACATTGCATCTCTGTCACTCTTAATTAATGAATTGCATGACACAAATACTGTGCTCTGGGATCAATGAATAAAATAAGAAGTTCCTGGCAATTAACAAAATGAGACCTTTCAAGTCCTTTCCTAAAATAACATGACAGGAATTCCTCCTGTTCTAACACTATGTCAGTAAATTGGGTATGAAGTATTTTATTCTGAAAAGCTTGTTGACAATAGATCATGCTCTCAGTCTTAAGCATTAAGAACAGATTAGTTGGACCAAGAACACAACGATAATAGTTCTTCATTCCACTGTTGACATTATTTGTGAGGAACAGCGTAGCAACAGCATGAACCACTAGTTGTAACCAAACTGTTCTTCAACGATAACAATGAGAAGTGAAGGGAAGAATTCTGTCAGGATTGTCTGCTCCACCTACATAAGGAGTACGACTTTTCAAAGGCTGAAATCTCATCCCATTCATTATTAAGAGACCTATTAATGCTTGAATTGGTTCATTGGTTCACTACTGTCATGCAGTTACTATCTGCATGCCTCTTTGGACTTGGTGCCAAAGACCCATCGATTTCAATATTATCACACATTTGAGCTAAGAGACCTGTTAGGACCGAGGGGGGAGGAGTGTGCTGTCTTTCTCTAGTTCCACTTCTCCACAGCTCACAATATATATTTAGATGTTTACCCAGTTACCAATAGGGCCAATTACATACTTTATTTTTATTTCGTAATAAAATCCACCAAGTAGGTTTCTTTAATAAACAACAAAATTATTAATTTATGATGAAACAAGATTTACTCAGTAAAGATGCAAAGCACTAACACACAGACTGAAATATGAAAGTTCCCTTTTAGATTATTCCAACACACACAAACACACCAGTTAAAGAAAAAATAAAGAAGTTTTCTCCGCAGAAAAAAAAACTTTGTCCAAATACTTGTTAATTCTTGAAGGAAAAGGAGAAGATATGGAATGATATATGGATGTCACTGGGATTTGTTTGGAGCAGTTCTCTTCAGGCAATGTTGAGGATTACTCTGACAAACCTGACAGGAGAAATGCTACATCAGGGGTTTCAGTCCACACGCTCGATTCTCAGGGTTTCTCAGAGAGGTGGAGAACAGATGAGCTGGTGTCTTCTCTCTTAGCAGGCTGACCCCCCAACTGACTCTAATCAATATCCAAAATGAAACCAATTCTTGATCACCATAAATCTTAACATGTCACTTCTCTGTAAACAACTCACCTAGTCACCAAGGCTCTTGCTGTTTATTTAACTTAAGGCAGGTGACATCCAGTAAGGGTTTGTTTTTAAACAAAGTTCCCCAAGTCATTCCAGTAACCTTTCTTTAAAAAAAAATCAAAGTCCAGCATCTAGGGTATCTCTTCAGTCCCAAATGAATGCATCTCCATTATCTTCAAACATGAGTCCTCAAAAAATTTTTTTAAATGGAAGCACTTTCATAACAGGCCCAAGGATTGATGGCAATTGAACCTCGGCTTTATCAGTAAGGCAGTGCTTGCATTGGCAGCTCACTCGAAAGAAAACATCAATGTCAGGCTGCCTGTCATAGCCCTCAGCTAAGTCCCAGGGGGAAGAGCTGGAGTGGACTATTGGGGGTGGGGGTAGCAGGGGCAGGGGATGGGTGCAATCATGACTCCTGCAGTCGTGGGAGACTGAAGAATTCTGTGTAGGGCAGGCCCTGACACTTGTGCCACTCATTGACAGCAAATTTCTTAAAGGGGTCCTCAACAGGCATTAGGTCCCTAATTTACATATTCAAGGAACCTAACACCTGTTTTAATGCCTCAGGTTTGGGTCCCACGAATTCAGCAGTGAGACCAACAATTGCGCAGACTGGTCGTGCATTTAACAGCGAAACTGCAATGCTTTGCTCCTGAAATGTTTGTGCAACGCATACTAATTTCTACCCTTATGTCTACAATTTTAGTGATTTTTTTTTTACAAAGAAATTGTACTGGTGAATTATGTATTTTTTCCTATACTATGAATGTAAATGGGTGTATTTTTACCTGTAATTGCTAATACACTAGTAAGTTGAAGAGGGGAAGGAGGTGCTCCTTTCTTCTACCTTTTCAGCCTCCAGTAGTTGGTCAGTTTTTCTTTCTTTGCCTCCAAGCTAGGAGAGTGAAACTTAACTTGTAAGCCGATTGTTCAGTGAGTATCCACTGTAAGGGACTGTGTGTAAATAGCTGCATAAAAAGTGTAAAAGTTTTAAATAACCCTTAACTACATTGAGGAAAAGGAGCTGATTGGTGAGTGAGGGTCTGTAATTCTACATTCTACTCGCAACTAGTTTAGAAGTGAGGTTAAGGTAGGGCTGGGCAGCTCGGCCAAGTGGAATGTGCCTCCTGTGGTATGTGGGAAGTAGTGGATGCTTCAAGTGGCTTTGATGAAGTGTCACCAGCTGCAGAAACTTGAGCTCCGGGTTTCAGAAATCGAGCGGTGGCTGGAGTCACTGTGTTGCATCCGCGAGGCTGAGAACTACGTGGAAAGCACGTTTAGGGAGGTGGTCACACCGCAGGTTAGGAGGGTGCAGGCAGAGAGGGAATGGGTGACCACCAGATAGTCTAGGAGACCCAGGCAGGTAGTGCTGGAGTCCTCTGAGGCTATCTCGCTCACGAACCAGTTCTCCATTTTGGATGCTGGTGAGGGTGATGGCTCCTCAGAAGTGTGCAGCAACAACCAAGTTTTGGGCACCATGGGTGGCTCAGCTACACGGCGGGAAGGAAGAAGAGTGGAAGAGAAATAGCGGTAGCAGTTTTGGTAGTTAGGGGAACAGATAGGCATTTCTGCGGCCATAGATGTGACTCCAGGATCGTATATTGCCTCCCTGGTGCCAGACTTAAGGATGTCACAGAGCAGCTGCAGGATATTTTTAAGGAGGCAGGTGAACAGCCAGAGGTCATGGTTCGCATTGGTATCAACGACGTAGGTAGAAAGAGGGATGAGGTCCTGAAAGCAGATTTTAGGGAGCTAGGTAAGACATTAAAAAGTAGGACCTCAGAGATAGTAATCTCTGGATTATTCCCAGTGCCACACACTAGTGAGCATAGAAATAGGAGGTTAGAGCTGGTGTATGCATGGCTGGAGCGCTGGTGTAGGAGGGAGGTCTTTAGATCCCTGGGGCATTGAGACAAGCTCTGGGGGAGGCGGGACCTTTACTAGCCAGATGGTTTGCATCTCATTAGAGCTGGGACCAATATCCTTGCTGGGAGGTTTGCTAGTGCTGTTGGGCAGGGTTTAAACTAGTTTGGCAGGGGGATATGAACCTGAGGGTAGACTCAGATGGGGCAAAATCAGAAATGGAAATGGAAGGCAGAATATTAGTGAGTGAGTCTGGAAGGCAGAGGAAACAAAGGATAGAAAATGAAAGAAAAGAGTTTGGCAGTGCTTAAGGGTATATGCTTCAATGCAAGGAGTATAGCAAATAAAGTTCAGTGGCTAAACCGCAGCCTCACAGCTCCAGCGTCCCGGGTTCGATTCTGGGTACTGCCGATGTGGAGTTTGCAAGTTCTCCCTATGACTGTGTGAGTTTCCGCCAGGTGCTCCAGTTTCCTCCCACAGCCAAAGACTTGCAGGTTGATAGGTAAATAGGCCATTGTAAATTGTCCCTAGTGTAGGTAGGTGGTAGGAGAATTGTGGGGATGTGGTAGGGAATAAAACTGTGTAACAGCCCCGACAAACAAATTTCTCTGCAGCACCTGTGGAAGAGTCTGTCACTCTAGAATTGGCCTTTATAGCCACTCCAGGCGCTGCTTCACAAACCACTGACCACCTCCAGGCGCTTATCCATTGTCTCTCGAGATAAGGAGGCCAAAGAAGAGATGGGATTAATGTAGGATTAGTATAAAATGGGTGGTTGATGGTCGGCACAGACTCAGTGGGCCGAAGGGCCTGTTTCAGTGCTGTATCTCTAAATAAATAAATAAATATAAGCAGATGAGCTGAGGACACAGATAGAAATGTGGCAGTATGATATCATAGCTATTACAGAAACATGGCTTAAAGAGGGACAGGAAAGGTAGCTCAACATTCCTGGTTGCAGGGTTTTCAGATGAGATAGAGAGGGGGATAAAAACTGAGCGGGGTGGTAATTTTGGATAGAGAAGCAATTACAGCTGTGAGGGAGGATGATGCGCTAGAAGGATCATCAATTGAGGCCATATGGATTGAGCTTAGGAACAAAAAGGGGCAGGCACACTACTAGGAGTGTACTATTGACCCCCGAACAGTCAGAGGGAGATAGAAGAGCAAATCTCTGAGAAGTGCGAAAATAATAGGGCAGTAATAGTAGGGGATTTTAACTGGGATAGCTTTACTGTGAAAGGAATGGAAGGAACAGAATTATTAAGGTGCATTTAGGAGAACATCTTTGGCCAGTATGTAGCAAGTCCAACAAGAGAGGACACGGTTCTGGACTTGGTTTTAGGTAATGAAGCTGGGCAGGTGGAAGGAGTGGCAGTGATCTTGGTGGTAGTGATCATAATTCAGTTTGGTTTAACATAATTATGGAAAAGGACAGATATAGAAGAAGAGTTAAAGTTCTAAATTGGGGTAAAGCCAATTTTACTAAGCTGAGAAGTGATTTAGCAAAAGTGGACTGGAAACAGCTACTTGAAGGTAAATCAGTGTCAGAGCAGTGGGAGGCATTCAAAGGGGGGATTCAGGGGGTTCAAAGTAAACATGTTCCCACAAAGTAAAAGAGTGGGATGGTCCCTGGGATGTCATGGAGCTTACAGGACAAGATAAGGCAGAAAAAGAAAGCTTATGTCAGACACCGAGAACTCAATACTACAGAAAGCTGAGGAATATAGAAAGTGGAGGAAATTAGGAAAGCAAAGAGATGGCATGAAAGAATATTAACAGGTAACATACAGGAGAACCCAAAGATATTTTATCAATACATTAAGAGTAAGATGATAACGAAGGAAAGAGTAGGGCCCATAAAAGACTAAAAAGGTAACCTATATGTGGAGGCGGAAGATGTAGGTATGGTTCTTAATGAATACTTTGCGTCTGTCTTCACAAAAGAGGGGAACAATGTGGACATTGTAGTTAAGGAGGAGGATTGTGAAGTATTGGATGTGATAAACATAGGAGAGAGGAAGTATTAAGCGTATTAGCATCCTTGAAAGTGGATAAATCACAGGGCCAGATGAAACGTACCCCAGGCTGTTAAAAGAAGCTAGGGAGGAAATAGCATAAGGTCTGACCATCATTTTCCAATCCTCACTGGATACAGGTGTGGTGCTGAAGGATTGGAGGTCTGCTAACATTGTACATACATACAAACATATGAGCAGGAGTAGGCCACTCGGCCCCTTGAGCCTGCTCTGCCATTCAACAAGGTCCTGGCTGATCTGATTATAACCTCCACGTTCCCGCCTACTGCAGATAACCTTTCACCCCCTTGCTTATCAAGACTCTATCTACCTCTGCCTTAAAAATATTTGAAGACTCTGCTTCCACTGCCTTTTGAGGAAGAGAGTTCCAAAGACTCACGACCCTCTGAGAGAAATAATTTCTCCACATCTCTGTCTTAAATGGGTGACACCTTATTTTTAAATACTGTATACAGTACACCAGATGTGGTCTCACCAATGTCCTGTATAGCTGAAGCATAACCTCCCTACTTTTGTATTCAATTCCCCTCGCAATAAATGATAACATTCTATTAGCTTTCCTAATTACTTGCTGTACCTGCATACTAACTTTTTGTGATTCATGCACTAGGACACCCAGATCCCTCTGCATCTCAGAGCTCTGCAATCTCTCACCATTTAGATAATATGCTTCTTTTTTATTCTTTCTGCCAAAGTGGACAATTTCACATTTTCCCACAGTATGCTCCATTGCCAGATCTTTGCCCACTCACTTAACCTATCTATATCCCTTTGTAGCCTCCTTATGTCCTTTGTTTCAGCAGAGAGCAAGGGATAGACCGAATAATTAAAGTCTAACCTTGGTAGTGGGCAAATTATTGGAATCAATTCTGAGAGACAGGATAAATTGTCACTTAGAAAGGCACAGATTAATCAAGGATAGTCAGCATGGATTTGTTAAGGGAAGGACGTATCTGACTAACTTGATTGAATTTTTTGTGGAAGTAACAAGGAGGATTGATGAGGGTAGTGCGGTTGATGTGGTCTACCTGGATTTTAGCAAAACTTTTGACAAGGTCCCACATGGCACACTGGTTAAAAAAAAGCTCATTGGGATCCAGGGAAATGCAGCAAGCTGGATACAAAATTTGCGCAGTGGCAGGAAACAAAGGGTAATAGTTGACAGGCATTTTTGTTTCTGGAAGACTGTTTCCAGTGAAGTTCCACAGGGCTCAGTGCTAGGTCCCCTTTTTTTTTGTGGTATATATTAGCGATTTGGGGGAATGATCAAGAAGTTTACAGATGACACATAAATTGGCCACGTGATTGATAGCAAGGAGGATAGCTATAGACTGCAGGAAGATGTCAATGGACTGGTCTTTTTGTTAATTTGTTTGTAGGATGTGGCTAGGCCAGCATTTATTGCCCATCCCTAACTGCCCTTGAACAGCGTGGCTTGCTAAGTCATTTCAGAGTCAACTACATTCCTGTGGGTCTGGAGTCACATGTAGGCCAAACCAGATAAGGAAAGCAGATTTCCTTCCCTAAAGGACATTAATGAACCAGACAACAATCAACTCATGGTCACCGTTATACTAGCTTTTAATTCACAATTTATCCATTGAATTCAAATTTTACTATCTGCTGTGGTGGGATTCAAACCCATGTCCCCAGACCATAAGCCTAGGCTCTGGATTATTAGTCTACTGACAATGCCACTGCCTCCCCCAGGTTAGGTAGGCAAAAAAGTGGCAAATGGAATTTAACCCAAAGAAGTGTGAGGTGATGCATTTGTGGAGGTCAAACAAGGAAAAGGAATAGTCAATAAATGGAAGGATACTGAGGGTGTAGAAGAAGTGAGGGACCTTGGAGTGAATGTCCACAGATCCCTGAATGTAGCAGGACAGGTCAATAAGGTGGTTAAGAAGGCATATGGAATCCTTTCCTTTATTAGCCAAGGCATAGAATATAAGAGCAGGAAGGTTATGTTGGAACTATATAAAACATTAGTTAGGTCACAACTTGAGTACTGTGTACAATCCTAGTCACCTCATTACAGAAAGGATGTAATTGCACTGGAGAGGGTACAGAGGAGATTTATGAGGATGTTGCCGGGACTGAAAAAATGCAGCTCTGAGGAAAGATTGGATAGGCTGGGGTTGTTCTCCTTGGAACAGAGGAGGCTGAGGAGAGATTTGATTGAGATGTACAAAATTGTGAGGGGCCTGGATAGAGTGGAGGTGAAGGGCCTATTTAGCTCAGCAGAGAGGTCAGTGACTAAGGGGCATAGATTTAAAGTGATTGGTAGAAGGAATAGAGGGGAGAAGAGGAAAAAGCTTTTCACCCGGAGCGCGGTGGGGCTCTGGAAGGGTAGTTGAGGCAGAAAACCTCATCTCATTTAAAAGGGGCCTGCATGTACATCTGAAATGCTGTAACCTGCAGGGCTACAGCCAAAATGCCGAAAAGTGAGACTAGGCTTTTTTTTCTGGCCGGTGCAGACACAATGGGCCAAGTGGCCTCTTTCTGTGCCATAAACTTTCGATGATTCTATGATTCTACACAAAAACAGTACAAAATACATATATTCAAAATGGCGCAAAAGAGTTTATTTTCTTGTGATTTACAAAGAAAGCTTTCTGCGTTCTCTAATATAATGGGATGAAATTTTAATATCACCATTTTCATTGTTTCTCTGAAGGTGGCTGCCTCTTTGGTTGGACTTTGGATAGTCAATGGGTAAGTAGAAATTAGACTTGCAATTTGGATGGCATAATCCCATCTATGTTTAGTGATCACATCCAATCAGCACATGACTCAGACGCAATATCGACCAGACAACTAACAAAAAGTAATAGGGCAGGTCTTTTGCCAAGTTGATTGACTAATACAATAGCAGGTACTGTCAAAAACTATTTTCTCAGGCCAATTTTTAATATTTTACTTGAGCTACTAGTAATCATTAATGCAAACCTCTGCTCTGAAAGAGAAACATGACCAGTTTGGATGCGTCATCATTTCAGGAAACTGCATCTATTGCCTCCAATCATGAGAAATTTAAATGAATTAATCATTTTATACATTGCTAATTTACTTTATTATACCAGTGGTATTCTCTAATCCATACAAGCTCTTCTTTTATAAGATTTTATTGTTGCTGGCTTCATCTAAAGCTTCCACTTTACAACAGTTTTATGCAATGCAACACACCCAAGTTCAACAGGGAAAAAACTCACCTCTGGTTTATTGTTCACTCTTTAATGTTCCAGTCAATTTTAGATGATGCCTTTCTGTAATGAGTGTGCTTTGGGTTTCTACACCTTTCAGCAATAAACACTAACTTCAGTTATTCTCGATCATTTACAATGGTCACCATTACAGCCTTTTGAACTGGTTCATATTCTCTAAGTTCTCCTGTATTGCTTCAATTTAACTGCTTTCATACAAGCCATTTTGAAATCCCAACGTCCCTGATTGCTGTTACATCTTTCTGATTACTTTATTAATGAAAAAACACATGCACTCAGACAGTACATTTCTCTCAGCCTTTCTCTCCAAAAGTGGACAATTTTTAATCAACAATGTTCATTAGATAGATTGAGATGAGTGGCGCTTCAAAGCTAAAAGGTTTTTTTAACCTAATTTTTAAATGTGTCAGATTCAGAAGAAAAAGTTTGAGTTTGACCTTTTAAAGCTAGGCTCTCTTGGCATCCAGTGGTCATTACACACAACATGTATAGAAACAATTAATAAAAAGTGTTCATGTTAGTGGAGGCGGAGTCTTTTTGAGCCCTTTTCTTTTAATTGAGTTGATGTTTCACTTTTGGCACAATGGTTGTAAACTTAGAGCAATCCAGCAAAAAACCAAATAATTTCCTTTTTTTCACTGACATTGAAAGTGGTCTCCTGTAATCTCAGAAACAGATCAATTAAATATCAAATAAGTATATAGGATATTGCACTACTGGCAGTGTATTTCCAGACCTCACAAGCTGTGAATGATTTATGAAGTTTCTCTCATGAGTGAAAGAACAAGAACAATTTGTTCTGTGGGGATTATTGGGTTGAAATTTAAAATGGTTCCGGAACACAAACCCTTTTAAATGCTTTGCTGCATCACCCTAGAAATGTGTCTTGTAAGATACCCTTGACTTGTCCTCTGGAGCTTTTTTTAAAATAAAATGCTTTTGCAACATAAAGCAGCCCTTTTATGGTAATGTGTTTGCTATACATAAAGCAATCTTTTATTTTCAATCTCTTTGGGCTGAATCCTAACTTCCAAAAATGGTTGGAGTCGTGTCAGAGTTCAAAATGGAAAACATCTGCAACAGAAACCAAACCCTCCTTTGTCCAGTTTTAACGGAAGCAGGATGAAGGGTAGGTGACCAATCCACTTGCAGGAAGCAGGTTGGTCATTTAAATATTATAATGATGCTGCCTGCCTTCATTTTGACAGTATTTCTATTTTTAGCCACAGGCAGCTGTGTTTCCCAGGCCTCAAGAAACTCGGCAGCTGAAACAGGATAAGAGGGGCTGAATCCATGAGGAGTGGCTTTACAGCATTTCTTGTGGGCCAGGAGGAGCAGAAATGTTTCCTCCAGGCCCAACAAACTACTCAGTAAACCCCCTCTACCATCTGCTCCCATCTCCACTCTCACCATTGGAACCCCTGTCGAAGGGGTTCAACTCAATTGAAAAATACAGCCTGTGCTATGTTTTCATGTGACTTCTTATATTAAGATCTGCTCAGCTTACTGTAAAGGCTTTGAGCCATTTTAGACTTTAAAAATTATTTTAATTAAGTTTTTTAAAGAATGACGGCAATCTCCCTTGACCACCCCGCCCGACAACCATTTGCCCTGCTGACCTCCTTCAAACCCCCTTCCCCCAAAATCAGGACCCCATGATGACCATCAGAACCCCACTCCCAACCAACCACCATCGGACCCTTTCCCACCAGTACTTCCCTCCCGACCAGAATCTGCTCCCACCTCTGAGAACCATTGGACCCCCAGACCACCATGGATCCACCCTCGCAATCAGGACCCCCAGACAGCCATCAGAAGCCCCCTCAATCAGGATCCCCACATGCAATCTGGACACCCTGTGTGATTGGGCCACCTGCAATCGCAGGTCCCCAACTCACCAGCGGAAACAACCCCCCCCCCCTCCACCCGGACCCCTCTCCCCATGATCTGGAAACCTCTACCAAGCCCCTACAATCAGGATCCCTAGACCACCACCAGACCGCCACACTATCGGATCCTCCCACCTAGTGATCTTGACTGTCTGACATGATCTGATACTCACCCGCCAACCCTGCACATGATCTGACTCCCCTTGCACGAGCTGGATCCCCTCCCCAGTCCCATAATCCAGCTCCCCCCTACCCCTTCCTGCACTCAGGACCCTTCTATATCCTTCCTGAGATCTGGAACCACCCCTCCCCCCTCCACCACCACAATTGGGATGGCTACAGACCACCATCAGACCCCCATGCAATCGGGACCCCAGTCCCACAACCAATGATCGCTCATTCCCCCAATACACCGATTTGCTCTCATAGACCTGCCTTGTGCAACAGGCTTCCTGCCCGAAAGGCCTCCAGCCTGTCCACCTGGCTGCCTGTTGGCAGGAGACCCACAGAAAAAAATTAAAGGATTCTTTCAGCTAAATTCTACAGGAGGTTCAAGAAACCCATTCTTCCAGGTTTCTCAACATGACAACAGCATCCACCACCACTGCACAGAGGTCGCCTTCAGGCTAATATCCAGGCCTTTGTTTTAAAAAGTAATCACCTTGAGGTGGTCAATATAATGGGAAAAAAATGGCAAATGCTATATATGCACATCAGATCCATCAGTGTTTTAAAACAGGTAGGTTAACATTTCAGGTAGAGACCCTTTGACAGAAGTCCTGATACAGGAGCCTGACACAACAAAGATCCATGCAATCAGGGCCTTTGGAAGCAGAAGGATGGGTGTAGACCAATTACGCTGGATGTTTGCATACATTGTGACTTATGCAAACTTTCAGTTCATCTGTGCAACTCATTGGTGCAGAACACTCCTACCAGAAATAATTTAGACCTTCATCATAATATGCTAATATGGCAACAGTGTCATCATTTTAGATGTTAATATAATTTCCTGGCCTTGACACCAGAAATACATTGCATAATTTCAGCTGTCTCAATTGGGTATCTAGAGTTGCTATTCCACACCTTTTTGTACAAAGTCATTTGAAGAGGAATTTTCAGGTGTGCTTTTAAATTGCATTTTATTGGAAAACCTTGTAGCTGAAGGGGATTTGGAACACAGATAATTTCCAATGCTTACTGAACTGCCAAACATGCATCTTGCATTTATGTAGCAACTGGGGATAGATGTGAGCCGGCCCTCCAGATAGCCAGGTTCTACTCCTGCCATCACATCCACGTCCATGTATCACACAGTGCACTTTCCTCAACCTTACTCTTAAAATCCCCAAGCAGGATATACCTGAGCTGTTGCTTTTCAAAATTAGAGTATTGTATTCTGCAAGGTATTGGCTTTCTCCAGTTCTGCGGATCACAACTTAGTTTCATGCAGAGATAGACAGGTATTTAACACTGAGCTGGCAGCCCCGCCCACCGGCCGTAAAGTCAGGGGAGAGCTCACCTCCGCCGGGCCTGGAAGCCATGCTACTATTTGGCCTTAATGGGCCTCGGTCGGGGCTTCTGCCCCTCTGAGGCAGGAGGTCCCACCTCCAGGAGCTGCTGGCCAATCAGAGGGTCGGCAGCTCTTCAGTCCCAGCAGCGTCACTGGGAGTGGTGGCCACTACTGGGACTGCACCCAGCAAGAAGCTGAACGATGGATGTTACTCTTCAGAGGTAAGTTGGGGTGGGGCCTCGCCAGGGACAATCAGCTAGACCCCGGTGAGGTGGGGGTGTCAGTTGGAGAGCAGGGTAGGGGAAGTAGTTTTAGTGGGAGCAGCCCATGCTGCTGGTGGGGGGGGGGGGGTGGGGGGAGCCCTCCATGGGGAATAAGGAGCCCAAACAGGAGGGCCCCCCCACAACCCGCAAGGAGGCTGCCAGGTATTACTGGGAGGCCTCCTCAGGTGGGAATGTGCCTGTTCACCACTGACAAAATACCAGCAGTGGTGGGAAGAGGCCCTGAAGTGGCAATTAACTGACCACTTAAGGGCTTCAATTGGCCCGGGGCGGATGGGCCATTTGCTACCTCCCCTGCCACTAGTAAAGTAGCAGCAGGGCGGTGGGCAACGGGCACAGCATTGCCAACCTCCTAGAGTGCTCCTGGGGAGAGTGGGTGGTGTTAAATCCCAGCTGTAGAAAAGAGGAACATGTGTTACAAGATGTCAGCCTTGGCTCAGTGGTAATACTCTTACCTCTGAGCCAAACAGTATTGAGTCCAAGCCCCATTCCAGGAACTGAGTACATAATCTCTAAAACAGTGATTACATTTCAAAAATACTACATTGCCTGTGAAGCAGTTTTGGATATTCTGAGGTGGTGAAAGGTGCTTTATAAAGTCAAGTTCTTTTTTTCAATAACGTCTTGATGTCAACTCTTGAGAGGTAGCTTTTTATTAAATGACTGACATCAAAGTGAATAAACAACATATGGTTTGCCTTCAGTGAATGTGTAAATAGGATGGAAAAAAAGAACAGGAGTTTGGTACAGGCCTTTAGATGGGTCCAGGTCTCCTATTTACCCACTGCTGTCATAGTACCCTTTATGTCTTGGGCCTCATGGGTATCTTTTCAAAAAAGGTAAGGGGATGGAGGTTGAGGGCTCCTACTTCCCTAATTATGTATGATATTCTACTGAAACTAATGAACACTGGTGTAGAAAAGGTTGACTCATTGAAATTGCAAGAAATACAGGGCTATCTCTCTATCAGCATGATATAAATAGTGGTCTGATAACATGAAAGTGCATTATGCGGGTGCATCAGATGGAATAATTTGTCATGGGGAAAGCAGTTGATAATGTTAAGGAAGGAGCATTGACTTGATAAAGGAACCTATTGTGAAGTATACCCTGCTCTGTGGGAAGCAGTCCAAGCATTGTAAGACTTGAATGGGAGGTAACTTTACATGTTATGTGCACTTAATATGACAGCAATATCTTGCATTTATATAGCGCCTTTAACATAGTAAAACATCCCAAGGCATTTCACAGGTGCGTTATCAAACATAATTTGACACCAAGCTATATAAAGAAATATTAGGACAGGTAACCAAAAGCTTGATCAAAGAGGTAGGTTGTAAGAAGTGTCTTAAAAGGAGAGGGGTATAGAGATAGAGAGGTTTAGGGAGAGAATTTCAGAACTTAGGGCCTAGGCAGCTGAAGGCACTGCCAATATTGGAGCAATGAAAATTGGGAATGAGCAAGAGGCCAGAATTGA
Source organism: Heterodontus francisci (assembly GCF_036365525.1). Classification (NCBI taxonomy): domain Eukaryota; kingdom Metazoa; phylum Chordata; class Chondrichthyes; order Heterodontiformes; family Heterodontidae; genus Heterodontus; species Heterodontus francisci. The sequence continues at coordinate 35,843,299 of NC_090388.1, read as the reverse complement.
AGGAGCACAGAAATCTCAGAGGGTTGTAGAGCTGGAGGAGGATGCAGAGATAGGAAGGGGTGAGGCCATGGAGGCTAAGTTCAGGAACCTTCTGGTGACTTTTAAATAAAAAACACAAAGTTCAGCATATCTTCAAGATTTTAGATGAATCAGTGTACATAATTCAACTATAAGTCCTTAAAACATATTTTACAAAAATAAATAGAAGAACTCTGATAACACTGAGGCAAAAGGAGTTCCAGAAGGCTATTATATTAAAAATGGGATTCTGATGAGGAAGTGGAGACCTCCTCACAGACCTGTGGATGGTAGTTCATCAGATAGTGGTACTTCCTAAGTATCACTGGGAACTATTAAGGATGGCTCCTGAAATTCTTATAGCGGGACAGTGTTAGTTTCCTGGATCACTGGGTTTGTTACTGGCTAAGGTGGGACCTGTACAAGTTGGACGGGTTGCACCTGAACTGGAATGGGACCAACATCCTTGCTGGGAGGTTTGCTAGTGCTGTTGGGGGGGTTTAAACTAATTTGGCAGGGGGACGGGATACAGAGTGGAGGTACAATAGGAGGTGATGCATAGTCAAATATAGAAGAGAAACTGAGTCAGTCTGGAAGGCAGAGCAAATATAGGCCTGTTAAGGCACAAGTGAAAAGTGCAAGGCTGGATTGCATCTATTTTAATGCAAGGAGTCTTACTAGTGAGGCAGATGAATTGAGGGCGATGATTAGCACATGGGATTATGATATTATTGCTATCAAAGAGACATGGTTCAGGGAGGGGCAGGACTGGCAGCTCAATATTCCAGGGTATAGAATCTACAGGTGAGACAGGGGAGGGGTGAAAGAGGAGTTGGCATTGCACTGTTGATCAAGGAGTCAATGACTGCAGTAAGGAGTGATGATATCTTAGAAGGTTCCTCAAATTAGGCCATATGGGTCGAACTTAAAAAAAAAAGGAGGCAATCACATGGCTGGGAGTGTACTACAGGCCTCCAAACAGTCAGGGAGAGATAGAGGAGCAGATATGTAGGCAAATCTCAGAGAGGTGTAAAAATAATAGGGTAATAAGAGTAGGGGATTTCAACTTTCCCAATATCAACTGGGATAGTTTTAGTGCGAAAGGCTTAAAGGGGGCGGAATTCTTAAAATGCATACAGGAGAGATTTTTGAGCCAGTACGTAGAAAGGCCTACAAGAGAAGGGACAGTACTGGACCTAATCCGAGGGAATGAAGCCGGACAATTGGTAGAAGTGTTAGTGGGGGAGCATTTCGGGGATAGCGACCATAACAGGGCGGCACAGTGGTTAGCACCGCAGCCTCACAGCTCCAGGGACCCGGGTTCAATTCTGGGTACTGCCTGTGCGGAGTTTGCAAGTTCTCCCTGTGACCGCGTGGGTTTTCGCCGGGTGCTCCGGTTTCCTCCCACAGCCAAAGACTTGCAGGTGATAGGTAAATTGGCCATTGTAAATTGCCCCTAGTGTAGGTTGGTAGGGAATATGGGATTACTGTCGGGTTAGTATAAATGGATGGTCGTTGGTCGGCACTGACTCGGTGGGCCGAAGGGCCTGTTTCAGTGCTGTATCTCTAAATAAATAAATAAAAATACGAATAAGAAAAAACAAGCCGTTGATGGATTAGGATCCAATGTAGGTCAGCGAGCACAGGAGTGAGGGGTGAACTGGACTTGGTGTGAGTTACAAAATGGGCAGCAGAGTTTTGTATGGGGTAAAGTGTATGGAGCTGGGAGGCCAACCGTAAGAGCATTGGAATAGCCTTAATATACAAAGATGGTATTTTGGCACATCTTGTGAGATCATTACATTGAAGTTCACTAAATAGTGCCTTGGCATTAATATGTTGCCAACTCCTACCACACATCTTGAGCCATTTGTCTTGCCACCTGACAACCAGCTGCAGAAAAGAGAACTTCGCTCCTTTGCTGCACTTGCTGCAACTTGCTGTTTTAACTGCCCCATCAGTAAATGGAGCTGTCTTGCTGTATTTGTAGAAGAGGTGTGCTTTGATGATGTTGCATGATTCCCCTTTGCCAACAAAAACAGACATGCCCCTTTAAAGGCTCCAAGCAGCATGTGATTTCCTGCTCACGAATGGTCAGGCTCCCAATGAAAGGTGGTTATTCACGCTGGGACCTCATCCAAAGAATGCTAATTAAGCCCACCCTGGAAAAATACACAAGGTCAGCACACAAATGGCTCAGCGTGGCTATTAATGCACTGTCCGACTCACACCATAATGGAACCGGCACACAAAAATCAGAACCAGGGTCTCTACCCTAAACATTTTTCAGATGTTCAGAGAACTTCTGAATAGTTCCAATATTTTTGTTTCGATATCACTTTTTGTTTTGAACTTTTTGGGTATCTAGCCTCCCATTTTGACTTTAAAAATACCACTTTAAAGATACATTTTCATAGCTGTCTTTTTTCCCCAAAGCTAACGTTCAAAATCCACATATTTAACATACATTTCTGCACAAGTGCAATGTACTTTGTGCTATTAATATTTTTTCTCTAGGGCAAAAGTGGACTTGTTTGCGATGCTGAATAATTAAGGAAATTTAATGGTTGGTGCCTCTGTCACACTGCTTCATAATCTGCTTTTCACAGAATTGTTAAGAGTGCAGAAGGAGGCCATTCGGCCCATCGTGTCCACACTGGCTCTCTGAAAGAGCAATTCCCTCAGTTCCGTTCCCCTGCCTTCTCCCTATGACCCTGCGCATTCTTCCTTTCCATATAACTGTCTAATTCCTTTTTAAATGCTTCAATTGAACCTGGCTCCACCACGTTCTCAGGCAGAGCATTATAGACCTTAACCACTTGCTGCGTAAAAAAGTTTTGCCTCATGTCACGTTTGCTTCTCTTACCAAATATTTTAAATCTGTGCCCTCTTATTTTCGATCCTTTCACAAGTGGGAACAGTTTCTCCCTATCTACTCTGTCCAGACCCCTCATGATTTTGAATTCTTTTGGGCCTCCTTATCTCGAGAGACAATGGATACGCGCCTGGAGGTGGTCAGTGGTTTGTGAAGCAGCGCCTGGAGTGGCTATAAAGGCCAATTCTGGAGTGACAGGCTCTTCCACAGGTGCTGCAGAGAAATTTGTTTGTTGGGGCTGTTGCACAGTTGGCTCTCCCCTTGCGCCTCTGTCTTTTTTCCTGCCAACTACTAAGTCTCTTCGACTCGCCACAATTTAGCCCTGTCTTTATGGCTGCCCGCCAGCTGCCCGCCAGCTGCCCGCCAGCAAAATACCAGCGGTATTTTGAATACCGCTATCAAATCACCTCTCAGCCTTGTCTTCTCTAAGGAAAACAGTCCTAACCTCCAATCTATCTTCATAACTGAAGTTCCTCATCCCTGGAACCATTTTTGTGAATCTTTTCTGTACTCTCTCCAATGCCCTCACGTCTTTCCTAAAGTGCGGCGCCCAGAACTGGACACAATACTCCAGCTGAGGCCCAACTAATGTCTTATACAAGTTCAACATAACTTCCTTGCTCTTGTACTCTATGCTCCTATTAATAAAGCCCAGGATACTGTATGCTTTATTAACCACCCTCTCAACCTGTCCTGCCATGTTCAATGACTTATGCAAATATACACTCAGGTCCCTCTGCTCCTGCATCCCCTTTAGAATTGTACCCTTTATTTTGTATTGTCTCTCCATGTTCTTCCTACCAAAATGAATCGCTTCACATTTCTCTGCATTGAACTTCATCTGCCACCTGTCTGCCCATTCCACCAACTTGTCTATGTCCTTTTGAAGTTCTACACTACCTTCCTCACAGTTCACAATGTTTCAAAATTTTGTATCATCTGCAAACTTTGAAATTGTGCCCTGTATACCAAGGTCTAGGTCATTAATATATATCAGGAAAAGCAAGGGTCCCTACACTGATCCTTGGGGAACTCCACTACAAACCTTCCTCCAGCCCAAAAAGCATCCATTAACCACTACTCTTTGTTTCCTGTCACTTAGCCAATTTCGTATCCATGTTGCTACCATCCCTTTTATTCCATGAGCTACAAGTTTTCATTCCCAATGCCTTAAGCAGAACTAAAATGGCCATATTCAAAGCTGGTGTAGTTTTAGCCATTCTTGACTCGTAAATTGTACATATTTAGTAGTGACTATATTTAGGCTGAATCAACACTCTTGGGCTGTACCCTCATCACTATTTCAAACTGAACACAGCAAAAATCTTCTAAGTTCAAAATGAGATATTCATATTCAGCAGTCAATCTGTCTATCAAAAAGTACATCTTTCTTCGATATTGTTTATTGTTTGATCGTTTCAGATTAGCAGAAGATACTGGCTCACAAACCAATGACTCCTCAACAGACCTCACCCAGCTTTCTGTATTTTCTAAATTTATTACCAATGGCAGCTATTACTATATATTTTACATCTATGTGGGACTTGCAGACAGCTTCCTTGCACTTGGTGTTATTCGAGGACTGCCTCTGGTCCACACTCTTGTTACTGTCTCCAAGGACCTGCATAAACGGATGCTGCACTCAGTTCTCCAAGCGCCTATGACTGTATTCAACCAGATGAAAGCAGGTAATTATTTTATGTAATAACTCATGGTTATAAGCATCAATACCATTTTTGGAGGTAAGGCTTAGATTTTATTTATCAGAATTTTGTTCAATGAAGTGTGAAAATGAAGAGAAGCACTCCTTTGAAGTCAGTTTTTCGTTATCCATAGAGGTCTGACCTTCAGACATATGCAATACTTTTCTGAGAGAAGAATATCAGGCTCGCCCTTAATGTGTTTGGTAGCATGTTATTTTCGCCACAGTGCGTGTCATTGTTTTAGTGTGCTGCTTTACCTGGTATACAAAACATGCATTAGGTATTTAATTTGCTTTATCTTACTGAATCATGTTGAATTTTAAGGAAATGTTTAGCGGGATTTACTACACAGAAATTTTCTTTGCTTCTTGTAGTATTTTTATAGTAGCCTTTAAATGAAGGAAGAATTGTCAAAAGTTGTTTTGCTGTCAATTTTAAGACTGCATCAGTGAAATCCTTTGCTGTTGTTAGACTCTAGTTTTCATATTGGCCCAATAAGTTTGTGCTGGACTATTTGCAAATAGTTTCAAATATCATAAAATGGCATCAAAAGAAAGTTGTGCCAGCACAACAGGATTAAAAGTTGGTCTCTATACCCTGCAACAGGTTAACTCAGCAATAAATTTTAAGAAATTGATTGATTTGTTGGTTTGAAATTGAGTTAGCTCTAGCTGTGCTTTATCTTCTTTGTTTACCACATAAATCTACCAATGTGTGGAGGGCAGAACCTGGGATAAAGAAGCAATGAATGAAACATAAAATTTACAGCTAACTTAAGCTGTTACAAGGCATAAGTATCACACTTACTGGCAAGTCTATCTTTTATGTCTGTGGTCTGGGATTAAATTGAAGAGGAGTTACAGTTGAAAGCTGTAGCAATTTAAATCATTCTGGAATGAATGTGCATTCAAAATCAGAATGCATAAATCTACATTTAACAGAAGCACATTATCGAGCGGCAATGTGGGGGGGCCTCTATACTACATATGACGAATTTGCTTCTGAAGTTGAAGTTGACAAAGACAGGCCATAAAATTCAGTGATAAGCAGCACCTTTCTACAAGTTTTTATGATTTTGGGAAGAATGTAATTTATGTAGTCGTGTGAACAGCGTTTTGCTGCCTAGATGCTCATTGTAAAAGTCAGATAGAAGCATTCCAGCTTCATGGCCAGAATAGTATCAAAGCAAACATCCTAGAATCTTGATGTCGAATTCCCAAGATTGTCCATTTAATTACTTATTGAGTAACTCAATCCTAAAAGTAACAGAAAATCTTGAACACTTTACACAAAATGTGAACATTTACATATTACTTTTATTTCTAGGTGAAATAGTGAAGCATTGGCTTTTGAATTAAAATTGTACTAAACATTGGAAGATGAAAAATTAGGGAATCTTTCATCATTCCATCAACAATTTTCTATAACAGGAATAAATGGAAAATGGTTTTCTCCAAAGGAATGCTACAGAATTTGATGAAATGTCACACAGACCTGGAACATATAATCTGTTTTTCTCTATACAGATGCTGCCTGACCTGCTGAGTATTTTCAGCATTTCCTGTTTTGCTTTCAGATTTCCAGCATCTGCAGTATTTTGCTTTTGTACCAAAAATAGATAATCTGGTCATTCATTCATTTGCTGCTTGCAAAATCTTGCTGTGCACAAACTGGCTGCTATTTCTTCTACATCACAATGTAGATGGTGGGGCACCAGCTTATCATCTGTACAAACCATAAAATAAACTTCCCACCAGTACACCTGTAATGCCACCACATTTAAATAGGACCCAAATACATTTAACTGCATTGGAAGGGTTTGTGTTGATAATTCTCACCTTGGACAAGATAGTTTTCTTGTCCTCTCAGATGTTTATTGGTCACTGATGGAAATGCACACATAACCATTGTATTTAAAACAACTAGATTAAAACAAAAAAAAAGGTTACTTTCAAGACAACACAATAATAATTGATTTTGCTTATTAAAGATGAATGTTTCAGATTTTTGTTTAATTGCAGGTAGAATTCTAAATCGATTCATCAAAGATACTGCCATAATAGATGACATGCTGCCACTCACCACCTTTGACTTTGTGCAGGTCAGAGATGAACTTCTTTCTAATTTCTCATTAACTTTTATTATGCAAAAAATTGATTTTATGTCGAGAACACGTGTGCAGTTCTTAGCACAGTAGTTTGTATGGTTATGGTAATCTACTAGAAATCCAGAGGTTTGCAATTTCTATCCAGAGAATGGGAGTTCAGATCCCACCATGGTAATTTGAAAATTTGAATTCAGTTTAAAAATATGAAATTAAAAGCAGGTATCAATAAAAGTGCCCAAGAAGTCATATTGTCATAAAATCCCATTTGCGTCCTTTAGGGAAGGAAATTTCCCACCTTTACCTGGTCTGGGCTCTATGTTATTTCAGTCCTTCACCAATGTGGTTGACTCTTAACTGCCCTCTGAAGTGTCCCAGCAAGCCACTCAGCTGTATTAAACCTGTGCAAAGATTAACAAGAATCACCACATGGACAGCACGATGTTTAAGAGCTCCCTAACCCAAGCTACTGAGAAACCCATACAAGTATATATTCTCTTTGTCTGGTATGAAGTGCATACACTCTCCATGTAGAGAGGCAACCCACTTAACCCAAGTCCAGAAAGCTTTGGAAGCTTTCCAAATTTCCAAAATCCCCAATAGTATCCCAAATGCAACCTTGGTTGGTTCTTTCACTGCCATACCATAATTATCACCTGCCACTTTGTACCTTAAAGGAAAGAAGAAAATTAGAGAACAGAGGAGCAAAAGAGGATAGAGAAGAATTAAAGATAGAGAAACAATAGAGAAGAGAAAAAGAGACACAGGAACAGAAGCGAATCAGAGAATCAGCAACATTGGGAAAAATCAGAGGAAAGAGAGTGACCATATTCTCTGACATGCACAATGCTACTTGAGGTTGACTAGTGGTAAATAAGATTAAACTCACATTTTATCTGGGTGGTCTGTTGAAAGCAATGAGACTAATATAGATCTGATAATTAACACTTGGGACATTACATGAAACATTTACATGTTATACATTTATGAATGGATGGATTCTTTTTGAGAATTCCTAAAGCAGAGTATATTAGGAGCACTTGCATGCACATGCATCACCTTGGAGTGAGAGAATGCAAGTTTTATTTTCATGCCACTGATTTTTCAATCTTAACTAAGCTGTTATGGACAGAAGTTGTGTGCAGCAGGAGCCTTCTAACAGGCAAATATCAGACAGGGAGTCGTCATCAAATCAAGCTTAGATGACTCTTTTGGACAAAAGCAGTATTACCAGAGCAAAGCAAAGAACAAAGAACAGTACAGCGCAGGAAAAGGCCATTCGGCCCTCCAAGCCTGCGCCGATCTTGATGCCTGCCTAAACTAAAACCTTCTGCACTTCCAGGGACCGTATCCCTCTATTCCCATCCTATTCATGTATTTGTCAAGATGCCTCTTAAACGTTGCTATCGTACCTGCTTCCACCACCTCACCTGGTAGCACGTTCCAGGCACTCACCACCCTCTGTGTAAAGAACTTGCCTTGCACATCCCCTCGAAACGTTGCCCCTCTCACCTTAAACCTATGTCCCCTAGTAACTGACTCTTCCACCCTGGGATTTCAGTAAGGCGTTTGATAAGGTTCCCCATGGTAGGCTATTGCAGAAAATACGGAAGTATGGGGTTGAAGGTGATTTAGAGCTTTGGATCAGAAATTGGCTAGCTGAAAGAAGACAGAGGGTGGTGGTTGATGGCAAATGTTCATCCTGGAGTTTAGTTACTAGTGGTGTACTGCAAGGATCTGTTTTGGGGCCACTGCTGTTTGTCATTTTTATAAATGACCTGGAAGAGGGTGTAGAAGGGTGGGTTAGTAAATTTGTGGATGACACTAAGGTCGGTGGAGTTGTGGATAGTGCCGAAGGATGTTGTAGGGTACAGAGGGACATAGATAGGCTGCAGAGCTGGGCTGAGAGATGGCAAATGGAGTTTAATGCGGAAAAGTGCGAGGTGATTCACTTTGGAAGGAGTAACAGGAATGCAGAGTACTGGGCTAATGGGAAGATTCTTGGTAGTGTAGATGAACAGAGAGATCTTGGTGTCCAGGTGCATAAATCCCTGAAAGTTGCTACCCAGGTTAATAGGGCTGTTAAGAAGGCATATGGTGTGTTAGCTTTTATTAGTAGGGGGATCAAGTTTCGGAGCCACGAGGTCATGCTGCAGCTGTACAAAACTCTGGTGAGACCGCACCTGGAGTATTGCGTGCAGTTCTGGTCACCGCATTATAGGAAGGATGTGGAAACTTTGGAAAGGGTGCAGAGGAGATTTACTAGGATGTTGCCTGGTATGGAGGGAAGGTCTTACGAGGAAAGGCTGAGGGACTTGAGGTTGTTTTCGTTGGAGAGAAGCAGGAGGAGAGGTGACTTAATAGAGACATATAAGATAATCAGAGGGTTAGATAGGGTGGATAGTGAGAGTCTTTTTCCTCGGATGGTGATGGCAAACACGAGGGGACATAGCTTTAAGTTGAGGGGTGATAGATATAGGACAGATGTCAGAGGTAGTTTCTTTACTCAGAGAGTAGTAGGGGCGTGGAACGCCCTACCTGCAGCAGTAGTAGACTTGCCAACTTTAAGGGCATTTAAGTGGTCATTGGATAGACATATGGATGAAAATGGAATAGTGTAGGTCAGATGGTTTCACAGGTCAGCGCAACATCGAGGGCCGAAGGGCCTGTACTGCGCTGTAATGTTCTAATTCTAATTCTAATTCTAAAAGCTTCTGACTATCCACTCTGTCCACGCCTCTCATAACTTTGTAAACCTCTATCATGTCGCCCCTCCACCTCCGTCGTTCCAGTGAAAACAATCCGAGTTTATCCAACCTCTCCTCATAGCTAATGCCCTCCAGACCAGGCAACATCCTGGTAAACCTCTTCTGTACTCTCTCCAAAGCCTCCACGTCCTTCTGGTAGTGTGGCGACCAGAATTGCACGCAATATTCTAAGTGTGGCCTAACTAAAGTTCTGTACAGCTGCAGCATGACTTGCCAATTTTTATACTCTATGCCCCAACCGATGAAGGCAAGCATGCCGTATGCCTTCTTGACTACCTTATCCACCTGCGTTGTCAATTTCAGTGACCTGTGGACCTGTACGCCCAGATCTCTCTGCCTGTCAATACTCCTAAGGGTTCTGCCATTTACTGTATACTTCCCACCTGCATTAGACCTTCCAAAATGCAGTAGCTCACATTTGTCCGGATTAAACTCCATCTGTCATTGCTCCGCCCAAGTCTCCAACCGATCTATATCCTGCTGTATCCTCTGACAATCCTCATCACTGTCTGCAACTCCTCCAACCTTTGTGTTGGCCGCAAATTTACTAATCAGACCAGCTACATATTCCTCCAAATCATTTATATATACTACAAACAGCAAAGGTCCCATCACTGATCCCTGCAGAACACCACTAGTCACATCCCTCCATTCAGAAAAGCACCCTTCCACTCCTACCCTCTGTCTTCTATGACAGAGCCAGTTCTGTATCCATCTTGCCAGCTCACCTCTGATCCCATGTGACTTCACCTTTTGTACCAGTCTGCCATGAGGGACTTTAGATTTAGAGATACAGCACTGAAACAGGCCCTTCGGCCCACCGAGTCTGTGCTGACCATTAACCACCCATTTATACTAATCCTACACTAATCCCATATTCCTATCACATCCTCATCTGTCCCTATATTTCCCTACCACCTACCTATACTAGTGACAATTTATAATGGCCAATTTACCTATCAACCTGCAAGTCTTTTGGCTGTGGGAGGAAACCGGAGCACCCGGAGGAAACCCACGCAGACACAGGGAGAACTTGCAAACTCCACACAGGCAGTACCCAGAATTGAACCCGGGTCGCTGGAGCTGTGAGGCTGCGGTGCTAACCACTGCGCCACTGTGCCGCCCTTGTCAAAGGCTTTACTGAAGTCCATATAGATAACATCCACTGCCCTTCCTTCATCAATCATCTTCGTCACTTCCTCAAAAAACTCGATCAAATTAGTGAGACACGACCTCCCCTTCACAAAACCATGCTGCCTCTCGCTAATAAATCCATTTGTTTCCAAATGGGAGTAAATCCTGTCCCGAAGAATCCTCTCTAATAATTTCCCTGCCACTGACGTAAGGCTCACCGGCCTATAATTTCCTGGATTATCCTTGCTACCCTTCTTAAACAAAGGAACAACATTGGCTATTCTCCAGTCTTCTGGGACCTCACCTGTAGCCAATGAGGATGCAAAGATTTCTGTCAAGGCCCGAGCAATTTCTTCCCTTGCCTCCCTCAGTATTCTGGGGTAGATCCCATCAGGCCCTAAGGACTTTTCTACCTTAATGCTTTGCAAGTCACCAACACCTCCTCCTTTTTGATAATGAGATGACTGAGACTATCTACACTCCCTTCCCTTGGCTCATCATCCACCAAGTCCTTCTCTTTGGTGAATACTGATGCAAAGTATTCATTTAGTACCTCGCCCATTTCCTCTGGCTCCACACATAGATTCCCTTCTCTGTCCTTGAGTGGGCCAACCTTTTCCCTATTTACCCTCTTGCTCTTTATATACGTATAAAAAGCCTTGGGATTTTCCTTAATCCTGTGTGCCAATGACTTTTCATGACCCCTTTTAGCCCTCCTGACTCCTTGCTTAAGTTCCTTCCTACTGTCTTTATATTCCTCAAGGGATTCATCTGTTCCTAGTCTTCCAGCCCTTACGAATGCTTCCTTTTTCTTTTTGACTAGGCTCACAATATCCCGCGTTATCCAAGGTTCTGGATTCTGACCAACTGACGTTTGAAAGACTCCCACATGTCAGATGTTGATTTACAGCCGCCCCCAATCTAAATTCTTCTGTTCCTGCCTAATATTGTTATAATTAGCCTTCCCCCAATTTAGCACCTTCACCCGAGGACTATTCTTATCCTTATCCACAAGTACCTTAAAATTTATGGAATTATGGTCACTGTTCCCTAAATGCTCCCCTACTGAAACTTCAACCACCTGGCTGGGCTCATTCCCCAATACCAGGTCCAGTATGGCCCCATCCCTCGTTGGACTATCTACATATTGTTTCAAGAAGCCTTCCTGGATGCTCCTTACAAATTCTGCCCCATCCAAGCCCCTAGCACTAAGTGAGTCCCAGTCATGATCAGAGATATGGGATCTGACTGTCTACTGTACCTCTTGGACTCAGTTGCTGTATAATCTCTGGTAAACACAAAAGGGGGAAACGGGGGGGAAATCTTAACACTTTGACCTTTATTATTTGTACAAGATATTAGTTTTGGTTGATGAATTACTATGGATTTAATGGTTTTACGTTCCATTTACAGTTGATACTGATCGTTGTGGGGGCCATCTGTGTGGTATCTGTGTTACAACCCTACACTCTGTTGGCTGCAATTCCTGTGGCAGCTATTTTCATTATGTTGAGGGCTTACTTCCTGCGCACATCACAACAGCTGAAGCAATTGGAATCTGAAGGTAAGCACAGATAGAGCAGATACAAAGTCCTCAACAAGAAATATTCTGCATTGAAAATGAATCATAAAACAAAATCACTGCAGAGATAGAGTTTTTCTAATTTAGGAGTCCAAAGTACAGACTTCAATCCAAGTATCCTTGGATCTGTATTTGGCTATTTTGCTAGAGATAAGACTAGTTTTCAGTGGTTGGTCTTTCTAATCAGTAGAATCACAGTGAAAGGGGAAAACTATGCAATGAACTGGGAGATTTGTAAACCCAGTTCTGTATAAGTAGCCTATGCTCTGACTCTTGGAAATGAAGAGGATCTAATTTTCTATAGTATGATGTGCCAACTTATTACAATGCTAATATTTTATTGTATGGTAATAGTTTGGGGGCATTTTCTGAAAAAAGACCCAGTTAGTACTCCATGATTTTTCTGTATAATTGTGTATTTTTTTACATCAGAATGACTGAATAGTTGGTTTTACACTTCAACAGATAGTTCTGAACCAGTTATGAATTATTATAGCATCTATTCTATTCATCTTAATCTCTTCCATAATTAATTCTATATGTATGTAACTTGCAATGTCCAGATACAATGAAATACTGCAAATAAATTGAGATAATCTAATGTTATAACCACCAGAGAGGTAGTAGACTTTTTTCTTAGCCTGTGTAGGATTTGAATTTAGGACCGAGAAGTGGAAATGCCCTATTCTGCTGGGCAACTCTGATCACCTTAAAGTTTTCCGTATATATTATATCTTCAAACATCTATTTCTAATAATTGGGCTACTTTTTCCAACTGGCACACTCACATTTAAGATGCTATATTCCCCGCATTCAATGATTTGGGCAGCACAGTGGCGCAGTGGTTAGCACCGCAGCCTCACAGCTCTAGCGACCCGGGTTCAATTCTGGGTACTGCCTGTGCGGAGTTTGCAAGTTCTCCTTGTGACTGTGTGGGTTTTCACCGGGTGCTCTGGTTTCCTCCCACAGCCAAAGACTTGCAGGTTGATAGGTAAATTGGCCACTATAAATTGCCGCTAGTATAGGTAGGTGGTAGGGGAATTGAGAGAAGGTGGGGATGTGGTTGGAATATGGGATTAGTATAAATGGGAGGTTGATTGTCGGCACAGACTTGGTGGGCCGAAGGGCCTGTTTCAGTGCTGTATCTCTTAATAAATAAATTCTGATATTAGTTGCTTGTCAGACACAGGGGTGGATTTCAGTAGATTAGCGGTGTAGCAAATTATTTTTGGCAGTGAAATCAGGCAGAAGCTATGAAAATACTTCCTTCAGCTCCTTTGTGCTTTATGAGCCTTTCCACGATTTGCTCGCTGATGTCATTTGTAGATATCAAAATGAGGGCCAATGGCCCAGCAGCTTCTAGCAATAGTGCAAGATGCCAAGTTCGAGCCTTCCTTAACCTGAGTGCACTGTGATGAGTTAGTTGTCCAAGTGCTTATTTAAGAGGGAGAAGGAATAGAAGGAACAGAGTTCTGTCTAGACAGGGAATAGGAGAAAGATGATCTAGTGTTTTACCTTACCTGTGCTGGTGAGGTTATTTACTTTTTCAGCACTGATCCTGCAGCCCTGTGGTTCATTGTCAGTGCCACCTCACATATGTGTGGGAACACCATCACCTCCAAGTTCTCCTTTAAGTCATACACCATCCTGACTTGGACATATATCACCTTTCCTTCATCGTTGCTGGGTTAAATTCCTCAAACTCTCTACTTAACTAGCATTATGGTACTATCTTCACAATATGGACTGCAGCATGACATTCTCAAGGGAAGCTAAGGATGGGCAATGTATGTCAGCCTTTCTAGCAATATCCATATCCATAATTCAATTTCCTCAAGGAGGACTAAGAGGTCCAAATCAGAAAAATTCTGTCTTCTTCTGTACCTGTATACCACACCCTGATGCCCCAATTGGCTACTTATATCAGAGGCTCCTGCTTTAGGAATTCTTGAAAACTGTGCTAAAAAAAATTAATGAGACATGCAGTGAAGTTATCTGAGGGCCGGGTGAGTGAATCAAACAATGCTCTTTCCTTATTTGGTTATCCCACAGTCTGATGCAGACAATGTGCAGACTGTGATGTCTTTTTAAAGGCTGCATTCTGATATACATCAGCTGTGTACACCCATTTTACATGAGATTTACATCAATCATTCCTCCAGTGGTAATGCAAGTGAGTGACCCTGTAAACTGTGTAAATACCACTGCTGATTGCCAACGGGTGCAAAAAAAATTTAATTGTATAGCAGCAACATACTATGTGGAAATTCTCCCCATAGTTTTAGCTGTAATCCACCATTGGAGGCTATGCTAATAATAATTTCTGTATTTACCCCTGCTTGGTTACAGCACGCAGCCCTATTTTCAGCCATCTCATCACATCCTTGAGAGGACTGTGGACAGTAAGAGCATTCGGCCGACAGTCTTACTTCGAAACACTTTTTCACAAGGCTTTGAATCTCCACACTGCAAACTGGTTTCTCTACCTCTCAACACTGCGTTGGTTCCAGATGAGGATTGACATTGTGTTTGTCCTCTTCTTTATTGCAGTTACTTTCATCTCCATAGCAACACACAGTAAGTTGAGATAAAATGAAAACATATGCAGCACATCCATCAGCACCAAAGAGTAATGATTGATTAATGTTTCAGGTGTGGACCTTTCATCAGAAGACCTTGTGACCATTTATCCAAACTTAATTGATGTAATTGTCATTTATAATTCTTGTATAATTAAAGCACTGACTCAATGTTAATAAATGCAATTGGAATATAATAGCTAGAAGAGACGCTTCTTCATAGGCTTTAAATTCCTTACTACAACCTTTTTAAATAGTGCATGCATGCTAGTAAATATTGGCCTCAAAAATGCACAGGGTAGCACATCTTGGTGTAAGTACTGAGATGTGCCGCACCAGCATCTGCCCTCTGACCCTCCCAAGTTCATGGGGTTATGTCTTTTGCGAGCTAAGGATGCAACCTATGCTAAAGGAGCTGGAAAGCCTGGTAGAAGAGTCCCAATGCTAGGGGAAAGGTGCTGCAGTCCCCCCACTCCCCACCATCAAATAAATCGACAGTTAACCCTGTGATCCCTATTATAAAAGGATTACCATTAAATCATTACGTCTTTTTAATCTTTGAGGTCCAGGCATGATCATGGTGGATGACCCTACATTAATCCATTGGCTGCCCAGTAGTGCCAAACACATTCTAGATTTCAAACATAGCTCCATGGAATGAGAACTCTGATATTTGGAGTCCCCACCCCACTCTTTCAACCTTTAATGCTTGAGTCACCATAATTCATTATTGTCAAATAGTTCTTAAGAACGGATCACTTAGACTCACCAAGTTGTACTTTATCTGTCATTGCATACCTGTTTATTATCTATTACAGCATGTAAAATATTGCTTATAAACACAAAAACAATTGCCAAGTAATTGAATAATTGAATCCCTTGCATTGATGCCCTTAGAAGGGTTAGGGTAGCTCTGCCCCCATAAGGCCATCCTGGAAACCTGGGGGCAAGGCTGAGTCCCAGCCTAGTTTGTGGCCGTCTCAGTGGAGTCTCACTGAAGTTATGATCACAAGGTTTCAGGAACCTTAATTTTAAGTTATTTCTCTTATCTCTTAATGTTTATAAAAGACTGGTAAATGTAGTTCGCTACTACCTGAAATTCTTGCACATATTTTATACACATATAGATGTCGTTTTCTCACCTATAGTTGTTAATTAGGCCATTATGCTTATGCTCATATGTAAATAAGAGCTGGATATGGTTGGTTCAATAAATACTGAAAGAAGTCTTTAACAGCAACTTAACTTGCATGTGTAGAATGATACATAGAATAATACAGCACAAAGGAGGCCCATTTGGCCCATTTTGCTTAAGGCACATTTAACATGGTTAAACATCCTGAGGCACTTCTCAGAAGTGACTTCAGATAAAAAGAACAAGCTAAACAAGGATATATTAGGAGGGGCGACTAAAAGCTTGGTCAATAACATAGATTTGAAGGTAGGTCTTAAAGGAAGGGATAGGGAATTCTAGAATTTTATGAATTTACAAATCAAATTGTTTTCTTTAGATGTCGGGGAAGGAAAAGTTGGAATTATTCTCACCTTAGCCATGAACATCACAAGCACTCTTCAGTGGGCTGTCAATTCAAGCATAGATGTGGATAGTCTGGTAAAGAATATTCATAATATGCTCTTGTTTTTAGATATTCATGATTCATAAAATAATATCACAACATAATGCACTGAATCAAATGATAGGTATGATGAACCATTGACAAGGTTCTGTGGAAAGATATGTTTACTATATGTTGTTGCTGAAAATCTAAAATGCCTGTGAATACACAGTAGAAACACATGATCAGTAGTCTTAATTTTAGGTAAAAATAGAAACATTATAGACATCAAGCAAGGCCTAGTACCTCTCCATAGGGAAAGAAAATCATAGAAAGTCATACCATTGTGCACATTTCAGTCGCTGGTTCAGAGTGATATGGGAATACCTGAGTGAAGATCACTCATACACCTACCCAATGATGATGAGTAGCACAGACAAAATGGAAAAGGAAAGGAAAGAAAAGTGCCTTTTGAATATAAAAGAAGATATCACACTTTGAAAAAATTTTAAATTCCAAAGAATCTGATTAAGAAATGGTGTAATTTTATACTCGGATACCTATTATGTGAAGGCAGGGAGATAGCTGACAAAACAATTGTATTGAGTTGCACTTGAAGAATGCCATCTGTACATTGATTTGCAACAATGATACCTGTAGTATAAGGACCTGAAAGGGTTAATGCTGAAGACAGTGAGAGCAACCACTTCCACTGTAGTGAGGATGATGTAATAGTCACATGGTAATGGGTTTTGGAAGAAGAGATTTGCAGCACGAAGGATAATTGCTAGACAGGCTTGTGGAGAGTGTAAATAGAGATGTGTAAATAATAAGAGTTATTAATTGACCTTATCCAGACTCCAAGACTTTATCAACAACACCCTAGCTATGCTACAACTACAATAACAACACACAATACGGTGGTATCGGTTATAACGACTAGAAGGTACTGAATACACCTTACCTTGTGAAGTAGTACCAAGTGAACAGCAGATCTTGTTGGGGGCCTGCAAAGAGCTCCAGAGCTGCTCCATAGCCAAATAAGATGCAGACAGTCGGTGAGTCAGCCGTGCAGGCATTCAGACTGCACCACAGAAGCATGGTGGTCTGCAACAAAACATCCAGGTCCAGCAATCGGGTTCTGAGTTGCAGTGCCAGGTGATAGTCCAGGATCGGGTGACAGAATTTTACAAGGGGACCATTGTGGATAATGGTCTACAGGGCTGGAAAAACAGGGAGAGCGGTCGATCGCTAGCAAAAAGGCGACTTGGGAGTTGAGCGGAGTCGGCAGCCATTACTCAACCAGAACACAGAGAGAAAACATGAGAACTCTAGGAAAGTATGGGAAACCCCCAGAAAGAGTGCAAACACCTCCATTAAAGACAAAATGATTTGAAAAGAAAAGGGAACACACTAAAAAGCTTAACAAAGCCTAGGAAAACAAAATGGATTTAAAATTTAGAATGCCTGAAATCTTCCACAATCAGGAACGACCCAATCAGGTACAAAATTATCCTTCTGGAGAAAAAGATTCCTATGATTTAGGATAGGTTTCCAGCTGCGTACTAAATCAGAAACAGAATAAGTAAATACCCTTTTATACTCTATGGGTGCAATTGTGGATGATGTGTTTGTGAGGCAGGGGATAAATGAGGCTTCTGATAAGTTTGAGGATGTGCTACAAGACTTCAACAAATATTTCAATTTAAGCAGTAACAAAATTCTGGAAAGAGCAATATTTTACAAGCGAGTCCAGAAGATAGGCAAATCCATAGATTCTTTTACAAATGATCTGTACAGATTGGCTGAGGGATGTGACTATGGAGAATTGAAGGCAGAACTGATAAAGGATCGACTAGTTGTTGGAATAGCTGATGAGTCTTATCAGATCTCTTACAGTTGAAAGATGACCTTACACTTAAGTAGGCAATTCAGATCGTATGACAGGCAGAAGTCCGAAGACAAAATAGAACCATTCCGCGGGCTGAAGAGAAGCCTTGTATTAGAAGAAATCCAATGACTGTACAGTTCTTGAAGCCAAAGGTGGAGAGGCAATCTATAGAGAAGAAGACACACATAGGTGAGAAGGTGAATGACACTGGAAAACCATGCCAGCGCTGTGGAGCCAGGAAGACCCATAGACAGAAACAATATCCTGTTAGTAAAGCAGAATGTTTCAACTGTAAAAAGACAGGCCTTTATGGAAAAATGTGCCAGAGCAAGACCTCTTTGCTCAAAATTGCAAGGCAAAAGGCCTTCTCACAAAGCATGGTGAATGAAGTGCATCAACTTCCAGCAGAAATGGAACCAGGAGATTTCCTCGGAGAAATTAATCACACTTAAAGAAGATGCCAGACCAGTAAATATCTTTACACCCAGAGAAATACCACACCCATTGATGAATTATTAGATTGTAAAGCTAAGTAATGGCAGGGCAGCTCAGCCAAGCGGAATGTGCCTCCTGTGGCATGTGGGAAGTCGTGGATGCACCATGTGCCCTTGACAAACACATCTGCAGGAAGTGTCACTGGCTGCAGAAGCTTGAGCTCCAGGTTTCGGAACTTGGATGTCGACTGGAGTCACTGTGGCACATCCGTGAGGCAGAGAACTACGTGGATAGCACGTTTCAGGAGGTAGTCACCCCGGAGCTCAAGAGAACACAGGCAGAGAGGGACTGGGCGCCTGCCAGACAGACAAGAAGGTCAAGGCAGGTAGTGCAGGAGACCCTGGAGGGCATCCCACTTTCTAACCAGTATTCAGTTCTGAGTACCGATAGGAACGAGGGTTCCTCTGGAGAGTGCAGCAAGAGTCATGACCAGAGCACCATGGGTGGCTCAGCTGTGCAGGGAGGGAGGAGAAAGGAGCAATAATGGTAGGGGATTCTATAGTTAGGGGAACAGATAGGTGTTTCTGTGGTCGCAGACGTGGTTCCAGGATGGTATGTTGCTTCCCTGGTGCAAGGGTCATGGATATTACTGAGCGGCTACAGAGCATTCTGGAGGGTGAGGGTGAACAGCTGGAGGTCATGGTCCACATTGGTACCAATGACATAGGAAGAAAGAGGGATGAGGTCCTGCAGGCTGAGTTTAGGGGGTTAGGAATGAGATTAGCAAGTAGGACCTCAAAGGTAGTAATCTCCAGATTACTCCCAACGCCACATGCTACTGAGTATCGAAATAGGAAAATACACCAGATGAATGCATGGCTGGAGAGATGGTGCAGGAGGGAGGGCTTCAGATTTCTGGGGCATTGCGAAAGGTTCTGAGGAAGGTGGTACCTGAACAAGCCAGATTGTCTGCACCTGAACAGGACTGGGACAAATATCCTTGCAGGAAGGTTTGCTAGTGCTGTTGGGGATGGTTTAAACTAGTTTGGCAGGGGGATGGGAACCTGAGTGCAGTCTTAGGACAATTTCAGGGCAGGGAATAGGAGACAGAAAATGAGCAAGTGACTCTGAAAGACAGAAGAAGCAAAGGTTAAAAAGTGTGCAGCACAGGAATTTGGCAGTGTTAAAGGGTGTTTATTTAAATGCAAGGAGTATAGTCAATAAAGCCGATGAGCTGAGGGCACAGATTGACACATGACAACACGATATCATTGCTATAACGGAAACTTGGCTTAAAGAGGGGCAAGAATGGCAACTCAACATCCTTGGAGATAGAGTTTTCAGACAGGATAGAGAGGGAGATAAAAAATTAGGGGGTGTAGCATTATTAGTTAAGGAATCAATAACATCTTTGAGGAGGGATGATATGCTCAATGAATCATCAAACGAAGCCATCTGGGTGGAGCTCAGAAATAAAATAGGGGCAGCCACATTACTAGGAGTATAGACCCCCAACTAGTGAGAGGGAGATAGAAGAGCAAAATGTAGTCAAGTTCTCTGAGTGAAAAAACAATAGGGCAATAATAGTTGGGGATTTCAACTACCCCAATATCAACTGGGATGCAAACAGTGTGAAGGGCACAGAGGGGACGAAATTCTTGAACTGCATTCAAGAGAACTTTTTTAGCCAGGCACGTAACAAGCCCAATGAGAGGGGGCGCAATTCTAGATTTAATCTTCGATAATGAAGCTGGGCAAATGGATGATGTAACAGTAGGTGACCATTTTGGAGATAGTGACCATAAAAAAATAATTTTTAGCATAATCGTGGAAAAGGACAAAGATAAAATAACAGCAAAGGTTTTAAATTGGGGAAGGCAAATTTTACAAAACTGAGAGGTGACCTAGCAAAAGTGGATTGGATACAGCTACTTGAAGGAAAATCAGTGGCAAATCAGTGGGAGGCATTCAAAAGCGAGATACTACAGTCACAGATGAAGGGTGGTACTGTCAAATCTAGAGCTCCCTGGTTATCTAGAAGCTTACAGGGTAAGTTAAAGCAGAAAAAAGAAAGCTTATGGCGATCACAAATATCTTAATAGTTTAAAAAACCTAGAGGAGTATAGAAAGTACAGGGGTGAAATGAAAAATAAAATTAGAAAAACAAAGAGAGAACATGAAAAATTATTGGCAGGTAAAGTCAAGGGAAACCTAAAGATTTTTTATTAGTACATTAAGAGCAAGAGGATAACTAAGGAAAGGGTAGGGCCTATTAGAGATGTACAAGGGAATTTATGCGTGGATGCAGAAGATGTGGGCAGGGTTCTTAATTAGATTTTTGTCTCTGTCTTCACAAAGGAGAGGGTTGATGCAGACATTGTAGTTAAAAGAGGAGGAGTGTGAAATATTAGATACAATAAGCATAATGAGAGAGGAAGTACTTGAGGGTCTGACATCCTTGAAAGTGGATAAATCACCAGGACTGATGGATTGCATCCCAGGTTGGTAAAGGAAGCCAGGGAGGAAATAGCGGATGTGCTGAGGATCATCTTCAAATCCTCACTAGATACAGGCAAGGTACCAGAGGATTGGAGGTCTGTGAGCATTGTACCATTGTTTAAAAAGGGTGTGAGGGATAGGCCAAATAATTATAGGCCAGTCAGTCTGACCTCGGAGGCAGGTAAATTGTTAGAATCAATTCTGAGGGACAGGATAAACAGCCACTTAGAAAGGCACGGATTAATCAGAGATAATCAGCATGGATTTGTTAGGGGAAGGTCGTGTCTTACTAACTTGATTGAATTTTTTGAGGAAGTGATGAGGACGATTGATGAGGGTAGTGTAGTGGATGTGGTCTACATGGATTTGAGTAAAGCATTTGATAAGATCCTGCATGGCAGACTGGTCAGTAAAATGAAAGCCCATGGGATACAGGGGAATGTGGCAGGTTGGATCCAGAATTGGCTCTGGGACAGGAAACAAAGGGTAGCAGTCGACGGATGTTTTTGCAAATGGAAAGCGGTTTCCAGTGGCATTCCACAGGGCTCACTGTTGGATCCCTTGCTTTTTAAGGTATATATTAATGATTTGGACTTAAATGTGGGAGGCATGATTGGGAAATTTGCTGATGACACAAAAATTGGCTGTGTAGTTGATAGTGAAGTGGATAGCTTTAGACTCCAGAAAGATATCAATCGTTTGGTTGAGTGGACGGGAAAGTAGCAAATGGAATTCAATCCAGAGAAGTGTGAGGTAAAGCATTTGGGGAGGTCAAATAAAGTGAGGGAATACAGAATAAATAGAAACATAGAAAATAGGAGCAGGAGTAGGCCATTTGGCTCTTCGAGCCTGCTCCACCATACATTATGATCATGGCTGATCATCCAACTCTGTAGCCTGTTCCCACTTTCACCCCATACCCTTTGATCCCTTTAGACCCAAGAGCTATATCTAGCTCCTTCTTGAAAACGTACAATATTTTGGCCTCAATTGCTTTCTGTGGTAGCGAATTCCACAGGCTCACCACTCTCTGGGTGAAGAAATTTCTCCTCATCTCAGTCCTGAAAGGTTTACCCCGTATCCTTAGACTATGACCCCTGGTTCTGGACTCCCCCACCATCGGGAACATCCTCCCTGCATCTACCCTGTCAAGTCCTGTTAGAACTTTATAGGTTTCTATGAGATCCCCCCTCACTCTTCTGAACTCCAGCGAATATAATCCTAACCGACTCAATCTCTCCTCATACGTCAGTCCCACCATACCAGGAATCAGTCTGGTTATGAGAGGATATTGAGAGGGATAGAAGAAATGAGAGACCTTGGAATACACGTCCACAGGTCTCTGAAGGTGGCAGGACAGGTAGATAGAGTGGTGAAGAAGGCATATGGATTGCTTTCCTTTATTGGCCGAGGTATAGAATACAAAAGCAGGAATGTGATGCTGGAGCTGTATAAAATGCTGGTTAGGCCACAGCTGGAGTATTGCATACAGTTCTGGTCACCACATTACAGAAAGGACATAATTGCTCTGGAGAGAGTACAGAGGAGATTTAGAAGAATGTTGCCAGGGCTTGAAAGTTGCTGCTATGAGGAAAGACTCGATAGGCTCATGCTGTTTTCCCTGGAACTGAGGAGGCTGAGGGAAGACTTAACTGAGGTATGCAAAATTATGAGGGGCCTAGACAGAGTGGAAGGACCTATTTTCCCTGATGGGGAGGTCAGTTACCAGGGGGAACAGACTTAAGGTGATTGGTAGAAGGATTAGAGAGGACATGAGGAAAAACTTTTTCAGCCATAGGGGGTGGGTGTCTGGAATTTGCTGCCAGGAATGGTGGTGGAGGCAGAAATCCTCAATTCTTTTAAAAGGTACCCGGACATGCACCTGAAGTGCTGTAACCTGCCAGGCTTTGGATCAGGTGCTGGAAGGTGGGATTAGATTGGGCGGCTAGTTTTTTCGGCTGGCACGGATGTGATGGGCTGAATGGCCTCCTTCTGTGCCATAATTGTTCTCTGGTTCAATGTTTCTATGGAATCAAGTTCAAGACCAGCTGGAAGAGATGACCAGAATGGGAGTCATTTATCCGTTTTCAAAACCAATGGAGCGTTGTTCGGCTATAGTTCCAGTCCCAAAACAAAATGGTACTCTTCGTACATGTGCGAATTTAACGCAGCTTAACAAAGCCGTGGCGCAGGAAATTCATCCGATGTCCACAATGGATGAAAGCTTGGCAAAATTGTCTCAGAAGATCATGTTTACCAGACTCTATGCCAATCGTGGGTTCTGGCAGGTTCCCTTAGAGGAGACCTCAAGATTACTAATCACATTTATAACCCCATTCGGAAGGTTTTGTTTCAATCGATTACCATTTGGGATAACTTCCGCACCAGAGATCTTCCAAAGGTCTATGTCTAACAACTTAGAAGGGCTCAAGGGAGTTACTTCAGTTCAGCAGCTTCAAAGATTCCTTGGAATGGTGAATAAGTTAGCCAAATTTCAACCTCATTTAGCGCAGGTAACAGAACCATGAAGACAACTTCTCAAAAAAGATCAAGCGTAGTATTGGAGTTCACATCAAGCAGAAGCATTGCAGAAGATTAAAGAAATGTTCAATTCGCCAGATATCTTGGCACACTATAACCTTACATGACCAACAAGGATAGCTGCAGACACCTCCACCACAGGGTTAAGGGCAGTCCTTTTCCAGGAGCAACCTGATGGTTCTTGCAGACCAGTATACTACACATCTAGAGCTTTGTCCAAAACTGAGACAAAGAATGCGATAATTGAAAAAGAAGCACTTGCCGTCAGTTGAGCATGTGAGAAATTTTCTGATTAGATTGTTGGATTGAGAGTCATCATTGAGACAGACCAAAAACCTTTGGTATCTTTGTTGGATGAAAAGGGGATTGCAAAAATGCCTCCAAGCATCCAAAGATTTTGTTTAAGATTGATGAGATATACATACAAGACCGTATATGTCCAGGCAAAGATGCAAAAGTCCGCTGATGTGCAATCAAGAGTGACATTAGATCATCTGACACAACAATATATGAATTTTGTGGATGAGATAGAGTCATATTCACAATATACTGCACAACAATGACTGGCAAGTATACAGAAACTGCAAGAAATTCGTCATCCCCAAAAAAGCGATGAGGAATGTATCCGTTTAAGGCAGTATTGCACACAAGGGTGGCCACAGGAATGTCCTATTGGGAAGACAACAAAAACTTTCTATAAATAAAGAAAATATTTCAAAATCCTCGATAATTTGCTAGTTTGTAATGACAGACTAATCATTCCGGGTTCACTTAGATCAGATATCTCGGAACGTCTACATCAAGGCCACATGGGAATAACAAAGTGTAGAGCAAGGGCACAATCATCAGTATGGTCACCAGGTATATCCAAAGACATTGAAAATGTGATCCAGAACTGCCAGATCTGTGCAATACAAAGACCAGGACAGTGTGAACCTCTGATAGCTACTCATTTTCTGACCAGACCATGGGAATGTCTAGACGTGGATTTATTCATGTTCAACAGAGAGTCCTACATAATCATCACTGATTATTTCTCAAGATGGGTAGAAGTGATAAGGTTGTATTCAACAACAGCAGAAGCAGTTATAAGAGTTCTCACAGACATCTTTGTGACACATGTATCCCTGACGAGGTACTGTCAGACAACGGACCACAGTTTGCAAATGAATATTTCACACAGTTTGAGACAAGAGTGTAATTTCAACATCTTACAAGTTCACTATGTTATCCACAGCTGAATGGTGAAGCAGAAAGAGGTGTAAGAACCATAAAGTCCTTAATGAAGACGAATGAAGACTTTCCAACCTCACTTCTAATTTATTGATCTATACCGTTGATGTGTGGACTATCACCTGCAGAGTCACTGATGGGCAGGAAGATAAGAATGCAACTTCCTATGTTGCCTAAAAAAGTGCTTCCAGGATTGGATGTCCAGCACTACGAAAGAGTAAGAGACCGGGAAAACTCTTATAGAAGTCAACAAACTCGAAATTTCAACAAAAGATTTTGTGCCAGAGACTTACTGAAACTGAATGAAGGCCAAAGAGTATGGATACGTAACCTCGAAAGGGAAGGTACTGTAACTCACAGAGAATGAAAACTACCAGAGATCGTATGTGGTACACTTAACAGAAGGGAACATACATTATCCCTATTCCCCAGAAGCAACAGTCAATAATTTATTTGGAAGAACCAGATGATGAAGAAGAAACCCAGAGCAAACAGAATACTACAATCCTACAACCAAGTCAGCAATCCAGACTTACAAGGAAGACTACTGATCATCACAGTCAGAGGAACAAGATCAGGGAGAGTCATGAAACTGTCTAAAAGACTAAATCTGTGAAGTCAGAGACTTGGGAGGAGAAAGGGTAGTAAGGTAAAGTCAAAAATGTATATATGTCAAAGGAAATGCATGGATAAAGACTTGAGGGGAGATGTAGTATAAGGATCTGAAAGGGCTAATGCTGGACAGAGTGACAGCAATCCCTCCCATTGTAGTGATGATGATGTAATAGTTATATGGTATTGGGTTTTGAAAGAAGAGAGTAGCAGTATGAAGGATGCTAGCTAAAGAGGTTTGTGGAAAGTGTAAATAGAGATGTATAAATAATAAGTTATTAGTTGACCTTATCCAGACTCCAAGACTTTATCAATATTGCCCTGGCTATGTTACAACTACAATAACAACAATAGCAATACCATTTTAACAACAAATTTTAGTTAACTCATGGCCATGTATGTTACGTTCTAACTGAGAGGTTCTGTCACCTTTCAACCTTTAATGTACGAGTCACTATGACTCATTATTGTCAAATAGTTCTTAAGAACTGATCACTGAGACTCACCAAGTTGTACTTTATCTGCCATTGCATACCTGTTTATAATGCATTACAGCATGTACATGTAAAATACTACTTATAAACACAAAAAATAAAATGTACCAAATAATTGAATTTGGTGAACTAAAATTGCGCAATTGCACAAACTGGGCCCGTATTGGGGAAACTGGGCCTGTATTCTCTAGAGTTTCAAAAAATGAGAGGCGATCTCATTGAAATCTACAAAATATGTAAAGGAATAGTCAGTGTAAATGCAGCTAAGATGTTTCCCCTGGTTGGGGAATCTAGAACCAGGGGGCACAATTTCAAAATAAGGGGGAAACCACTTAGGACAAAGATGAGGAGAAATGTCTTTTCTCAGAAGGTTGTGAATCTTTGGATTTCTCTACCCCAGAGGGCTGTGGAAGCTTAGCCATTGAGTATGTTTAAAGCAGAGATTGACAGATTTCTAAATACAAATGACAGAAGGGGATATGAGGATAGTGTGGGAAAAAGGCATTGAAGTGCAAGATCAGCCATGATCATATTGAATGGCGGGGCAGGCTCGATAGGCTGAATGGTCTAATCCTGCTCCTGTGTTCCTATGTTACTAAGTTTAAAAAATGGTAAATCATAATTGAGAACCAATGACATCAGTGGAACCCTTAAGCTAATACACTTACAATGACCCTTGATAATGTTCTTGCCTTCAGATGAGGTCTGTAAGTCGTGTTTTTAAATACATTGACATACCTCCAGAAGGATTTGAAAACAAGAAAGGACATAATGCCAACAGCCTCTCAGATATGCTTGTAATTGAAAACAAACATCTAATCAATGAATGGCCATCTGGAGGCCAAATGATAGTGAACAACCTCACAGCCAAGTATACCAATGATGGACGCCCAGTGCTGCAGGACCTTTCCTTCTCAGTAAATGCAGGACAACGGGTAAGGCAGTAGGCATATCCATTACAATGCAATAATTCTGTCTTAAACCACTGTTCTTTCACAGTCTTATAGAATCATAAACTTACAGCACAGAAGGAAGCCATTCAGCCCATTATGCCTGTGCTAGCTCTTTGAAAGAGCAGTCAGGCTTAGTTCCACTTCTCACTTTTTGTCCATAACCCTCTAATGTTTACATCCTCAAGTTGTGAAATGAGGGGTCCATAAACGGGGGCATAGATTTAGGGTAAGATGTAGGAGGTTTAGAAAGGATTCAAGGGGAAAACATTTTACCAGGAGGGTGATGGGGGATCTGGAACTCACTGCCTGAAAGGGTGGTAGAGGCAGAAACCCTCATAACATTTAAAAAGTACTTGGTGCTCTATGGCCGGCACAGACACGATGGGCCGAAGGGCCTGTTTCTGTGCTGTATAACTCTATGACTCTATGTCTGTATGACCCTACTTGGATATGCACTTGAAGTGCCATAACCTACAAGGCTATGGATCATGAGCTGGACAGTAGGATTAGGCTGGATGGCTACGTGTTGACCGGCGCAGATATGATTGGCTGAATGGTCTTCTTCCTTGCTGTAAATTTCTACGATTCTTCTATAAGTACCTGTCCAATTCTCTTTTAAAATTATTTATGGAATAAGCTTCCACCACTTTTTCAGGTAGAGGATTCCAGCTCCTGACTAATCTGACTGAAAAAAATTCTCAATTTCTCTGTCTATCTTTTGCCAATAATTTTGAATCAATGATCTCTAGTTATTGACCCACTCACCATAGGGAATAATTTTTCTCTATCTAGTAAACCAAAACCTCACCATCTTGTAAATCCCTATTAGGTCATCTCTTAACCTTCTTTATTCCCAGGAGAAGAGTCCTAACTCTTTCAATCCCTCCTCATAATTGAAGTCCCTCATCCCTTTTAAAAACCTGGTAAACCTCCCACGTACCCTATACATCTTTCCTGAAGTGTGGTGTCCAGAATTGTCCACATTATTCCAGCTGAGGCCGAAACAGCGCTTTAAAAAATTGTAGCATGATCTCTTTGCTTTTATATTCTATTCCTCTATTTATAAACCCAAGTAACCCAATTGCTTTTTGACCCCCTTATCAACTTTCCCTGCCACATTTAAGTATTTGTGTACATGGATACCAAAGTCTCTCTGCTTATCTATGCTTTTCAAAATCATGCCATTTATAGTGTACTATCTTTCCATATTAGTCTTCCCAAAGTCCATCACTTCACACTTCTCTACATTCTCCATGCTTCTACCCATTTTACCATCCTGTTTGTATCATCCTGAAGCCTACAACTATCCTCATCGCTATCTACTATTTTACTAAGTTTCATATAATCTGCAAACTTTATAATCTTGCTCCATACACCTGAGTCTAGGTTCTTTATAAAAATTGCAAAGTGTAATGGACCCAAAACTGACCCTGGGAACACCACTGCAAATCTCCTCCCAGTTTGAAAATCATCCATCCCCCACCGCCCTTTGCCTCTGAGCCAAGTTTGTATTCATACTGCCACTTCCCCTTAATTTCATGGGCTTCCATCTTTTTCAACATCTTTGTATGCCAGCCATGGCTCAATTGGCAGCACTCTCACCTCTGAGGTTATGGGTTCAGTTCCTACTCCAGAGACTTGAGCACAAAAATCTAGGGAGGTGGTGGTGTAGTGGTAATGTCACTGGACTAGCAATTCAGAGAGCCAGGCTAATGCTCTGGGAACACAGGTTAAAATCCCACCATGGCAGCTGGTAGAATTTAAATTCAATTAATAAAAATATGTAATTAGAAAAGCTAGTCTCAGTAATGGTGACCATGAAACCATTGTCGATTGTTGTAAAAAATGATCCAGTTCAATAATGTCATTTAGGGAAGGAAATCTGCCATCCTTACCTGGTCTGACCTACATGTGACTCCAGACCCACAGCAATGTGGTTAATTCTTAATTGCTTGCTGATATGGCCTAGCAAGCCGCTCAGTTGTACCAAACAGCTAGAGAAAAGTCTAAAAGGAATGAAACCGGATGGACCACCCAGCATTGACCCATGCACTTGAAACAACAAAGGCACACCCAGACCTGTCGACCCTGCCAAGTCTTCCTTACTAACATTTGGGGGCTTGTGTCAAAATTGGGAGAGCTGTCCCACAGACTAGTCAAGCAACAGCCTGACATAGTCATATTCACGGAATCATACCTCATAGACAATGTCCCAGACACCACCATCCCAATCCCTGGGTAGGTCCTGTCCCACCAACAGGACATACCCACCAGAGGTGGCAGCACAGTGGTATACAGTCAGGAGGGAGTTGCCCTGGGAGTCCTCAACATTAACTCCGGACCCCATGATGTCTCATGGTATCAGGTCAAACATGGGCATGGAAACCTCCTGCTGATTACCACCTATCGCCACCCCCCCTCCCCTCAGTTGATGAAACAGTATTCCACCATCTTGAACACCACTTGAAAGAAGCACTGAGGATGGCAAGGGCGCAGAATGTACTCTGGGTGGGGGACTTCAATGTCCAGAGTGGCTTTGTAACACCACTGCTAGTGAGCCCTAAAGGACATAGACTAGCAACTAGACTGGGTCTGCTGCAGTTGATGAGGGAGCCAACGAGGGAAAAACCTATTTGGCCTCGTCCTCACCAATCTACTTGTCACAGATGCATATGTCCATGACCGTATTGATAGGAGTCACCACCGTAAAGTCCTTGTGGAGACGAAGTCCTGTCTTCACATTGAGGATACCCTCCATCTGTTGTGTGGCACTACCACTGTGCTAAATGGAATAGATTTCGAACAGATCTAAAAACTCAGGACTGGGCAGCCATGAGGCGCTGTGGGCCATCAGAAGCAGCAGAATTGTATTCAACCACAATCTGTAACCTCATGGCCTGGCATATTCCACACTCTACCATTACCATCAAGCTGGGGGAACAATTAGTTCAATGAAGAGTGCAGGAGCAGCACCAGGCATACCTGAAAATGAGATGCCATACTCAGCAATAACCTGCTCACAGATGCTCAGTTTGTGTTCTGCCAGGGCCACTCATCTCCTGACCTCATTATAGCCTTGGTCCAAACATGGACAAAAGAACTGAACTCAAGAGGTGAGGTGAGAGTAACTGCCTTTGACATCAAGGCAGCAGTTGACCAAGTGTGACATCAGGGAGCCCTAGCAAAATTGGAGTCAATGGGAATCATGGGGAAAACTCTCTGCTGTTTGGAGTCATACCTGGTACAAAGGAAGATGGCTGTGGTTGTTGGAAGCCAATCATCTCAGTCCCAGGACATCACTGCAGGAGTTCCTCAGGGTAGTGTGCTAGGCCCAAACATCTTCAGCTGCTTCATCAATGACCTTCCTTCCATCATAAGGTCTGAAGTGGGGATGTTCGCTGATGATTGCATGATGCTCAGCACCATTCACGACTCATCAGATACTGAAGCAATCCGTTTACACATGTAGCAAGACCTGGACAATATCCAGGCTTGGGCTGCTAAGTGGCAAGTAACATTCGTGCCACACAAGTGCCAGGCAATGACCATTTCAAACAGGAGAGAATCCAACCATCTCCCCTTGACATTCAATGGCATTACCATTGTTGAACCCCCCACTATCAACATCCTGGGGGTTACCATTGACCAGAAACTGAACTGGACCAGCCATATAAGTACTGTGGCTACAAGAGCAGGTCAGTGGCTGGGAATTCTGCGGCGAGTAACTCATCTCCTCTCTCCCCAGTGCCTGTCCACCATCTACAAGGCACAATTCAGGAGTATGATGGAATACTCTCCATTTGCCTGGATGCGTGCAGCTTCAACAACACCAAGAAGCTCGACACGATCCAGGACAAAGCAGCCCACTTGACTGGTACCCCATCCACCACCTTCAACATTCACTCCCTCCACCACTGATGCACATTGGCAGCAGTGTGCATCATAAACAAGATGTACTGCAGCAACTCACCAATGCTGCTTTGACAGCACCTTCCAACCACGACTCTTCCACCTAGAAGGACAAGGGCAGCAGATGCATGGAGACACTATCATCTGCAATTTCCCCTCCAAGCCACACACCATCCTGACTTGGAACTATATCGCAGTTCCTTCACCGTTGCTGGGTCAAAATTCTGGAACTCCCTTCCTAACAGCACTGTGTGTACCTACACCACATGGACTGCAGCGGTTCAAGAAGGCGGCTCACCACCATCTTCTCAAGAGCAATTAGGGATGGGTAATAAATGCTGGCCTAGCCAGCGACTCTCACATCATGTAAAATAATTTTTAAAAAATCTCGGCTGACACTTCAGTGCTGTACTGAGGGAGTGCTGCACTGTCAGAAATGCCATCTTTTGGATGAGATGTTAAATCGAGGTCCTGTCTGTACTCTAAGGTGTCCTGGTCAATATTAATCCTTCAGTCAACAACACAAAAACAGACTATCTGGCCATTATCCGTTGATGTTTGTGGGAGCTTGCTTTGTACAAATTGGCTGCTGTGTTACCTATATTACTGCAGTGACTTCACTTCAAAAGTACTTTATTGGCTGTAAAGCACTTTGGATGACCTAAGGTTGTGAAAGGCATTATATAACTGCAAGTCGATCTTTGTTACTTCCTTTCTTTAATAAACCTCCTATACGGCACTCTGTTGACTGCCTTCCGAACGTCTACTACACTATCTTGTTCAAACTTCTCTGTTACCTCATCAAAGAATTCAATCAAAGTATTCATACACAACTTACCTTTAACAATAAAAGCAAAATACTGCGGATGCTGGAAATCTGAAACAAAAACAAGAAATGCTGGAATCACTCAGCAGATCTGGCAGCATCTGTGGAAAGAGAAGCAGAGTTAACGTTTCGGGTCAGTGACCCTTCTTTGCTTGTTCCGAAGAAGGGTCACTGACCCGAAACGTTAACTCTGCTTCTCTTTCCACAGATGCTGCCAGACCTGCTGAGTGATTCCAGCATTTCTTGTTTTTGTTACCTTTAACAATTCCATGCTGGTTCTTCTTAATTAACCTCCAAATTAATGATTATTTTGTCCCTGATAATGGTGTTCAATAAATTCCCCCCACTGATGTTAGGTTGATTGGCCTGTATTTTCCTGGTTTATCCCGCTCCCATTTCTTGAATAATGGTATAACATTAGCAATTCTCCACTCCTGCTGTATCAAATGAGGATTGAGAGGTTGTAACCAATGCCTTTGCTACTTCTATCTTAGCTTCTTTCAGCAATCTTGGATGCATTCCATCTGGGCCAGGTGACTTACCAACTTTCAGTATTACTAATCTTTTTAGTAGGTCTTCTCTATCTATTACTGTCCTGTCAATACAAGACACAGACTCCTTTGAAACAGCCTGAGGCCAGCAGAGTTCCTTAGGTTTCTTCAGTAATTTAGGCTGTTATTATGCAGTTTGTGTAAGCAATTTTGAAAATTGATGCTAAATGTGAGAATTATGGGAGACATTTCAAATAAATAACCTGAGTAAATAGTCATAAATCTATCTTATTATAAAACCTAATGCCATCTGTAAGCAAAGGCATCCAAAATGTTAACTTGCAGCAGTTATTTGCAGTAACAGTTGTTTGATGAGTCACTTTTGAAACACAGAAAAGTGCTACAAGTCATTTGCTCTGCAACAAAATTTAGTTGCATTGCTTCCATATCATAACTTTTCAAATGGGTCCAGTCCATTACATGTGTTAGTTCTGTTATTAATCACTGTGCTCTGGATGCAATAACAGGTTGGACTGCTGGGACGGACAGGTGCTGGGAAAAGCACATTGCTTTCTGCTCTTTTGCGTCTCTTGTCTACTGAAGGGGAAATACAGATTGATGGGATATCCTGGAATTCAGTCTCCTTGCAAAAGTGGAGGAAAGCATTTGGTGTCATTCCACAGGTAATGTCTTCAAATGTGCACACAGTTGCAAAGACATTTGAATAGAAGA
The DNA here is from genome assembly GCF_036365525.1 of Heterodontus francisci. Taxonomy (NCBI): domain Eukaryota; kingdom Metazoa; phylum Chordata; class Chondrichthyes; order Heterodontiformes; family Heterodontidae; genus Heterodontus; species Heterodontus francisci. Next base: position 35,810,364 of record NC_090388.1, on the reverse strand, counting down.
CATGTAGAGCACATCCGTGATAGTCTCTTATTGATTTTCTTTCACTAATGTGAACACAATAATATTGGCTATTTTGGCATGCTTTATACTAGACTGAGGATAAAGAGTAAAGCATATGTTAGAACTGGTTTTTGAATTCAAGGAGAAAATTTGAATTATTTTCCTTATGTATTAGCTGTTTCAAGAATCTGGGATTTTCATCAACTTCCAGTATGTGTACATTTAAAACTGTACACTAAAAAGTTGTAGAACAACGTAGGCACTTGGCGCATCAGTCTGAGTCATACTATGCCATAGCATATGTGTCCCTTAAGCTTGCCTCTGTCGATACTTTCCATGGGGTCTGGGATGCAGGGCCAGCCTTATGGGTTGGCAATGTGAACAATCATTCAGTGGTCAAGAAGAATGAATGAGCACAGGCCAGAGGCATACTCTGCCCCCCCCCATCCACCCCGCCACCCGCCCCCCCCCCACCATGCTCCTGCTCTACCCCACTACCCTAGTGCTCTCTCCGTGCACCTGCTTCTTCCATGCTCCTGCTCTCTCTGTGCCCCTGCTTTCTCAGGCTTTTCCTTTCCCCATGCTCTGCTCTACCCCTTGTGCTCCTGGTCTCCCTTTGCTCCCCTCGGGCTTTCTCTGTGTTCTGCTCTCCCCATGCTACTGCTCTCTCCATGCTCTTCTTCTTCTGGCTGCTGCTCTGTCTGTGCTCCTGCCCTCTCTGTGCTCCTGCCAAAGATAGACTGTGCAGTGAGAAGCAGGCACACCTATATCACTGGTATCTGTAAGCAAATACCTGATTTCTTAAAAGCATTATTAATACACTCTTTATATGTACTACTTTCATATTATGAGTTATTATGTAGTATTATAATTTAAATGGCGGGGGTGGGTAGGGGTTGGAGAGTTCATGATTACTAATCCATTTGAAAATGGGTCCTTCAACCAACAAAGTTTGAGATCCACAATAGAGAATGAATCGAAAGGCCTTCTGTGTTTCCTACCTTCTCATCCTATGATGACATATTGATGATGATGTCCATCAGAACTGTAATAAACTTGTACAAAGTCCCTCAGAAAACAACTGTCATTCAATATTCCACCTTACAGAAAGTCTTTGTGTTCTCTGGGACCTTCCGGAAGAACTTGGATCCTTATGAACAGTGGAGTGATGAGGAGATCTGGAAAGTCACAGAAGAGGTAAACCATAAATCACTTTGTTGGGTGACAGTTATAAATATGATGCATCACTCATTATCCTGGATGAACAGAAACAAATGTGATGTCAGTATGCTCAATTTCAGAATAAATAATTGTAAATTAATTGAATTTTCTCAGGTTATAAAAAATGTTCACTACATTATTAAAAAATGACCAAGGCATTGGAAAATATATTCCAAAGCTCACAACATGATTACTTTGTGCTCTGTATTTATCTGCTGTGTTTGCATTGAGCAGACTGCCTTTTATTTTATTGAGTGGGTGAATTCAATCTATCTGCTGTAGATTTAATTCTTCTCAGATGAACAAAATCAAAGTAAGAATTTCTAACCCAGAACTAATTTTTTGTTTTCTAATGTATTTTTCTAAAAAAAGAGAAATACTTCAATTTCTCCGAATCCTTATTTGAAGGTTTTGACTCTTTGCTGGGGCACAGTTCTATGGGCATTATCCAGCAACTCACCCAAATGACAATATTCATCTTTGACCCTTGACAATGCCTATTGGCAAACTATTTTCCACTTTGGGGTATCATAGAATCACAATGGTTACAGCACAAAAGGTGGCCATTCAGTCTGTTGTGTCCATGCTGGCTGTCTGTAAGAGCAATTCAGCTAGTCCTACTCCCCGCCCTTTCCTCTTAGTCCTGCAGATATTTTCTCTTCAGGTGCTTATTCAATTCCCTCTAGAAAGCCATGATTCTGTGTGCCTTCACCGCACTCTCAGCTAGTGCATTCTAGATCCTAACCACTCGCTGTCTTCTGGTTCTCAACCCTTTCGCCAATGGAAACAATTTCTCTCTCTCTACTCTGTCTGGACCCTCATGATTTTGAACATCTCTATCACATCTCCTCTCTAAGGAGAACAACCCCAGCTTCTTCAATCTATCCACATGACTGAAGTCCCTCATCCCTGGAACCATTCTCGTCAATCTTTTCTGCACGCTCTCTAAAGCCTTCTCATCCTTTCTAAAGTGTGGCGCCCAGAATAGATGCTAAGTAGGTTCAATATTGTGCATGAAAATGTCAAAAATCATTCACTGCTATACAAGTAGCTCATATATGTTGGTATTTCAGATATCAGTTGCTGATAAGTCAAGTGAGTGAGTGTGAAAGTAGAAAGAAAAAGGTTAGGGCATACAGTAAGAAAAGGGGACTCACACTTGTGCCAATGGAGTAAAACAAATGAGTAACAAAGGAATGATCATAGTGAATTGACATTAATATGGTGTAGCGTCGTGCAGTGTCAAATGTTTTAACGTTATGAGTTTGGCTGCACTTGACCATTATCACACTACAATCTGCTTTTGTGGATTTGGGAATTGACCTGTGATTGGACCCTGATTCTGGCAGCAGAACTAAACTGAACCGTGGGTAGGAGCTCAAACATGGCAAGAAACTTATGAAAACTCAATCATTATTTCCTTTAAAGTTTGCAATTGTCTCTTCCAACTGATTTACTGTAAAGTTAGTCTGCTATGATACAAAAAAATCTATAGGCTAAATGAAGCATAATATAGATAATCCCTATCAAGGAAATTATACATCACCAAGAGGTTCAGAGAAGACAGTGAAATATAAATAAATCTTCTTTGAATTAAAGGGATGCATTCAGATTCTATATGAATTTACCATAGTTCTATCTGTTGCAAATCTAAACTTACAACAAGTTCTAACTGATTACTGATACTAATTATATTACTTCAGGTTGGCTTGAAATCAATGATTGAGCAATTTCCAGATAATCTTAACTTTGTTTTGGTGGATGGTGGCTATATCCTCAGCAATGGCCACAAACAACTCATGTGTTTGGCTCGATCCATTCTCAGCAAGGCCAAAATACTACTTCTGGATGAACCTACTGCTCATCTGGACCCTGTGTAAGTTTGAGCTACAAAGTGTGAATAGACTGAAACAATGGTGACTACAAGCAGCTGATGGACTCCTGACAGATAACAAATAATAAAAATTATTCTTGTACATTTTTGGATTTCACTCATCTTGAAGTTAAAATATTAAGAACTGCTGAATGGTTGGAATACCAGATTTGAATCCCTGATTTTGAAAAGCATTTTGTACCATTTTCATTTTGTAGTATTCTAATTCATTACTGATGAAGAGTGCTGTATAGAACTAATAGTACATAGAGGAATGATAATATCAAATCTCTTGCTATTAAGAGACTGGTCATTTGTTTAAGATTTAATATTAAAGATGAGTTTATTATACAATAGATGTAAAATGATAAATTGCAATCTGAATTTTCTGTTCTCTTTTGCAATAGAACATTCCAAATTATAAGGAAAACTCTTAAACATACGTTTTCAAACTGCACTGTTATACTCTCGGAACACAGAGTGGAAGCTCTCCTTGAATGCCAGCAATTTCTGGTATGTCCTTTTGTTTGTCATCTGTCCTTTGTGGTTTGCATGGATGAGATTCTTCCGTGAAGCAGAGTGCACAGCATGTATTGAAGGAAAGGTGGAGCATTTTTTGACGGGAACAGAAAACTCTGGCTTAAACATTAGACCTCAGTTGTAAGGGAAGGGAAGGATATCACTACTGGTATCTATCAGATCACTAAGATAGGAAATAAAATTAGTTGCAGCACACTTTCCTGAAAGACTTGTGCATTTGTCTAGTGACTAGATTAATATTTTTTATCACCTCTTAAAGTTTGTGTCTCCTAAGGCAGCTGTACAATTCACAAGTTCACCTATTATGCCACAAAAGGCCAATTTCTTAATCTCTTTATGGGACTAATAGGCTGCCAAAGAGTGATGTTTTAAATAAAATAAATAATTTCTTTTAGACAAATCTTATGATAAAATGAGGAGAGCACTTCACTCTCCTGTGCCAGATGAAATTTTTATCCTTGTATGCCGATGCTTATTTATTTTATTTATTTAGAGATACAGCACTGAAACAGGCCCTTCGGCCCACCGAGTCTGTGCTGACCAACAACCACCCATTTATACTAATCCTACATTAACCCCATATTCTCTACCACATCCCCACCATTCTCCTACCACCTACCTACACTAGTGGCAATCTACAATGGCCAATTTACCTATCACATTTTTTCACATTTTATATTCATTATAACAATCAATTGAAGTGTTGTTAGTAAAATTTTATATTTGACTTTACACTAATCAGTTAAGACCTTGATAAAGTTAATACTCAACCAGAATTAAATCTAAGTGAAGATGACCTGTAATAAACTCTATTGTCTAACAGCTGATCATATGTTTAATTTCATTTTAGGTAATTGAGGGATGTTCAGTGAAACAGTTTGATGCTCTGCAGAAGCTTTTGACTGAAGCAAGCCTTTTCAAGCAGGTTTTTGGACATTTGGACCGTGCAAAGCTATTTACAGCTCACAGAAGGAACTCAAGCAAAAGGAAAACACGACCAAAAATAAGTGCCTTACAGGAGGAGGCAGAGGAAGACCTCCAGGAAACAAGGCTATAAAGCTACAAAGAACAAAATGCACAAAATACTCATGAAGATATTAAAAGTAGTTCCAAACAGAGAACTGTGACAGCTGTATCTACAGCACAGAACTCTTCATTACTCTTAGAAATTGCTAGCTAAATAAAGAAACCCTGATCAAGGCTTTCATCCAACCTTCAGGTATTTTGAGGTCAAAGGTGTAATTACATATCTGGGTTGAAGTTATTCCATATTATATACTGGATGACTGCACATGGGACCAAATGTAGTTTGTCAAAACTCTATTGGTTCAGCAAAGCTCTATTAAAATTAAGGGCTCTTCTAGTGCTGATTAAGATCCAACTGCCTTCCATTGCTGTCAATACAAGAGCTTTTGACAGTTGTCAGTGTGATGACATCTCCGTTAACCATCAGTTTTTGGGGAGGTTTAAAGCAGTAGAAATAACGTCACTGCTGGCACCGAGATGAGAGCCTCACACTTGCACACGGTATTTGCTGATGGTGTCTTATGATAGTCATTTATGTGCCACTCCATATAACTAAGCATGAGAAGGATCAAAGAGTTTGCAACAGAGGGGTTGCATTGTAAAGTTGTTCTTCTTTGTGTTTCTCTAAGCTTTGTATTTAAATAGTAATTCAGAAAGAAATATGTAGAAGGCTTGACAAAACTTTGTATTTTTGAACATTTATTCCAAATTATTGACCCTGCCAGGGCTATGGTAGCATTTTGCATCTAGAAGGTGGTGGTGAACCTTCTTCTTTGCGGTCCATATGGTGAAGGTGCTCCCAGAGTGTTGTTTGCTAGGAAGTTCCAGGATTTTGACCCGAACAACCACAAAGGAACGACAATATATTTCCAAGTTTCCAAGTCAGGATGGTGTGCAACTTGGAGGGGAACTTGGAGGTGATGAGGTTCCCATGCACCTGCTTCCTTTGTCCTTCTAGGTGGTGGAGGTCACTGGAGTTGTTCATGACAGAAAATATTTAATTTTTTTTTACTCGAATTAAAATGGAGTAATGGTTACTCATCCTGCTGTTTTATAGCTGTTCCACTGAAGGAAAGTAAGATATACCATAAACTGAGATGGTGGCTGTGTAACAGACAGAGATTCTCATGTGGGAAGCAAAATCCTTTTGTTGGAAAAATGTCTCCACTCATTTAATACAAAATTATTTTTACAATCAAACCTAATCTTTAACAGCAATAACATTTTTTTAGTATTTTATTAACTTTTGACCTTTATATTCTTAAGTTGTGTTCAGTATTTTAAAAGGAAAAAACTTAAATCTCTTGCACTGTAACAAATGTATACCTTTTATATAACTTTGACCAATATTTTAAAAATAACTCATTTCTTAATGCTCGGAATTCTCCATATAATATTACCATTTGATTTCAAATGGCACCGTAACCTATTTCAATGCAAAGAATAATTTGCTTTTCAATTCTACCATTAAACTTAGAACTGCCTACATATGGGCTTAAAGCAAATATGTTAGAAGTAAGTATATAACCATTAGTTTTGTTTGAAATTATGTCTGTTATTGTGTGACCAACACATTCTGCAAAATTCAAGTTTCAGTAATTAGTATATATTGAGAAGTTTAATCACTTTGAAGTGTTTATGTGAAACAATAATTCTGTGTGAAATAAAAATGTTTCAATAACACATATGCTATATAACCCGTTTCATTTTAAGTCTGGAGTAACTGCGCAAATCATAGCGGATTCTCATTCTTCATACTGTGTATATAAAGATAGATACTCTTGTTTGTTCAACAGTCAACAAATATCCAAATCTAGACAGATATGAGAACAAAAAAATTGAAAACATAACTTTCACTGAGCCCAAGTAGTCAGTGCTGGCTGCTTCTAACTATTTTCTCTTTATCTAGATGTGTGAACATTTCATCCTTAATTAAAGACTCACAAATTTTTCCTACCATAGATGTTAAGTCAACTGGCCTGTAATTACACAGGTTAGTTCTATAACCCTTTTTAAAAATGCATGCTACATCAGCTACTTAGTCAATATTTGAATATTGAGTAATGTTAATGTGATGATTATATTGCTGTTAATTATTTCATGAAATGAATACAAACTGCAAACTTCAAAATAGATTTACAGTCTTTAAAATAAAGGAGCTTTTTGTGGAATAGCTATTGACCAGGGTCCCAGGAGAATTCCCCTGTTCTTTGAAGAGTGCCATCGGATATTTTACATCCATCCCAGAGGGCAAATGGGGCCTCATCTGAAAGATGGCACCTCCAACAGTTGAGCACTTCCTCAGTAATATACTGAAATGTCAGCCAAGATTATGTGTTCAAGTCTCCAGAATAGGTCTTAAACTCAATACCTTCTAATTTAGAAGTTAGATTGCTGCCACTAAAATCTGACATCGCTGAGTTGCTGAAAGGATTCAACTTGGTTCTTGTATTATATACAGTGCATACTAAAGCTACTACTTTGTCAAAATTACTCATTTCAAGCAATAACAAACAATGTTGAACTATTTCCAAATATTTCTACAATTAAACATCAACTTAATTTCATTTGACTGTTACCGGATTTCAGTATATAGGTTGCATTAAACACATCAATAAGTAATGTATGTCACAGAATACTCAATAATTTAAAAGTAACATATTCATTTGAATATTTCTTTTTAATTAAGTATCAAAAAGGTTTTTATTTATAATCCTACTTGACATTGAATTATGTTTCTTTGTGTGTGTAAGTTCATTACAAAAAATTCAACTAGTTAAATGGAGTATAGTGGTATGTGTAAGTATATATGTATGCACATACATAGGCGAGACTAGTCTATTGGACGAGTGTTGTGTATGTATGAGCGAGACTAATATAATGGAGTTCAGTGTTGTGTGTGTGTATGGAGAAACTGCATGTGTTTTTGAAAAAAGTAACTAAGAAATTAGCAAAGAATATTCAGGCACTGGAAAATGTTTTATAATTTTTCATCATGTCTCTCAATCCATTCCTTCTCCAGAAATGCATCTAATTGTTTCAATTTGATTTATACTGGCCAGAATTTTACAATAGGCGGATGAGAGCCAGCCACCGACTGAAAAGTCAGTGGCGAACCCACTTCCGCCTTGCCTGGGGATCCGACCTGTATTTTGCGGGTCCCCGGGCTTCAATTGATGTGAGGTGGGACTTCCACCCGCTTGAGGTAGGAAGTCCTGCCTAATAGAGCTGCTGGCCAATCAGCAGGCCGGCAGCTGTTAGTCCCAGCAGTGCCACCGGGAGCGGTGGCCATTGGTGGGACTGCAGCCCACCATGAAGAGAAGATAACTGGGAGCCAGGAAGGCAAGTAAGTTTTGGTTGCCTCGCTGGGGTAATTGGTTGGGCCCCGGCGAGGCAAAGTTGGTTGATTGGGGAAAAGGGGGGTGTGTTGGGTGTTGAGGGTCGTTTGGGTAGTGGGAGTGGCCCTCCATCGGGCATAGAGTGCCTGAAAATGAGGGCACCCCCCCACCCCGGGACGTTCGAGAGCTGCCTGGTTTCGTTAGGCGGCTTCTCCCGGCTCCAGGATGCCCACTTGCCATGTGTAAAATCCACGTGGAGGCGGATGAAGGCCCTTAGGTGGCCATTACATGGTATAAGAATATAGGAACAGCAGTAAGACACTTTAGCCTGTTCCACAATTCAATCAGAGCATGGTTGATCTGTACCACAATTCCATTTACCCATCTTTGAAACCCTTAACAAAAATCGTTCAGTCTTGAAAATTTTGGGATTGTTCCAGATTTCCACTCCCCTTCACGTCAATCCTGGAAACCAATTCTGGTTTAATGGGAGGTGCAGAAGGGCATTCCAGGAGCAGGATCAGCCATATGCTAGCATAAGACACTAAGTTAGGGAAGTGACCACACAGGACCACATGCATACAAAGCACTAAGCACAGCAAGTTAGAGACAGAGATCCTACAATCAACAAGCTTGGACACTTTTGGTGAGATGTGGCAGGAGAGTGTTGGCAGAGAATAAAAGAAAGACTTGCATTTATATAGCTCCTTTCACTCAATGCAGGATGACTCAATGCACTTTACAGCCAATGAAGTATTTTTGGAGTCGCTATTGTAATATAGGAAATGCAACAGCCAATTTGTCCACAGCAAACTCCCATAACCGGCAATGTGATTAAGACCAGATCATCTGTTTTAACGATGTTGGTTGAGGGATGAATATTGGTCAGGACACAAGAGATAGTTCCCCTGCTCCCCTTTGAAGAAGTGCCATGAGATCTTTTACATCCATCTGGGAGAGCAAATGGGGCCTCACTTTAACGTCGCATCCGAAAGACAGCACCTCTGACAATGCAGCATTCCTTCAGTACTGCACTGGAGTGTCAGCCTAGATTTTGGGCTCAAGTTTCTGAAGTGGGACTTGAAGCCATGGATTTGGAGTGATGGTTATTGTCGGGGTGGGTTGGAGGGTTGGGGATGCTGTTGATGATGGAGTATACGAAAAGTACAATGGGTTAATGCGGGGTTGTCCAAGATATGCCCCCCGCACACCCCCCACCCCTCCCCCCCCACCCCCAACCTGGTCCAGAATCTGGCCCACCAAAGGTTTCTACCCAGCCTGCCAATCCTGTGTGACAAACAGTGGGCTGCCCAGGTGAGATGAGTGCTGATTGGTGGTTCATGGTGCAGGCATGCTGGGATCAGCTGCCTCTGCTGTTTTCTTGTGGTTCAGGGAATGATCGAGTGAATGGGATTGGCTGTGGGGGAGAGGGAGAGAGCAGGAAGCAGGCCAGGACACAGGCTGAGGCGTGGGACAGGGCAGCGCTGGGGGAGCACAGTGAGTGAGAAAGTCAGGCAGCCCTTTAAACCTGCACCAGCCCGGAAGGACGGTGGTGGGGTGGAGAGAAAGATAGACACAGAGAGGGAAGAGAGAGAGAGGAGAGAGGAGAGAGGTAGACAAAGAGGGAGAAGGGAGAGAAAGGGGGAGAGAAAGAGAGGGAGAGAGAGAGATAGAGAGAGGGGATAGACAGAGAGAGAGCGGGGAGAGAGAGAGAGAAAGAATGAAAAGCATCAAAGCAAGATCAAGATCACTCCTGATAGATGGACATCTATCCGGAATACTCCACATCACTACACCAAGTGTGCGGGCAGACATTGACTACTTGTGCAAGCAAAAACAATGCTAGGTATCTCGCTAAATCAGTATTCAACATAGTGACGAGAAAGCAAGTTAATAAATTTGTCTTCTCATTTAAAAGCTTGTCCACAAAAATGCACATTTTTTGCAGTTTTAGTTAATAGTAAGATAAATTTCTAATGCCTTTATCTTTCTGAAATTTTCTCACTGGCCCCCTATGTAGGACAAAAATTGTAATCTGGCCCCTCACACGAAAAGGTTGGACACCCCTGGGTTAATGGGATCTAAGATCGTAATAGTGATTGGGAATGTGAAAGTATTGAGAAGGAGTTTATTGTAAACCCAAACTCCCCAAACATTTTTTCTCCATCCCTCAACCTCTTTCTCCCCTGATTTGTCTACCTGATTTTTCTTTGTCGAGTTGTTGTATTGCACGGTAGATACAAACTACATTCACCTCAGAAAATTATACTTGGTTTGAAGTGATGAAAGGACCTTGTTTTGGAGCCAGTTAAAGTCCACACATATTTAATTAAACCGGGAAAGAAATTAACAATATGCTAATTTATTCATTGCTGCCAATGAAATTCTCTGGATCTGAAAATTAACTATTACAAGCATGGAGTCTCATTCCATCAGGTTTTAATTATTACATAGAAACAGAAACATTTACAGCACAGGAAGCTATTTGGCCCATCGTACCCATGGTGAAAAAGAGCTATCCAAACGAATTGTACCTTCCAGCTCTTGGTCCCTCGCCCTGTAGGTTACAGCACCTCAAGTGCATATTCAAGTGTTTTTTTAAAAATGTGATAGGCGTTCCTGTCTCTACCACCCATTCAGGCAGTGAGTTTCAGACGCCCACCATTCTCAATTACTCAACTCCCTTCTAACCCTTCCACCAATTGTTTTAATTCTATGCCCTCTTTTTATTTACCTCTCTGCTAATGGAAATAGGTCCTTGCTATCTACTCTATCTAGGCCCCTCATAACTTTATAGACCTCAATTAAATGTCAGCCAAGGTCCGTTGGTAGCACTCTCACCTCTGAATCACAAAGTTCTGGGTTCAAGTCACTCTCCAGGGCTCAAGCACACAAATCAACGCTGACATTCCAGTGTAGCACTGAGGGAGTGCTGCACTGTGGGAGGTGCTACCTTTCGGATAAGACATTAAACCAACGCCCCATCAGACTGCTTGGGGAATTGTAAAAGATCCCCTGGCACTATTTCGAAAAGGAGCAGGAGAGGTATCCCTGGTGTCCTGGCCAATATTTAGGGGGAGGGTAGCAAAGGGGTAATATTACTGGAGTAGGAATCTAGAGGCTCGGACTAATGCTTCGGAGACATGAGTTCAAATCCCACCTCAGCAGCTGGGGGAATTTAAATTCAATTAACGAATAAATCTGGAACAAAATGCTAGTCTTGTTAATAATGAGCATGAAGCTACCAGATTGTCATTAAAAACCCATCTAATTCACTAATGTCCTTCAGGAAAGGAAATATGGCATCCTCACCCAGACTAGTCTACATGTAACTCCAGACCCACAGCAATGTGGTTGGCTCTTAACTGCCCTCTGAAATGGCCTAACAAGCTACTCAGTTGTATCAAACCACTACAGAAAAGTCAAAGAAGAATAAAACCAGATGGACCACCCGGCATCGATCTAGACACTGAAAACAACAAAGGCACACTCTGCCCAGTCGACCCTGCAAAGTTCTTCTTCCCTAACGTCTGGGGACTGGTGCCAAAATTGGGAGAGCTGTCCCACAGACTAATCAAGCAGCAGCCTGACATAGTCATACTCACTGAATTTTACCTTATAGTCAAAGTCCCAGACTCCTCCATCGCCATCCTTAGATATGTCCTGTCCCACTGGCTGGACAGACCTACCAGAGGTGGTGGCACAGTTGCATACAATTTGGAGGGAGTGGCACTGGGAGTCCTCAAAATTGCCTCTGGACCCCATGAAGTCTCATAGCATCAGGTCAAACACAGGCAAAGAAACCTCCTGCTGATTACCGCCTACTGCCCTCCCTCAGCTGATGAATCTGTACTCCTCCATGCTGAATACCACTTAGAAGAAGCACTGAGGGCAGCAAGGGCACAGAATGTACTCTGGGTGGGGGATGTCAATATCCAACCCTTGTTCAATGGGGAGCATGCCAGGAGCAGCACCAGGTGTACCTAAAAATGAGGTGACAACCTGGTGAAGCCACAACACAGGATATGCACACTAAACAATGGAAGCATCATGCTATAGACAGAGCTTAAGCAATCCCATAACCAATGGATGAGATCATAGCTCTGCAGTCCTGCCACATCAAAGAACAACAAAGAACAAAGAACAAAGAACAGTACAGCACAGGAACAGGCCATTCGGCCCTCCAAGCCTGCGCCGATCTTGATGCCTGCCTAAACTAAAACCTTCTGCACTTCCGGGGTCCATAGCCCTCTATTTCCATCCTATTCATGTATTTGTCAAGATCCTCTTAAACGTTTCTATGGTACCTGCTAACACCACCTCCCCCGGCAACAAGTTCCAGGCACTCACCACCATCTGTGTAAAGAACTTGCCTCGCACATCCCCTCTAAACTTTGCCCCTCTCACCTTAAACCTATGTCCCCTAGTAACTGACTCTTCCACCCTGGGAAAAAGCCTCTGACTATCCACTCTGTCCATGCCACTTATAACTTTGTAAACCTCTATCATGTCGCCCGTCCACCTCCGTCGTTCCAGTGAAAACAATCCGAGTTTATCCAACCTCTCCTCATAGCTAATGCCCTCCAGACCAGGAAATATCCTAGTAAAACTCTTCTGTACCCTCTCCAAAGCCTCCACGTCCTTCTGGTAGTGTGGCGACCAGAATTGCAAGCAATATTCTAAGTGTGGCCTAACTAAAGTTCTGTACAGCTGCATCATGACTTGCCTATTTTTATACTCTATGCCCCGACCAATGAAGGCAAGCATGCCGTATGCCTTCTTGACTACCTTATCCACCTGCGCTGCCACTTTCAGTGACCTGTGGACCTGTACGCCCAGATCTCTCTGCCTGTCAATACTCCTAAGGGTTCTGCCATTTACTGTATACTTCTCACCTGCATTAGACCTTCCAAAATGCATTACCTCACATTTGTCTGGATTAAACTCCATCTGTCATTTCTCCGCCCAAGTCTCCAACCGATGTATATCCTGCTGTATCTTCTGACAATCCTCATCACTGTCTGCAGCTCCACCAACCTTTGTGTCGTCCGCAAACTTACTAATCAGACCAGCTACATTTTCCTCCAAATCATTTATATATACTACAAACAGCAAAGGTCCCATCACTGATCCCTGCAGAACACCACTAGTCACATCCCTCCATTCAGAAAAGCACCCTTCCACTCCTACCCTCTGTCTTCTATGACCGAGCCAGTTCTGTATCCATCTTGCCAGCTCCCCTCTGATCCCATGTGACTTCACCTTTTGTATCAGTCTGCCATGAGGGACCTTGTCAAAGGCTTTAGTGAAGTCCATATAGATAACATCCACTGCCCTTCCTTCATCAATCATCTTTGTCACTTCCTGAAAAAACTCAATCAAATTAATGAGACACGACCTCCCCTTCACAAAACCATGCTGCCTCTTGCTAATAAATCCATTTGTTTCCAAATGGGAGTAAATCCTGTCCCGAAGAATCCTCTCTAATAATTTCCCTACCACTGACGTAAGGCTCACCGGCCTATAATTTCCTGGATTATCCTTGCTACCCTTCTTAAACAAAGGAACAACATTGGCTATTCTCCAGTCCTCTAGGACCTCACCTGTAGCCAATGAGGATGCAAAGATTTCTGTCAAGGCCCCAGCAATTTCTTCCCTTGCCTCCCTTAGTATTCTGGGGTAGATCCCATCAGGCCCTGGGGACTTGTCTACCTTAATGCTTTGCAAGGCACCCAACACCTCCTCCTTTTTGATAATGAGATGACTGAGACTATCTACACTCCCTTCCCTAGGCTCATCATCCACCAAGTCCTTCTCCTTGGCGAATACTGATGCAAAGTACTCATTTCGTACCTCGCCCATTTCCTTTGGCTCCACACATAGATTCCCTCCTCTGTCCTTGAGTGGGCCAACCCTTTCCCTGGTTACCCTCTTGCTCTTTATATACGTATAAAAAGCCTTGGGAATTTCCTTAATCCTGTTTGTCATAACCTTCTCATAACCCCTTTTAGCCCTCCTGACTCCTTGCTTAAGTTCCTTCCTACTGTCTTTATATTCCTCAAGGGATTCGTCTGTTCCTAGCCTTCCAGCCCTTACGAATGCTTCCTTTTTCTTTTTGACTAGGCTGACAATATCCCGCGTTATCCAAGGTTCCCGAAACTTGCCAAACTTATCCTTCTTCCTCACAGGAACATGCTGGTCCTGGATTCTAATCAACTGACGTTTGAAAGACTCCCACATGTCAGATGTTGATTTACGCTCAAACAGCCGCCCCCAATCTAAATTCTTCAGTTCCTGCCTAATATTATTATAACATCCAGTTGTGAATGCTGGTGGACAATTAAGCAACGAACCAGAGTAGGAAGCTCCATGACCATACCGATCCTCAATGATGGGAGGGCCCAGCACATCAGTACTATAGACAAGGCTGAAACATTTGCAACCATCTTCAGCCAAAAGTGCCAAGTGGATGATCTATCCCGGCCTCCTCCTGACATTCCCCACCATTATAGATTCTGGTCTTCAGACAATTCGAGTCACTCCATGTGACATCAAGAAATGGTTGAAGGCACTGGATACAGCAAAGGCTATGAGCCCTGATAACACCCCAGCTGTAGTACTGAAGATCTGTGCTCCAGAATTAGTTGCACCCTTAGCTAAGCTGTTCCAGTGCAGCAACAGTGTGAAAAATTGCCCAGGTATATTTTGTCCACAAAAAACAGGATAAATCCAATCTGGCCCAACCCCATCAATGTCGTCTCAATCATCAGTAAAGTGATGGAAGGTGTTGTCGACAGTGCTATCAAGTGACATTTACTCAGCAACAACCTGCTCACTGATGCTCAGTTTGGGTTCCACCAGCACCACTCAGCTCCAGACCTCATTACAGCCTTTGTCCAAACCTGGACAAAAGAACTGAATTCCAGAGGTGAGGTGAGAATGATTGTCCTTGGTATCAAGGCAGCATTTAATCCGAGTGTGGCATCAAGGAGCCCTAGCAAAATTGAAGTAAATGGGAATTGGGGGAAAACTCTCCACTGGTTGGAGTCATACCTAGCACAAAGAAAGCTGGTTGTAGTTGTTGAAGCCCAATTATCTTAGCCCCAGGATATTGCTGCAGGAGTTCCTCAGGGTAGCATCTTAGGTCCAACCATCTTCAGTTGCTTCATCAACGACATTCCCTTCAACATAAGGTCAGAAGTGGGGATGTTCGCTGATGATTACACAGTGTTCAGTACCATTCACAACTCCTCAGGTACTGAAGCAGTCCGTGCCCACTTGCATAGCGACATAGAGTCATTTATGGCAGAGAAGGAGGTCATTCGGCCAATCGAGTCCATGCCAGCTCCCCACAGAGCAATCTAGTCAGTCCCACTCCCTGGATCTGAAAGTTTGTTTCCTTCAAGTGGCCATCCAATTTCCTTTTGAAATCATTGTCTCCGCTTCCACCACCCATGTGGCCAGCAAGTTCCAGGTCATTACCATCCACTGCATAAAAAGGTTCTTCCTCATATTCCCCCTGAATCTCTTGCCCTAAACCTTCAATCTGTGTCCCATAGACTTTGTACCATCAGTTAATGGGAACAGTTTTTCCTTGTCTAACTTATCTAAGCCTCTCATAATCTTGTACACCTCTATTAAATCTCCCTTCAATCTCCTTTGCTCTAGGGTAAAAACCCCAGCTTTCCCAACCTAACCTTGCAACCAAAATCCCACATCCCTGGAACCATTCTGGTAAATCTCCTCTGCACCTCTCAAGGACCCTCACATCCTTCCTAAAGTGTGGTGACCAAAACTGGATGCAATACTCTAGTTGGGGCCTAACCAGAACTTTATAAAGGGTCAGCATAACCTCCCTGCTTTTGTACTCAATACCTCTATTTATGAAGCTCAAGATCCCCTATGCTTTGCTAACAACTCTCTCAATATGTCCTGCCACCTTCAAAAGATCTATGTACATGCATCACCAGGTCTCTCTGTTACAGCACACTCTTTGGAACTGTGCCATTAAGGATATATTGCCTTTCCCTATTGCTTCTGCCAAAATGCATCACCTCGCACTTGTCAGTATTAAATTCCATCTGCCACCTGTCTGCCCATTCTGTTAGCCTATGTCCTGTTGCAGGCAATTCATATCATCCTCACTGTTTGCCACTCCCCCAAGTTTGGTGTCATCAGAAAATTTTGAAATTCTACACTGCATTCTAAGATGCAAGTCATGTATTGCAGAAGAAGCAATGGTCCCAGCACTGACCCTTGTGAACACCACCGTCCACTAACCTCCAGTCTGAAAAACAATCTGATACATTAACTCTGCTTCTCTCCCCACAGATGCTGCCTAACCTGTTGAATATTTCCAGCACGTTCTGTTTTTATTAACCACTTACTGCAACTCGCTGTTCTCTGCCCTTAGGCCAATTTTTTATCCAATTGGACACAGATCCTCCTATTCCATGAGCCTCAATTTTGTTAACCAGCCTTTTATGTGGTACCTTATAAAATGCTTTGTTAAATATAGACAACATCCACTCAATTCCCTTCATCAACCTTCTCTGTTACTTCAACAAGAAATTCAATTAGATTTGTCAAAATTGATCTCCCTTTTACAAATCTGTGCTGGCAATCCTTAATCAACTCAAATCTCTCAAAGTACATGTTGATTTTTTTTCTCTGATTATTGTTTCTAAAATCTTACCCACCACTGATGTTAAGTTAACTGGCCTGTAGTTGCAAGGACAGTCCTTACACTCTTTCTTGAATAAAGGTGTCATATTTGTCACTCTGCAATCCTCTGCCACCTGCCTCATATCCAGGGAAGGTTGGAAGATTATGGCAAATCCTTCTGCTATCTCCACCCCCACTTCCTTTAGCAACCTGGGATGCATGCCATCTGGACCAGGTGACTTATCTACCCTAAGCATAGCCAACCTTTCCAGTACTTCCTCCTTCTCAATTTCTACCTATCCATTGCCTCTACTCTCCGCTTCTATGGATATTTTGTTAGATTCCTCTTCCTTAGTGAATATTGATACAAAGTACTTGTTAAGTATATTAGCCTTGCCCTGCGCCTCTAAGTGTACATTACCCTCTTTGTCCCCAATAGGCACCACTCCACCCGTTAATACCCACTTACTATTTACATGACAGTAGAAGATTTTTGAGTTCCCTTTTATGTTCACTGCCAGTCTACTGTCATGTTCTCTCTTTGCCAGTCTTATTTTCCTCCTCACCTCTCCTCTAAACTTATTGTATATGGCCTGGTTCTCACTTGAAGAATTCACCTTGTGATGGAATATAAGTATAATAGGCTTAATTAGGTAGCATTTAGATATAGTTACTATATTATACCTTTTAGAATTAAAGATTGAATAAATGGTCAGTTTTCAGGACTCACTGAAATTCCCCTTTAAAAAGGTAGAGCTAAATATTTCAAGGTCCCTTTTAGAATAGAACTTCTGTTGCCAGGGAATTGGAAGATAAACACACACATTGAAATATCCTGTGTGACATCAGTAAGAGGTAGCAATAAACTTAATTCGTTTATGGGGTTGTTGATGCAGACAAATCAGCTCAAAAGGTTGCTTTAAGGTACCATAAAAGGGCAATTATAGATAATAAAACAATAAATGAAAATGGATTTACAGGAACAAGAGGTCAAGTACACACAATTATAAAAATTTTAACCAGATAAATACTCACAACTTCAAAAACAGGGGATTTTCAGTAAAGCATCAAGTGGAAAGTTAGTTAATGATACTACCAACTATGGATTTTGAAAGCAAGAAAAACACACACAGAAAGGTAGCACCTATATGCTAAGAGGTCATATGACACCTTAGAAACAGTATAAACATGAAAGGTTCTGAAGTGAAAATTAGAAATGTTGAATTCCTCAAACAATACTTCTCACCCCATGCCTTACTCAGGGGATTTAAGGTAAAAGTTTACTTTAGATTTTGATGGATATTCTAAGATATTTTGCTGTAAGATTAGCAAGGTTAAACTTTTGGATTCTATGTTAGAAATAAGAATATGTGTTATATCTCTCAGTAATATTTGGTATTGTGATATACTTATCCACTTAAGAAGTGTATTGCATGTTAAATTCTTTAATAAATATATAAAAGTTAATAAATCGTCTCATGTAGTATTCTGTATACAACTACAAGAACCCTCTCTCTGTGTCTCTTTAAGTGGAGAGATACGTATCGAAGAGAGTTTCCCAGACCCTTATAATAGCTGGGATATTTATGACTTAGCCATAATTATTAAAAATAGGCTATCCAAAAGATGGCAATAATCTCTGTTAGTTTTCTTTCTTTGAGGGAAAGCTAGTTCAATTCTTTGGACCCAAGTAAGTGTCTATAGGAGTTTGTCTGGTTTGAACTTAATTAAAGGAGACATAGGGACATACTCCTGATTTGGTTTAGTCCCTATTAGGGGTTAAAGTCATAAGTCGCTTCAACCTGACATGCCTCATACACCCTCTTTTTTTGTTTCATCATAATCTCTATCTCACTAGTCATCCAAGGAGCCCTGTTTTTGGTTCCCTTACCTTTCACCCTTGTTGGAATGTACCTAGCCTGTACCTGAAACATGTCTTCCTTGAAGATAATCCATAGTTCCGATACAGCTTTTCCTGTCAGTCTTTGGTTCCATTTTACCCTGGCTAGATCCCTTCTCTTTGTGCTGAAATTAGCCCTCTTCCAATCTAAATGGTCTACCTTATTTTGTTCCTTGCTTTTTTGCATTACTAGTCTAAACCTGAAGATACAATTATCACTCTTACCCAAGTGCTCCTCGACAGACACTTGGTCCACTTGGCCGACCTCATTTCCTGGCACTAGATCGAGAAATGTCTCATTTCTAATTGGGCTGAGAACATGTTGATCAAGGAAGTTCTCCTGAACACATTTCAGAAATTCCTCCCCCTCCTTACCCTTTACTCTTAACATTATCCCAATCGATTATTAGGGTTATTAAAGTCCCCCAATATCACCACTCTATAGTTCTTGCACATCTCTGTGATTTCCCTGCAGATTTGCTCCTCTCTCTCTCATTATTTGGAGGCTTATAGAATACCCTAGTAGCATGATCATACACTTTTTGCTTTTCAACTCTAACCAAATGGATTCTGTCCTTGTCCCCTCAATGACATCATCAAGACCGGAACAACATTCAGGCTTGTACTGGTAAGTAACAAGTGACAATCACACCACACAAGTGCCAGGCAATGACCATCCCCTCAAGAGAGAATCTAACCATTTCCCCTTGACATTCAATGGCATTACCATTACTGAAACCCCCACTATAAACATCCTGGGGGTTACCATTGAACAAAAACTGAACTGGACCATATAAATACTGTGGCTACAAGAGCAGGTCAAAGGCTAGGAATTCTGTGGAAAGTAATTTATCTCCTGACTCCTCAAAGCCTGTCCACCATCTACAAGACACAAGTCAGGATTGTGATGGAATACTTTCCATTTTCCTGGATGAGTGCATCACCAATAACACTCAGAAAGCTTGACACCATCCAAGACAAAGCAGCCCATATGATCAGCACCCTATCCACCACCTTAAACATTCAATGCTTCCACCACAGGCTCACAGTGCCAGCAGTGTACACTATCGATAAGATGCACTGCAGCAACTTGCCAAGGCTCCTTCAACAGCACCTTTCAAACCTGCAACCTCTACCACCTAGAAGGACAAGGGCAGCAGATGCATGGGAACATCACCACCTGCAAGTTCCCTTCTCAAGTCACACACCATCCTGACTTGGAACAATATCACTGTTCCTTCACCGTCACTGGATCAAAATCCTGGAACTCCCTTCCTAACAGCACTGTGAGTTTACCTTCACCACATGGACTGCAGCAGTTTAAGAAGGTGGCTCACTACTATCTTCTCAAGGGCAATTAGGGATGGGCAATAAATGTGGTCTTGCCAGCAATGCTGACATCCCAAGAACAATAAATATAAAAAAATTAAATCTCCCCTCAGCCTTCTCTCTTCCAAAGAAAACAACCACAGCTAATCCAATCTTACCTCATAGCTAACATCCTCATGAATGTTTTATTTACTCTCTCTAGTGTGATCACATCCTTCCTGTAATGTGGTGACCAGAACTGCACGCACCTCTAGCAGCAGTCTAACTCATGTTTTATACAGTTCTAGCATAACCTTCCTGCTCTTAACCTCCAGGTCTCGGGCAATAAAGAAAAGTATCTTGTATGCTTTCTTGAACAATTTTATCTACCTGTCCTGCTATTTTCAGGGATCTGTAGACATATACTCCAAGATCCCTCTGTTTCTCTAAACCCTTGTCGTGTTTGCCTTCCCCAAATGCATTATACCACACATCTCCAGATTGAATTCCATTTACCACTTTTCTGTCCACCTGACCAGTCCATTGATACCTTCCTGCAGTCTACACTTTCTTCCTATCAACCACATGTTCAATTTTTGTATCACCTTCTTAATCAAGCTGCCTACATTTAAGTCTAAATCATTGATATATACCATGAACAGCAAGGACCGAGTACTGAGCCCTTAGGAACTCCACTGGAAACAGCCTTCCAGTCACAAAACACCTGTCAACCACAACCCTTTGCTCCCTGCCAATGAGCCAATTTTGGATCCAACTTGCCACTTTCCCTTGGATTTCATGAACTTTTAATTTACTGTGGGACCTTGTCAAAAGCCTTGCTAAATTTCATGTAGACTACATCAAATGTGTTAGCCCTCATTGAACCTCCTTGTTACTTCCTCAATAAATTCAATCAAGTTAGTCAGACATGACCTTTCCTTAACAAATCCATGCTGACTGCCCTTGAATAATCTGTGTCTTTCTAAATGATGATTTATATCGACTCAGAATTTTTTTTCTAATAATTTGCCCGCCACTGAGGTTAAGTTGACTGGCCTCTAATTGCTCATTCTATCCCTTCCTCCCTTTTTAAACAATTGTACAACATTAGTCCTTTGACACCATGTCTATTGCCAGAGAGGATTGGAAAACGGTGGTCAAAGCCTCTGCTATTTCTTCCCTTGCTTCCCTTAGTAGCTTGGGATACAATTCTTCTGGGTCTGGAGATTTATCCACTTTCAAAAATGTTAAACGCGTTAATATTTCCTCCCTCACTATATTTATCTCAATATTTTACACTCCTCCTCCTTGATTACATTGTCTGTATGCTCCCTCTCTTTTGTGAAGAGAGACGCAAGAAATTCATTAAGAACCATGTCTTCTGTTACCTTTTTGGTCTCTAATTTGCCCTACTCTTTCCTTAGGTATCCTCTTGCTTTTCATGTATTTATATATCTTTGGGTTTCTTTGATTTTAGTTGCTGTTACAACCAGGTGAGAAAGGGGTCTAGGGTTCCCTCTAAGCCTTCACCTGGTCTTACCATAACAGGATTTTATTTTAAACACATAATTTTTTTTAGCTATCCCTTAGTGAATCCTTGTTCACTAACTTCCAATTATAAGGCAAAGAAACCAGCCAGACAGGTTTTCGTAGGTTTAAAGAAGAAAGGTTGAACTTTATTAATTTTAAACTCTAATTTGGTTAACACCTACGGATACACGACGCACCCACATTAGCATGCATACGCGATACACACTTGCAGATAGAGGTAGAACAGAGCAGAAGAAATAAAATGGAAAAGTTTGAGGCAATCTCTGAAGAGGATTTTTGTTACGGATCTTCGAGCTCACTGTAGAGTCCTTGATTGTAGGTAGATCTTGCTTTTCGTTGGGGCCCAGTATTCTTCTTAAACCTTGATCGCTGTAGGAGACTTTTCTCTTTTGGGGTTCATGTATCTTCAGTGGATTTGGAGTTCTGTGAGAAAGAGATGGGAGCAGATAGGAAGGGGCTGTGTCGAGCCAACCAGGAGAGGTCTTTTCAGTCCAGGAGCAAACAGACACTCTGAATTCAAACTGTTTGTACAATTCAGAAAAACCCAGGTTGCCAAGCAGGTTAGTCATGTGACTAGCTGGTCTGACCATGTCTGTTTGTGGATTCTCTGGTCTTAGCCGACCCTGGAATGTCTCTTCTTACACACAATACCTGGTGCTCAAAGTCCATTGTGGGTTAAATTGGAGCAAGGAATGGCCCCTTTGTCCTTCCAAGCACTGGCTGTTGGTATGCAAACATGTTTTTCCAGCCAGGGGCCTGCTGATTTTTTTTTAACTTCACTTCAGCAACAGTTTGAAATGTAATGTCCATATGGCAAAATTAATATGCCTCATTCTTGGCCGGTGGGGTCTAGCATGGCACCTGCCAATATATTTTCATGCCCTCGCTTTGCTTTCCTAATATTCTATTTAATTCCACCCCTGCACTTTCTATATTCCTCTAGGCTTTCTGCAGCAGTGAACTCTTGGCATCTGACATAAGCTTTCTTTTTCTGCCTTAGCCTTTGTCTGCTCTTTGAAATCCACAGGAGCCTGATTTGAGAGTCCTGTACTATTTCTTTGAGGAACATATATTTGCTCTGACCTTCTTTAGCTTCTTTTTGAATGTCTCCCATTGCTCTGACACTGATTTACCTTCAAGTAAGTGTTTCCAGTTCAGTTTTGCCAAATTACACCAAATTCAAACATTTACTCTTGGTCTATCTTTCTCCTTTTCCATAACCACTCTAAATCTAATTGAATTATGATCACTACTAAGATGCTCTCCCACCTGCCCAGTTTCATTTCCTAAAACTAAATGCAGAACTGCCTCTTATTGGGCTTGCTACATACCGTCTAAAAAAAATTCTCCTGAATACATTTTAAGAATTCTGTATTCTCTGTACCTTTTACACTGAATTTATCTGAGTATCAGGGAACTGTATTCTTTTTCTCCTTTATTTGAAACAGTGTGCCTTCAAGACTGTTAAAAACAGTGTACCTTTAAGACAGAGAGAAGTTATAGATTTCAGAGAACAGTTATACTTGTTACCTAGGCAACTGCAGGAGAGTGAGGTCACATGGTATAATGTTTCAATTTGACTGTGTATAAAACCACATAAAACCAGTTTTGAGAGACACCAGCAAGGCTTGCTTACTGAAGAAAGGAGCTGTCTATTTCTCTCAGCAGAAATTCTACAATGAGCTACAGGCCATGTTAATTGCCTAAGGAAGAAAAAAACCCTTTGAAGAGACCATTCATAGTGCTGGTGGTAATAAAATTCCTTTTCTTTACTTCCAATCCAAGACTCTTTGCTTCAAGATTGAATCTCTCTTGACTGATTGTGTTTTCTGGAATTCGCAGTAAAATTTTGACTGAGAGACTGTCATTTTTGAAAATCCGAGTGGACTCATTGCTATATTCCTTGTTGAAAGAACTGTGTGATGCCTGCTGCAGCTGAAATTCTTTGAATGCCTATCTATTGAAGGACTGCTTCATCAAATCCGCATGGAGATGCCGAGTGGCATTTGATTATCTTGACACTAGGATATTTCACTCATCAGGAATGTAACCCACAAAGACTAACAACCCAGTTATTTATTTATTCTTAGCTAATTTGTAAAACATCCTTCTTTTTAAAAACCAGTTAACTGTTGATTTTTGAGTGTATGTGTATGAATGAGGGAGTTAGATTAAAATAAGAAGTTATAAGGTCTTTAGACATGGGTTTATCTTAATAGTGTTTAAGATTTAGTTATTAATTAATAGTTAGATTTGTTGTTGTCTAAAGATACCTGGTTTGGACTGTTTTATTCTGGGGGTTACTAGAGTGTTTAATTGGCTGTTTTCTGGTTGGGTGGGAAAACTTTAATAATATGCTGTGACCTGTGGAGTGATGGGACTGAATTGACAATGCATTGCTCCTGCCTCGGTCGTATCACGAGTTAATATTAGGCTGGTTGAAATCACCTACTACTACTGCCCTTTCATTCCTGCACTTTTCAGCAATTTGTCGAACACATTTGCTTTTTTATCTCCCTCTGTGAGTCTATAGTATACTCCCAGCAGTGTGATTGCCCCTTTTTTGTTTCTCAATTCAACCCATATGGCTTAATTCGATGTTCCTTCAAGCATATCATCCCTGCTCACAGCTGTGATTGTTTCTTTAACCAATATTGTGACCCTTCCCCTTTTCTAATCCCCCTCTGTATCCCATTTAAAAACCCTGTAACCAGGAATGTTGAGCTGCCATTCCTGACTTTCTTTAAGCCATGTTTCAGCAATAACTATGATATACTTCCAAGTGTCTATCTGTGCCCTCAGCCTTATTCACTAAACTCCTTGCATTGAAGTATATACCACTAATTGCTGAACAACTTTGTTGTCTATTTTCTAGCCTTTGTTTCCTCGACCTTCCATACATGCTTACTAATTTTCTGCCTTCTATTTCCGGTATTGCTTCTCTTCCTTGAGTCTATCCTCAGCTTCCCATTCCCCCTGTCAAGCTACTTTAAACCCTCCACAACTGCATTAGCAAATCTCCCCACCACGTTATTGGTCCCAGTCCCATTGAGGTGCAGTCCATTTAGCTTGCACAGGTTCTACCTCACCCAATAACAGCCCCAATGCCCCAGGAATCTAAAGGTCTTCTCCTGCAGCATCTTTCCAGCCACACATTCAGACGCACTATCCTTCTATTGATGTACTCACTAGCATATGGCACTGGGAGTAAGAACATAAGAAATAGGAGCAGGAGTAGGCCATTCAGCCCCTCAAGTCTGCCCCGCCATTCAATAAGATCATGGCTGATCTGTCCCAGGCCTCAACTCCTCTTTCGGGCCTGCTCCGCATATCCCTTGACTCCCCGAGATTTCAAAAATCTATCTACCTCCTCCTTAAATACATTTAGTGACCGAGCCGCCATAACTCTCAGAAGTAGCGAATTCCAGAGATTCACCACCCTCTGAGAGGATAAGAATATAAGAATGTAATCCGGATATTACGACATTTGAGGTCCTACCTTTTCAATTCCATCCCTAGCTCCCTGAAATCGGCCTGTAGGACCTCATCCCTCTTTCTACCATCATCATTGGTACCAATATGGACCATGGCCTCTGGCTGTTCACCCTCCCTCTTCAGAATGTTCTGCAGCTGCTCAGTGACATCCTTGACGCTGGCACCAGGAAGGCAACGTACCATCCTGGAGTCACGTCTGCAGCCACAAAATGCTTGTCTGCTCCCCTGAGTCCCCTACCACTATTGCTTTCCTGACCTTCCTCCTCGTCCCCTGCACAGCTGAACGACTATGGAAACATTGACTTGGCTCTGGCTTTATTCCCCAGAGGAACTATTACCCGCACCCGTATTCAGAACTAAATACTGATTGGAAAGCGAGATGCACTCAGGGGACTCCTACACTACCAGCCTAGTCTTACTTGATTGTCTGGCAGTTGACCAGTCCCTCTCTGCCTGCACACCTTTAAGTTGCAGGGTGACCACATCCAGAAACATACTATCCATGTAGCTCTCAGCCTCGTGGATGTGCCACAATGACAACCTTTGCTGCTCGGAGCTTGAGCTCCTCCAGCTGACAATACTTCCTGCACATGTGGCTGTGCAGGACACGAGATATTTTAAAAATGTTTTTTCTTACTTTTCCTTTGTCACTTTTCTATCTCCCTTATTTAGGATTTTACTTATTTAAAAAAAAAGCTTGTTTTAACTGTTATGACTGAGGTGGGAGGTGTGCACTGTCCATTCTAGTCCCACTTCTCCACAAGTCACAACATATATTTTTAAAATGTTTACCCAGTTACCGATAAGGTCAATCATATACTCTACTCTTTATCCTAGAAGAAAATACATCAACCAGGTTGCTTTCATAAACAACAAAATTATCAGTTTATTATAAAAACAAGACTTATCCAGTAAAGAATTAAAGCATTAACACACAGATTGAAATATGAAAGTTCCTCCTTTAAACCCCCCATACATAAGCTCACACACATACTAAAAAGAATAAAGAAATTCTCTCTGCAGAGCTCTGTTACAAAAAAAAGAGAATACTTTGGCCAAATTACTTGCTAATTCCTGAAGAGATAAAAAAAGATATGGAAAAATGTCTGTTATCCCATTTGGTCTGGCATCCGAGTAAACGTAGATGGGTCACTGAGATCTTTTCTGGAGCAGTTATTTTCAGGCCATTTTTTTCAAGCTTCTCAGGAGAAATGTGGCATCAAGGGTTTTGGTAATTCCACTGAATATGCCAGGTTTTTTCAGGGACAGGAGAAAAGAGAGGAGTTGGGTGTTTTTTTCTTAGCAGGTTAATCTTCCACTGTCTTCAAAACAGTTCACACCCCAACTGAACTGAAAACAATATTCAAACCTCAAACAGAAAGTCAACCTCCTGACCTCCATAAATCTTGGCATGTGGCTTCTCTGTAAACATCTCCCCTGAGTCACAAATTTTAAAATCCTCTCTGGCCTCAGGAGAGGTACCAGAGGACTGGAGGACAGCAAATGTGGTACCATTATTCAAGAAGGGTTGCAGGGATAAACCAGGTAATTATAGGCCTGTGAGTCTAACGTCAGTGGTAGGCAAATTATTGGAAAAAATTCTGAGAGACAGGATTAATCTCCACTTGGAGAGGCAGGGATTAATCAGGGATAGTCAGCATGGCTTTGTCAGGGGGAGATTGTGTCTAACAAATTTGATTGAATTTTTCGAGGAGGTGACTAGATGTGTAGATGAGGGTAAAGTAGTTGATGTAGTCTACATGGCTTTGATAAGGTCCCGCGTGGGAAATTGGTTAAGAATGTAAGAGCCCATGGGATCCTGTGCAATTTGGCAAATTGGATTCAAAATTGGCTTAGTGGAAAGAGGCAGAGGGTGATGGTCGAGGGTTGTTTTTGCGAATGGAGGTCTGACACCAGTGGGGTACCACAGGGATTGGTGCGGGGTCCCTTACTGTTTGTAGTGTACATTAATGATTTAGACGTGAATATAGGCGGTATGATCAGTAAGTTCGCAGATGACATGAAGCTTGGTGGTGTCATAAATAGTATGGAGGAAAGCATTAGATTACAGGATGATATAGATGGGCTGGTAAGAGGGGCAGAGCTGTGGCAGATGGAGTTTAATCCTGAGAAGTGTGAAGTGATGCACTTTGCAAGGACTAACAAGGCAATGGAATATACAATGGATGGTAGGACCCTAGGGAGTTCAGAGGGACCTTGGGGTGCTTGCCCATGGATCACTGAAGGCAGCAGCACAGGTAGATAAGGTGGCTAGGAAGGCATACGGGATACTTGCCTTTATTAGCCGAGGCATAGAATATAAGAGCAGGGAGGTTATGATGGAGCTGTATCAAACGCTGGTTAGGCCACAGCTGGAGACAAATACATGAATAGGATGGGAATAGAGGGATACAGACCCCGGAAGTGCAGAAGGTTTTAGTTTAGACAGGCATCATGAGCGCCG
Organism: Heterodontus francisci; assembly: GCF_036365525.1. NCBI lineage: Eukaryota > Metazoa > Chordata > Chondrichthyes > Heterodontiformes > Heterodontidae > Heterodontus > Heterodontus francisci. The sequence continues at coordinate 35,782,984 of NC_090388.1, read as the reverse complement.
AATGGCCTGTTCCTGTGCTGTACTGTTCTTTGTTCTTTGTACTGTGTACAGTTCTGGTCACCACACTGTAGGAAGGATGTGATTGCACTGGAGAGGGTGCAGAGGAGATTCACCAGGATATTGCCTGGGCTGGAGCATTTCAGTCATGAAGAGAGACTAGGTAGGTTGGGGTTGTTTTCCTTGGAGCAGAGAAGACTGAGGGGGGACCTGATTGAGGTATACAAAATTATGAGGGGCATTTATAGGACAGATTTATAGGAAGAAACTTTTTTCCCTTAGCAGAGGGGTCAATAACCAGGAGGCATAGATTGAAGGTAAGGAGCAGGAGGTTCAGAGGGGATTTGAAGAAAAATATTTTCCCCAGAGGGTGGTTGGAATCTGGAACGCACTGCCTGAAGGGGTGGTAGAGGCAGGAATACTCACAACATTTAAGAAGTATTTAGATGAGCAATTGAAACACCATAGCATACAAGGCTACGGGCCAAGTGCGGGAAAATGGGACGGGTGGCGCAGGTGCGTTGGGCCTGTTTCTGTGCTGTAAAACTCCATGACTCAAGTGATCTCCAGTAAAGGTTGTTTTTCGCACTCCTTGATTCTTCCAGTAATTGTTTTCAGTCGTGTCCTTTCAATGACCCCAGTGAAAAAAACAAAGTCCAGCACTTCTTTGGACTTCCAAATGAATCATTTCCACAATTTAAAGGAGTTCCTAAAAACATATTTTAAAAAAATTTGCAATCTCATGACATTGAATCCACCCACTCTAATTTACACTTCCTTTTCCGTCCTTGCACTGTGCATTTCACAATTCTTCAATATAATTGTATGTATCTCCTTAACCAATTGCTTGCCCTTTTTACTCAGGTCTGAGATGCGCCCGGTTTCATTCGATGCGAGGTTTTTAGCTCGCAATTTCTGCAACTTGTGGTGCAAAATATCAGTATTAAGCAGGCATGTTCACAATTATAACTAACAGCAGGGATGGTTAGATTCATTCCTACAGCAAATCATAAATTTAAAAATATTTTTATTAGGTACTCCCGCTTGCTGTGGGCCCTTCAAAGCCTAAAGCATAAAATAGCTCTAAGAACACAGAAAATTACAGCACAGGAACAGGCCCTTCGGCCCTCCAAGCCTGCGCCGATCCAGAAAAACATGTCGCCTATTTTCTAAGGGTCTGTATCTCTTTGCTTCCTGCCCATTCATGTATCTGTCTAGATACATGTTAAAAGACGCTATCGTGCCCGCGTCTACCACCTCCGCTGGCAACGCGTTCCAGGCACCCACCACCCTCTGCGTAAAGAACTTTCCACGCATATCCCCCCTAAACTTTTCCCTTCTCACTTTGAACTCGTGACCCCTAGTAATTGAATCCCCCACTCTGGGAAAAAGCTTCTTGCTATCCACCCTGTCTATACCTCTCATGATTTTGTACACCTCAATCAGGTGCCCCCTCAACCTCCGTCTTTCTAATTAAAATAATCCTAATCTGCTCAACCTCTCTTCATAGCTAGCGCCCTCCATACCAGGCAACATCCTGGTGAACCTTCTCTGCAGGCAACATCCTGGTGAACCTTCTCTGCACCCTCTCCAAAGCATCTACATCCTTTTGGTAATGTGGCGACCAGAACTGCACGCAGTATTCCAAATGTGGCCGAACTAAAGTCTTATACAACTGTAACATGACCTGCCAACCCTTGTACTCAATACCCCGTCCGATGAAGGAAAACATGCCGTATGCCTTCTTGACCACTCTATTGACCTGCGTTGCCACCTTCAGGGAACAATGGACCTGAACACCCAAATCTCTCTGTACATCAAATTTCCCCAGGACTTTTCGATTTACTGCATAGTTCACTCTTGAATTGGATCTTCCAAAATGCATCACCTTGCATTTGCCCTGATGGAACTCCATCTGCCATTTCTCTGCCCAACTCTCCAATCTATTTATATTCTGCTGTATTCTCTGACAGTCCCCTTCACTATCTGCTACTCCACCAATCTTAGTGTCGTCTGCAAACTTGCTAATCAGACCACCTATACTTTCCTCCAAATCATTTATGTATATCACAAACATCTTCTTTGGCCTCCTTGTCTCGGGAGACAATGGGTAAGCGTCTGGAGGTGGTCAGTGGTTTGTGGAGCAGTGCCTGGAGTGGCTATAAAGGCCAATACTAGAGTGACAGACTCTTCCACAGGTGCTGCAGAAAAAATTGGTTGTTGGGGCTGTTACACAGTTGGCTCTCCCCTTGGGCTTCTGTCTTTTTTCCTGCCAACTGCTAAGTCTCTTCGACTCGCCACACTTTAGCCCTGCCTTTATGGCTGCCCGCCAGCTCTGGCGATCGCTGGCAACTGACTCCATTATATATATATATATTTCCAATAGTCAAGAGGAATGATATGGCTTGGCTTTCCACTCCAACCAAAGTTGTGGGCCATCTAACTTCCTCCAAAGAAAATCATAATAGAGAACAATAGTCAGCACGGTTGTGTGAAGGGTAGGTCGTGCCTCACAAACCTTATTGAGTTTTTCGAGAAGGTGACCAAACAGGTGGATGAGGGTAAAGCAGTGGATGTGGTGTATATGGATTTCAGTAAGGCGTTTGATAAGGTTCCCCACGGTAGGCTATTGCAGAAAATACGGAAGTATGGGGTTGAAGGTAATTTAGAGCTTTGGATCAGAAATTGGCTAGCTGAAAGAAGACAGAGGGTGGTGGTTGATGGCAAATGTTCATCCTGGAGTTTAGTTACTAGTGGTGTACCACAAGGATCTGTTTTGGGGCCACTGTTGTTTGTCATTTTTATAAATGACCTGGAAGAGGGTGTAGAAGGGTGGCTTAGTAAATTTGCGGATGACACGAAGGTCGGTGGAGTTGTGGATCGTGCCGAAGGATGTTGTAGGGTACAGAGGGACATAGATAGGCTGCAGAGCTGGGCTGAGAGATGGCAAATGGAGTTTAATGCGGAAAAGTGTGAGGTGATTCACTTTGGAAGGAGTAACAGGAATGCAGAGTACTGGGCTAATGGGAAGATTCTTGGTAGTGTAGATGAACAGAGAGATCTTGGTGTCCAGGTACATAAATCCCTGAAAGTTGCCACCCAGGTTAATAGGGCTGTTAAGAAGGCATATGGTGTGTTAGCTTTTATTAGTAGGGGGATCGAGTTTCGGAGCCAGGAGGTTATGCTGCAGCTGTACAAAACTCTGGTGAGACCGCACCTGGAGTATTGTGTGCAGTTCTGGTCACCGCATTATAGGAAGGATGTGGAAGCTTTGGAAAGGGTGCAGAGGAGATTTACTAGGATGTTGCCTGGTATGGAGGGAAAGTCTTACGAGGAAAGGCTGAGGGACTTGAGGTTGTTTTCGTTGGAGAGGAGGAGGAGGAGAGGTGACTTAATAGAGACATATAAGATAATCAGAGGGTTAGATAGGGTGGATAGTGAGAGTCCTTTACCTCGGATGGTGATGGCAAACACGAGGGGACATAGCTTTAAGTTGAGGGGTGATAGATATAGGACAGATGTCAGAGGTAGTTTCTTTACTCAGAGAGTAGTAGGGGCGTGGAACGCCCTGCCTGCAGCAGTAGTAGACTCGCCAACTTTAAGGGCATTTAAGTGGTCATTGGATAGACATATGGATGAAAATGGAATAGTGTAGGTCAGATAGTTTCACAGGTTGGCGCAACATTGAGGGCCGAAGGGCCTGTACTGCGCTGTAATGTTCTAAACTTCTAAACAAATTAAATACATTCAGTTCACACAGCAATATCAAAACCCCACTTAAGGCTTTGATTTTTAAAATGGATGATCTGGTCATTTACCATTTGTAACTCATGGCTAAAAAAAGTTTTTATGACTCAAGTAAAGCAAGGTTTATGGTGTAGTATGTGAGGAATGGGTGTGGACAAGGAGCACTGGTCTTCCACTGCTATGCAACTCTTACTTATGCCTCCAAGGAGCTGGTAGTGCACACCAGCAGGCACATCCTAAGACCTCACCTCGGCTGGTGTGCTTGACTAAGTGAGGGGGAACAGCACTTCACAAGACGCTGTTCAAGGAGCATCACCCTTTTCAAGCACAGGAAGCCTGGACCGGCAGCTGAGGCAGAAGAACTCACCAGCTGAGAAGGCGCAACAGCAAAATGTGTGACACATCTAGGGCAGAGTCATGACACTTAAGGACAAATGGCCAGTCACCTTGGAAGAGGGTACTCACCAAGTATTCACCTATAGTTAGTCATGGGATTTAGTTTAAATAGTGGTCGTGATGTAGGCAGACCTGGGGCCCCTGCAGAGATGTCTACTGTAAATAGAAACAGTGAAGAAGAGGACTTGCTGAGAAGTAGGAATAGCCAGGTAAATGACAAGGGCAGCCCAAACTTGGAAGAAAGGCTACCATCTGATGATGCTACTCTTAAACCCAGACAAGAACTCTTGAAATTTGGAACATGGAATGTGAGAACACTAGAGTGGTAAAATAGACAAGTGCAAGAAAGAAATGGTAAGACTCAACATCAACATTTTAGGATTGGCAGAATTTAGATGGACAGAATCTTGGAAAATAGACAAAGGTAAGCAGATGATGCTCTTCTCGGGTGATAGAGAACATAAGAATGGAGTTGGAATAATGATGACAAAGAAGGTAGCAAGAACAAGGCAGGGGCATTGGCCAATATGAGAGAGAAACCAATGAACATTCTGTTTACAAGTGTATGGGCCCATGCAGGATCACAGTGATGAAGAAGTGGATGTATTATATGAGGAGGTGCAAGAAGCATTGAAGCATGTGAAGAGTGGGGACATCTTGAGTCATGGGCGATTTGAACACAAAAGTTGGCATAGAGGGGCATGGAAATGTCGTTGAAGCTTATGGACTAGGAACTAAGAGCAGCAGAGGTGACCGCCTGATACACTTCTGTGAGAAAAACTAAAAGCAAAATATTGCAGATGCTGGAAATCTGAAATAGAAACAGAATGTGCTGGAAATACTCAGCAGCATCTGTGGGGAGAGAAGCAGAATTGATAAAAGGTCACAGGCCTAAAATGTTAACTCTGCTTCTCTCTCCACAGATACAGCCAGACCTGCTGAGTATTTCCAGCACTTTGTTTTTATTTCTGTGAGGAAAACTACTTGGTTATATTGAATACACTCTTCAAACAATACCCAAGAAGACTGTGCACCTGGAAGAGTCCAGGAGATGTTGACAGAAATCAAACAGATTTTCGGATGATCAATGAAAAATATAAGAACAGCTTCAAGAATGCCTTCACTTACCCAGGTGCAGACATCAATTCAGATCACTGCTTGCTTGTAATGAAGATAAAGATCATGCTAAAAAATCCCAAAAAGGAATCCCATTAAAGATCAAACCAACTTCCACAGACTTAGATGAAGAAGATGTGATGAAGAAGTATGCTGTGGTGGTTACTATCAAGTATGAAGCTTTACTACAGGAAGGGACAGTGCAAGATCTTAGTGAGGAGGAAACAACAGAAAGGCATTGGGAAAGACTGAAACAAAGCATGAAATATGCAGTAACTGAGATGGTCCCTAAGAAAGAGAGGAAGAAACATCAAGAGTGGATAACTGATGAAATACTAGATATGATGGAGAAAAGGAGACAGAATGAGAATAAAGAAAATATGATGAAATAGGAAGGAAGATAAGAAAAGCATGTAGGGTAGCCATGGAAAAGTGGTATGAAGATTGTTGCAAGGAAATAACTGGAGAAAAGGCATATTGAGAGCATTGCATGAGAAAGTTAAAGCACCGACAGACAAGAAGAAAATAGCCACAAATAGTGGCTGTTTAAGGAGCAAGGAAGGTGAATGTCTCTTTGAAAAAGGGCAGAGAAACGATGGATGGAGTACATCAGAGAGCTGTATGACGATGAAGACAGAAGTGAATTGGTACCAGAGGGAAGAGAAAGACCAGAGATAATACAGGCAGAAGTCAGTGCAGTGATCAAAAAGATGAAAGCAAAGAAAGCACCTGGAATCGATGAGCTACCAACAGAATGTCTGAAAGCCCTGAATTATGTCAATATTGGGATACTGACAGACCTCTGCAACAAAGTTTACAGAACAGGATTCATACCTGTGGATCTTATGCAGTCAGTGCTCATTAAGCTCCCAAAGAAACCAAAAGCCTTAGAGTGTTCAGAGCACAGGACAATAAGCCTCATGAGCCATGTGATGAAAATTATTTAAATCATCATTTTGGAAAGAAATGATCAATCTATAGAAGCAGAGATAGATGATAGTCAGGATTCAGACAAAAGAAAGGGACAAGAAAGGGTATCTTTAACTTGAGAGTAGTGATCAAAAGATATCTGGAAGTACAAAAACCTGTGTATGTATGCTTTATAGACTAAGAGAAGGCATTTGATAGAGTCTACCATCAGAAAATAATGGAGTGCTTAAACAAACAAGAAATTGACAAATAATAAAAGGATATTTCAGAATCTATATTGGAAGCAAATCAACGGTGATGAGACTCGATAGCGGCTTGTCAGTTTCCCCAAAAGAAGAACGTATCAGGGTTGTATTATATCCCCAAAACTGTTCAGCCTGTACACTGAAACTATCTGCAGAGACACAGAACAACTATCAGGTTGCAACATTGGTGGGTTGAACATTAACAACTTGAGATATGCAACTGACACTGCATTGATTGTAGAGTCAGAAGAGGCACTACAGGAAATTGTGAACAAAGTGAATGCAAGGAGTGTGGAATATGGATTAAGAATGTGAAGAAAACCAATACAATGGTGATAAGCAGGGACCTAACCTCGGAAGTGAAAACTGGAGTAAATGGACAAGCCCTAGAACAAGTATAAAGGTTGACATATTTTGGGCAGCTTATCACAGATGATGGAAAATCTGAGAGATCCAAAGGAGAACTGAGATAGCCAAGACTAGCTTTGACAGAATGAAAGGCTTGATAGACATCAAAGAAACCACTCCTGAATCTTAGGTAAAGAGTGCTGAGGTGCTACATTTTGTCATCTATGTTATATGCCTCAGAGACATGGACAACAAATAAAGAGACTATTGATAAGTTGAATGCATTTGAGATGTGGTAATATTGAAGGATGTTCCACATATCTTACATTGACAGAAAGACTAATGAGGAAGTGTTGGAAATGGCTGGACAAAAGAGGAAATTAGTGCAGAACATCAAAGAAAGATACAATACTTGGGTCACATCATTAGAGTAGAAGGTAGACATACAATTATTGGAAAGAATCATAAATGGAAAGTGCAGGAGAGGGAAGCAGAGAAGAAAATGTATGACAGATATAATGGACTGGATGCAGTTGACCTATGCAGAATGCGTAAGTTGTTATGCGTGCTTCCATTTTTTTTTTTTGAGAACTTGGGTTTTAAAACTGAAAAGGATTCCATAGATGATGAACATTGTGTTTTGTTTAAAATTAAAGGTAATTGGAAAATCTTCTGCACTTGGTTTGAAAATAAACCATTACTGGAAGAATCAAGGAGTGCTAAAAACAAGCCCTTTCTGGAAGGCAGCTGTCCTCAGATAATTACCCAGCAGGGTTTTCTTTTGACTTGGGGAAAGATGTTTACAAAGAAGTGACAGGTCAAGATTTATAAGGGTCAGGAGGCTTGACTCCTGTGACATTGTTTTTGGATTCGCTTTGGACAGCGAGTTGGTGTTGTGGACAGAGTTAAAAATGATAGTTGGGGAAAACTTGCCAAGGGAGCAAACACCAACGTTTCCATCTCTTTAAGAAGCCGAGAAGCAAGTATAAGAAACAGACTGAAACTGTTGCTGCATTTTTCCTGAAAGGCTTGCAAAATAGATCCTCGATGTCACCTGAAAAGAACTGTTCTAGGAAGATCCCAGTGACAGTCGTCTATGTGTATTTGCAAAGCCAAACCAAAACAAAGGACATCTGACATCTTTCCATATCTTCTCTTTTTTCTTCAAAGTATTTTTTCTGTCTTTTTTTTGTAATAGAGCTCTAAAGAGTAAATCTTTATTTTTTTTGGTTAACCGGTGTGTATAAGGGGCTAAGGTAAAAAGGGAACTTTTACATTTCAATCTGTGTGTCAATGCTTTGTTTTGTTACTGGTTATGTCTTGCTTTATAATAAACTGATAAATTTTGCTGTTTATTAAAGAAACCTGGTTGGTGTATTTTATGCTGGGATGAAAAGAGATTCTATAATTGACCATATTGGTAACTGGGAAAAAACTTAAATATATGTTGTGACCTATGGAGAAATGGAACTAGAAAAACAGTGCACTCCTCCCGCATCGGTTGTAACAAAGAACAGCACAGGACGGACAGAGGTGGAGATCCATGACAGTCAACCTTCTGGGAAGATGACGACACCAACGAACTAACGAAAGCAAGAAAGCATTCTTTTAAAAGCATGCTATTTCTTCCATCTGTTTCTCTTCATACCTTTTACTTCAGCAAATTTCATTTCATCCATTTAAAAAATAAGTACAGGATTTCTGCAGCGAGCAGGTCGGTACAAACCGTGATCATTTCCAGACATGCACTGAGAAGTACAGTGCACCTACAGATTTGCGACTAACCGTGTATGACTTAATAAAAAAAAATACATAGATAGAATACCATTAAAACATTTAATATGGCTTCTTGTTTTGAAGGAATATCAGCATTTCCACTGCCATTTATTGCCACATTCTATTCACTGAATAACATCCAATGAAAAGATGTTTTTATATTAAAAATGTAAATACATTTGCGCATACTGTACATATCATGCCATGGATACGAACTATGTACCACATGGTTCTTCTCACTTCATAATATATATACTTCTGTGGAAAAACCCTGAATAACAACAATGCATTAACAACAATTGCAAATGTTTATATGTGCAACAAACCATTTGCTTTTTGTATAAATTCTCTCTCTTTCGGCAAAAAACAGCCATTTATAGGTACACAACCCAAGTATTCAATAAAACTGAAAGGCAACAAATAAAAAGTAGTGCTTTATCATAGCACCAACAAACATTCAATATATAGTCACTGTGGTCCCAAATAAACATACAGCAATAAAGAGGAACTTTACATTTTAATATATTACAAATCTGTGGTTCATATGTATACCGTTAAATTGAAGACTTCGTTAAAAAAAGCCTTCAAACAGAATTATATTCTTATTTATTTTTATTGGCTTCATGTACAGTTTTGCAGAGGTTCCAAACCTCCTTGGTTGTATTGTTATTCGATTCTAAATGCCTTGTATTACTGTTGCTGCGATGAATATGGTGTGTGTTATTCAGGAGTACAGGTAGATGCGACTTCATTCTCGAGATGCCCGATCTGCTCACTTTTTTAATGCTGCTACTTGACATGGGTGTGCCATTTTTTATAGTACAGTCAGAAACCTGGAAAACCAACAGACTATTAATATATTCTGAATAAAACAATTTTATGTGTTTTACCTACCATTTATTGCCTTTACCTTTAAAAAATTGCTCAATTGTATATATTACTGTGTATTTAGCATTCTTTTGTCAAACAGTTGGCTGAACAAAATTGATTATCCATGAGTTTTTACAGCTTTAGGGATGATGGATTGGGGGGGGGGGGGGGGGGGGAAGCGCGGGGAGTTGGGGGGAGAGTTGTGGGAATGTGGACATAGAATAAAATTGTGAACATTCTGATCTTGTTCCAAGTGCTACAATACCACAAAAAGAATTGACAAATGCGTGACATACAGTAATAACTGGAGTTGACTGTTGGCCATTGGCAAGACTTGAACCTAAATGACCACTACGTCTCATATGTTAACAATTGTCAAAAGGTTAAAAGAATTTTTACAATTGCAGTCAGTCTAATAAACTGAACAAAATACACTCTACTATACAGTAATATATTTCAAATAAAAATAACATAAGGCAAAGTACGCATCATTTATTTTTAAACGTGGAAGTAGTCATAGTGGAAATCCATAAAGACAAACAGTAAGGCCTGACTATTTAACTAAAGATAAAATATGCACAGGGTTATATAACCACTGACCTTAGCCAGGTTTCTTACAGTCTCTTAATAATATAGCATACTTAAAATTAGGTAAGTTTTGAAGAAGGGTCCACACTCTAATCAGTTTCTCCACAAACACTTCCTGATCTGCTAAATGCTTCCAGTGTTTCCTGTTTTTGTTTGAAGTTCACTGCTACCATCAGCCAACATATCTTTGTAACTGGAGCTACGAAGGATCATTCGCACTAAATGAAATTATGTTTGTCTCCCTCCCTCTCTGATGAGAATGTGTTCGTAGGCTAGATCAAACTAAAACTGTCATTTGTAATTGCTAGTATGTAAATATTTGTAATTCCAGGAATTAACTGTTGGCAATAGCTACACACCTGGAATAATAACTCTAAACTGTAAAATATAGCCATGTGGTTTGTTAATTTAACAATAGCATTTAATAGCCTTGTAACTGTGGAAAGATGTTCTGAAATCTTAAGGTAAAAAGTTGGAGCATGGTGCAAGGATTATTTTTAAACGGGAGGTGTTATCACCATCAACTTCCTTAGCATTCTCCAGGTTAGTGTGTAGCAACTCGTTCCCAAGTTCCCACCTATGCTGTTCCATTATCCACTATTAAGAGATGCACAAAAAATAGTGGTTTAATTTGCCCTTCACTGTGCTCTTTCCCTCAGGAAAGCCATTCAATCCCATTCAAAGCCACCCCCATATGGACCATTCAAGATTAGGAAGTCACTATGAGGTAATTCTACAGGTGTTTGGGGGTGGGAGTGAATGTACCTTGTACAAGCAGAACAGTTGAATACAGCATTGGGCCACATTACTTAAAGGAATGACACTGTCTATTTTACAAGTCATCCAACAAGATTCAACAAAGGGCTCAATTTGCTACTTGTGTAATTTCTTTCTACTGAACTTCTATTAGAGGATATGCATCAAAAATCTCCCTATAATAGCGCAATGGGAAGACCTTTAAGGTTCCAACCTTATATTACCTTTGGTGCTGGTATCTGAGCAGCATGATGATCTTTTAGCATCTTTAGGGATGACGGATTACTCTGAGAATCAGGACTTATAAATAAAAGATCCTTTGACATGTCGATCTGTGACAGAGAAGACTATTTCAATTTTAAAATTTACAAAAATCGCAACTGCAGATTTCTACTTCAACATATGACTTCCAATGTCAAACCATTTTATAAAATGAAAATTGCAGTCAACTCAGTGGATTTGTGAAGCATTTTCTAATTAAGAGTAACCTGTTACAGGAATTTATTTAAAAATCAATGCAAAACAGAAACTATATAGTTCTTTTTAAGGAGGCCACGATTATACTTTCCAACTTCTTGAACAGTGAACTTAGTCAAGGCAATCAACATTAGCCACGTGTTATGTTTACATGATGTTCATCTTTGACATACATTAGAAACTAAAATGTCTGAGAACACCTTCCTTCCAGATTTATGCCAAATAGTAACTGTAACATTATAAAGTAATTGATGTATTTAGATGAAACAGACAGGAGTTAAATGAAAAATGAATACACATTAAAGTTAAAGCAGCTGACACCAACTTTGGGACTAACTTTAGGTGGCTTCACAGTGGAAAGGAGGAAATCAGCAAACAAGGCCAGATGCATTTATATCATATCCCCAGAATTATTTTAGAAGCATGGCCACTGTTGTGAGTTTAAGGAGGCACCAAATTGAACACTGCAAGAACTCACAAACAATAACTGAGATGACCAGTTAACCTGTTTTTAGCGTTGTTGGTTAAAGAAGGACTGTTGGCAAAGACAGTTAGCGAACTTCCTGCTCGTTGAATAGAATCAAAGAATGATACAACACAAATGGAGCCCATGTGGCTCATCATGCCTGTGCCAGCTCTTTGATAAAGCTATCCAACTAGTCCTACTCCCCCACTTTTTCCACATAGCCCTGTAATTTTTTTCCCATTGAGTATTTATGTAATTCACTTTTGAAAGTTACTACTGGATCAGTTTCCATCACCTTTTCAGACAGAGAATTTGACATTACAACTCGCTGTGTCACCTGTGGTTCTTCTGCCATCACATGACATCTGTGCCAACTGGTTACTGATCCATTTGCCACTGAAATCAGTTTTTCCTTATTTATCAAAACTGTTCACAATTTTGAGATTTTGAACCACCTCTATCAATTCTCCTCTTAAACTTCTCTGGTCTAAGGAGAACAACCCCAGCTTCTTAACTCTTTCCGCATAACCAAAGTCTCTCATCACTAGAACCATTCTAGCAAATCTCTTCTGCACCCTCTCTAAGGTCATGACATCCTTCCTAAAGTGTGGTGCTCAGAATTGGGCATAATACTCCAGCTGAGGCCGAACAGCGTTTTATGAAGGTTTAACATAACTTTTGCACTCTATACTGCTATTATGAAACCAAGGATCCCATATGCTTTTTTAACAGCCTTCTCAACTTGTCCTGCCACCTTCAAAGATTTGTGTACACGCACCCCTGGTCTCTCTGTTCCTGTACCCCCTTTAATGTGGTGCCATGGAATCTTTTACATTTAGCTAAAATGACAAACAGGGTCCCAGTTTAAAACATCATGCAAAAGACAGCACCTCCAGCAATGTACCACTCATTCACTGCTGTATTGGACAGATTATGCACCCAAGACTTTTAGTGGGATTTGAACCCAGACCATCCTGACTGAGAGGTGAGAGTACTACCAATTCAACTGAATACATAAAAGTCTGAATCATTCAATTCATATACGTTAGAATTGATGTTAGGTGATCAACCCAAATAGGTTACCATTAACACCTGTATGGCTAGATCACCATGCAGTCTATTTGAACAATGATCTTACCTTGCTTATATCAGACTCAGACTTGCTTAAGCACATACTCTGCAGCTCTTCAATGATGTCAACATCTTCATCAGTGTATAGGGACAATCCTTGTTCTAGGTCTGCAGTTTTGAGTGGACCACTCTTTTGGGGCCTTGAATTTAAAAAAGTTAAATGTTTTCAGTGATTTAAAAAGTTAAAAACATTCATAAAAACTTTCAAATGTATATTCATTTTACTCTGAAAGGTCACTTAGTTGATCTTACACTTACAATCATGAAAGAAAGATGACCAATGCAAAATAGTATGAACTTCAGATCCCTGGGCCTGCAACTTCTAGCTTAAATATTGGTTGCAATATACATTCTAATTTTCAGAAAAGCCTTTGGGGGGAAAAAAATCCCTCAAATCACTAATTTCAAGCTAGTCAGTCATGTGTATCCTGTTTCAAGTCATTTAAATCTTCCGTAGATCTGATATCACCTACTGTTAAGTGTTCTTTGAGATATGGTGGAGAGGATAAACGCAATGAATGCGGTGTGCATGGATTTGCAGTAGCTCTTTGACAAGATACCACACAGGAAGACTATTGCAGAAGATTAAGTGATATGAAGTGAGAGGAAGAGCAGCAAATTAGATTATAAACTGTTAGAAGGAACACAGACTAGGAGGTTCTCCAGACTCATCTTTTGTTTCTTTACTTGCCCAATTACCACCCTTTTGTCTTGCACCATCATCCTTTTTGACATTTAATCTCTCCTACCTTCCACTCTATCACAAACCTTCCCTTTTGCTCTTTCCCCTCCCAAAGCCCACAATCTTTCCTTGCCTCTGTACTTGCTTAAAACCTGTTACCATCTGTAACGATGGGCCATATGGTCTACTCCTGCTCCTATTTCTTGGGTAACACCTTTCATCAGAGCTGGAAAGGCATCAAACTAAAACGTTAACTTGGTTTCTCTCTCCACAGATGCTGTTTGACCTGCTGAGTATGTCAGCATTTTCTATTTTTATCATACTAAGAGTTAAAGGTAATTTTTCACAGTTTGGAAGCAGTTAGAAGCGTCCCACAAATTTTGTCAGGAGCCCTCTTCAGTTCATTGTGTACAACAATAATTTGGATATACAGTTAGAGTGAATGATGTACAAATATGCAGATGATACTGAAATATGAAACATAGGAGCAGTAGTAGGCCATTCAGCCCGTCAAGCCTGCCCCACCATTCAATTCAATTGTGGCTGATCTTCCACTTCAATGCCTTTTTCCCGCACTATTCTCATATCCCCTTACAACTGTACAGCACAGGAAGAGGCCATTCGGCCCTCCAAGCCATGTATTTGTCAAGATGCCTCTTAAACGTCGCTATCGTACCTGCTTCCACCACCTCCCCTGGCAGCAAGTCCCAGGCACTCACCACCCTCTGTGTAAAGAACTTGCCTTGCACATCCCCTCTAAACCTTGCCTCTCGCACCTCAAACCTATGTCCCCTAGTAACTGACTCTTCCACCCTGGGAAAAAGCTTCTGACTATCCACTCTGTCCATGCCACTCATAACTTTGTAAACCTCTATCATGACGCCCCTCCACCTCTGTAGTTCCAGTGAAAACAATCCGAGTTTATCCAACCTCTCCTCATAGCTAATGCCCTCCAGACCAGGCAACATCCTGGTAAAACTCTTCTGTACCCTCTCCAAAGCCTCCACGTCCTTCTGGTAGTGTGGCAACCAGAATTGCACGCAATATTCTAAGTGTGGCCTAACTAAAGTTCTGTACAGCTGCAGCATGACTTGCCAATTTTTATACTCTATGCCCCGACCGATGAAGGCAAGCATGCCGTATGCCTTCTTGACTACCTTATCCACCTGCGTTGCCACTTTCAGTGACCTGTGGACCTGTACACCCAGATCTCTCTGCCTGTCAATACTCCTAAGGGTTCTGCCATTTACTGTATACTTCCCACCTGTATTAGATCTTCCAAAATGCATTACCTCATATTTGTCTGGATTAAACTCCATCTGCCATTTCTCCGCCCAAGTCTCCAACCGATCTATATCCTGCTGTATCCTCTGACAATCCTCATCACTATCCGCAACTCCACCAACCTTTGTGTCGTCCGCAAACTTACTAATCAGACAAGCTACATTTTCCTCCAAATCATTTATACATAATACAAACAGCAAAAGTCCCAGCACTGATCCCTGCAGAACACCACTAATCACAGCCCTCCATTCAGAAAAGCACCCTTCCACTGCTACCCTCTGTCTTCTATGGCCAAGCCAGTTCTGTATCCATCTTGCCAGCTCACCTCTGATCCCGTGTGACTTCACCTTTTGTACCAGTCTGCCATGAGGGACCTTGTCAAAGGCTTTACTGAAGTCCATACAGACATCATCCACTGCCCTTTCTTCATCAATCCCTCAAAAAACTCAATCAAATTAGTGAGACACGACCTCCATTCACAAAACCATGCTGCCTCTCGCTAATAAGTTCATTTGTTTCCAAATGGGAATAAGTCCTGTCCCGAAGAATCCTCTCTAATAATTTCCCTACCACTGACGTAAGGCTCACCAGCCTATAATTTCCTGGTTTATCCTTGCTACCCTTCTTAAACAAAGGAACAACATTGGCTATTCTCCAGTCCTCTGGGACCTCACCTGTAGCCAATGAGGATACAAAGATTTCTGTCAAGGCCCCAGCAATTTCTTCCCTTGCCTCCCTCTGTATTCTGGGGTAGATCCCATCAGGCCCTGGTGACTTATCTACCTTAATGCTTTGCAAGATGCCCAACACCTCCTTCCTTTTTGATAATGACATGACCAAGACTATCTACACTCCCTTCCCTAAACTCATCATCCACCAAGTCCTTCTCTTTGGTGAATACTGATGCGAAGTACTCATTTAGTACCTCACCCATTTCCTCTGGATCCACACATAGATTCCCTCCTCTGTACTTGAGTGGGCCAACCCTTTCCCTGGTTACCCTCTTGCTCTTTATATACATATAAAAAGCCTTGGGATTCTCCTTACTCCTGTTTGCCACTTTTCATGACCCCTCTTAGCCCTCCTGACTCCTTGCTTAAGTTCGTTCCTACTTTCTTTATATTCCTCAAGGGCTTCGTCTGTTCCCAGCCTTCTAGCCCTTACGAATGCTTCCTTTTTTTTTAACATCATTTGTATTTAGAAATCTGTCAATCTCTGCTTTCAACATACTCAATGACTGAGCTTCCACAGCCCTCTGGGGTAGAGAATTCCAAAGATTCACAACCCTCTGAGTAAAGAAACTTCTCCTCATCTCTGTCCCAAGTGGCTTCCCCCTTGTTTTGAAGTTCCCCTGGTTGGAGAACCAGGGAAAACATCTTAGCTGCATCTACCCTGTCTATCCCTTTAAGTATTTTGTAGGTTTCAATGGGATCAGCTCTGATTCTTCGAAACTCTAGAGAATACGGGCCCAATTTCCCCAATGGGCCAGTCCTGCCATCCTGGGAACAAGTCTGGTGAACCTTCGTTGCACTCCTTCTATGGCAATAATATCCTTCCTAAGGTAGGGGACTAAAACTGTACACAGTACTCCAAGTGTGGTCTAATCGAGGTTCTATGCAATTGAAGCAAGACTTTACTACTCCTGTACTCAAATCCTCTTGTGATAAAGGCTACATACCATTAGCTTTCTTAATTGCTTGCTGCATCTGCATGTTAGCTTTCAGTGACTTATTGACAAGGACACCCAAGTCCCCATGTACATCTACACTTTCTAATCTCTTACCATTCAAGAAATACTCTGCAAATCTGTTCTTCCTACCAAAGTGGATAATCTCACATTTTTCCACATGATATTCCTTCTGCCATGATCTTAACCTCTCACTAAGTCTGTCCAAATCCCCTTGAAGCCACTTTGCAGCTGCCCCACAACACACGTTCCCATCTAGTTTAGTGATATCTGCGAACTTGGAAATACAACATTTGGTCCCCACATCCAAATCATTGATATATATTGTGAACAGCTGGGGCCCAAGTTCTGATCCCTGTGGTACCCCACTAGTCACAGCCTGCCAATGTGAGAATGACCCATTTGTTCCTACTTTCTGCCTGTTCAATAATCCTTAATCCATGCCAGTATATTATCTCCTATCCCATGTGCTTTAATTTTGCTAACCAACCTTCTGTGGGGGACTTTATCAAAAGCCTTCTGAAAATCCAAGTATATCATGTCCACCGACTCCCCTTTATCAATTGTTAGTAACATCCTCAAAAATCATCACACATGATTTCCCATTCATAAATCCATGTTGACTATGCCCAACCAGGTCATTATCCAAGTGTCCATTTATCACATCCTTTAGAATAGATTCTAGCATTTTCCCAATGACTGATGTAAGGCTAACAGGTCTCTAATCCCCTGTTTTCTCTCTCCCTCCCTTCTTAAATAGTGGGGTGACATTTGCGACCTTCCAATCTGCAGGAACCGCAGAATTTTGGAAGATGATCAACAATAGATCCATTATCTCCACAGCTACCGATTTCAATACTCTGGGATGGAGAATATCAGATCCCGGGGACTTATCAACCTTCAGCTCCATTAATTTATCCAATATAACCTTCTTACTCATACTAATTTCCTTCAATTCCTCATTCCTCCTAGTCCCTTGGATCTCTAATTCTGGGAGATTTCTTGTGGCTTCCTCAGTGAAGACAGAGCATCTTGATTAATGAATTCTGGGGACCAAAAGAGCTGCAACAGGTTATTGGTAAGAAGATGGAATGGGCAATACAGTAGCAGATGGAATTTAATGTCTGTAAATGTGAGGTGATACATTGTCTTTTCTGTCAACACGTAACAACTACGCTTTGAATGGGGGGAGTGGGATTGGGGGGAAATCAGGTTCACAAGATTTAAAAGCAGCGCTTCATGTGGGAAAGGAAAAGCAGGCTACTAACCCCTTCCCCATTCAGGGATTCACTAGTAGACATCTAAACTAAACTGACGACCAGCCTCTCCCAAGAACATATTCTTAGCAGAAATCTCATGCTGGGTTCACATGAATAGACATAACTGACATGCAAAACTCTGTAAACTTAAGGTTATCCAAAACTCTGCTGCTCATATCCTAACTCCCACCAAGTCCCGTTCACCCATCACCGCCGTGCTCACTGACCTGTATTGGCTCCTAGTTGAGCAACACCTCCATTTTAAAATTCTCATCTTGTTTTTGAATCCATCCATAGCCTTGCCCCTTCCTATCTCTATAATCTCATCCAGTCCTACAACCTTCAGAGATATCTGTGCTCCTCCAATTCTGGATTTTGCACTAATTTAATTGTTTCACCACTGGTGGCTGTAGCTTCAGCTCCTGAGAACCTAAGCTCTGGAATTCTCTCCCTAAACCTCTGTATCTCTCTTTTCTTCAAGATGCTCCTTAAAACCTATATCTCCTTATGTAGCTCAATGTCAAATTTTGTTTGCTAATGCTCCTGCAAAGCGCCTTGGGATGTTTTAGTACATTAAAAGGTACTATATAAATGCAAGTTGTTGTTGAAATAACAAATTGCTTAATATCCTCTGATTTTTATCTAACAACAATTGGCCATTCACCACACTCACCTTTTCAATAGTTTCAGCTTGTGGCTGAAGCTTGTGCAAATTAATTTTGTTGTACAGCACAATACAGATCAATTCCATTTTTTTAAAAAAAGCAAAGATGATGGAAAGTGCAGGAGGGAACTGAAAAAGTTAATGAGACACAATCGAAACAAGAAAAGCTTAATAGGCAACATTAAACTGAACCTGAAGACATTTTGTAAACATATAAATATATCAGCTAGGGAAAAAGTGTGGCCTATGAAGGACCCAAAGAGAAATCTTCATATAGGGGTACAGGACATGGCTAAAGTATTAAATGAGTACTTTGCATCTGTCTTCACAAAGGAAGTGGATAATGTGAAGGTTACACGAAAAGAGGAGGGGGAAGTTAGGGACAGGATTGTAATAGATAGAGAAGACATACTAAAAAGATGAGCATTACTGAAATTTAGTAAGTCATCTATTAGATGGAATGCATTTAGATTCCTAAAAGAAGCATTTTCTGTCTGTATTTCAGACTTCCAGCATTTTGCTTTTGTATTTAGGTTTATTAAGAAGATGGAAGCACGTGGAATTAAGGAGAACTCATGGCATGGATACAAAATTGACTCAGGAAGCAAAAGGTGGTGGTGGATGGACGTTTTTCAGACTAGGTGACTTGCAATGGTCTTCCCCAAAGATTAGTTTGAGTCCATTATTCTTTTCAGTTTTTATGAACTTAAACTCGGGTGTAGGGAGCAGCATTACAAAGTTTGCAGGTGATACAAAAGTTGGCAAAGTAGCAGGTAGTGTTGAGGATAATTAGAGGCTTCAGGATGACAGACAGGATGGTGAAATGGGAAGCACTGTAGATGGAGTTCAATGTGAAAAGTGTGAAGTGATGTACATTGGAATGACTAATATGGAAAGATGCCATGCTATAAATGGCATGATTCTAAAAAGTGTAGTTGAACAGACAGTCCTTTGTGTCCACAGATACAACTCATTAAAGGTGGCAGGGCATGTTAATAAGGTGGATAAAAAAAACATACGTGTTTCTTGGGTTTACAAACGGAGGAAGAGAATATAAAAGCAAAGAGATCATGCCAGAACTTTATAAATCACTGGTTAGACCTCCGCTCGAGTACTGTGGACAATTTTGGGCATCACACTTCAGGAAAGTTATCAAGGCCTTAGAAAGGGTACAAAGGAGGCTTACCAGAATCTGAACCAGGGAAGAGGAACTTCAGTTATGAAAAGTTGGAAAAGTTAGGACTGTTCTCCTTGGAACAGGAAAGATAAGAGATGACCTATTAGAGGTTTTGAAGATGATAATGTTACGACCAGGTGAGAAATGTGTCTAAGGGTCTTTTGCTGTCTTTACCTGGTCTTACTGTAACAGGGTTTTATTTCTAAACACACCGTGTTTTGAGCTCCCCTTTTTTTTGAATCCTTGTTTACAGTTTTCCAATTATAAGGCAAAGAAACCAACACATCAGGTTTTCTCAGGTTTAAAAGGAGAAAAGTGAAATTTATTAAAACTTACACTTAAACTCTAATCCGGTTGATGCCTACTGATATACAATGCGCCCACACTAGCATACACCTGTGATATTCACATGCAGATCGGGACAGAAAAGAGAAGAAAAGATAAAGTGGAACAGTTTGAGGCAATATCGTTACTGTGCTTCGAGCTCAGGATATAGTCCTTTTGTAGGTAATTCTTGCTGTTTCGTTGGGCCCACTATTCTGCTTAAACCTTGTTCACGTAGGAAACATTTCTCTCTTTGAGGTTCACGTGTTTTCACAAGATACAGTTCCATGGGAAGGAGATGGGAGCAGGCAGAGAGGAGAGGATTCTGCTTCAGTTCCTGGAGCACACGGCGCTCTGAGTTCAAATCCCCTGTTGGAAGTTTAAATCTCAACACCTCAACAGTCATGTGGCTAAAACTGGTCTGACCACTTCTTCTGTGTTTGTGGATTCTGCTATCTTAGCAGTCAACCTGGAATGCTAGCTCTCCCCACCTTCAACGTCTGGTAATCAAAAAGTCCATTGTTGGCTGAATGGGTCAGAGCACGGTCCTTTGTCCCTTGTTCCAACACTGTCTCTAACCGTGCAAATGTCTTTCCAGCCAGAGGCTTGCAATTTAAAGTTTTAATGTTCATGTAGCGAAATAATGTGTACCTCAGTCTTGGCAGGTGGTTGGGGGGGGGGGGGGGGGTTTGCCTGACAACTCCACACTCAGGGTAATGAAATGCGATTTGAAGAAAAATGATGCATTTCAATATAGAGTTTGAGAGAAATAGAAGATACAGAAAGAAAAACCATGCATTCTTCTCATTCATTTCCATTCATTCACCAATCTTAAAGCATGTTAAAAATGGTCTGTTCTGGGGGGACCAGGGCTTCTTTACAAAGACTTCTAACTTCAGGGGATGGGTGGTTCCCTTTTCCTCTGACTGTGGGGGAGGAGTCTTTGTTACTCTCCCCTTTGTTCTCTGGGACACTCCTACCTGCAGGTATTTGCGCAGACTTGGCTGCATTCTCCTGTGGTACTTCGACTAGGCAAGGCCTCACCTTCACGGTTTCTCTGCCCCCTAGAGGTTTCTCTTTGTCTCTGCAGGTTCCTGTAAATGCTCTTAGCAACTCTGGTGGGGTGCTTCTCGAGTCTGCATTCACAAAGGAGGATGTGGGGTCTAACCTTTCACATTTAGCAGGGTTGGTTGACCAGACAGTCGGGGTCTTCATCCGGGATTCATCCAGGACTTCCTTTAACCTGCCCTTTTGGTCACTTTTTCCCCTTCTCTTTCTAAACGTTTGCCAGCATTGTGCCTGCCAGTCCCCTTTTGTTCTCGGCGGGGGTCCCTTACAGTTCACCAGCCCTCTGGTGGAGGGTCTTCCCAACACCGGTACAGGACTTAGGGGAGCAGGTTTCACTGTAGGTTGGGGTTTCCCCTCAACCTGGCACATGTGGCAACTCCTACGGTACGCCACCACATCTTCGTGGAGTTTTGGCCAGTCAAACTGCTGTCTTATGCGGCTTTGGTCTTTCATATACCGGCATGTACAACCACTGTAGTCTCGTGGGCCCTTCTTAATATTTCTCCCCATTAACTCTATGGCACCACTAACTGGCGAACTACTGTCACTCCTTTCCCTCAGGTCTGTGAGGAGAATAAAAGCAAAATACTGCAGATGCTGGAAATCTGAAATAAAAACAAGAAATACTGCAAATACTCAGCAGGTCTGGCAGCATCTGTGGAGATGCTGCCAGATCTGAGAGAAGAACTCCATTTCCTCATCAGTCCCCTATTCTATAATTAGTAGCAATCAGGGACTCCCTCTGCTTCACTTTCAGACTGGGCAGCCTGTGCTAATTCTCACAATACTGGGTTGGCTCACTGAGCTTCACTTGTAAAAAATCCATTTAATTCATTCCCTGGGTCTCCTAACTTTCCAAAGGAAGTCTCAGATAGACAGACCTCATAGCCACTTGCCTGCAGTGCCAATTCAATCTCCTCTGGGGGAGCTGGTTCGATCAAGACCTGATCCACTATACATTCAGGAACTCTGCAAGGGACCGTCTCCTGCCACTGCCCTGTCTCTCTGACCTCCTGCGGTCTTTCTTTCACTACTGGGGGGGGGGGGGGGGGCAACCACCTTCACCCCTGCTAGATCATTACCTAGGAGAATCCCTACAGTCACCTGTCCCGAAACTAGGTCACACTCCAGGTGCACCCAGTGTACAGGTACAGGCATACACTGTCCTCCAATACTATTCACCACCATTCTGGTGTTCACTGCACTCTCTGGGGGAAAGGTCAGGCCTTTTCCCAGTAAAAGGGATCTAGTGTCCCCTGTGTCCCTGAGAATTACTATGGGCTTGCTTGCCCCACTTGAGGGATATGGGGTTACTTTCCCTTCAAATATAAAACACTGATAACCTTCAGGAATCCTATTAACGTTTCCTGCACTGGCCATCGTAAGCTTCCTGGGTTGCACTCTTACTGCAGTTAAAGCCACAGCTTGTTCTGCATTTTGCATCAGGCCCTCGTCTTCACTGAGCAGGCGTGTCCTGATTAACCCTACCGGTTTCCCCTTTAGTTTCTAGCAGTCAGTTTTTAAATGCCCTGCCTTATTACAATGGAAGCACACAAGTCTCCGGGTCTCACTCTTGCTCACAGCACCACCTTTTTTGCCTGGAGGAGGGCCCCCCGTGTCTCCTGCTTTCTTTTCTCTTCCAGGACTGCCTGGGCAGATATCAGCTTCCCACCTTTTGTTCTTTTTGGATTTGTGGGGGGTAATTAGGAAAGGTTCTCCCCTGGGAAACTGACTTATAAATTAAAGCAAACTCATCGGCCAGAACGGCTGCTTGCCGGGCTGCCCAAACCCACTGCTCCTCTACATGGGTCTTTATTGAGAATGGGAGAGTGTTTTTAAATTCTTCTAACAGGATTACTTCTCTGAGAGTCTCATAGTTGAGCTGTATTTTAAGAGCCCTCAGCCACTGGTCTAAAGCCGGCTGCTTACTTCTTTCAAACTCCAGATAAGTTTGACTGGCTTGCTTTTTGAGGGTTCTAAACTTCTGGCGATAGACTTTGGGTACTAATTCACACGCCCCGAGGATAGCATTTTTGGTCAGTTCATAATTTGATGAACTCTCATCTGGCAACAAGGAATAAACCTCATGGGCTTTTCCAGTTAGTTTCCTTTGCATTAAAAGAGACCAGGTCTTAGCTGGCCATTTTAGTTGCCTTGTCAGTTTCTCAAAAGACACGAAAAACACTTCCACATCTTCCTCATTGAATTCTAGAATTAATTGAGCAGGTTTTAGCAACCTTGTACCCAGCCCTGAATTGTGCTCCTCCATACTGGCCGTGCTTTCACTAGGGTTACTCTGTCGCCCCCTAGTTAACTCAAGCCGCTTGAGCTCTCTCTCTTCGGATTCTTTCCGGAATATTCTTTTTTTCTCTCTCTCTCTCTCTCTTTACTTCTCCTCCCTTTCTCTCTCTCTCTCCTGCCTTTCATTTTCTTCACGTTCCTTTTGGAAGGCCCTCTCTCTCCCTCTCCTGCCTCTCTTTCCCGGTCTTCTAATTCAAGGTTCCTTTGTTCCAAGTGTATCTTTGCTATCAGTACTCTCTCTGGGTCTGCTTCTAACATTGCCTCTGCTTCTTCAGATTCAAGGGAAAAATGGTTGGCCACTAGCCTTAGGAGCTCAGACTTCCTAGCCTTGCCACGTACAGTGATCCCACACTGCTCAGCCATTTTTCTCAGCTCCTCCACAGACAGTGCTTTTAACCTATCCCAAGTTACTTCACCCTGGCTTGGAGAGCTACTCGCTTCAGTTGCAGACATGTTAGTATTCAATCACACACAATCACAAGACAACCTGTATGAAAATTTTGCTCTTTTGATTGGGAACTATTTGGCTCCCCACTTCCAATTTCACTCCTTCGTCTATGGGTAAAAATCCAGACGCTAACACCCAAATTTCTGTTAAGACCAGGTGAGACAAGTGTCTAGGGGTCTTTTGCTGTCTTTACCTGGTCTTATTGTAACAGGGTTTTATTTCTAAACACACTGTTTTGAGCTTCTTTTATTTTGAATCCTTGTTCACAGCATTCCAATTATAAGGCAAAGAAACCAACACACCAGGTTTTCTCAGGTTTCAAGGAGAAAAGTGAAATTTATTAAAACTTACACTTAAACTCTAATACGGTTGGCACCTACAGATATACGATACGCCCACACTAGCATGCACACGTGATATACACATGCAGATGGGGGCAGAAAAGAGAAGAAAAGATAAAGTGGAACAGTTTGAGGCAATATATTGTTACTGTGCTTCGAGCTCACGGTATAGTCCTTTTGTAGGTAATTCTTCCTGTTTCATTGGGGCCCAGTATTCTGCTGAAACATTGTTCACGTAGGAAACTTTTCTCTGAGATTCACGTGTTTTCACAAGATTCAGTTCCTGGGGCACACAGCGTTCTGAGCTCAAATCCTCTGTTGGAAGTTCAAATCTCAGCCAGCTAGTCATGTGACTAAAACTGGCCTGACCACTACTTCTGTGTTTGTGGATTCTGCTATCTTAGTCAACCTGGAATGCTAGCTCCCCCCACCTTCAACATCTGGCAATCAAAAGTCCATTGTTGGCTGAATGGGTCAGGGCATGGTCCTTTGTCCCTTGTTCCAACACTGTCTGTTACCATGCAAATGTTTTTCCAGACAGGGGCTTGCAATTTTAAGTTTTAATGTTCATGTGGCGAAATAATGTGTGCCTCAGTCTCGTCAGGTGGGGGGTTTGTCTGACAATGAGAAGTTTTGAGAGAGTAGAGAGAGAAAAATTATTCCCTCTGGTGAGAAGATCAATAATTGGAGGTTATAGATTCAAAAGCATCAGTAAAAAATCTAGAGGGGAGATGAGGATTCTTTTTCCCCCACTGAGAGTCGTCAGAATCTGGAACGCTTTACCTGAAAAGGTGATGGAAGTGTATTCCAGAAACAATTTTAAAAGGCTGTTGGATGGGTACTTGGGGATGAGGAACTTACAGGATTATGGACAAAAAGCATGGATATGGGACTAAGCATGACTGCTTTTTCAAAAAGCCAGTATAGGCATGACAGGCCAAATAGACTCCTTCTGTGCTGTAAGTTTTTATCCTAAAATATGACACCTACCATGCATTGTCTGATACAAACAAACACCTCTTCATCCCTCCATACCATCAATTGAATTTGGCTAAATCAAACTTTGGGCAGCCATATATAATTTATTTACATACCAAAGAAAATTAAAAATTAATTACATGTATCTTTCATTACATATAACTATTTGGAATTCTCTTCATCATGGTTTAGTATCAACCTTCCTGTTTTGTTTTTCTGTTTGGAGTATTTGTAGAGCTTACATTGGACTTTTTTTTTGGTACTTTCATAGCCAGCAAACTCTCATAGTTGTGAGATTTTGCCTTTTGTCGTGCATTTTGATTGAAAATGTGCTCATTGTGAAACTCATAATCATTGTGAACAGGAGATAACACAGGGTCATACACACAGTCTCAAATTACATTTGCTGCTGGGAAACCCACAAAACAATCTTAACTTAATAAGTCATGAAACAAATTATCTGGTAAAATAAAGTACCCCATTTGCACAAAAATAAATTAAGTTGTCCATCTGCTTGGGCAACAATCAGCATTAAGCCTCAACAAATGAAAGCTGACTGTGCTGGACATGAGAACATAGGTACCCTCTATATCACGCCAACAACACAGCCTTTTAGCTAAAGGTCACCTATTCAAACTGCATCAAAAAGCATTTTCACCATCCCAAATCCAATTTCTGATCCGTCAAAGATAATAACTGTAATTATTCAGCATATTATTTAACAGACTTGGATGAAGACTGCAGCAAAATTTCAAAGATAAGATTGACTATACAATTTACTCGCGACAATCTACTGTCATCAAGAAGACATGTGTTAATGCCTTTTTTAAAAAAAAAAGGCATGACTGAATCTGTTATTCATCAGGCATCTTACCTATACACATCCTTTTATGATTAAGAGTGCTCTAATTGCAGTACTGCAGTATGTGATGATTTATTCTACCCCATTCAGTATTTGGCCTGATACAACTAATGTTTACAAAACTGAAAGTATGGAGAAAACTTACAGAAAATTAAAATGTATTATTTTTCCTCATTTCTAGATAATTACTAATGACATATTTGGTTTTGTATGTTCACAAAAATTAAATTGTAAAATGCTAACATAAAATCCAGTAGTAGAAAGTAACTAAAGTATATATGGTTTAACTGTTTCATTAAAACAGTGGAGAGAAGAATTTTGCTAAGCTGAAAGAAACTTACTGCAATTTCACCTGCGTATTCAACTTGTTGAAGCTTTTTGGCAATTCTGGCATAGGCTGAATACCTACTCAAGAGAAAAACAATACATTAGGCAACTGCATATTTGAGGCAGATCACAGTTTAGTCATTTTGCCATTTCGACCTTGGATTTTATATCTTGAATTTTTGTTTGTAAGAGTGCAAATGCACTTGAGATACCATTGTAAAAAGCTTGAGTTCTTCACTATAAAGCCGCTGATGTTGTTTACACTTCTTCCATTATAGAGAAAAAAACTTTATTTGTTCTGCTTGCATGTCAACTCCCGCACACAAAGCTTTCCTGAATTCCAGCACCATGCATGCAGTAACTGTCACCACTGGTGACACAGATTGCATTTAACAACTGCAGTGCATCACTTTTAGTGTCAGAGTTATACAGCACGGAAACAGGCTCTTTGGCCTGTTATTAAACCTATCTATTCTAATCCCATTTTTCAGCACTTGGCCCGTAGCCTTGTATGCTAGGGCATTTCAAATGCTCACCTAGATACTTCTTAAATGTTGTGAGGGTTCCTGCCTCTACCATCCCTGCAGGCAGTGTGTTCTAGATTCCAACCACCCTCTGGGTGAAAAATCTTTCCTCAAATCCCCACTAAACCTCCTGCCCCTTACCTTAAATCTGTGCTCCCTGGTTATTGATACCTCCGCTAAGGGAAAAAGTTTCTTCCTATCTATGCCCTTCATAATTTTGTATACCTCTATCAGGTCTCCCCTTAGCCTTATCTGCTCTAAGGAAAACAACCTCAGCCTATCCAGTCTCTCTTCATAGCTGAAATGCACCAGCCCAGGCAACATCCTGCTGAATCTACTCTACACCCTCTCCAGTGCAATCACATCCTTCCTATAGTGTGGCGACCAGAACTGCACACGGTACTCCAGCTAGTGTTTTACACAGCTCCATCATAACCTCCCAGCTCTTATATTCTATGCCTCGGCTAATAAAGGCAAGTATCCCATATGCCTTCCTAACCACCTTATCTACCTGTGCAACTGCCTTCAGTGATCTATGGGCAAGTACACCAAGGTCCCTCTGACCCTCTGTACTTCCTTGGGTCCTACCACCCTTTGTATATTCCCTTGCCTTGTTAGTCCTCCCAAAATGCATCACCTCGCATTTCTCAGGATCAAATTCCATTTGCCACTGCTCTGCCCATCTTACCAGCCCATCTATATCATCCTGTAATCGAAGACTTTCCTCCTCACTATTTACGACACCATCAATTTTCATGTCATCTGTGAACTTACTGATCATACCTCCTATATTCACATCTAAATCATTAATGTACACTACAAACAGCAAGGGTCCCAGCACCGATTCCTGTGGTACACCACTGGTCACCGGCTTCTAATTGCAAACATAACAATGCCTCCTTGCACTGAAAAGTTAAAGACAATTTAAATGCATCTGCAGAACTCCAATAAAGCTGATGTGCAAAGCTTCTAAATGTGTAAAATGGTTAAGGAATTAATCACTTTTAAAAATGCCAGTTTGCACTCGGCAGTATCCCACAATAGCAAATAAATGAATGAAGATTTAACTTATCTGATTTTGGTTACACTGAGCAAACAACGAATGTTGACCAGAAAAGCTGATAGAACTTCATGTTCCTCTTTGAGCAGTGTCATGGCACCTTTACATCCACTTGAGTAGACAGCTGGGGCCTTGGTTTAACATTTTATCCAAAGCACATGTTTAAGTGCCATACTTGACTCTGCATTGCTTCCCATTGCAAACCCAACTGCAAGAATATACTTTTTGGAAGTCAAAATAATGTAAGAAGTAAAACTTATAAAATGAAGAACAAATATTTTAAGGCTAGAGTCCTGATTAATTTTTGCATACTTTTATTTTCTTGACCTTTTACAATAAAGTGTATGGTATTGCAATGCACCTTACCCTCTCTTTTCCCTTCAAGTTTACTCCATGATTGAGACACTGAATGGGACGACTTCTTGCGGGGGCCAGTGCAAACTTTTCGCCAAGCATTGCTGTCAATTTTCTTCTTGCTCGTTTTGTAATTGGATATCATGCTTAAAGGAAAACTCCATCCTTGGAATTCTGGTGCATATCGTTCGAACTCTGTAATCAGATGTTCTCAATTAATAGGTACGGTTCCATCAGACATTCTAACATACCCAAATTAATTGCTACAATGCCTGGTCACTGTGCAAAAAGATTTTCTATCTGAGAAATTGAGGTGGCCTGTCCATGGTTTTGCAAACATGAGGGGTATGACAGCAGCCTGAAATAACTCATTAATCAATTTTCATACTCAGTGCCACTTTCAAATAAAAGAAACATTGATCAACTCAGTATATGAACAATACTTTCTTTTTAAAGATAATAAAATAAGTGCTAAAATAGTCTCAATAAAATAAGTGACTCACCCGGTATGTAATTTATTGTACTGGATATACATTTGAAAGCTCATAAGTATGTGCATAAATGTTTCTCAGTGGACATGGTTAGAACATTGTTTTGTACTTTATTCAATGAATGCACAGTCCACACAGCTACAATCAATTATTTGGTACTAACTTGTTAATTGACTCAGTGCAAAGTTCTGCACGTGTTCACAAACTGGGTAGGTCAAGATATCAATCATAATAGAGGAGTGGATATCTAAGAAATAGGACTTGGGTGTTAATGATGGATAAGCTGTTTTCCTTTTCAACTCTCCTAATGGTTCAGTTACAATAGTCAACATCTATACCGATCAGAAGATCCGAAGTTTAATTCCCAACCTATGCAGAGCTTGCTGCTCTCAGCCACATTAGTTGAAGCAACATTACAATTCATCGCAGAATTCTTGGGATTGGGAGGGAAGAAATCAGTCAGTCAATGTTCCCATTCCTGATTGCTAATCCAGTGACGCGTGCTGGTGAATGCTGGTGTGGACGTAGTTAGGGTCTCAGCTATGATGTCTCAAGGGCGGAATAGCCCATCAACACTCATATTTGGGATTAGACATGAAGAATGACCACCTGAGCAATGTATTGCGGTGCAGCCATATTTAAATAACAACTTGAATTTATATAGTGCCTCTAACGTAGTAAAACATCCCGATGTGCTTCCCAGGCACATTATCAAACAAAATTTGACACTAAGCCACATAGAGGTATTAAGTCAGGTGACCAAACGTTTGGTCAGATGGGACTTTTAAGGAGCACCTTAAAAGAGGAAACAGAATGTACTAAATGGTGGAGCAGGCTTGATGGGCCATTTGGTCTATGCCTGCTCCTATTTCTGTGTTCTTGTGAGAGGTAAAGAGGCGGAGAGACTTACAGAAGGAATTCCAGAGTTTATAGGGTCTTGGTAGCTGAGGCATGGCTGCCAATGATGGGTGTAGTTGCTGCATAAAGTGCATGCTGTTTATCCCAAAATAACTTAAGTCCATCGTACCATTCAACAGTCACCTTGATACTGCATTTAGTTGGCAGTGTAGTATAAGGATGTTAAAGGGTTAATGCTGAAGACACTGAGAGCAATCCTTCCCATTGTAAGAGTGATGATGTCATAGTTAAATGAGGTTAGGCTGGAGAGGAGAGAGCAGCACGAAGGATGCTAGCTTAGGAGGCTTGATGAGAGTGTATATATTATGTAAATAATAAATAGCTCATAGTCTCAGACTCAGGATAGGTCAACTTTCTCCAGAATGTCCATGTTACACTACTGAATACAACACACATGGTGGCACGGGTTAAAACAACCAAGCAAATTTGAAGATCTCCCTACCTTGTGGGGAAGCGCCAGGAAAACAGCATAACTAGTCAGGGAACTGCAACAAACTCAGGAGCTGAGCCGTAGCCACAGAAGACACGAACAGTGAATGAGAAAGCCCTGCGGCACAGAAGCATGGAGGTCAGCATCGGCAATCCAAGTCCACCGATCGGGTCAGAGTTTTAGCGCCAGGCGAAGGTCCAAGATCGAGTGAGAGATTTGTACAGGGCCAGTAATGGTTAATGGCGTACTGGGTCAAAACCACAGACAGGGAAGTCGATCTCGGGTGAAGAGACGACTCGGGAGTCGGGTGGAGGCGGCAGCCATTTGCCAGCCAGATAGCGAGACAGCTCGTGGAAAATCCCCAAAAGACCACAAAAACATCCATTCAAGATTTTAAAACAAAGACAAACTCTGGAAATCTTTACTAAAGTGAAGAAAGTTAAATGGATTCAAAATTTGGCATGCCAGAAAGTTTTCAAGATATGGATTCAAAACTTGGCATGCCAGAAGATTTTTCAAGATCTAGAAGGAGCCAATCAGGTTCAAAATTGGCCTATTTGGAGGAAGAGGTACCTAAGGTGCAAGGATTGCATCCCAACTCCATACAAAGTCAGAAGTTGAGCAGATGAACACCCTTTTATATTCAGTAGGTGCGATTGCAGACGATGTAATTGTGAGGCAAGGGGTAAACGAGGCTTCTGATAAATTTGAAGATGTGCTTCAAGCTTTTAATAAATATTTTAATCTTTGCAGCAATAAAATTCTGGAAAGGGCCAAATTTAATAAATGAGCACAGTAGATAGGCGGATCAACAGATTCTTATATTAATGATCGATACCGTTTGGCAGAGGGATGCGAATACTGTAAATTAAAGTCAGAACTAATCAGAGACCGAATAGTTGTCGGCATAGCTGACGCATCTTTGTCAGACGTTTTGCAATCACAGGAGAACCTTACACTTGAAAAGGCCATTCAGATTGTAAGACAGGCTGAAGTTTGCAAACGAAATAGGATCATTCTGCAGGCTGAAGAAAAGCCGTGGATGAGAAGAAGTCCAGTGACAGTACAGTTTATGTAGCCAAGGTTTGAGAAACACTTTGTGGAGAAGACGACACACACAGGGAGAAGGTGCAGGACACTGGGAAACCGTGCCAAAGCTGTGGAGCTAGGAAGACCCATAGAAGGGAGCAGTGTCCAGCAAGTAAAGCTGAGTGCTTCAACTGTAAAAAAAACTGGACATTTTAGGAAAATGTGCCAGAGTAAAACTTCTTCATTCAAGAGTGCAAAGCAGAAGACTTTCACGCAGACAGCAGTGAATCAAGTGCATCAGTATCCAGAAGATAAAACACCAGGAGATTTCCTAAGAGAAATAAATTGCCAAATCAAACATTCTGGACCATGGACATCTACATAAATGGATACCTTGCGAATTTTAAACTAGACACAGGTGCTAGTGTCTCAGTTCTGTCAGACCAAGAGCCATGGTTGATGAGACATTGCCTACAACCAGCAAACACACAGTTGTATGGTCCAGGCGGGACACAACTGAGAGTAAAAGGCAAACTGCAAGCAACTCTCCAACACAGAGGGAGATAAACTGTGAAGACCTTATGTGTCTTGCAAAATCAAGAATTTTCTGTACTAAGTAGAAAAGCATGCTTAGACCTGCATTTGATCAAGAAGATAGACAAAGTCAAGCAAACAGGGGTCAAGAGTCGCTTCCAAGTAGAATACCCAAGCTGTTCACTGGGCTCGGAAGACTCAAGATGAAGTACAGAATCACACTCCAGGAAGGGGCCAGGCCAGTGTGTGCCTTTACACCCAGAAAGATATCTCATCCATGATTAAGCCAAGTTTAAGACCAATTGAAAGAGATGACAAGAATAGGAGTTATCTCTCCTGTAACACAACTAGCGAAGGTGTTTGGCCATGTTTCCTGTCCCAAAACAGAATGGAACTCTGTGTATTTGCATGGATTTAACACAGCTCAACAAAGCAGTAGCGCATGAAATTCACCCAATGTCCACCGTTGATGACAGCTTAGTGAAACTCTCTCAGAGCATCATGTTTACAAAACTCGATTCCAATAGCAGGCTTTGGCAAGATGAGACCTCAAGATTACTGACTACATTTATAACACCTTTTAGGAGATTTTGGTTTAATGGGCTACCGTTTGGAATAACTTCTGCACCAGAGATCTTTCAAAGGTCTATGTCTAACATGTTAGAAGGGCTCAAAGGATTTATTTGTCACATGGATGACATCCTGATACATGGGCAGTCAGTAGAGGAACATGACCAAAGAGTTGAACGGTTCGACAAAGTCTTCAAGACACGGGACTTACTCTGAATGAGAAGTGCAAATTTTCCAATACCGCAATTCATTTCTTGGGACACATAGTGAGCAGAGAAGGCATAATGGCAGATCCACAGAAGACAAGGGCCATTACAGAATATCCTCCTCCTACTACCGTTCAACAGCTCCAGAGATTTCTAGGAATGGTAAACCAACTAGCAAAGTTTCTATAATAAAAGCAAAATACTGCGGATGCTGGAAATCTGAAATAAAAAGAAGAAATGCTGGAACCACTCAGCAGGTCTGGCAGCATCTGCAGAAAGAGAAGCAGAGTTAACGTTTCGGGTCAGTGACCCTTCAAGCATTCAGGAGAATAAAAGAGATGCCTATATCACCGGACATCTTGACACAGTACAACCCTACATTACCTATGACGATAGCGACAGATGCCTCAACAGGGTTCGGGGCCGTTCTTTCAGGAGCGATCCAATGATTCCCGTAGACCGATATTGTATGCATCAAGAGCTTTGTTAGACACAGACACACGGTATGCAGTAATAGAAAAAGAAGCACTAGCCATTACTTGGGCATGTGAAAAATTTTCTGACTACATCGTTGGATTGAGTGTCATCATCGAGACAGACCATAAACCAATGGTATCTTTGTCAGACGAGGAGACTGCAAAAATGCCTCCATGAATACAAAGATTCCATCTAAGGTTGCTGCAGTATACATATGAAACAGTATACGTCCAAGCAAAGTTGCAATCGTCAGCCGATGTGCTTTCTAGAGTGACAGTAGACCATCCAACACAGCAGGATGTGAATTTTGTATATGATATAGAATCATATTCTGAACACATTGCACAAAATTGGCCAAACATAAAGAAGTTTCAGGAAATACGCCAAGCCCAAAAGAGTGACAAGGACTGTAGTCGCGTAAGGCAGTATTGCATACAAGGGTGGCCACAAGAACGTCCAGGTGGGAGAACAATGAAAACTTTTTGTGAGTATCAGAAATACTTTACCCTTTAGATGGCTTTTTAGTATATGAGGACAGACTAGTCATTCCTAGTCCACTGAGATCAGAGATCTTAAATGGTCTACACTAAAGCCATTTGTGTATAACCAAGTGCAGACCGAGGGCACAATTTTTGGTATGGTGGTCTGGGATATCTAAGGATATCAAGAACGTGATCCAAAACTGTCAGACATGCGCAGTACAGAGACCAGAATGACGTGAACCCCTGTTCACC
Source organism: Heterodontus francisci (assembly GCF_036365525.1). Classification (NCBI taxonomy): domain Eukaryota; kingdom Metazoa; phylum Chordata; class Chondrichthyes; order Heterodontiformes; family Heterodontidae; genus Heterodontus; species Heterodontus francisci. Next base: position 35,749,412 of record NC_090388.1, on the reverse strand, counting down.
ACACAGTTTCCAACCAGACCGTGGTAAAGACTTGGTATGGATTTATTTATGTTCGGCGGGAAGTCATACGTGATCATCATCGATTACTTTTCAAAGTGGATAGAAGTCAGAAGATTGCATTCTATGACGACAGAAATGTTCATCAAAGAACAAAGAACAGTACAGCACAGGAACAGGCCATTCGGCCCTCCAAGCCTGCGCCGATCTTGATGCCTGCCTAAACTAAAACCTTCTGCACTTCCGGGGACCGTATCCCTCTATTCCCATCCTATTCATGTATTTGTCAAGATGCCTCTTAAACGTCATTATCGTACCTGCTTCCACCATCTCCCCCGGCAGCAAGTTCCAGGCAGAACTCCAAGACATCTTTGCGACACATGACACCCCTGACAAAATATTGTCAGACGACTGACCACAATTCACAAACTAATATTTTTCTTACTTTGTGACGAAGATGGGATTTCGACATCTCACGAGTTCGCCAAGGTATCCACAATCGAATGGCGAGGCGGTAAGCATTGTAAGAACCAAAAAGTCATTAGTAAAAAAGAATGAAGATTGTCAATTTCATTTTTAATTTATAGATCTACACCACTGATGTGTGGATTGTCACCAGCAGAACTAATGATGGGCAAGAAGATAAGAACACAGCTTCCTAAATTGCCGAAGAACTTGCTTCCCGGATTGAATGTCCAGCACTATGAAAAAGTAAGAGACAGAGAGACCTCTTACAGAAGGCAACAAATTCGGAATTATAAGAGAAGATACTGAGCAAGAAACTTACCTGAACTAAAAAATGGTCAAAGAGTATGGATACGCGACCTGGCGATTGTGTGTTATTCATACGACTGAAGGAAATGCAGGAAAAAAATAGGAAAACTTTTTTTTATTCGTTCATGGGATGCAAGCATTATTGTCTAGGCCAGCAGTCCATGTCGGGTAGGTACACCCACAGTGCCGTTAGGAAGGGAGTTCCAGGATTTTGACCCAGCCACAGTCAAGGAGGACGGTATATTTCCAAGTCAGGATAGTGTGTGGCTTGGAGGGGAACTTGTTGATGTTCCCATGCATCTGCTGCCTTTGTCCTTCTAGGTGGTAGAGGCCACGGGTTTGGAAGGTGCTGTCTCAGCAGCCTTGGTGTATTGCTGCAGTGCATCTTATAAATGGTGCACACTGCTGCCACTGTGTGTCGGTAGTGGAAGGAGTGAACGTTTGTGGATGGGCTGCCGATCAAGCGGGCTGCTTTGCCCTGGGCGGTGTCGAGCTTCTTGAGTGTTGTTGGAGCTGAAGTAGAGCGTATTCCATCACACTCCTGACTTGTGCCTTGTAGATGGTGGACAGGCTTTGGGGAGTCAGGAGGTGAGTTACTCGCCGCAGGATTCCTAGCTCTAATAGCCACGGTATTTATATGGCTACTTCAGTTCAGTTTCTGGTTAATGGTAACCCCCAGGATGTTGATCGTGGGGGACTCAGCGATCGTAATGCCATTGAATGTCAAGGGGGGATGGTTAGATTCTCTCTTGTTGGAGATGGTCATTGCCTGGCACTTGTGTGGCATGAATGTTACTTGCCACTTATCAGCCCAAGCCTGGATATTGTCCAGATCTTGCTGCATTTCTACAAGGAGTGCTTCTGTATCTGAGGAGTCGCCAATGGTGCTGAACATTGTGCAATCATCAGCGAACATCCCCACTTCTGACCTTATGACTGAAGGAAGGTCATTGATGAAGCAGCTGAAGATGGTTGGGCCTCGGACACTATCCCAAGGAACTCCTGCAGTGATGTCCTGCAGCTGAGAAGACTGACCTCCAACAACCACAACCATCTTCCTTTGCGCTAGGTATGACTCCAACCAGCAAAGAGTTTTCCCTGATTCCCACTGACTCCAATTTTGCTCGGGCTTCTTGATACCATACTCAGTGAAATGCTGCCTTGATGTCATGGGCAGTCACTCTCACCTCACCTCATACTGATCCTTCCAGTCAGACTACAACCAGATCGGGGAGAGTTGCCAAATCTCCCAACCGACTAAATCTGTGAAGTCAGAGACGTGGGGGAGAGAGAGAGGATAGTAGATAAGCCAAATATGTAAATATGTTTGATAACATGTTGGATAAAGACTTCGGGGGAGATGTAGTGTAAGGATGTAAAGGGTTAATGCTGAAGACAGTGAGAGTAACCCCTCCCACTGTAACAGTGATAATGCCAAAGTCACAAGGTTAGGCTGGAGAGAAGAGAGAGCAGCACGAAGGATGCTAGATTAGAAGTCTTGATGAGAGTGTTTATAGTATTATGTAAATAATAAACAGTTCTAAGTTGACCTTGTCCTGAGACTCAGACTTTCTCCAGAATGTCCCCGTTAGACTACTAAATACAACACACAACAGGCAGCACAATGACAAACACTCTGGATGTTCCTAACAACAGTATATCAAGGTTTGACAGAAAGTGTTTTCATCCTCAAGATTCCATCATTCACAATTGAATTGCAAGCTTAAGAAATTAAAATGTATTGCTCTCCAATTTGTTTGCATTTCATTTTAGAAACAGTTGGTTTGTTTCAAAAAAAGTCTGATCAAATCCTTTGGATGTGCCCCTTTTCAGAGTTGTACAGTTTCAAAAATACATGGGCTTGGAGGTTGCCAAGGAAAAGCAAGAACAGTCTCAGAGGGCAGCATGCTTTGTATTTTGAGTTCAGATTCTGTGCAGGTCAACTGCTCAATATCTCAGGTCCAAATGTCACGGCAGTTTTGTGGATTATGACAATTATAACCCCAAAATGGCAAAAAAAACCACTATTCAGTCTGATTTATACGTTGTGTACAGGTTATTAAACCAAGTTGTTTAAAAAGATAGGATAATCATACAGTCAGACCTCATGCAACTTATTATTTTCCATTTTACCTTGTCTGGAAAGAGAACAGCCATGTAGCACAGCTTTATTGAGCAGGATGCTCAGGGCAGCCTTCACTACAGCCTGTTGTCCCTGATTAAGGATCTTATTTACAGGTTGCCCTTGTCTAGAAGGTCTCCTCACTGAGGCTCTACAAAGTATGGCTTCTTCTGCTCTGGGAGCAATTACATTATTCCACAAGTTGGCCATCCATCTGCAAAATCAAGAAAAATGAATTTTCAAGGTACAATAAAGTGGACAGAAATAGAATGATAAGAGCAACAATATTGCAGCCGCTAAGTTCCCCTCCAAATCTCACACATTCCTCATGTGGACATATCAATGTTCCTTTATCATCGTTGGGTCAACATCCTGCAATTCCTTAACACCATTCTACAAGCCCCATCTTTACAAGACTTACAGCAGTTCAAGGAGAAGCTCCACTGTCACTTTCTTAAGGCAATTAAGATGGCTCAATAAATGTAGCCACAATGTCTGAATCCCAAGAACAAATAAAAACAAAACGCGCAATATATAATTCTGCTGCTTAAGTGGCGTTGTTCCCCTTTAAGACCAGCACACCTAATTGTTAAGTAAACACAGGCCTGGGTAACTTAAAGGTTAAGGTTATGAAATTGGCCACGGCCTGAAATCTGGGGCTGGATTTTATACATCTGCCGCTGGCAGCAGTGGTGGGAGAAGAAAATGGCTCGCGCTCCGCCATGCTTCCCAGCGGCAGCCCACAATACTATGCCGGTTGGGCCGCTCCCTCCCACCCCAGTTATGTGGAGGGGGCGGGCTCTCCGACGTTGGCAATGGCATCATTTGCCTGTGCACAGGCACTGGCGCCATTTTTAAAGCTCTGCCGGCTAATTTACATTTTTTACGTTATACCCCCCTCACTGTACTGATTAAAAATCTGCTGCCTCTTTCCCACCCCCACAATAAAATTCATTATTTTCCCTCTTACCCCCCCGCCAAAGCCCACCTTACCCCACCTTCCACACTTGACCTTTCCCCCCACCAAACTGAACAAAGTGCATAGGTCACCCCTTCCCACCATCCCCTGATGTAACTTTGACCTCGTTCCCCACTCCCAGCACTAAAAATCTTCAGCTCCCCACTTCCCCACTACTGCAGCACCAGCTTTCCCCAGACGGGAAGGTGAAGGCACGTGAGTGCCAGTCGCCACTCAGAAGATCGCAGTCCAATGGCAAGATTGGAGTCAATTTTATTTAAATGTATGCATTCTGCTAATTTGAATATTTTAATCTGGGTCCCGTCACCCAGTGACAGGAGTGCTGCCACTTTCGGGGGGGGTCGGGGTGGTTGTGCTGTTGGATTACCCATGCCCGTTGCTTCCGAAGCAGGCCACATGTAAACTATGTGCTGCTCGCTAATTTAAATCATTGCAGCACGTAACCTGCATGCCTGAGCAGAGGATGGAAAAATGTAACAGGCTCACACGTTTTAAATCTATCCAGCACTAATTAAAGTCAGCCTGCACCTCTTAAAAGAGGTGCTGCATTCTGGTTGAAGCAAGTGCTGGAATTCATGGTACAACTGACTAAGACAGAAGAATGGCACAATGTGGCAGATAGCGGGATTCAAGATTTTGCATGCCTCATTGAAGGCCTTGATGCAGGACACAGTCATCTATCCATGGAGGCCTTCCAGACAAACTTTGAAAAGGCAGTGGGACCAGATGGCTGCGGTGGTCAATGCCTGGGATTCCAGCGGTGGTTCTTGGTCGGCAAAGACTCGGTGGGCTGAAGGACCTGTTTCAGTGCTGTATCTCTCTATGACCTGGATGCAGTGCTGCAAAATGTTTAATGCCCGCACACATGTGGTCAAGGTCAGCGAATGTATCTCCAAATGCCATATGCCACTAACTATCCCACTAGCTTTGGACATTGCTCAATGCACCACACCCCTATCATTCACCCACCAATAACCTCTACCAATCACGACTTATAACTAACACAAGAACATAAATTCATAACATTCATATGCCTCATCTCTTCCCCGCACACTTTGCACTGCTGCCAGCTTCACACCCACATCTCTCAGCTTGCACACACCGACAGCTATTCAACCATGATGGCCACATCACCCAATCACACTCACTGAAACACTTCTCTCTTTCTTGCAGGATTAGGTGGTGCATAAATGGAGGTAGCAGCACTTAACTGGCAGGGCATGGGCATAGTTACACACTGTTACCTCTATGCAGGAGATGGTGGTCACCATCATTGGAGTGTCACCATCACTGGAGTGTCCACAACCAAACCCGTGGCGGGGCTGAAACATCGAAGGTGATGGTATCCTCACATCTAATTCTCCTTCCCACAATCTCTTCTGATTTACCAACTGCAGGTGGTGCAGTCATGCACCTCTTGCTTTATCCCTCCCCTCACCACAACCTGGTATTGCAGTCAAATGAGTTGATCATGGACAGCCTAGTCAGGAAGGGGGCTATGCATTTTTTTGCCTCCACCCTTCCTTCTCCTCAGCTGCTTGTTGTAAAGCTGGTGACAAGGGGATTGCAGACATGGTCTGCTGTATGCTGCACAATCACAAATCTTGGCATATGCTCTGCTGAGTACTCCAGAGTTCCTCTGGAGCAGTTCAGGCAGCAGAAGAGTATTTTAAGCACAGTAATGGTCTGCTCGATCACATTTCTTTTACTCTTACTATTTCATTAACTTTAAACAACTCTAGAAACCAAAAAACACTTCTACAACTGCAGCAGCAGTTAGTAGAAATCAATCAGCAACTAACCTGAAACTTCCCTTCAAATAGCGCTTGTGGGGTGTCCTTCCCTGCTGCTGAATGCATCTTCAGCTATGTGGAACGCTGAACTCTAAAATGGCAGTTTTGGCATCAAATCTGCATTACACACTGATTAAAGTCAAACTGCCTACTCCGCATTCTTCCAGCGGATGCGCCCCGCGCACGCATTAACGACCTCATCAAAATGGCATCCAGTGCAGCCAGCAGCTATGCATGTGCACCGCAGATGCCATTTTGGAGGCAAAACAACACTTATAGCACCAAAACACCAGATGCAAAGGAGCCAAGTTTCACAGCCTAACTGTTTTATGCTGGTCAGGGAACTCTGTATTTGGAAAGTGCTTCTAAGTCTTGGACTTCAAATCAAAACCATCCATCACTAGCTTTATCACTTAAAAAAAAATTATATTTGATAAGATTAGATGGTACAAGCATGCTGATTCCTGCATTAATAAGCTATTTCCTTGCTCTGTGCATTGCAAAAGATTGGCTCTCCTTTTTAAAAAAAAAAATGCAGAAAATATTTGCATATAGATTCATGTGATGGACAAATTCCAGACTGGAAGTACCATTTTGATATATATACATACTACAGTAACGATCTGACTTAACCTTCTACAAGTTATATAATTGAAGTCATATATTTTCTTTTGGGGTGATCTGTGTACATGCATTTGGTGACTTTAGCTCAGAAGGTTCTCAGGCAGCTTAACATACACTAACTAGAAATTCCAATAGCCACATGCTATAAGCTGCACAGATATGATGATGCATCACAGAAGTTAAAAGTGGCAACAATCTCAGGTTCAAGATACTACAGAGAACACAACTCAACTCCAGCAATTTAAGTCAATCAAACCTGCGATTATAGTTCTTGTAGCACCCTCCTACCCATTTAGTTTCCTCTATGCCTCCAAATGTGATATACAAGAGAAACAGGACAAGAGAGATAATTTTTAGATAAAAGTTTCCACTTTAAAAGAATTAAACCCATAGATAGAGAAACCTACTTCATTATAGGCTGAACCTGGCCTGGTAAGATTGGACAGGAAAAGAAATCTCTTGGTCCCATCAGTGCCTCAGGTGTTCCTAAGCGAGACAAGTAGCAATTCAGCTGGCGCCAGACTGTGCATACCCATTGCACAGCCTTACATGTTGGATCAGATGGAGGTGGCAGCTGTCCTTGGAACTGTAAAGTATTGCCATTATTTCCTTATGAACATGTCACCAGGCAGAAATGTTAAGATAAACATATATATTATTTTATCAGAATCTTAACAACTATCATTTGTTGCAAACCAGGAATTTATTTCCTTTGACTCTTTGCTAGGATACAGTTTGACAGGCACGAGTTTGGTACCTCACCCCAAGTTGGTACCTTTCATAGAAAAGAGACACTCACCGTGAACAGGCTATTTTACCACAGGAGCATCAGTCAAACCAGATCCAGTCCACACCTGTATCCAAATGTGTGGAACTTGCCGTACAGCAATGAGAATCAGGAACCATGGCTGATCTTCCAATCAGATGGGATAAGATAATTGTGGTGCATCTAAGGCTAGCTTGATTGGTATTTAGGTAACTCAGCAGGAACTAGGGATCGAATCCAGGGCCCCCTCGGTCTGTAGGTAACCACTGTCTTAACAAGATGAGTTACTGGAGCAGCCCACGGCATGATTTCAAAGTCTCCTCCACCTCCCCACTTCATGGTTCAATTAAAACACAGATCTGTTTAATGTTTATGGTTCAGCAAGATTTTTTGAAATCCCCCCACATACAAGACGTTTAAATACTGCATTAGATCCACAAATAAACAAATTAGCTCTCAAAATCCATAATTTGAAACAAGAGCTAATGTAGCTGCAAATTGAAATAATGGGGTTGAAATTGGGCCAGAAAACCAAAATGGGCCATGATTTTTAATTTTAACCAAGAAAAAGTGACAGAGAGACTAAGAAATGAGACTCCAAAAAGAGTCTGCACTACAGTTCTGTGAACTTCATCAGAAAGGAGGTCGGGCGTGGTGAAAAATCAGTTGACAATTCAGTACAGTAGTTTGTGCTGCTGACATAGATCAACTTCACCCCCAATGAGTTTTATTAGGAATGTATCTGATTGAAATATTAAACATATTTAACTTTTGATCAGCAACTACAATTTGCAATTCAACTGGATTTAAGTATATCCACATAAAGAGAGATTTGGAGAAGGCATTTTGTGGATGAGTTCAGATTAGATTTCTAAGCTTTCCAGTTCTTACTTTTCAAAAGAATTCGCAGTAACGAAATGTGGATAGGAGATACAAGATCTCTGTATATAATGGCAGGTATAAAATCTTCTAAAGTTTCTGAATTAGGAATAGACCCTGTCTGTCCTTGATATATTCGACAGATGAACAGTTAACAACTGATAAATTCAACTCATTAACATGGAAGGGATTTAAAATCACAATAAAAGTAACCAGCATGGTTCCCTTTTCTGAAAATTTGTAATCACTATTATAAAGTCAGCTCAACTCTTATTTATTATCTCAATTTATACTGTAACAAATCAGCATAATTTCCTATGGGAACAATGCTTTCTTACCTTGTGAATAATTTGTCTTTTGAGGAACCTCTGAAGCAAACCACTAATAGGCTCCACATCCCATCGAAGCTGAACCCATCGAAAATGTTGCTGCACCATCAAGTCTGAACTTTGAAGTCTCAGCTTTGCCATTGTCCCTATCAGAAAACTATTTTCTTGGAAGTAGTAGATATCTGAAGTCCCATCAACTGTAAATCAGATGTACCAATAAAATGTCAACCAACAGGCAGTTTTACTTCTGTGCAGAAATGGCCTCAAAACTGTTTACTGAATCTTCTAATGACGGGAATACGTAATTACACTACTTCAGTGCCATTATAATATTCAGAGGCTCCTGCCTATTTCAGGCATTAACAACATGGAATTAATAATTTCCTTTACTTTCGATTACCTCATCAGGAATCAAAGATCCAGAACTTGGTTCAATGGAAAATGTAAATTGTAACTCGGTTTTCTTTCTTATCTAAATGTTTTAGAAGAGTTAACGGTCTAATTCCCTACTTTCAGTAAGCTTTCACTCCTGTCCCATTCCTACATGTATCTGAAGCACACGACTTCTGTCACTTCTACTATGAATCTGTCAATATAAAATGAAATATATGATCTTTACTTTAGGAGATCCTTACTGCAATTCCCCCTTTATTTCTACACTCCATTCCCTTGCCACCCCACAACTGGAACATGAAGCAATCAGACACTCAATTTAGAATGATTAAAACTTAATCAGAAATTATAAAGGAGTTTGATGACTCAAATTGGAATTCTACAGTAGAGCTACTACTTTCTTTCTCCAAATTGTTGCTGCTATTATGGAAGATGTGCAGACAGTAGGAAGCTTTGTTATGGCAAAGCAAATACAAGTGGAACTTCCATTATTCACACTTCAATTTTTAGGCACATAGTTGCAGGACTAAGTAAAAATAAAAATGTCAACATCAGATTTCTTTTGTTATTTGCATTCATCTTTTTTAAAGAACAAAACTACTTTCTTTTTTTGTTATTTGTGCTGTACTTCTTCACATTTCCATGGCTATGATTTAGCTATGCCATCTGTATTTGAAAGACAAAAATGCAAGGATTCCCAATTAACTGCCAATTTCCATTATTAAACTGGGATGGGGAAGAGCAATTTATGGCTGACCCTCTATTCTGTATCATTTATATCCCATGTACCCTATTTAAACAAATCTTTACAAATATACATTGCTTTTATTTTCTTGGTGTATGCAAATCATATAAATACAGAAAGTTTGCTTTTTCAAGTAGGATAGCAAATGCTTCTCAACAGAGATATATTCTTAGCTACATTTAAAATGGCCAAAGTGGGATTATTGAGCGGTAATTTAGACACTGACTATGAACATTTTCTGTCCAGGATAAGGTAGTTTTCAGATTAGATCTGATCTCAGGATTTTGCCAATGGACCTTTAGTGACTTAGGAAGTGTGCTTATGAAACCATTTTTACGACATGCCTTTGACATATTTTTAAGTGTAAAAGTAGAAAGAAATATTTCATAGAATGTAGAATCATCAGTATCTGTTGGAAATAATAAATACGTTGGAACAATTTTTAAATAGGTTCTTTGGATTTTCCATAGGTGTCCCAGAATTTTCTTGGATATCTCACAAGGACTACAAATACACGGGGCTGGATTCTATAGAGCCCTCGACGTTGGGATCCGTGGTGGGGGAGGGCCTGAATATGGCCCCGGATGCGGCCCGCTACAGACCTCGACACCGGCAGGGCGCAGCCCGATATTGCCGGCAGCGGCAAGTGTTCGTAGCAGTCCCTTCCGCCGCTCAGCGACAGGACTGTAATTTAAATACTTAAATAAATTAAAATACCTGCATTAATTACTATCCCATCGCCTCCTGAAGTCCTGCTGCGATCTTCACCCCGGCACTGCTGCACCTTTGGATCCCCGTCCGAGGAAACAAGGCACAACACTGGTGGGGAGGGGGGAGCAGGTAAGTTTCTCAGTGTGGCTCTGGGGTGGGAGAAAATCGGGGGGATGGATCAAATTAATGGCATGGGCGTAGGGGATGATGGCAAGGGTTATAGTTTAAAGTTTGTGCAGTTTGGGGTTGGGAGTGGTCACATAGTAAAGGTGTTTTTGGGGGGGGGGGGGGGAGGGCAAATAATTAATTGGTTTTTGGGAGGTGGGAGAAGGGCAAAAGAGATGTATTTATTTGATTTCATTTAATCTTCCTTTAAATATTTAAATTTTCCAGTAGGGCTAACAGTCCTTTAAAGATGGCGTCAGTGCCTACACACAGGCAGCTGACACCATTGCCAGGACGGACAGCCTGCCCCCTCCACCGCCCAGCTATTTAAATGAGCTGCCACGCTTGGAATCGCAGTGGCTCTTCGGCGTGCGGCCCGCCCATTCTTTTTGCGGTGGGCTTACAGAATTCATCCCATGATGTGTAGCTCAAAACAGTACAGTTCTTCACTTCAAAATAAAATTTACAGACTTAGAAAAGCAGGTAGAAAAGCATAAATATGCTTAAAATCAAAATACACCTATTTATATTGGAATAATCCCTTGTGCTTTGCAGGAATGTTTAATTAGAACATATATCTCTACAGCAACCACAGTACAAGTAACTAATGATCTGCAAATATTTGACTTAATAAGATACAATAAACCCACTTGAAAAGAACAGTACATGCAATAAAAGTGTTCTAGCACAAGGACTTCTTGATTTATTTTTCAATTTGGTATGGCAATGTTCACTAGACTTTAGAATAAGAACAGGCGAAGTGTTCTGAAATCGAATTCTTACACAGAAGTGTGGCGACTGTTGAATCTGTTCAATTATAGTTGAGGATGATTATGTAAACAAAGTTAGTTTTGTTTCCACTCTTTTTGCACTCTTAAGGCACCTGCAATTCCAGGACAATACAATTGTGTAAAATTATTTTCTTGGGGGTGCAGTTTAATATTCTGCATAATTTTATAATTGCAAGTAATGTCTAAAGAGACTGCAGAGAGATCTTCCACAATATTTAACAATGCTGCCAAAACTAGTAGCTTTTCTTAAATTTCTAGTGCACCTTCATGGACACTACTGAGTTTAAAAAAAGTCAACAGCATTCACTGCAAAGATACAAAGCAAAGAATTTCATTACTTTATAAAAATGCAATTTTAAAAGAGAAGTATTTTTACTGGTGGCACAATGAGGTTTTCCAGCGAGGAGTTGGGGGGGTGGTGGGGGGCTGGCGGGGAAAGGGAGATGGCAGTGGTTACATCTGCACCTAGACATGATAGGAATCCAATGAATGGTAAACCTTGTTGCTGTTTTCCTACAGCTGGGTACAAGTTGTCAGTGGCCATCAGGTGTGATCATGTTCCAATGGCAATAGGCACCAGTGACAATCTGGAGCTCGAGCTGGCTCAAGCCGCAAGTGTATGAGTCCACACAGCTGGGACTTTGAATGTTTGAAGACCTGCTCCTGTTGCTTTAAGGGATGATTGCAGCAATGACTTGGACAATAGTCAAAAACCAAAATACTCACAAGGTAAAAGCTGGGATCATGCAAAAACTACTAGACAAGTGGCAGAAGTCAAACTGGTTGTGCCTACTTGTTGCTGCTCCAGGATCTCTCCAACTCTTGATGCAGTAGCTAGTGGTAGGGTTCACTCACCACCAGAATGCATTCAATGCACATACAGTAAGGTAATAATTAACGCCAGGGAATATCTTGGGCCGCGATTATAGGCCAGGGCGTGGCAGTTTTTATTGTAGGAAGGGTTTTTAAACATATAATATCCATTTTATTATGCTGTAACCAACATCCAGATTAAGCATCATCTAGTTCTGCATTTGTAGTATGGTTACCAGTCCGACATTGGTACCATTATTATTGTATATGTTATGTTAGTCGGTTATGTTCCAGGAAACATTACTGGACAGATCGTTCAACTAGGGGTGCAATACTGGCAGTGGTATTCCCCAGTGATATTTATTGAACTCAGTGGGGAAAATAAAAATCAGGGTGTATAATGGACAAGCCACGAACGCCATTTCTGTGCCTGAAGAATGAAAGTTCCATCCACTGGTCCTTAGGAAGTGGGTGGCATGCAAGAGACATGAATCTCCAAAGAGGAGCTCAGTAAAAATACATTTGAGAACCTCTAGTCTAAAATGAAGTTCATCAATTTTACCACATTTCTAGAGCTTTTTATTTAAATGGGTTTAAAAAAAAAATTATGATTAGTGAACAAATGTTTTAGGAGGTTTTCAGGCGATAGAATCTTATTGTACAAACAGACTGGTGATAGTTTTCAAGAAACCTTTTTTAAATATAGATTTGCGATACTAAAACTAAAAAAGAACATGCTCACTTAATTCTCTGAGGCTGCCTGAATTCCAGAGTAGGAAACAACATGTGACACTACCCATCTGCAAATTCATGATGACATTTTCATGTGCATGTTCAGCATGTGTCCCTTCAGAATCTGCCAGTCGAGTTCAGTCTCCTATAGTGTGAATGAACAACAGCTACCTCTGTTGTGACATGAGAGAGTTTTTCATCTCATCTGATGACATGTCCTATTGTTGTGAAATGATTGCAGTAGAAATAAGTCAGCCTTGAAGCTGCAAATCGGTGGTTTGTCACTTTTCAAACCACTGATGCTTTTTTCCATTTACAAGTCAGTGAACATAAACAGACAAAGATACTTTACCATGCTGGAAACTGAAGGGATTTTCTGCACCCCGGTTTTCTAGTGCATCCAGTAGCTCACCCAAAAATTCTGAGAGTGAAGAAGCTGTTTCCAGGTTTTCCATTAGGACAACAGTAGCCTTCTCAGTAACAGAAGACTGTCTCAAAGGAACCAGGATACCTAGAACATGTTAACAGCAGTGTTTCAAAACTAGTAATGTGCTTCAGTGACAGTTTTTCAAATGATGAGAAAGGATTGCACTTAATTTCAAATTCATAAACTAAAGAAAAACAAAACAGAAGCTAAACAGTATTATCACAAATGTTAAAATCTTTATTAACTTTTAAAAATTAAATATTAGATTTTAATATAGCCAACATAATTACCAGTGAAATTCTCACTATAGATTTTTCTGTAATGCGTAAGTTAAGCTCAGAGCAGTTTTATAACTCAAACACATCAGATGCTTTTATGATTATTTTTATTGCCTGTGACAACAAAATATGAATGTCCTTATTCTAACAAACTGAAAACTATAGCCCACGAGCCCCCTGTGGCCAACCTTTCCCTCATCTATAGCCCTTTGAAGTCCAGCAATTGTCTTGGACCTTTATTCAATGCCTGATCACCTGTGGTATGTTAGAGTTAGAAGTCAACATTTGGTAAGGTAAGGTGTGGCATGGTTAGTAAATGGGGAATTGGTGTTGAGTTTACTGCTATTGCATTCAGGTGAGTTGCTCACAGGCAGCTGAGCCCAAAAGGGGCTATCTAAGCTTCCTCCTCCCTCTCTTGCTCCTCAGTTGCTCACCCTATAGCTCCTGTCAATGGCTATGCCCACATAATGGCAAGATTGTGCAGCATGCAGCAGACCACCATGAATCTTCACAAATCACTCTGCCGGGTACGGCAGGGCTCCTCCAGAGCAGTCCAGGCAGCCAAGTGCTGTTTTCAGCATGCCAATGCACAAAGTACTGCACAAAGAACAGCTAGGCGTTGCGCAAACGACTACTGGCAACACCTATGCAGCCATATTCAGCTGGCCTCAGACACCGGAAACATCAGAGGAATGTATGATGGCATGAAGAGAGCTCTTGGGCCAACCATCAAGAAGATCACCCCCCTCAAATCTAAATCGGGGGACAAAATCACTGACCAACGCAAACAGATGGACCGCTGGGTTGAGCACTACCTAGAACTGTACTCCAGGGAGAATGCTGTCACTGAGACTGCCCTCAATGCAGCCCAGCCTCTACCAGTCATGGATGAGCTGGACATACAGCCAACCAAATCGGAACTCAGTGATGCCATTGATTCCCTAGCCAGCGGAAAAGCCCCTGGAAAGGACAGCATTACCCCTGAAATAATCAAGAGTGCCAAGCCTGCTATACTCTCAGCACTACATGAACTGCTATGCCTGTGCTGGGACGAGGGAGCAGTACCCCAGGACATGCGCGATGCCAACATCATCACCCTCTATAAAAACAAAGGTGACCGCGGTGACTGCAACAACTACCGTGGAATCTCCCTGCTCAGCATAGTGGGGAAAGTCTTTGCTCGAGTCGCTCTGAACAGGCTCCAGAAGCTGGCCGAGCGCGTCTACCCTGAGGCACAGTGTGGCTTTCGTGCAGAGAGATCGACTATTGACATGCTGTTCTCCCTTCGTCAGATACAGGAGAAATGCCGTGAACAACAGATGCCCCTCTACATTGCTTTCATTGATCTCACCAAAGCCTTTGACCTCGTCAGCAGACGTGGTCTCTTCAGACTACTAGAAAAGATCGGATGTCCACCAAAGCTACTAAGTATCATCACCTCATTCCATGACAATATGAAAGGCACAATTCAACATGGTGGCTCCTCATCAGAGCCCTTTCCTATCCTGAGTGGTGTGAAACAGGGCTGTGTTCTCGCACCCACACTTTTTGGGATTTTCTTCTCCCTGCTGCTTTCACATGCGTTCAAATCCTCTGAAGAAGGAATTTTCCTCCACACAAGATCAGGGGGCAGGTTGTTCAACCTTGCCCGTCTAAGAGCGAAGTCCAAAGTACGGAAAGTCCTCATCAGAGAACTCCTCTTTGCTGACGATGCTGCTTTAACATCTCACACTGAAGAATGCCTGCAGAGTCTCATCGACAGGTTTGCGTCTGCCTGCAATGAATTTGGCCTAACCATCAGCCTCAAGAAAACGAACATCATGGGGCAGGATGTCAGAAATGCTCCATCCATCAATATTGGCGACCACGCTCTGGAAGTGGTTCAAGAGTTCACCTACCTAGGCTCAACTATCACCAGTAACCTGTCTCTAGATGCAGAAATCAACAAGCGCATGGGTAAGGCTTCCACTGCTATGGTCAGACTGGCCAAGAGAGTGGGGAAAATGGCGCACTGACACGGAACACAAAAGTCCGAGTGTATCAGGCCTGTGTCCTCAGTACCTTGCTCTACGGCAGCGAGGCCTGGACAACGTATGCCAGCCAAGAGCGACGTCTCAATTCATTCCATCTTCGCTGCCTTCGGAGAATACTTGGCATCAGGTGGCAGGACTATATCTCCAACACAGAAGTCCTTGAAGCGGCCAACATCCCCAGCTTATACACACTACTGAGTCAGCGGCGCTTGAGATGGCTTGGCCATGTGAGCCACATGGAAGATGGCAGGATCCCCAAAGACACATTGTACAGCGAGCTCGCCACTGGTATCAGACCCACCGGCCGTCCATGTCTCCGTTATAAAGACGTCTGCAAACGCAACATGAAATCGTGTGACATTGATCACAAGTCGTGGGAGTCAGTTGCCAGCATTCGCCAGAGCTGGCGGGCAGCCATAAAGACAGGGCTAAATTGTGGCGAGTCGAAGAGACTTAGTAGTTGGCAGGAAAAAAGACAGAGGCGCAAGGGGAGAGCCAACTGTGCAACAGCCCCAACAAACAAATTTCTCTGCAGCACCTGTGGAAGAGCCTGTCACTCCAGAATTGGCCTTTATAGACACTCCAGGCGCTGCTTCACAAACCACTGACCACCTCCAGGCGCGTATCCATTGTCTCTCGAGATAAGGAGGCCCAAAAGAAATGGTCTGCTCTATCACATTTTGTGTGGGAACATGGCTTTCATCGCATTTCATTGTAAGTGGGCTGTACACTGGAGCCCTGAGCCATGTTGTCAAAAGGATAGCCCTCATCACCCAGTAACAACCCTCTGGCTTATTGTGGTAGCTCAAATGTAAATGGCATAATGGACTATCGCAGAATGAGGCAGCATGATTGTTGCCAGGATATTGGGCACTGAAATGCATAATTCGTTGCATATGGTTGCACAGCAGCTGGACATGGAGGAAATGGAATCTCTTTCGATTGTTGTATATGAGAGTTGACATGTGGTGCTTGCAAAGTGATATGCGTGCAGTCAATAGCACCCTGCACCATGGACAAACCTACAATCCTTGCGAAGCCACATGCTTGCTCTCCCTGCTGCTCTCTGGAAAGAGTGAATGAAATGTAGTCAGCTTTCTTTGAACAGACAGCCTCCATGGCTTCCCTTATACAACTATGGTGGTGAACTGCGAGATGTTGCAAATATATCTAGTTCTAGTTTGGAAGGAGAATAAAAGTTCATTGCCAAGGTCACTGTCACAGCTACTAGCGATGAGGTCCTTGCCCTACTCTGAGGTTGCAGTTGTGGCTTCAGCAGATGGCAGATTTCAGTGAGGGCGTCCTTACTGAAGTATAGACATTTGACACATTGTTCCTTGCTTTGGTTCAGGTAGGAGAAGTGCTTATGGCCTCCTGCTGAGAGCATCGCCCACCACCCCCCCTCCACCATTCTAGGAGCTTGTCCTGCTCTCTGCTCATTCTTCCAGTCATGCTGCATTCCAAGGGGAATGCCTGCTACTGCAGTGATGTCTGGGAGCAAACTGGTTTGTGCAACAGCCTTGTAGTCAGGATCAACTCCTTCAGCACATGCCACACCACGCCATGTAGACTTGAGCAACTTTGAAAGAACTCTAAAAAGCACCAAAACTTTGTAGGATTGTAGTGACAGCTGGTAGAAATCAACCAGCAAATAACTTGAAAGTAATTGACGATCCCTTTAAATAGCCTTGGTGGAGAGTCCTTCCTACTGCGGAACCCTGCTCAGCCATGAACAATTAAGAGACAGCATTAGGGTCAAATCAGCGATACATGTTGATTGATGTCATAATCTCCCTACTCTGCATACTTCCGGTAGATGATAACTGTGCGTGTACACCAACGTCCTCACCAGAAGTGTGCACGTGTGCTGCAGATGCTATTTTGGACCTCTATGGTCACTCTTAGCACCCAAAAAAAGATACTACGCATTTGAATTTTGTGCCCTATTTGTTTTGTTAATCACACTGTTCCACATTGGCCTGCACCTTATGTACTGAGTCTAGTGTACCCATAGATCCCTTTCAACTTTATCCTCATCTGTTTCATTACCATCCACAAAGTCTGTTTATCGGCCAGTTTTTCTTTCTAACATGTAGCACTTTACGTTTATCTATTCTGCCACTATTAAAACCAATTGACAGATTGTTATCGAACTCATTTAATTGAACTGGTTTATGCAGGAAAATGTAGAATATTAAATGGATTTCATTCGGATTGCAAACAAGATAGATTACAAAGAAATGCTTAAGTAATAGTTTATTTAATAAGAAATTCATTTAAAATAGCATGATAAGTAGTTTTCATTGGAATAGGTAAACAACCTTTAGCTCACCCATAGTAACAAGTAGGTTCAGTTTCCCTTTCACTCATTCTACACTATTAAAGACACCATTTGGCATCAGTCCCACTATAGATCCCACAATGCTGGTCACAGTAAAATGCCAGATGGACATCTTTGCTCCATTAAAGCTTTGAAGAGCATAGAAAATGACACCGCAATAGGTTGTTCATGAGTTTTCATCTGATGACGATCGTGATGAATTAACAAAACTCAACATGAGGGCACTTTTTCTACTGTGTTAAAGATCTAACAAAGTCTTACAAAAGGGGCAGAAAGGGGTGATTCAGTGGCACAGCATGATATTGCACCACCCTGTGGTGCAATGCTAACAGGATGTAAGCTTTCCATAATGAGCAGTTTCCTTACAAGCAAGCGAGAATTACTTATATATTTGGAACACTCAATACGATGCACACCTGTTGTGATTCAAACTAGATAATGATAAAATTAAATGATTTAATGGAGAACACAAAACATTTTTCTAAGACAGTTCTGAATGTGTAGTAAATTGTCAAGAACTCTTAATAGATAAATGTTCGAAGCAAACCCAAAATAGCCTTAATTTTAAAATAAATTTGTGGCATCAATCTGCAATTTACTCCAGTCTTGTACAGAAGTTTTCTTTGCACATCAAAACTGCTTAATTTGAACTTGCAAAGCAGTTTTGCTTTTTGTGTTTATGCTTAAGTTTTAACCACTGCCAAGTTTAGTTTTATAGACTAGGATTCTCAAACTTTGAATAACATTACAAAATAACGAGGACTTTTCCCCTGTAGTTGTGTATGCCACACAAACTCCTGCAGTTTATGACAGAACTGTAACAGCCTGCATAAAAAAATTTTCCTCTCTTATTTGGTTCCAAAAACTTACAAACAGACAAATTAGAAGCAGGAGTAGGCCACTGGCCCCTTGAGCCTGCTCCACCATTCAATAAGATCAGGGGCTGATCTGATTGTACCCTCAACTCCACATTCCCGCCTACCCCAGATAATCTTTCATCCCCTTGCTCATCAAGAATCTACTTACCTCTGCCTTAAAAATATTGAAAGACTCTGCTTCCGCTGCCTTTTGAGGAAGAGAATTCCAAAAACTCTCAACCCTCAGAGAAAAAACTTCTCATGTCTGTCTTAAATGGGCGACCCCTTATTTTTAAATAGTGACCCCTAGTTCGAGATTCTCCTACAAGGGGAAACATCCTTTCCATATCCACCCTGTCAAGACCCCTCAGGGTCTTTTCTGTTTCATTCAAGTCACCTCTTACTCTTCTAAACTCCAGTGGATACAAGCCTAGCCTGTCCAGCCTTTCCTTATAAGACAACCCGCCCATTCCAGGTATTAGTCTAGTAAACCTTCTCTGAACTGCTTCCAATGCATTTACATCCTTCCTTAAATAAGAACAATACTGTACACAGTACTCCAGATGTGGTCTCACCAATGCCCTGTATAACTGAAGCATAACCTCCCTACTTTTGTATTCAATTCCCCTCGCAATAAATAACATTCTATTAGATTTCCCATTTACTTGCTAAACCTGCAAACTAACCTTTTGTGAATCATGCACTAGGACACCCTAATCCCTCTGCATCTAACATGCTTCTTTTTCAGTCTTCCTGCCAAAATGGACAATTTCACATTTTCCCACATTATACTCCATTTGCCAGACCTTTGCCCACTGACTTAACCTATCTATATCCCTTTGTAGCCTCCTTATGTCCTCTTCACAACTTACTTTCCTACCTAACTTTGTGTCATCAGCAAATTTAGCAACCATACCTTTGGCCCTTTCATCCAAGTCATTTATATAAATTGTAAAAAGCTGAGGCCCTAGCAGTGATCCCTGTGGTACACCACATGTTACATCTTGCAACAATAGACATCAGTAAAGGCGTACAAAGAAATAAATAAAAACACAGGCATGTCCTGTGCACCAAAAGCAGGTCTAATCCAACCCGACCAATTACCGCCCTATCAGTCTACAGCCGAACATCAGCAAAGTGATGGAAGGGGTCGTTGACAGTGCTATGAAGCGGCACTTGCTCAGCAATAACCTGCTCACCAACGTTCAGTTCGGGTTCCGCCAGGACCACTCAGCTGCTGAACTTCAGACGTGAGGCAAGAGTGGCTGCCCTCGACATTCAGGCAGCATTTGATGGAGTATGACATCAAGGAGCCCTAGCAAAACTGGAGTCAACAGGAATCAGGGGGGAAATTCTCTGTTGGTTGGAGCCATACCTAGCATAAAACAAGATGGTTGTGGTTGTTGCAGGTCAATCTCAACCTCAGGATTTTGCTGCAGGAGTTCTTCAGGGTAGTGACCTAGGCCCAACCATCTTCAGCTGCTTCCTCAATGACCTTCCCTCCATCATAAGGTCAGAAGTAGTGATGTTCGCTGATGATTGCACAATGTTCAGCACCATTCACAACTCCTCAGCTACTGAAGCAGCCCATGTCCATATGCAGCAAGACCTGGACAATATCCAGGCTTGGGCTGATAAGTTGCAAGTAAGGTTCGCGCCACACAAGTGCCAGGCAATTACCATCTCAAACAAGAGAGAATCTAACCATCTCCCCTTGATGTTCAATGGCATTACTATCATTGAATCCCCCACTAACAACATCCTGGGGAGCACCATTGACCAGAAACCGAACTGGACCAGCCACATAAATGCTGTGGCTACAAGAGCAGGTCAGAGGCTGAGAATTCTGCACTGAGTAACCCACCTCTGTCTTCCAAATTCCTGTCCACCACCTACAAGTCACAAGTTAGGAGTGTGATGGAATACTCTCCACTTGCCTGGATGGGTGCAGCTCCAACAACACTCAAGAAGCTTGACACCATCCAGGACAAAGCAGCTCGCTTGACTGGCACCCCATCTAACACCTTCAACATTCACTCCCTCCACCACCAATGCACAGTGGCAGCAGTGTGCACCATCTACAAAATGCACTGCAGCAACTCACCAAGGCTCCTTCCACAGCACCTTCCGAACCAGCGACCTTCTCCACCTAGAAGCACAAGGGCAGTAGATGCATGGGAACACCACTACCTGCAAGTTCCCCTCCAAGCCACACATCATCCTGACTTGGAACTATGTCGCCCCGTTCCTTCACTGTCGCTGGGTCAAAATCCTGGAACTCCCTTCCTAACAGCACTGTTGGTGTACCTACGCCCCAAGGACTGCAGCGGTTCAAGAAGAAAGTTCACTACCACCTTCTCAAGGGCAATTAGCGATGGGCAATAAAATGCTGGCCTAACCAACGATGCCCACATCCCACAAATGAATAAAAAGAAAATGCTGGAAATACTCAGCAGGTCTGGCAGCATCTGTGGAGACAGAAACAGTTAACATTTCAGTTCTGTGACCTCTTGTCGCAACCAGACACGCTGAGGTATTTCTAGCATTTTGTTTTCATTTCAGATTTCCAGCAGCTGCAGTATTTTGCTTTTGTAAAGAGAATGAACTTTGTTCTCAGGGGTAAATCATTGATAGTGTAACTCACTTTAAATATCAAAAAAACTGCACTGATTTCAGGCATCATTGATAAATCACAGGCAGCATAATTCACTCATATCAGAAACTATGTTGTATAGCTAAAATTCAATAGATAAAACTCAATTTCAGACTCTTGTGTTTCAATATTCAAACATCTTTACATGGTAACTGTATTCTACTGAATATAGTAGGGAGTTTTTTTTGTTTTACACTTAATGGTGTATTTTGGTTTCCTTGTCTGCTTATTTCGAACCTTCCCTTCCTTCCCAAAACCCTTGAATGTGTACTGCCACCCAACTTCACACTGATCTCTTAACCAGTTTTCCTAGCTCTTGCTCAGTGCCAACTCCCTTGCACAAAGTGCCTAGTCATATTTTACAATATTAAAGGTGCAATATACATGAAATTGCTGTTGCTACTACTGTGTATTACACTTTGCTATGAACAGACCATTGTTTTGCTTCATTATGTCAATGGAGCAGAATTCTACAAGATGGCAGCTCGCAGGCCACCTCCAGCAATTTTGAAGCTTAAAATGGTTACAAGGGGTGACTGAAAGATAATAAGGTTAAGGTCATACTTCTGGTCTGAGATTGAAGTTATACAGCTGGCTGCTAATGACTGCAATTCCACATTGTTAAAAGAGAGTTATTTGCAGATGAATGGAGATGAGCTCAGCTTCCCGCTGGTACATTTAATATGTATATAAGATGCATGTGTATAAATGTATATATATGGTTTGTGATCATGCTGGAGTTAGACTTCATACAATATCAAGCCTCCTTAAGGTCTCTTATACCACTTTACTTCATCGTTAGAGTCTGTAATTATACTTTCATATTTCATATAAAGAAATTGTGTGAAACTTGTATAAAACACTGGTTCAGTCTCGACTGGAATATTGTGTACAAGTTCTGAGTGCCACACTTTAGTAAAGATGTGAATTAGAGAGTGCAGAAAAGATTCATGAGAACAGTTCCTGGGATGAGGAACTTCAGTTAGTTGGATAGATTGGAGAAGTTGGGACTGTTTTCTTTGGAGAAGAAAAGGTTGAGAGGAGATTTGACAGAAGTATTCAAAACCATGAGGGGTCTGGACAGGGTAGGTAGGGAAAAACTGTTCCCACTGGTGGAAGGATTGAGAACAAGAAGGCATAGATTTAAGGTAATTGGCAAAAGAAGCAATAGCAACATCATGAAAAGCTTTTTCACGCAGCGAGGATCTGGATCTGGAATGCACTGCCTGAGAATGTAGTGGAGGTAGGTTCAATCGAGGCATTCAAGACAAAATTGGATTGTCATCTGAAAAGGAAGAATATGCAGGGGTCTGTGGAGAAGGCCAGGGAGTGGCACTAGGTAAACTACTCTTTCAGAGAGTCAGTGCAAACACAACGGGCCATCTGGCCTCATTCTGTGCTGTAACAATTATGTGATATTTGTGTCACTGGAAAACGTGACCGTGTAACAGCAACCAAAGTGTATAGATAACTCCTTCTGGAACATTTAGGATTGTATAAGTTTTAATTGAAGTGAATCCAGAAATAAATTCATAATGATTGTAAATTAAAGGAATAGCACAATTTCTTTCATTGAAGGAAAAAAATTTTGCATTTATAGAGACCCTTTCACACCTTCAGGATGGCCCAATGAAAATACAAAAGCAAAGTACTGCAGATGCCAGAAATCTGAAATAAAAACAGAAAATACTGGAAATACTCAGCAGGTCTGCCAGCATCGGTGGAGAGGGAAACAGTTAATGTTTCGGGTCGATGATCCTTCATGAAAGTTTCTCTCTCCGCAGACGAAGCCAGACCTGCTGAGTATTTCCAGCATTTTCTGTTTTTATTTCAGATTTCTGGCATCTGCAGTACTTTGCTTTTGTATTTTCATTGGGCGATCCTGAAGGTCAGAAGTGGGGATGTTCGCTGATGATTGTACGATGTTCAGCACCATTCAAGACGCTTCAGATATTAAGCAGTCCATGTCCATATGCAGCCAGACCTGGACATTCAGGCATGGGCTGATAAGTGGCAAGTAACATTCGCGCCACACAAGTGCCAGGCAATGACCATCTCCAATAAATCCAATAAGACAGAATCTTAACCATCTCCCCCTGACGTTCACTGGCATTACTATCGCTGAATCCCCCACTATCAACATCCTGGGGGTTACCATTGACCAGAAACTGAACTGGAGCAGCCATATTAATACTGTGGCTACAAGAGCAGGTCAGAGGCTGGGAATTCTGCGGCGAGTAACCCACCTCCTGACTCTCCAAAGCCTGTCCACCATCTACAAAGCACAAGTCAGGAGTGTGATGGAATAATTTCTACTCACCTGGATGAGTGCGATCCAGCAACACTCAGGAAGTTTGACACCATCCAGGACAAAGCAGCCTGCTTGATCGTCACCCCATCCACCACCTTATAAATTCACTCCCTCCACCACCGACACACAGCGGCAGCAGTGTGTACCACATACAAGATGTACTACAGCAACTCACCATGCCTCCTTCAACAGCACCTTCCAAACCCACGACCTCTTGCACCTAGAAGGACAAGGACAGCAGGCGCATGGAAACACCACCACCTACAAGTTCACCTCCAAGCCGCACACCTGCCTGATTTGGAACTCTACTGCCGTTCCTTCACTGTCGCTGGGTCAAAATCCTGGAACTCCCTTCCTAACAGCACTGTAGGTGTACCTGCACCAGATGGACTGCAGTGGTTCAAAGAGACAGCTCACCACCATCTTCTAAAGGGGAATTAGGGATAGGCAACAAATGCTGGCCTTGCCAGCGCTGCCCAAACCCCATGAAAGAATTTTTTAAAAAAATTTGTTTTAGGAGGTGCTGGTTGAGGGAAGAATGTTGGCCAAGATACCTAATTTTCTTTGCCAAGTGTAATGAAATCTCTTACATCGACCTGAGCAGGCAAACGGCACCTTAAAGTCTCAACTGAAAGAGGACATCCTCAGTACTGTACGGAGGTCTCAGCCTGGATTATGTGCTCAAGTCTCTGCAGCGAGGCTGGATCCCACAGCCGTGTCATTCAGAGGCAAAAGTGCTACCACTGAGCCAAGTCTGAAAGCTAATTTACCCTCAGATAAATAGGAATTCTACTCCATACTATAATTACAAATATAGGTTATTGTAGTAACTAAACTCTATGGGGTTGAATTCCCACAAACAATTGGAGGCATTTCTCACATAATCCTTTTGTTGGTAAGCATCTTCTGTTTTTTTTAAAAATACAACCACCCTCAATGAGCTCTACTTGGCAGTTTCTCAACAAGTTCATTTCTACACAGTCCCAATTATGGTCCACTTACCACTTTCAACAAACAGCTCCACCAGCTGGTCCTTTGATGAACTTGCTTCCATCTCAATTTGTATTATTTCACAGCTGGAACCAACAGCTTCTTGTTTGTGCTATGGAGAATTGCAAAATGTGGACTAATTAACTTCAAACTGTCGCCTCCAGGTCAGTCAGGAATGATACAAATCCACCCCACTTAAAAGTCTTTAATGCAGTATTCTCTTAGATGGCTATGGATTTTAGATCCAATGAACGGATCAGAATTTTGAAACAACTGCAAATCCATAGAATACATCATTTGGTGCTTTGGTCAAATCAGAAATGTTGCTCCTTAATTCAACATATCAAGGATAACACATTGATGTCTGGTTCAGATGATGTCAAAACCTGTGTGAAATTTAAGCTCTTTAAAACTGCCACCCAAAACCCAAGATTAGATCACATCCTTTAATACAATTTCATTTCTATATTGTATGAATTTGTCCTTTGGATCCAACACCCATAACCATCATCATTTGTACTATCTACACTGATTCATTTTATATCCTTTCCCCTTACTATGCCACAGCTGCAAATGTCACTGTCCAGTGGCAATTGTCCGGGTGTTCCATTTTGTCATGCATTAATTACAGCTTAACACTGATAGAATGTATAATTAGAACACAGGGGCCTAGAGTTTCTGCTTTGGGTGCAGGCAACGATTTGGGCACAAATTGCACTAGTTTTAAGGAGTGTATTTTGCCCCCCCAAGTATCCGTTCAAACTTATTTCCATATCTCCGAATGTAAAATTTGCCATCAACCAGTGCAACTGGGCAGTGTTTAAAAAATATGTTCTAGTAATTTTTAAAATAATTTCTGCTTTAAAAAATATTCCATGATATATTTAAGAGTGGTAACTTAATGCTGTTTGCTCAATACAGCTGAAAATGGGTTTATCACAAATAATAAGCATCTTAAATCAGTGACTAGTTCACCACTGTGAGTAACCTGATTTTAAATAACTGAATGATTTTTTTTTAACAACATCTACAGAACTATCTGCTAGCTATACTGGTGTTAGTAGCCAATTTATTAGTAAATTAAACAAGTATATTCAAAAGCTTTCAAAGTATGGCTATTAGTGCCCAAGTGCTGAAAAATTATCCAGATTTTAAAATCATACTCTGCTTAAACCAGCCAGGCCATTTGTTTTTTTTTAAATCTTTCATGGGATGTGGGCATCGCTCATTTGCTGCCCAGTCCTAATTGCCCTTGACCTGAGTGGCTTGCTAGGCCATTTCAGATGGCAGTTAAGAGTCAACCACATTGCTGTGGGTCTGGAGTCACATGTAGGCCAAACCAGACGGCAGATTTCCTTCCCTAAAGGACATTAGTGAACAAGATGATAGTCTCAAGGCACCATTACTGAGACCAGCTCTAAATTCCTGATTTTAAATAACTGAATTTAAATTCCACCAGTTGCCGAGGTGGGATCTGAACCAGTGTCCCCAGGGCATTAGCCCAGGCCTCTGGATTACTAGTCCAGTGACATAATCACTATACCACTGTCTCCCCCAATTTACTGTAAAAATCTTAGAATTTTAAAATTCTTAAACCCTACAGAAAAGTACCAGTAAGAGAATGTACTTACCTTAATACAGTTTGCTATCTGATGTGCGATATGATCTTGGCAACTTCCTACTGGCCCATGAAAAATTACATTACGATACTGTTCAACCTGTTTCGACAGTTCAAATAAAAGTTCACACAATGAAATTAAAAACCATCAGTAATTTAATAAAATGGTGTACAACAGAACTACATGCAAAGCTTAAGATAACTAATTGCAATAAAAACAAAAAAAGCTGTAAATGCATAGGTCGCACTGGCTAAAAATACAAAACCAAATTGATACTTCAAATGAAAACCATGTGTCAGAATGCACCCTGCCATCTCACTTTTCAGATTTCCATCTTTGCATCTTACTACCTGAACAGCAGCAATTGATATGCCCAATATAACTGGGTTAAACAATCATTTTCAGCACATAAAAAGGACAAGATGGTTTTGGAAATATTCCAAGATTTTCTCACTGATATATTATGTATGCTGAACCAGTAACACCACACTGTGGGAAAAATGTATCCTGACATTGTTTTCCAAATGTCACAGTGAGTGTCATGAAGAGACAATAGCTTTAGAAATATTTTAAATATGTATGGTGCACTATTAAGAAATTTTAAAATAAAAAGGCAGCGAAGGAATACTTTGCATGTACATGATGAATATACAATTTGGCACATCACATCAAGATTAAGACCTCAGAAACCACGCTGAACATTTATAAGTTTTGTGATGCGAACTGCATTTAACCCAAGAACAGCAAAACACTCCGGGATACATTTTAAATATCTTGTAAATTGAAATTTTTATTTGGACCAAAATGCTTTTTACATCATCTTTAAATGCTTGTACATGTCCCTAGCATTTAAGAAGAGTGCTCTGAAGAGGGTAAATTGAAGAGTCTATGACAAAGATTCAACACTCACATTGTTAATTGACATTTATAACATGTTTCTATATAGATTCACCATTTTGTATATCTACTGCACTGCAATGGGTCATTAGCCAGACATCAGTGTAGAAATGAAAGAATGTTGAAAGAGCTGCTACAGTGCAACTGTTCTTTGCCAGATGTTGATGCTACTCTAATGATAATGCTATGTTGACAGAAACATGACTATTTCTGTAGTATTAACTGGATGAAGGTAGGTGTGGTCAACTATCATTCTTTACAAATGTTTGTAGTTCTTTTACCAATGGGCATTATAGTGGGTATTATCCAATAATAGATATTATAAAGTAGGATGGCACATGAAATTGACCATGGTGGTTGCATGCTGGTACAGAAACATCTGGGGAAATCAGTTTGACAGGTTCCTCCACCTTGTTTATTCATAAGCCTTTTTTTGGGAGTGGGCTGGAGAAAGAGGAAAAGTAAGATGAATTAAGGTTATAAATTCATTTGGAGGCAAAATATCTATTGATTTTTCTGTTTGAGCCTCTGTGAATTTGTGTTGAGGTCTACATGACAGTCATACACAGAGCTCTGATGTGATTCATTTGAATGTCACTATTGAAAGTCCAGCTGTGAAAGCAGTAAGCTCCATTAACTTGCAGTGAATGTTGACTATACAGTGTAACAATGCCACCAGCCGAGGATATCAGAATACCTTCACATTAAACCTGTGTATTGTTAAAACCTCTTAATTCAATTTACTAACTGTATATAACCTGAGCACATAATAGTTCTGTTTCCTTATATATAAATATATTTTTTCCTTCATAATTATAAAGTACAATCAAAATTTGCTGGATTCGTGAAGCTGGTTGTGCCAAGAAACACATTGCACTGTCACAAAAAGAGAAGAAACACAAGAAATATAAAACAAGGAATAGAAATGCTGCAAATGAATTCATAAGCGTGAGTTATCGCTTCAAATTAAAAATGATGAACTCATTATGTAGCAGCTACACGCACATTCCAATGGACATCAGTAGTGGAAGCTCCCTGGGGTCTTTACCTGTATAATAAGGCAGTACATTTACCCACTGAGCCACCAGGAAAGCAGGGCTGCCAAAGCTCCAAAATTGCCCTGGGGTCGTCAGGAATGACAAATTAATCTCCCAGGTATTGCTGTGAGCAACCCAGGACAGAACAGGGAAATACAGTGCAATTAAAGTTCCCATAATATAGCTGTTTGTATTTTTGCTGTCACAATTCTAGATAGGTATTTGTGGTAACCTTTCTATTCCAATCAGTTCCTTTTCCATTTGCGGCCCCTCTCACTGCACATTTTCCTAAGTATGGAATTCTACATTTCACGAACCTATCAAATCATTTTGGGAATTGTTTAGAAACTACGACTGGACTTTTCTCCCCCCAAAAAACACCTGAAACATTAATATTTTTCGTCCTTTAGCGATGCTGCCCAACTTACTCAGTGTTTCCAGCATTTTTACTTTTGCTGGAGATTGTAAATTGTCCACCTTTGATCTCTTGAAGGAACTGAGAGATCAGGGAGCAGCCGCCCGAGGCACTGCAAGATCGGGGAGCACAACGCCCGAGGCAACAACAAATTGCATTTATAAAGCATCTTTAACGTAGCAAATGTCCCAAGGTGCTACATAAATGCAAGGTATAGACACAAGAAGCATTTCTAACAAAATTTGACACTGAGCCACTTAAGGAGATATTTGATCAGTTTGCTTAAAGATGTGATTTTTAAGAAGTGTCTTAAAGGACGAGAGAGGTAGAGAAGCAGAGAGGTTCACAGAGGGATTTCCAGAATTTAGGGCTGGGTTGCTGAAGGCACGGCCAAGGATGGAGCAATTAAAATAGTGGATGTCCAAGATGCCGGAATTAGAAAAGCACAGAGATCTTGGGGTAAAAGCAAAATACTACAGATGCTGGAAATCTGAAATAAAAACAAGAAATGCTGGAAATACTCAGCAGGTCTGGCAGCATCGGTGGAGACAGAAGCAGAGTCAATGTTTCAGGTCAGTGACCCATCATCAGAACTGGCAAAGGTTAGAAATGGAATAGGTTTTAAGCGAATAAAGCAGGGATGGGGCAAGAGGTAACAAAAGAGCAGGTGTTGATAGGGCAGGGTCACAGAGAATAACTGACCAGAAGGCCATGGAGCAAAGGCAAACGGTATGTTAATGGTGTGTTGAAAGACAAAGTGCTAGTGGAGGGTGTTAATGGACAGAGAAATGAACAGCCCTGGCCCAAAGCACAAACATGTAAAAAAACAGAGGGCAGGCACATAGTAAGAAAAATGAATGCTGAAACAAACTAAAATAAAAAGAAAAAAGAAAAAAATAACTGAAAATAAAAAGGGAGGAATGTCATGCTCTGAAATTATTGAACTCAATCTTCAGTCCGGCAGGCTATAGCATGCCTAATTGGTAAATGAGATGCTGTACCTCGAGCTTGCGTTGATGTTCACTGGAACACTGCAGCAAGCCCAGGACAGAGATGTGGGCATGAGAGCAGGGGGGAGTGTTGAAAAGGCAAGCAACCGGAAGCTCGGGGTCATACTTTCGGACTGAGCAGTGGTGTTCCGTAAAGCGGTCACCCAATCTGCGTTTGGTCTCCCCAGTGTAGAGGAGACCACATTGTGAGCAGCGAATACAGTATACTAAATTGAAAGAAGCACAAGTAAATCACTACTTCACCTAAAAGGAGAGTTTGGGACCTGGGATAGTGAGGAAAGAGGAAATAAAAGTGCAGGTATCACACCTCCTGCTATTGCACGGGAAGGTGCCATGGGAAGGGGACGAGGTGTTGGGGGTAATGGAGGATTGGACCAGGGTGTCACGGAGGGAACAATCCCTTCGGAATGCTGACGGAGGAGTGGAGGGGAGGGGAAGATGTGCTTGGTAGCGGCATCACGCTGGATGTGGCGGAAATGGCGGAGGATGATCCTTTGGATGTGGAGGCTGGTGGGGTGGAAAGTGAGGACAAGGGGAACCCTGTCATGGTTCTGCGAGGGAGGGGAAGGGGTGAGAGTGGAGGTGCGGGAAGGAATCCTCGGTTGAGGAAAAAGAAAGATATATCAGAAGCGCTGTTATAGAAGGTTGCACCATCAGAACAGATACAACAAAGACAGAGAAACTAAGAGAATGGAATGCAGTCCATACAGGAGGCAGGATGTGAAGAAATGTAGTCGAGGTAGCTGTGGGAGTCAGTGGGCTTATAACATTAGTAGACAGCCTATCCCCAGAGATGGAGACAGAGAAGTCAAGGAAGGGAAGGGAAGTGTCAGAGATGGACCATGTAAAGGTGAGAGAAGGGTGGAAATTGGAAGCAAAGTTCATAAAGTTTTCCAGTTCAGGGCGGGAGCAGGAAATAGCACCAATACAGTTATCAATGTACTGAAAAAGAGAGTTGGGGGAGGGGGCCTGAGTAGGACTGGAACAAGGAATGTTTGACATATCCCACAAAAAGACATGCATAACTAGGGCCCATGCGGGTACCCATAGCAACGCCTTTTACTTGAAGGAAGTGAGTGGACTTGAAGGAGAAGTTGTTCAATGTGAGAACAAGTTCAGTCAAGTGGAGGAGGGTGGTGGTGGATGGGGACTGGTTGGGCCTTTGTTCAAGGAAGAAGTGGACAGCCTTCAAACCATCCTGGTAGGGGATAGAGGTGGAGAGATTGGATGTCCATAGTGAAGAGGCGGCAGTTGGGACCAGGAAACTGGAAATTATCAAAATGACGTAGGGCGTCAGAAGAGTTACGGATGTAGGTGGGAAGAGACTGGACCAGGGGAGAATAGATAGAGTCAAGATAGGAAGAAGTAAGTTCAGTGAGGCAGGAACAGGCTGAGACAATGCGTCTGCCGGGACAGTGCCGTTTGTGGATTTTAGGAAGGAGATCTTGGAGGGTTGTAGGGCTGGAGAGGGCTACAAAGATAGGGAGGGGGCAAGGTCATGGAGTGATTTGAAAACAAAAATGAGAATTTTAAAAGCAATATGCTTGCCAGACTGGGATCCAACGTAAATCAGTAGCATGAGGGTAATGGATGAATGGGATTTGGTGTGAGTTAGGACACAGGCAGCAGAGATCTAGTTGAGCTCAAGTTTATAGATGGCGGAAGATAGAAGGCCAACCAGAAGACGTCAGAATAGTCAAGTCTAGAGTTAATAAAGGAATGGGATGAAGGGTTCAGCAGCAGATGAGGTGAGGCTCGCGATGATACAGAGGTGGAACTAGGTGGTCTTGGTAATGGAGCAGAAACCAATCTCAGGGTCAAATATAACACCTAGGTTGTGAACAGTCTGCTTCAACCTGAGACAGCTGCCAAGCAGAAGGATGGAGTCGGTGGCTAGGGAATGGAGTTTATGACGGGACTGAAGACAATGGTTTGTCTTCCCATTGTTTAGTTGGAGGGAATTTCTGCTCATCAGTACTGGATGTTGGACAAGCAGCTTGACAATTTATGCACAGTGGAGCGATTGAGAAGCAGTGGTGAAATCGAGCTGGCGTTGCCAGCTTACACGTGGAACCTGATGCTGTGTTTTTTGGATGATGTTGCAGAGGGACAGCATCTAGGTGAGAAATAGGACGCAGCCAAAGACAGATCCTTAAGGAACCACCAGAAGCAACAGTGCAGGAGCAAGAAGAGAAGCCACTGCAGGTGACTCGCTGGCTACAACTGGATAAATAAAGATGGAAGCAGGTGACTGCAGTCCCACTCAGCTGGACGATAAAGTAGTTTGAGGAGGATGGAAGGATCACCCGTGTCAAAGACTGCAGCCAAGTCAAGAAGGATGAGGAGGGATAGTTTACCTTTGTCACAGTCTCAAGGGATGTCAACTGCAACATTGATGAAGGCCATTTCAATACAGTGATTGGTGGGATTCAAACATGGGGTTCCAAGAAACATGGGCACAGATTTGGGAGGTGTCAGCCTGTTCAACGATTTTGGAGAGGAAAGGGAGGTTGGAGGGGCTGTAGTTTGCAAGGACAGGGGGTCAAGAGTGGGTTTTTCTGACAGCAGATTTCAAGGCAAGAGGAACAGTATCTGAGGGAAGAGAACAGTTAATAATATCAGCTAATGAAGGGACCAGGAAGAGAACTTCTGCGACTCCCGAGGCCATGGAAGATCAGGGAGCACAACTCCCAAGGCAGAAGATCAGAGATTTGAACTCCTGAGGCAGTGGGAAACTATTCATTGATGCACTCCGTAAATTTCCCAATTTCCTGTCCATCCGAGTGAGCAATACAAAATTAAGTCTCACAGTGAGGAAAGACACTCAACTAATGTGGACCTCAACTTTATACAGTAAATGCAATATTTGTAAACTCTGGAAAGTGTCAATCAAATATCATGTGACCAACCCTCCAGTACAACATTCAGAGTTGGCAGCCAGATAAGAATCTTGCAGCTGTTCTAATATCAGTCGTAACCTTGTTATGACCAGGTAAGAAAGGCGTCTTGGGGTCCTTCTCAGCCTTCACCTGGTCTTACCATAACAGGGTTTAATTTTAAACACATGGTGTTTTTTTAGCTCCCCTTTGGTGAATCCTCATTCATCATATTCCAATTATAAGGCAAGGAAACCATCACAAACAGGTCTCTTTAGGTTTAAATTTAAGTTTATTAAATTTAAACTTTAATTCAGTTGATGACTACAGATACATGAAGCGCCCCCACTAGCATGCATACGTGATACACACATGCAAATAAAGAAAGAAAAGAGAAGGAAAATAAAGTGAAAAGTTTGAGGTAATATCTGGAGTTTTTGTTACAGTTCTTCGAGCTCACTGTAGAGTCCTTGATTGTAGGCAGTTCTTGCTTTTCGTTTGGGTCCAGTATTCTTCTTAAACCTTGTTCGCTGTAGGAGACTTTTCTCTCTTGGGGTTCATGTGTTTTCAGTGGATTCAGAGGCTTGTGAAAAGAGATGGGAGCAGACAAGAGAGATCTTCTCAGTCCAGGAGCAAACAGACACACACTGTTCAAAGTGTTTGTACAATTCAGAAAAATCCAGGGTGCCAAGCAGGTTAGTCATGTGACGAACTGGTCTGACCACGTCTTGGATTGCATCACCTTGGCCGTCTCTGGAATGCTCATCTTACACACAATACCTGGTGATCAAGGTCCATTGTGGGTTGAATGTGTCAGGGAATGGCCCTTTGTCCTTCCAAATACTATCTGTTAATATGCAAATGTATTTTCCAGCCACGGCTGATCTGTTTAAAAAGTCCTTCCTTCACTCCAGTAACAGTTTAAAATCAATGTTCATGTCAAAATTAATGTGCCTCATTCTTGGCAAGTGGGGGCCTAGCATGCCACCTCCACACCCAGCGGAATGAAATGCAATTTGAGAAAAGGCGCATGGGCGGCACAGTGGCGCAGTGGTTAGCACCGCAGCCTCACAGCTCCAGCGACCCGGGTTCGATTCTGGGTACTGCCTGTGTGGAGTTTAAAAGTTCTCCCTGTGACCGCGTGGGATTCCGCCGGGTGCTCCGGTGTCCTCCCACAGCCAAAGACTTGCAGGTTGATAGGTAAATTGGCCATTGTAAATTGCCCCGAGTGTAGGCAGGTGGTAGGGGAATTGAGGGGATGTGGTAGAAATATGGGATTAATGTAGGATTAGTATAAATGGGTGGTTGATGGTCGGCACAGACTCGGTGGGCCGAAGGGCCTGTTTCAGTGCTGTATCTCTAAATAAATAAATTTCATTAAAAGGGTCGAGAGAAAATATAAGATACAGAAAAAACCCATGCATTTCTCTCATTCATTCACAAATCCTGAAACTTATTAAATTCGCCCCCTTTTTGGCATCTCAATAAACATGTGGTTCATTTTTGGGGAAGTTTCTCTTCCGTTTGCCCATTACCATGGCTGCCTAGGGTCTTTGTTTCTGCTGAGGTAATTTTTTTTCCTCAGGAGAGTCAGTAGAGGGCAGGTCTATCCTGAACTCTCCTTCAATACTTTGCTGAGTCATGCAAAGGCTTTTGACTTTAGGGGGATGGGTGGTTTTCTTTCTTCTGACTGTGGGGGAGGATTTTCTGCTAACCTCCCCTTTGTCCCAGAGGACACTCCTGCCTGCAGGTATTTGTGCAGACATTACTGCACGTCCCTGTGGCACGTCGACTAGGTGAGGCATCACCCTCATTGTTTCTCTTCCCCCTAGAAGTCTTTCTTTGTCTCTGCAGGTTCCTGTAAATGCTACTGGGAACTCTGGTGGGGTGTTACCAGTGTCTGCATTTACATAGGAGGATGCAGGGTCTAACTTTTCACATTTTTTGGGGTTGGTTGACCGGTCTGTAGGGGTTTTCATCCGGAATTCCTCCCGGACTTCCTTTAACCTGCCCTCTTGGTCACTTTTCCCCTTGCCTGTCTAACCTTTTGCCAGCCTTGTGCCTGCCTGTCCCCTTTTGTTCTCGGCGGGGATCCCTTACAGTTCACCAACCCTCTGCTGGAGGGTTCTTTCTAACACTGGGGGGGGTACAGGTTTCACTGTAGGTTGGAGTTTCCCCTGAACCTGGCAACTCCTGCAGTACTCCACCACATCTTTGTGCAGTTTTGGCCAGTCAAACTGCTGTCTTATGCAGTGTGTTCCAGATCCTAACCATTTGGTGTGTAAAAAAAATTTCCTCATGTCGTCTTGGTTCTTTTGCTAATCGCCTTAAATTGGTGTCCTCTGGTTCTTGATCCTACCGCCAATGGGAACAGTTTCTCTCTATCTACTCTGCCCAGATCCTCATGACTTTGAACACCTCTATTAAATCTCCTCTCATCCTTCTCTTCTCTGAGGAAAAGAAGTGCAACTTCTGCAATCTATCTATATAACTAAACTTCCTCATCCCTGGAGCCATTCTTGTAAATCTTTTCTGCACCCTGTCTAAAGCCTTCAAATCCTTCCTAAAGTGTGGTGCCCTTGGACACAATATTCCAGTTGAGTTCAAATCAATGTTTTATAAAGGTTCATCATAACTTCCTCGCTTCTACACTCTATGGCCGGAATTTTACTCTTGTTGGAGGGGAGCCGTCCACCAACCGAAAAGTTGGGTGGCAATCCTGCCTCTGCCGGGCCTGGATGTCAACACCGCATTTTACGGTCCCCAGGCACTGAATTGGTCTGAGCCAGGACTTCCACCTCATTGAGGCAGGAAATCACACCTAATGGAGCTGCTGGCCAATCAGTAGGCCAGCAGCGCCACCATGAGCGGTGGCCACTGCTGGGACTGCAACCGAGCTTCAAGATGAAGAGGAAGGACTTCCCTGGAAAAGAGGTGGGTTTTTGGGGCCTCGCCAGGGGTGATCGGCTGAGCTTCAGTGAGGCTGGGGGGGGGCATGCTGGGCGTTGTTGGGGCATTGGGGGCGGACCTCCATTGGGCACATGGTGCCCGATCAGGAGGCCCCCCCCCACAGCCCGCAAGATGACATCTTACTGGCAGCTTTTCTCAGAACTGGGCTACCCACTTGCCAACGGTAAAATCCCCGTGGATTGGTCTTGGGCAGGCGGGCGGCCTTTTTCACTGCCACCCCATGTAAAATGGTGGCGGAGGTGGGAGTGGGTCAGGAACTGCACCCCCACCCCCCCCCCCCACCCCCCGAGCTTCCCACTTCATTTTATGTCAGCCCCACCACCTGCCCGCCACCATTCCGCTCTTTGGGGGGGGGGTGGGGGGTGGAATTCCGGCCTACGCCTCTATTTATAAAGCCCAGAATCCACTATACCTTTTTAACCACTTTCTCAACACGCCCTGCCACCTTCAACTATTTGTGCACATATACGCGCAGGTCACTCTGTTCCTGCACCCCCTTTAGAATTGTACTCTTTATTTTGTATTGTCTCACCTTGTTCTTCCTACAAAAATGTATCACTTCACACTTTTCTGCATTAAAATTCATCTGCCATGTGTCTGCCCAATCCACCAGCCTGTATACGTTCTCATGAAGTCTATCGCTATCCTTCCGACAGTTTACAATACCTCCAAGTTTTGTGTCATCTGCGGATTTTGAAATTTTGCCCTTTACACTCAAGTCCAGCTCATTCATATGCATCAAGAAAAGCAATGGTCCTCGTACCCAACTCCTGGGGAACCCCACAATATACCTTCCTCCAGTCTGAAAAACAATTGTTCACCACCACTCTGCTGCCTGCCCTTCCGGCTTCAACTTTGCTGGCAAGCCTATTATGTGACACTTTATCAAATGCCTTTTGAAAGCCCCTGTACACCACATCAACTGCATTACCCACATCAACCCTCTGTGTTACTTCAACAAAAAACTCAAACCAAGTTAATTAAATACAATTTGCCTTTAACAAATCTGTACTGGCTTTCATTAATTAATCCACAGTTGTCAACCCAAATCCTACCATGTGTGCATTCCACCAAATACTCCAATTAAGTAATTGATTTTAGTTAAATCACATGTACTTTGTCCAAGGTTATATCTAATTAGAAGATTTTATGATCTGTACTAACTAGATCCAAAGGTCAGTCATCAAAAAGATTTAGACTCCATGTTATGCTACTGTGACTCATACTGCATCTTCTCCCAATGGTCATTTCTAATCTCGCAGTATTCTGAAAAAATATTTTCAAATAGAATAACTGAACCACAGCGGAAAAGACTAACATCTTCTAAGACACACGCCCCATTGACGTTACTTAATTACATAAAGATCTTGCTTACATGCTATTCCGATTTAGCATTGGGAGTAAAGAAAAATGAGATTTTCCAAAATCTGCAACACTTTGAGAAACTTTTCCTGAATTTTTGATAAGTCTCTTAAATATTGAAAACTTAATTATTGAAGAGGAAATTAATTTCAGTGCAAATCTTTCCTCAGAAAATTATATACTCTTCACTATTATCTTCATTTGTACTTGTCGGATCAGAAGATAATGACATGGAACACAATTTGTTTACAATCTGCAGAAAGCTTTGTGGACAGAGAACAATGGATGGCTGAGTAGAAAAGGCTGTAATTTAACAGAGGGGTGCAGGAGGAGTCAAACTGTGAGTACAGCTTGTTTAGTGCAAATTACAACTGTAAACCAGAGATTAAATATGCCTTCTGACCAATCATTGAAATATATATTAAAGACAGACTTCTTCACAAAATGAACAAATCTACCAAAATAATCTGAGGTATGGCGACTTATTATTTTAGAAATTACTCTTTTACTACAGAATAGTTGCACAACAAAAGCCATTTTTGTGGCCAAAATTACATGGGATTAAGGATTTTTATGCGTCAGAAGCAACTCTGGAATTTCAAGCCAGTTTTTGAACATCTGATAAATATATCAAACACTTAGTAAGAAGTCTAATTAAGATCGCTTCAGGAAATTCACCCAAAAATCACAGGTTCAATCAAGTAAAATTATACTGTAACAAAAACAAGAAATGCTGGATTCACTCAGCAGGTCTGGCAGCATCTGTGGAAAGAGAAGCAGAGTTAACGTTTCGGGTCAGTGACCCTTCTTCGGAACTCCGAAGGTTCCGAAGAAGGGTCACTGACCCGAAACGTTAACTCTGCTTCTCTTTCCACAGATGCTGCCAGACCTGCTGAGTGAATCCAGCATTTCTTGTTTTTGTTTCAGATTTCCAGCATCCGCAGTATTTTGCTTTTATAAAATTATACTGTATATATGAGCAGCTGGTAAATAAAGATGAATCTTGCACAGGCAGAAACTTAGCATAGCAGCAAAGTGGATTTTTCTTTAAAACCTCTATCAATAAATCTGTTGGTTAAATTTTCCCATTAAGGGAATTGAAACATAAACTTCCGTGTCAAGATCAGCCAAGTAATCAGCTATATCTCACCAGCAGTACTATATCAGTTTCTGTTGCCTGATATATTGCCACAATAAAATGATACAATAAAACACTTCAGGTGATCCTCAAGACCAAATTTCAGTTCCTACTGACTTAAAAGGCAAAATCTGTTGGTACAAATTTTTGAAACAGTTTCCACTACAAGTTGTATCTGTGTGGCATAATTAACAATAGAAATCACCTTACACTGCTTCACAAAGGCATAATCAAAAAAATGGATGCTGACCCAAAGAAGGAAATATTAGGAAGGGTGACCAAAAGCATCTTCAAAAAGTAAGCTTTAAGGAGTATCTTAAAAAAGACAAGGGATGTAGACAAGCAGAGGGGCTGAGGAAAGAAAAACCATGAAAAGCAATCTACTGGAGGCCAATGAAATAAGTTACAAAAAGCATAAGACTTGTCATGGGATTTCATGGAACACCTCACTGGCATTAGTTATTATTTACAAAAATTGGAAGGTTGGTCTTTTAAATTTGCTATTTTTGGGGCAGAATGACTGAGTGGTTACCACATTTTCTGATTTCTGGGATCTCAGTTGAATTCCATTCAGATTAATGACATGAAATCTCTTCATTTTTTTCCTTCCTATTCTATCTAATCTTGAATATTGATGTAGTTTCTGTCTCAGCCACTACTTCTGGAAGTGAATTGCACAGCCTCATCACTCTAAATAAGTTTTTCCTGCCCAGTTATAAATCGCATAACCAATTAAGTGTCTATGGTCCCTCACAAAACTTCTCGTACTGGAAATAGTCTGATTCTATCTATCTTGTCCCATCCTTTCAAAATTTTAAATATTTCCATCATATTATCCTATAATCTGGGTTGTTCCAAGGAAAATGTCCACATTTTTCAAGGTTTCTTTGTATTTCTATTTCTTCATACTAGGCAGCATCCTAGTGAACCTGCACTGTGCCCTCTCTAAAACTTCAATATTCTTCCTAGAATGTGGGGCCCAATATAGTACTCTGAGGTCTTAAGGTTTTGTATAAGAAGAAAGAACTTGCATTTATCTAGTGACTTCCATGATCGCAGGACATCTCAACATGCCTCAGAGCCAATTAAGTGCTTTGTGTTATAGGCTTATGATTATTTCTTAGTTTTTATATGTCTTGTGAACCTGATCCCCTAAATACCTCTGTACTTTCCCAGCACCAGCCTACTTCAATTCAAAATATAATTACTGTTGGCTTTGTTTAACCAAAATGTATTACTTCATGCTTACTGACAATGAATTCTATCTGCCACTTTTTAGCCCATTCCCCATTTTATCAATATCCCTTGCAACCTCTTTAGTCTTTTGGTTTAACTACATCTAATATTTTGCTATCATCTGCAAATTTCAATCCCATCTCTCTAGGCCTATATGCAAATCTGATGTACAGAGCGAACAGAAATAGCCCCAGATCTATGAAGTTCGCCAAACATGATTGTTCCTTTTGCAATCCGGACTAGCTACTTCTATTTTCTCTCCAAGTATGTGGCAATTTCATCCTTAATTAAAATTACCCTAGCAAAGCAACTAACCTAACCAGCCTGTGGTTACTGAGATCAGCACGTTTCTTTTTTAAAGCAGGTAATACATCGGTTGCTCTCCAGTCCTCCAGCAGACATTCACATGCCATACAGCTCCGAAATATAATTGTTAGAGCTGTGGCAATTTCTTCCCCTATCTCTCAATATCACAAGATGCATCCCCCATCACCTCGTCTTCCTTTAGCCTAACCAACATATCTAAAACTTGCCTTTTATCCATCATAATGTCATTCATCTTACTCTCAACTACTTGAGGATTTACCTCCTTTCCAATATTTGTGAAGTCAAATGGCATGCTCTCTTATGGGCTGCCAAAGGGATCACAGCAGAACATGTCCTCTCCCTAACACTGATATGGGAACTGTTAGATCACATACAGATTATTCCATGCTTACTTTCTATAAAATACAGGCTACAGGGGACTGAATTTACTTAATACATTAGATGCTTCTCTCGACAATCACAACATAACTTGGAACATCGTTGTGAATAAAATATCTCCCCAGCAGATCTTTCAAATGCCAGTTTGTAAGGAAATACATTAGAAAACTACAAACTAATCCTTGGAACAGTTCCATGGGCCAATATTTTACAGTTCAAATATTTAACCATAGAATCACCTTCACCATTAGTCAAACAAAATTTCTCAAATGATAATTGTTTATACTTAGGCTCTGCTCAGGTATAGATGCTTCTCAAACAAAAATTGTTGAAATTTAGTGTATTTCAAATTCAAGAAAAGCAATATAACATATTGCAAACTAAACAAGTAATTCTAACATACCAGCCTGAGATAGTTCTGAAGTACATAGACAGGGATAAGAGAGGCGTAAACCATGCTGTCAAGGCAACCCTCCTGCAAATCTGTTAAAAATGAAGTGTTAGTACAACAAAAATATATCCTTGAATATTCACACATATATATACATATTATACACACACATTAACCAGCTTTAGACCATGGCAAATTCACAAGATGCACAAGAGAACAAAAGTACAGAAACATGAAGTTAAAAAAAAATGACAACAAAAACAGCAGGGAAGATTTTAATCAATGCTCACTACATATGGGGAGTTTTACCCACCGCAGAAGCAGAAATTGCAGGTGCTCAGTGCAAAGTTTTCTATCCATAAATATAAATGGGCAAAAAATCACAGGCACTGCACACAGGATTTCCTTATTTATGTGGCTGATAGATGAGGTTCCCCTTTGGTTGCCAACATTCATAAAATTTGCACCGACAACCATCATCTTGATGAAACTTGAGTGGCTCTTGGCTATCCTAACAGGGACAGTGTAAATGTTACTGGACCCAATAAATACATACAAATAGCATTCAGAAAATATACTTTTCTAGCAATGGCTAAACATCACTACAATTAAGCTATAATGGAAAAATTGTAACAGAATAATGGGTTATCATTAAGGAAGAGATGCTTCAGGTACAGACTAGCTACATCCCAACAAGGGCGAAAGGTAGGGAAACCAAAAACAGGGCTCCTTGGATGATGAGGGAGAAAGAGATTATGATAAAACCAAAAATAGAGGATGTATGATGCATATCAGGTGAATTCTTCAAGGAGCAGTGCTGGGACCACTGCATTTTTTGCTATATATAAATGACTTGGATCTTGGAACACAGTAGAATTTCAAAATTTGCCGATGATACCAAACTTGGAGGTGAGACAAAGAGTGAGGATGATACAAACTGCCTGCAACAGGACATGGATAGGCTAACGAAACAAGCAGACAAGTAGCAGAAGGAATTTGAGACAGACAAGCGTGAGGTGATTCCTTTTGGTGGAAGGGATAGGATGAGGCAATGTAGAGTTAATGGCACAGTTCTAAAGAGTATGCAAGAACAGAGGGACCTGGGGGTGCATGTGCATCAATCTTTGCAGGTGGCAGGACATATTGAGAGTGGTTAGCAAAGCTTATGAGATCTTGGGCTCCACAAATAGAGTACAAAAGCAGGGAAATTAGGCTGAACTTTTAAAGCTCTGGTTAGGCCCCAATCAGAGTATTGCCTCCAGTTCTAGTCACAACACTTTGGGAAAGATGTGAGGGTCCTGGAGGGGGTGCAGAGGAGATTTACCAGAATGGTTCCAGGGATGTGGGATTTTAGTTACAAGGTTAGGTTGTAGAAAAATTGGTGTTGTTCTCCCTGGAACAATGGAGATTGAGGGGAGATTTGATAGAGGTGTACAAGATTATGACAGGCTGAGATAAGTGAGACAAGGAAAAACTGTTCCCATTAACTGATGGTACAAGGACGAGAGGGTCACAGATTGAAGGTTTTGGGAAAGAGATGGAGGGGGAATGTATGGAAGAACATTTTTTACACAGCGGGTGGTAATGACCTGAAACTTGCTGCCCATGAGGGTGGTGGAAGCGGATGGCAATGATTTCAAAAGGAAATTGAATGGGCACTTGAAAGAAATAATCATGCAGGGCTACGGGGATTGGGCGGGGGGAGTGGGACTGACTGGACTGAGCTGGCATGGACTTGATGGGCCGAATGACCCCTTTCTCTGCTTTAAATGACTCTGACTCTATATGGGATGGTGAATGAAGAACAAAAGATTAACCAACTTTTGGTTAAAGGAGACCCCCCTCATATTAGGGGAAATGTCAAAAATACAACTTCTTTTTGCTTTCACTGTACTACTCTCAATGTTCTGTAATTGTGAAACTAAATACACAATGCATTAAATGATTTTATGGATTCTCCCACCTTTAGAACATAATAAAATGAATATCTATATACTCTTCAATGTCTAGGATGTACTTAAAAAATGTCTCAAACCATTTTTTACTGCCACACTAGCACAAGAGTCTCCTAAAGCATTGCTCACAGCATCTACTATCCACCGTAGTAGCAGCTTGATCCTAGATCTAATTCCTACTGTACTTGACAATATGTTCAGCCACTACATCCCCCACCCGAAAATGCATATAATTCACTGAAATGTAAACAAATATACTCAAAGATGTATGCATTCAACTGAGAGGTACAGTGAACATATAGAAAAAGAGTTATAAACTCTACAGTAAAGTTGAACAAAAAACATTGTTAAAACAAGCGGAAGGAATAATCAAAACCAAATATTTAATCATTTTAAGTAAAAGGCTTGTGATTGTTGCTGAAAGTGACAACAGAGTAGCTTGCTAAGGCATGATTGGGTGAATAGCCTATGTGCTTATTTCTATGATTCAATCCTATGATTTTATAAGTAAAGGACATGGATAGTAACAATTGTGTTACATAAGGTAATAGCAACAGAAGATGTCTGACCATTTAAGAATACTGTAACAAAGTTATTTTGACTCCAGTTTACCAGCGACCAAGGAGAGGATATCAAACATTGTCCAGGTTTCCAAATTTTATCACCTGTGGGGGGGCAGAAAAAAAAAATTTGGGTTGCAGTGCCACAATTCAGTAACAGAACTCTTCACCACCTCCACTTTATCTATCTGCAATAACCCCAAGGCATTAGGAAACAAAATGATGCATCACACTTGGGTAAGCAACAGCAAGATACATCCTACCATGTTGCCAGATGAAACACAGAGGATTCATCTACACGGAGCACAGGAAGCTGAGAGCAAATTGGTCTGGAGTTTGCTGCAGGTGTGGAGATTGTGGGATAAGAGATGTGCAATTCAGCTTTTAGGAGTTTTACTTTTGAATTACTTGTACGAAAGAGAAATCTAACTTATGCTTACACATCAACTCAGCATTGAAAGGCTAAAGTCACAGTGCAAACACATATTCAAACTGTTAACCATTGCTCTTACTGATGCAAAAATGAGTAGCAAATCTGACGTACAAAACAAAATATATACTTTTCTTAAAAAATACATAAAGTAATGAGAGAACACAAAGTTAAAGTAAAATTTTAGACTTTGCAGGTAGTTCTCTAACTTTCTGAAGATTTTTTCTTTTCATTATGTCAACAACTGTGCTTTTCCTGATTTTAAGCAAAGCATCCTGGCATTTGGTCTTAAAATATACAGGGGCAAAAAAAGATGAATTTTTGCGACAAAAATCACTGCACTCATGCCCCTTCCACCTTGGAGTGGTCCTGATTGTTAACATCTATGATGTTCCTGAAGATAAATGATCTGCAGAATCAATTGCAGTGGAGACCCAGATTTTCATGGGTTTTTTGATTTGTCTTCAGATGATCTACCTTCCCTGACCCATGATACACGCTGAGGCAGTTTGACATGTCAAGCTTATTTACACTGTGTTGTAAAAAGTGTAATAGTGCAAACATGACAATTTTCAAATCTGCTGCTATATGCTCAAACCCACCAAATCCAATTTGTTTTATTCATAGGGCAACTGAAAGAACAATCTTTGATCTTGTCACTTGTCTTCACTTTCCTGTAGATCAAGTGGAGTCCAACTCAGATCTGGTCTGCTGTAGATACAGTAGAGCAGAGGCAAATGATGATATAACTGAACTGGACCAGCCACACAAATGCTAAGTCTACCAGAGCAGGTGAGGGGCTGGGAATTCTGTGGCAAGTAACTCACCTCCTGACTCCCAAAGCCTGTCCACCATCTACGAGGCATAAGTCAGGAGTGGTGCTGGAATACTCTCCATTTGCTTGGATGGATGCAGCTCCAAAAACTCTCAAGAAGCTCGACACCATCCAGGATGAAGCAGCCCGCTTCATTGGCACCCCATCCACCACCTTCAACATTCACTGCCTTCACCACAGACACACAGTGGCAGCAGTATGTACCATCTACAAGATGCACTGCAGCAACTCACCAAGGCTCCTTCGACAGTACCTTCCAAACCCACGACTCTTACCACCTAGGAGGACAAGGGCAGCAGATGCACGGGAACATCACCATCTGAAAGTTTCTCTCCAAGCTGCACACCATCCTGACTTGGAACTATATCACCATTCCTTCACTGTCACTGGATGAAAATCGTGGAACTCCCTTCCTAACAGCACTGTGGGCGTACCTACACCCCAAGGACTGCAGCGGTTCAAGAAGGCAGCTCACCACTATCTTCTCAAGGGCAATTAGGGATGGGCAATAAATGCTGGCCTAGCCAGCAATACCCACATCCCATGAACAAATAAAAAAAAGGAGCACTTCCCATGGAGGTTCATTTGGCATTTATCTCCTAAAGCTCAATTTATATGGTAGAAGAGCTATTAATTCAGGGAAGAAACCCACACAATGCTCGATGAGATCATAAAATATTTAGTTTAAAGAGAAAACTTGATTGTTTAAAACTAGACCAGCAAAGGGTCACAGTTGTAACTGTATGCTAGAATGAGCAGAAAATTGCAGTCATACATTAAAGTCAAGAAAGCATGAAAGAGGGATGATGTAAATATTACCAATATATGCATCTTCTAGTGTACACTCCGTGTAGTGTGCATCAAGTTTCAGGCACAGGTTGCAGTACAGCAGGTCTTGTGTCAATGACCAAATATCACAAAGCAAAATATTGAAAGTTTCATTTCACTTTCTCTCATTCTAACACTAAAACTTTGGACTGTACAG
Source organism: Heterodontus francisci (assembly GCF_036365525.1). NCBI lineage: Eukaryota > Metazoa > Chordata > Chondrichthyes > Heterodontiformes > Heterodontidae > Heterodontus > Heterodontus francisci. The sequence goes on along the minus strand of NC_090388.1, from coordinate 35,704,488 downwards.
TATTAAATAAGCAAGAATAACTTGCATTTATGTAACACCTCTAATGTTGTAAAACCTAACAAGGTGCTTCACAGGAGTGTTATCAAACAAATTTTGACACTGAGCCACATAAGGAGATATATTAGGAGAAGCGATCAAAAGCTTGCCCAAAAATGTAGGTTTTAAGGAGTATCGTAAAGGAGGGTAGCGAGGCGGAGAGGTTTAGGGAGACAATTCCAGAGCTTATGGTCGAGACAGTTGAAGGCATGGCTGCCACTGGTGAAGTGATGAATTCTGGGGCCAGAATTGGAGGAGTGCATTCAGCTCAAAATCAGATAGTTAGCAACTTTATAAAAGTACCTGTTCCTTTTAAGCATTCTGTGAAACATGAGGTATTTAAACAGCAATCATTTTTCAGCTGCTACACATGAATATATACCTATTTCAACAGCAGATATGCCACTTGAAATAAAGTCGCATTCGGTATTATTCAGAAATGTTGAAGCCTCTAACGATTCCCATCCATCCATGACAGTTCTGAAGTGGTTCTTAAGTGTCACTGTCACAGCTTTAGAGAAGTCATCCCAGGTAGTCAGTTTGCGGATGATCAGGCTGCCAATTGTAATGTTATTTTCAATATGTTCTGTACTGCTACAAACCTGTTCACTGTGTTTCACGGAAATCTGCAGCAGTACCTTGCGAGCATCTGGAGGATGAAATGTACAAGCAAGGAAATATAATCAAACTGCAATTATGCAGTTACATTACATATACACATGTATAAAGACGTCACACCACAGTTGCAATCACCATGAAGCTGACTGCTTAAATTAAAAGCAAAATCTTGTCCTGAGACAGAAAAACCCTCATATCGAAATATGCAGCATAAAATCTTTGAAACCAACTTTGTTGAAATATGTATTCCAAAAAGGAGCTTTGCTAATTAACCAATCATAACCTGATGTGGAGTCTGATTTAATACAGTGACTCATCTCCACCTGAGCCATGATATATAACAAATCAATATTAAGTTAATAATAGAGAGAGAGAATTCAAATAACTCTCATTTTAGGTCACATCTGTGATTCTTCCCAGGTATTTAAAAGGCATCTCATCAATAATGTTAATGGCAAAATTCAATGGAGGAGGCTTTCCATTGTTAACATTACTGACACACTAAAATAAAATCAACGGGCTGGATTTTATATGGCCACTGTCGAGTGCGGCGGTGGCCATAAAAGATGGCTGCACGTACGCGCGGCATTCACTTGTGGAGCCAGTGCGCTCTTAAACGCGGCAGTTCATTAATATGCCTGGAGCGGATGGCCCCGCCCCCACCCTGATGGCGGGGAGGGGCCGGGCGAGTTGCCCCCGGCAATGGCATCCGGTGCCATGGCGCAGGCGCCATTTTCAAAGGACTCAGAGCCCTAAATGACAATATAAATCTTAAAGGAACAGCTAATTTATAATTATTAGAAGTAATTTAAAAAATCTTTTCAGGCTCCCTTCCACCTCCCAATTGCATTCCATCATTCCTGCCCTTCTGCAGCCCCCCCACCAATTCCCCGAAACACTTACCTTGAATAGATGAGCTCACCCCTGCACCTCCGCAAAGTTCAGAACCTTTTCCCTTTACCCCTTCCCAATACCCGTAGACCAATCAAATAAGTCTGACCCCGCTCCCCCCTATCCACAGGTGTCACACCACGTTTCCCCGGACGGGGATTTGAAGGCATGGTAGTGCCAGCCACCCAGATGAAGATCGCAGCGGTATGTCAGAAGGTGACGGGAACATCATTACCTAAGGTATATAAATTAATTTGAATATTTAAATGGTGGTCCCATCGCCGAGCGGCGGGGAGGCTGCCACGAGATTGGGACGGGTCCTGCCGCTTCGAGGCCGGTGGCGGGCCTCTTCTGGAGCAATCTTCATTCTCTCCCTTCCCCCCCAGCCCCGCCACTGTTCCCGACATCGAGCGCTCTATAAAATTCAGCCCAATGGGTTCCCCATTGGATGGCTAGGCGACTGGTCAAACATTTCAGTTTTTTTTTTGGCTTTATCTTTTCTTCATTAAGATGTGGGATGTTAATGCGAAGGAATGGAACACTTTACCACTGGACACCTAATGTCAGTATCAAGCATTCCCAACGTCAAGAATGACGAGGCAGAGTAAAGTTCCCTCTTCAGAATTCTGACAACGTTCGCTACCTCAACCTTCAAAACATTATGTCTCCTGCACTACTGTGGTAGTGCCAGACCATACAATCTTTGTGGCCTTACTGAGTGAGACTTGCTCCCACATTCTGCTGTAAGCAAATTTAGGAAAACCATAATGGGAATGTGCAACTCATTTAACTTAGAAACTCAAGTATCTAGTGTGTATAGAGTGAGCAAATTAGTCAGAGACAGGGTAGGGAGAAGGCTTCAATTTCTGCACCAGCAAGTAGATAAAGCAGTTTGTTATTAATTCAGACATTGACCTGCATGCATTGCTTTCTGGGACAGCATCACAGCTCCAGCTGTTATACTTGGCAGTAGCATGGTGTTGCTGTACTGTCAGACTGCTCACTATGGGTGTCTGGAGATACAGCAGCTAACTGAGGTATCATAGCAGCAAGAATTCAGAATAGAATCCTGATAATATTTAACAGAGAATAAGTATGTCTGATCCATGGCTACTCACTCGACCTGAAAATGACCAAGAAACTGGCATGAAATGCAACCTCTGTTGGCTTACCAAAGACATCGTTGCAGTCATACACCTCTGTTCTCCCAAACTTTGAGACAGATCTACTTTTTGTCATGCCAACACAACCCTGAGCTATAGCAATCAGGAAAAAACTGAACAGTAGTAAATGGGGCAGTATTTTTTTTTTAAAAAGACAACTGCGGTTACCACAAAGAAAAATCAACAAGGTAATCTTTTAAGGTGGTATGATATGGGTTGTTAAAGCTGAAGTGAAGCAAGCACAGTCAGTATTAGTTTGTGATTTTGGGGCCGTCATTAAGAAAAGTCACAATTCCAGCCTGGCTCAAACACTACAGATATAACAGGGATGTAGAACACCAAGATTGCTACAAAAAATGCCTTGATGTTTCCCATATTGCAGATACTTGAAATGACCCTTCAATGCAGGAACGTGGAACAGTAATCCAAGTACTTAAAGGAAGAAGTCCTCCCAGGAAGTGCCAGCTATAAGTGCATATTAAAGGCTACACCTATTGAATGTTGCATTAAGATTTAAATTACCCTCATGACTCTGGATGGTGTTATCAAATAATATAAATTGAAGTTTATGCAATAATTGATTGTTTCATACTACTGACTGACTAGCTTTTTATCAAGCTACAGCTACTTTACACAACAGAATTGGTTAATGTGGAAGTAACGGCAAAACACTGCAGATGCGGGAATCGGAAATAAAAACAGAAAGTGCTGGAAATACACAGCAGGTCGTGCATCAATCTGTGGAGAGAGAAACAGAGTTAATGTTTCACTTATAACTCAGTTTCTCTCTCCACTGATGAATGTGCAGTCTGTGTGCAAAATTCATTTTTGTCCAGTTACATAAACAAAGCACAACATAGCCTTGTTTCTATTCAATTCCAAGTTAAAACCTATCTTCAAGTTGTAGTACAACAAATCATTGCACTTCATATAAAAAGTAGTTACAAACATCAAAAATTCACAGAAAATCACTCACAGGTTAAATTATGAAAGTCCTAAAGTTGGACAAGTCAATGTTATTTTTTTCAAACTAAAGGACCTGCATCTACCACAGAACATGCAGAGTTCAGCATAGACCAAACACCAGAGTTTCCTAGAGAAAAGAACTTGCGGTGTGGCAATATTCTCTGCAGTGGAATGTTGCAGGGTCATATATCAAAACAACTGAAATTTAAAATCATTTTAGAGCAATTTAAATAGTAATCTGATACAATATGGCTATTTCCTATATTTGCTGAAGTATTTAAGCCCCACCTCTAGGAAACAATGTGTGTCACATCACATGTTAAACAGAACAAGGCACTTCACAATCACTACAGTAGAAAGGAAATTCCACAATTCTAAACAGCATGCAACAGAAGCTTAATTACCAAAGTATGTTGAAATCATTTTGTTTGCGTGGATCATCCTTTTCAAAATAACAGAAACTGTATCAATATATTTGGATACAATGTAACAGCAATAAATCAGTGCATGGATGACAAACTAAGAGCACCTTAAAAGCAGTGCTAAAAAATTAACCAATTGAGGATGCAGCAGCATTCTGCATAATAGTCCAAAACATTGCAACGTTTTGAAATGGTGGATTAGGACTTCTCGCAGTTTGGATTGTCATTTTCGTCATTTTATTTTTAAACACCATTTTACACAACACTATGCGATGGCATAAATGTTCAAATCTAGAGTAAATAAAATTATGTTCATGAGTGAACTTTGTTTTAAATGCCTTCTCTTCAAAACAAAATATGAATGTCATTTTATAAGTTCCTGCCACTAACAATACAAAGCAATCCCTCCATAAGCAAGAAATTAATTAAAGTGAAAGGAAAATGAATCCCGAGACAATTTCCTTTGCCAAGCTACTGCAGTTCTGCTCTAATATATATTTAATACTCCCAAACTATTTTACTTCACTCACTCCAATTCTCCAGCAGATGCTTGCAGTCATCTGTGGCCACATCGTGCACTGTCCGTTGATAATTATCTTTTCTATCTGGGTCTAAGCGTTTGTGGCAGCAAAGCACTTCTAGGCAATTCTGAAGCAGAAAAAGAAGGGAGAGAAACATATTTGTAGTAAAGCATTTAGGTGGCACACAACCTCTCTCCCAACAATTTCAAAACTGGAACAATGAGAAGACAAATGAGGGAGATTCTTTTCCATTTCTACTTCAATCATTAAGTAATTGGATTGGAACCCATTAAGAATCTCTCTGTATGATCATCTCCAATCTAAGTCTGCAATGGTAGGAACAATTGAGAAGATTTTTCCATTTCAGTTATATTTGATTATATTTTATTGGTGAATTTTGAAAGCTTTTGCAAAGGCTTTTCCATACCATATCTTTCACATTATTTCATGGGAAAAGCTTGTGCACCCTTTCCTAATTATATCTGAATATTCCAGCCACAATTGAGTCTGAGTAGCAGAGTATTAACAAACCTGAAAGGTCTTTCAGTCTAAGCTAGATGGCATGTCCAACTAACCTCTTCATCCAATGAAAGCCACTTTCAGGACCTTAGCTATCCTTTACTTCTCTCCTACCAGGCACCATTTCCAGCTTCATTATTGTTGGGCCTTACAAAAGAATTCTGCTTCTATTGTTTCAATTTGTATTTGGTTGTGCCCCTCCCTTCTGCAAGTACTTTATCAAGGTTTCTAACCAAAGGTACTTTGAAACATGCCAGCAGGAAATGTGCAACTTTGACCAGATACATTTCAGGAGAGTAGGCCATTCAGCCCCTTGAGCCGGTTCTGTCATTCAATTAGAATATGCCTGGTCTGCATCTTAATTCCATCCGCCTCCTTGGCTCCGTAAGCCTTATTACCCTTGCCTAACAAAAATCTATCAATCTCAGTTTTGACATTTCCAACTGATCTAGCCTCTAGTTTTTTTCTGGAAAGTTTCAGATTTCCATTACCTTTTGTATGAAGTAGCGATCTCCGACATCATCCCTAAACAGCCTGGATCTAATTTTAAGATTATGCCCCTTTGTTCTCAACTCTTCAACCAGAGGAAATAGTTTCTCTCCATTGACCCTATCATTTTAAACACTTCAATTAGATCATCCCTTAATCTTTTATATGGTCTATGTAACCTGCCCTCATAATTTAACCCTTTTAGCCCCGGAATCAATCTCGTGATTCTGGGGTGCACCCCTCCAAGGCTAATATATCCTTCCTGAGATGCAGTGCCCAAAACTGAATGCAGTATTCCAGATGGGGCCTAAGTAGAGTTCTGTACAGCTGGAGCATAACTTCCACCCCTTTTTTCCCCCCAGTCCTTTTAGGAAAAAGGCCAATATTCCATCAGCCTTTTAAATTATTTTTTGTACTTATCCACTAAATGGTTAGTGATTTCTGTACTTGAACACCCAAATCTCTCAGCATATCCACGGTTCCCAGCTTCTCGCCATTTGGAAAATACTCTGATGGATCTTTCGCAGGTCCAAAGTGGATGATCTCACACTTGCCCACATTGAACTTTGTCACATTTAGCCTCCACCTCTATGAGTAAACATTTGTCATCCACGTTTTGCTTCTCTGTTAACAAGGAGAAGAATGAATGTGGGTGGGATGATATGCAAGATCCTTTAAAACTTTTCCAAATTCATCAAGAATACAATAGTCAAACATCAATGTAAAAATCTTCACAATTTTTTCCATCTTCAGAAAGATGTAGCTGGTATTTAGATTTAGAGATACAGCACTGAAACAGGCCCTTCGGCCCACCGAATCTGTGCCGACCATTACCACCCATTTATACTAATCCGACACTAATCCCATATTCCTACCACATCCTCACCTGTCCCTATATTCCCCTACCACCTACCTATACTAGGGGCAATTTATAATGGCCAATTTACCTATCAACCTGCAAGTGTTTTGGCTGTGGGAGGAAACCGGAGCACCCGGAGGAAACCCACGCAGACACAGGGAGAACTTGCAAGCTCCACACAGGCAGTACCCAGAATTGAACCCAGGTTGCTGGAGCTGTATGTTAACAACACAATGCACCCTCCTTCCTTTCTCACACAATGTGAGAATCATTTATTGCAAGAGAACAGAAGTGTTGAATTCACTGGAAGTAATTGTTGAATTTATCATTTTTGGCTAAACTTTAATGAAACAAGACCTATAAACAGTTCTTTGTGTGTTTGGATAATCCAAATATTACAAACTGCAAATGTTTGAAAAGGTATTTTTTTTTAAGTGTAACATACATTTTGTTAAAGGATTTTAGATGATACGAAACTTGGCAAAGCAGTAGACAGTGATGAGGATAGTTATGGACTTCAGGGCGGCATATAGGCTGGCGAGATGGGCAGAAGCATGGCAGATGGAGTTCAATACAGGAAAGTGTGAGGTGAAGCAGTTTGGAAGGAACGATATGGAAAGACACCATGCTATAAATGGAACAATTCTGAAAGGTGTCCAAATACAAAAATTCTTAAAGGTGGCAGGGAAAGTTGACAAGGGGGTTAAAAAAAAAACATATGGGTTACTTGGGTTTATAAACAGAGGAATGGAATATAAAAACAAAGAGATCATGCTAGGACTTTATAAATTACTGGTTAGCCCTCAGATGGAATATTGTGGACAATTCTGGGCACCACACTTTAGGAAAGATGTAAAGGGCTTAGAAAGGGTCCAGAGGAGATTTACCAGGGATGAGGGACTTCAATTTTGAGGAGAAACTGCAAAAGTTAGGACTGTTCTCCTTGGAACCTAGAAGGTTAAGAGGTGACCCAATAGAGATTTCCAAGATGATGAGACATTTGATAGAGAAGATAGAGAAAAATTATTCCCTCTAGCGAATGGGTCAATAACTAGAAGTCATAGATTCTAAGTAACTGGCAAAATATCCAGTGGGGAAATGAGGAGAAATGTTTTTATTCAGAGTTTTCAAGATCTGGAACATGGCACCTGAAAATGCGGTGAAAGCTGATTCCATAAATAATTTTAAAAGGGAGTTGGACAGGTACCCGAGATTAGGAAACTTAGAGCGATACAGACAAATAAGTGGGGATTTGAGACTAAGCACACTGCTCTTCCAAAGAGCCAGTACAGGCACAATGGGCTGAATGGTGTCCTTCTGTGCTGTAAGTTTCCATGGTTCTATAGTTTAAAATATAATATAAATGGGATAAAAGGCCAAAATAACTGTATTTTGAATGGTAACAGTTACCAACATTTCTTTTTTCTAAACTGCTAATACTATGACTAGGTTAACGAACTTTTAGCTGGAAGCAAATGTGTGGTCAGACACATGATAACGGACAATAATTACTTCCTTGGAACACATCACAAACTGCATTTGATTTTGTGGCTCAGTGCACTGGGAGCACCAGATGACACTTGTCCTTCACATTCACTTAACTGAAGTGAGCAAAACAGCACCTTTTGGCATTGCTGATGTTTACAGGAATCTGTTAAAGGCTTATGATTTTGCAGTATGGGACTCAGAATTTGACCTTGAATCACCTTTTTGAGGATATAATCTGCTCTTGTTCATCGTAAAGGTTTTGCACTTATAAAATTACAATACATAGAATATGAATAGTTTTATACATTGGGAAATGTTAAGTTAAAGTGGGGTTTGAACTTGTTAGCTGCATGACTATAATATAATGTTACAAAACAGACCTTAAAACCTTTAGATGCTGCAATATGGGCAGCCGTCCAACCATCTTTGTCAGCATGGTTGATTAAGTCAGCTGAAACTATAGGCTCCACTCTGGATTTATCGCTCCCTTCTGCACATTCAGGGTCTATGGAGCCCGATTCGTGCTCTGAATCATCAGCAAACCTTCTGCCCCCAGATACTTGATGATACATGAGAAGCTTTAGGCAATCTACGTGACCAGAATTCACAGCTGCATGAAAGGGTGCCCAGCCATTCTAAAAGGAAAAAAAAAGAAAAAGGAGAGTCGCCTACTCAATTTCTGTGGCCTGAAGTCATCCTAATTATTTAAATAGGAAACTGTCAATACTTATCACAAATTAAAAATTAAAATTGATTTCACGAAGATTAAAATTAACATATTAACTGCATTTATATTCAAATGAAAACCATTAAATAATTTTAAGTACAAATTTACATAAAGACACTGCACAAAATTGCCAAATGTCAGCAACTTACAAAACAGAGCTAAACAATAATGCTGCTCTAGCAATGACTATGAGAATGAAAAGCTAAATATGACTGAAAGGTAGGAACTACAAAATAATCTTATTTAGAAACAAGATCTCTTAAATAAGAGCACTTTAAACAGTTTATAGTCTTGGAGTAACAATATCCTTTTTACTTGTGCTGTCTACCCTTCCAATTTTCTAATATGATGCTTTATCAGTACATTAAGAGCAAGAGGATAACTGAAGAAAGGGTACAGCCTATCAGAGATGTACAAGGGAACTTTTATGTGGATGCAGAAGATGTGGGCAGGGTTCTTAATGAGTTTTTTGTCTCTGTCTTCACAAAGGAGAGGGATGATGCAGACATAGCAGTAAAAGAGGAGTGTGAAATATTAGATACAATAAGCATAATGAGAGGGGAAGTACTAGAGGGTCGGACATCCTTGAAAGTGGATAAATCACCAGGGCTGGATGGATTGTATCCCAGGTTGTTAAAGGAAGCCAGAGAGGAAATAGCGGATGCGCTGAGGATCATCTTCACTAGGTACAGGCGAGGTACCAGAGGACTGGAGGTCTGCGAACATTGCACCATTGTTAAAAAGGATGCAAGGGATAGACCAAATAATTATAGGCCTGTCAATCTGAACTCGGTGGTGGGCAAATTATTAGAATCAATTCTGAGAGATAGGATAAACTGCCACTTAGAAAGGCATGGATTAATCAGGGATAGTCAGCATAGATTTGTTAAGGGAAGCTCATGTCTTACTAAGTTGATTGAGTTTTTTGAGGAAGTAACAAGGAGGATTGATGAGGGTAGTGCAGTAGATGTGGTCGACATTGATTTTGGTAAGGCATTTGACAAAGTCCCACATGGCAGACTGCTCAGAAGAATAAAAGCCCATGGGATACAGGGGAATGTGGCAAGTTGGATCCAAAATTGGCTCAGTGACAGGAAACAAAGGGCAGTGGTCGACGAATGCATTTGCGAATGGAAAGTGGTTTCTAGTGGCGTTCTACAGAGCTCAGTGTTGGGTCCCTTGCTGTTTGTGGTATATATTAATGACTTAGACTTAGATGTGGGAGGCATGATTGGAAAATTTGCTGATGACACAAAAATTGGCCGTGTAGTTGATCGTAAAAAGTAGAGCTGTAGACTCCAGCACGGAAAAGTGGCAAATAGAATTCAATCTGGAGAAGTGTGAGGTAATGCATTTGGGGAGGGCTAACAAAACAAGGGAATACACAATAAATGGGAGGATACTGAGAGGGGTAGAAGAAGTGAGAGACCTTGGAGTGCATGTCCACAGGTCCCTGAAGGTGGCAGGACAGGTAGATAAGAGTGGTGAAGGCTTTCCTTTATTGGCCGACGTATAGAATACAAAAGCAGGGATGTAATGCTCCAACTGTATAAAATGCTGGATAGGCCACAGCTGAAGTATTGTGCACAGTTCTGGTCACCACATTACAGGAAGGACATAACTGCTCTGGAGAGAGTACAGAGATTTACAAGAATGTCGCCAGGGCTTGAAAGTTGTAGCTATGAGGAAAGACTGGATAGGCTAGGAATGTTTTCCTTAGAGGAGGCTGAGGGGCGACTTAATTGAGGTGTACAAAATTATAAGGGGCCGAGATAGAGTGGACAGGAAGGACCTGTTTCACCTAGCAGAGAGGTCAAATACCAGGGGTCACAGATTTAAGGTGAAGGATTAGAGGGGACAGGAGGAAAAACCTTTTCACCCAGAGGGTGGTGGGTGTCTGGAATTCACTGCCTGGATCAGTGGTGGAGGCAGAAACCCTCAACTCATTTAAAAGGTCCTGGTCATGCACCTGAAGTGCTGTAACCTGCAAGGCCACGGACCAGGTGCTGGAAGGTGGGATTAGATTGGGAGGCTAGTTTTTTTCAGCTGGTGCAGACACGATGGGCTGAATGGCCTCCTTCTGTGCCATAACTTTTCTACGGTTCTATGATAATGAATTTCGTAATTTCCACTACAGCAACACTAACTACAACTTTGTCTTGTAAACTAGCAAACCTTTGCAGCTAGTTATCAGGCAACAAGCTCACCAAACGAAACAAAACGGATATAATTTTTATTACCACTTCATTTTTCTGTGTCTTTATGCTTTCCAAAAAGTAAGACTATGGCAAAACAATTTAAATGTATCAGACATAAAATAAACAAGTAGCATCTGCAAACTGAATTTTTGAGTCAGTAATTCAATTGTTAAAATGCTTAGGTTCGTCAGTGTGTTTACTGAACAAATCCGTATAAATGAGGTGAAGTGCTTCATATTGCTAAGATTATTTTGTGAAATTAGTTCTAAAATGCCACACCACTAGGTTTTGACTTGCTAATGCATGACAAATGACCAGACGTCAGTAATGCTGTACAGCAAATATATAGAAGCAAATAAAGCATTCCAAGCATTAATATTCTGATGACAACTGAAAATATGGTCTTCTCATCGGTGAAACCCCAGATGTGCTGAAACCAAACAGCATGTTGTGTGTCACTGAGCTTAACAATGACAACAAGACCATCTATGCTTCACACAACAACTTTTCAAAACACAAAGCGAAGGGGCTACTTGAATAATGCAAAGGTTTTATATGCTGTCTCACAGCTGATTGCCAAAGCTATAAAACTACAGCCCAGTGATGGAACATTTAGTTTTACTTAGTTGTAGTTTTAGAGATACAGCACTGAAACAGGCCCTTCGGCCCACCGAGTCTGTGCCGACCATCAACCACCCATTTATACTAATCCTACACTAATTCCATATTCCTACCACATCCCCACCCTGTCCCTATATTTCCCTACCACCTACCTATACTAGGGGCAATTTATAATGGCCAATTTACCGATCAACCTGCAAGTCTTTTGGCTGTGGGAGGAAACCGGAGCACCCAGAGGAAACCCACGCAGACACAGGGAGAACTTGCAAACTCCACACAGGCAGTACCCAGAATTGAACCCGGGTCGCTGGAGCTGTGAGGCTGCGGTGCTAACCACTGCGCTGCATTTATTTGCTGTTTGTAATTTCCTTTTCATAGGATAAGATAAAGGCAATCATTAGGGTTTATTCTCCTTTGAATACCAACTATATCATCTTTCCATTATAACTTGGCTGTCCATCTAAACAGTCTCTCATCTAAAGGAACAATTCTTCACACTGCAGCACTCCCACAGTGCATCACTGGATTGACAACCTAGATTCTACATCAATTTGGAATAACACATATGAAATATTAGTTTTACAATTTATTTTGATCTTAAGATAGGTTTCTCATTTGAATTTAAAACAATTTTTGTTTCAACTATGCTGCAAATTTCCAAACCCATTAATTATTGCACAATGCAACTTCAGTAACAGCACATTTAGCAAACTAGTTTTTTTAACCAATGCAGGGAGTTTTGATCATTTTACAGCAAACTTGCTGCCATCAGAAATTAATTGATCTTTCATACTGCACAATCTAAACCTATGCAAAAAATATTGTAAATTTCAAGCAAGTCATCCTCTCCTGTTGTCATGATTGGAATGAATGAGTTTCACGTGTTCAGCAAGCAAAATAACTATTTAAAACTGTAGTATATCCTTTCCAATGATCACCCTTGTCAAATAAAATGAGCTCCTTATAGATATACTAATGAAGAAAAGGGGATATCAGTTAACTATTGCAAAGCTTATATAATAATAATGTATAGAAAGTGATCTGGACAGAACATTTAAAATAATGAGGTAAAGATCTTTTGATCATGTCAGAGCCAATTTGGAGAATGTTAGCAACTTTTAATATTTCAAATGTGAATAAGAAATCACAGAGGCTCCTCATCGCCTATACTTACAACAGTCGTTATATTATAATCCGCGCCAGCTTCCAGTAAGGTAAGTGTACATTCAACGTGTCCATTAATACATGACAGATACAGAGGAGTCTGATCTCCTTCAGCAGCATAATTTATATTTGCACCATAAGCAATAAGCACTTCACTGCACCTGTAAAGGAACAAAAAATGAAATCATTAAATGAAGTTTCAAAAATTGATCAATCGATACTTACTTGTATTTCTTAGCAAATGATCTGACACTATTGTCTTTCTAGATTAGAAATACTGTATATTACTAATCGCATGGTACATTGGTAGAACATGGGTCAATAAAAATAAATATCCCCGCAGGTGGTAAGCCATAGATCTCCTTCCCGATTCTTCACATACAGTGCTCATAATCTGTGACATGGCATCACTTTGAAGCAACATGCATTTTTAGGGCAGTTACCTGGAGGGAGGGAGAGGGGAGAGACAAGGATAGGAACCCACCCTATTCTATCCTGATTCAATTCCTAATGCTCAGATCCAGTAAAACATTGCCAGAAACCGAGAAGATTCAATGTGTCCCTGGTGCCAGGGTCAAGGATGTCTCTGAACGGACAGAGGGCATTCTGAAGGGGGAGGGTGAACAGCCAGAGGTTGTGGTACACATCGGTACCAACGACATAGGCAGGAAGAGTGACGACGTCCTGCAGGGGGAGTTTAGGGAGTTAGGTAGTAAGTTAAAAAACAGGACCTCCAGGGTTGTAATCTCTGGATTACTCCCTGTGCCACGTGCCAGTGAGGCTAGAAATAGGAAGATAGTGCAGCTAAACACGTGGCTGAGCAGCTGGTGTAGAAGGGAGGGTTTCAGATATCTGGGCCATTGGGCTCTCTTCAGGGACAGATGAGATCTGTACAAGAACGGGTTGCATCTAAACTGGAAGGACACTAATATCCTGGCTGCAAGGTTTGCTAGCGTCACTCGGGAGGGTTTAAACTAGTGTGGCAGGGGGGTGGGAACCAGAGCAGTAGGACAGCTAGTGAAGTAAATGAGGAGGACATCGTAAATAAGACAAGTAGGACTAAGAGGAAGAGCAGGCAGGGAGATGTTGCTGAGCACAGCGGGACTGGTGGTCTGAAGTGCGTTTGTTTCAATGCGAGAAGTATAACAGGTAAGGCAGATGAACTTAGAGCTTGGATTAGTACTTGGAAATATGATGTTGTTGCTATTACAGAGACTTGGTTGAGGGAAGGGCAGGATTGGCAGCTAAATGTTCCAGGCTTCAGAAGCTTCAGGCAGGATAGAGGGGGATGTAAAAGGGTGGGGGAGTTGCATTACTGGTTAAGGAGAATATCACAGCTGTACTGCGGGAGGACACCTCAGTGAGGTCATGCAGCGAGGCAATGTGGGTGGAGCTCAGGAATAGGAAGGGTGCAGTCACAATGTTGGGGGTTTACTACAGGCCTCCCAACAGCCAGCGGGAGGTAGAGGAGCAGATATGCAGACAGATTTTAGAAAGATGTAAAGGTAACAGGGTTGTAGTGGTGGGTGATTTTAACTTCCCCAATATTGACTGGGACTCACTTAGTGCTAGGGGCTTCGATGGGGCAGAATTTGTGAGGAGCATCCAGGAGGGCTTCTTGAAACATTATGTAGATCGTCCAACTAGGGATGGGGCCATTCTGGACTTGATATTGGGGAATGAGCCCGGCCAGGTGGTCGAAGTTTCAGTGGGGGAGCATTTCGGGAGCAGTGACCATAATTCCATAAGTTTTAAGGTACTTGTGGATAAGGATAAGAGTAGTCCTCGGGTGAAGGTGCTAAACTGGGGGAAGGCTTATTATAACAATATTAGGCAGGAACTGAAGAATTTAGATTGGGGGCAGCTGTTTGAGGGTAAATCAACATCTGACATGTGGGAGTCTTTCAAACGTCAGCTGATTAGAATCCAGGACCAGCATGTTCCTGTGAGGAAGAAAGACAAGTTTGGCAAGTTTCGGGAAGCTTGGATAACACGGGATATTGTGATCCTAGTAAAAAAGAAAAAGGAAGCATTTGTAAGGGCTGGAAGGCTAGGAACAGATGAAGCACTTGAGGATTATAAAGACAGTAGGAAGGAACTTAAGCAAGGAGTTAGGAGGGCTAAAAGGGGTCATGAAAAGTCATTGGCAAACAGGATTAAGGAAAATCCCAAGGTTTTTTATACGTAGATAAAGAGCAAGAGGGTAACCAGGGAAAGGGTTGGCCCACTCAAGGACAGAGATGGGAATCTATGCGTGGAGCCAGAGGAAATGGGTGAGGTGCTAAATGAGTACTTTGCATCAGTATTCACCAAGGAGAAGGACTTGGTGGATGATGAGCCTAAGGAAGGGAGTGCAGATAGTCTCAGTTATCTCATTATCAAAAAGGAGGTGGTGTTGGGTGTCTTGCAAAGCATTAAGGTAGATAAGTCCCCAGGGCCTGATGGGATCTACCCTAGAATGCTGAGGGAGGCAAGGGAAGAAATTGCTGGGGCCTTGACAGAAATCTTTGCATCCTCATTGGCTGCAGGTGAGGTCCCAGAGGACTGGAGAATAGCCAATGTTGTTCCTTTGTTTAAGAAGGGTGGTAAGGATAATCCAGGAAATTATAGGCCGGTAAGCCTTACGTCAGTGGTAGGGAAACTATTAGAGAGGATTCTTCGGTTTACTCCCATTTGGAAACAAACGAACTTATTAGCGAAAGACAGCATGGTTTTGTGAAGGGGAGGTCATGTCTTACTAATTTGATTGAGTTTTTTGAGGAAGTGACGAAGATGATTGATGAGGGAAGGGCGGTGGATGTTGTCTATATGGACTTTAGTAAAGCCTTTGACAAGGTCCCGCATGGCAGACTGGTGCAAAAGGTGAAGTCACACGGGATCAGAGGGGAGCTGGCAAGATGGATACAGAACTGGCTCAGTCACAGAAGACAGAGGGTAACAGTGGATGGGTGTTTTTCTGAATGGAGGGATGTGACTAGTGGTGTTCCGCAGGGATCAGTGCTGGGACCTTTGTTGTTTGTAGTATATATAAATGATTTGGAGGAAAATGTAGCTGGTCTGATTAGTAAGTTTGCGGACGACACAAAGGTTGGTGGAGTTGCGGATAATGATGAGGATTGTCAGAGGATACAGCAGGATATAGATCGGTTGGAGACTTGGGTGGAGAAATGGCAGATGGAGTTTAATCCGGACAAATGTGAGGTAATGCATTTTGGAAGATCTAATGCAGGTGGGAAGTATACAGTAAATGGCAGAACCCTTAGGAGTATTGACAGGCAGAGAGATCTGGGCGTACAGGTCCACAGGTCACTGAAAGTGGCAGCGCAGGTGGATAAGGTAGTCAAGAAGGCATACGGCATGCTTGCCTTCATCGGTCGGGGCATAGAGTATAAAAATAGGCAAGTCATGATGCAGCTGTACAGAACTTTAGTTAGGCCACACTTAGAATATTGCTTGCAATTCTGGTCGCCACACTACCAGAAGGACGTGGAGGCTTTGGAGAGGGTACAGAGGAGGTTTACCAGGATGTTGCCTGGTCTGGAGGGCATTAGCTATGAGGGGAGGTTGGATAAACTCGGATTGTTTTCACTGGAACGACAGAGGTGGAGGGGCGACATGATAGAGGTTTACAAAGTTATAAGTGGCATGGACAGAGTGGATAGTCAGAAGCTTTTTCCCAGGGTGGAAGAGTCAGTTACTAGGGGACATAGGTTTAAGGTGCGAGGGGCAAAGTTTAGAGAGGATGTGCGAGGCAAGTTTTTTTTTACACAGAGGGTGGTGAGTGCCTGGAACTTGCTGCCAGGGGAGGTGGTGGAAGCAGATACGATAGCGACGTTTAAGATACATCTTGACAAATATATGAATAGGAAGGGAATAGAGGGATATGGGCCCTGGAAGTGCAGAAGGTGTTAGTTTAGGCAGGCATCAAGATCAGCGCAGGCTTGGAGGGCCGAATGGCCTGTTCCTGTGCTGTACTATTCTTTGTGTACTTTCGGATGGAAGAAATGTACATTGCAATGAAAGGGTAGAAAATGCCAGCATTTATTTAGTAAAAATATACTATATCACCAAAAAGCAGACAGGCTTTATAATGATTTGACATTGTGCTATAAAAGAGAAGTTCGGAAATCATTAAAAGGGATGGTTCCAGGCATTTCCTAAACTAAAATGAAAAAGGCCAACAATATTTAAACACAGGGGCTAGAAACTGGATCACACCCATATCAGGGAACCAACTCAATGGTGCTTATAAAGCCAGTGGCAGAATCACGACAAACTGGTCCGCCAACCTTATTTATTATTGACAAGCTGCAGGCAATTGTCACGTCCCCAGAAGCAGCTCATCAGTCTTGAAGGGGGTGAATTTGGCCAGCATAACTGCAGAGTCTAGAGGGGCGGATCAGGTAGCAAGCTCCTGCTTCACCCAGCTTAACAATAAGTAAAAATGTTTAAAGTTACTTTAAGGGTGGCAACCTCAAGTGGTCCTTTCAAAGACCACTAATTTGGCTTCTAAGTGCCTGAAGTAACTGACCACAGCATGCACAAAGCATCCTGCCATGATTCGCAGTTGAATTTTGCAAGGGGAAACTGAAACAAGCATTGGGCCCGTTGCATATGCAAATATGGGGGCCATGGAGCAACCTTAAACAATACAGTAGGTGGTGTATTTCCAGCACAGAATGTGTATGCATACGAGCTTGCACGGCTGTCATCCTGGATCCTAGACTATTCTTTTAATCCTCTAAAATAGGGGCAGCACAATCCAATTTCTTGGTCAAGTCATCTCAGTTTTTTGTGAAGTCACATAAAATAAACATTTCGATCTTACCCAACGTGCCCCTCTGCAGCAGCTGCACACAGTGGTGTGAATAAATTCTTTCCAACAGCATCAACCTGTGCTCCTGAGGTCAGCAGCAATGTTACACAATCTACAGAGAAGCAGGTTGTAAAATTTATAAAAATATAAAAACACATACACAAGAATACATCAAGAATCCAAAATTGCATTACACATAACCATGGCTCGTATTCTGCTGTCAGTCGCTAAGTGACGGCGCTCGAGGCTGACCTCCAAGAAAGATCTACTAAGCTCTGTGGTAATATCGACATCAATTTTGAATCTGGCCAAGTCAAGGGGATCTCCAGACACTCAGCAGGATAAACAGCCAATCACACTGAAGTGAATTTTTCACTTTTATTTGAAAATTTTAGAGTGAGCGAAATAAATGATTGGGGCATATACATGGAAGCTTAGATATCAAACAAGCTTTTAACAAAATAAAAATGTGAATTGTCATAATGGAGAATTTGACATTCCACAAATATACAATTAATTTTTCAGGGCCAATGTGGCTGTTCAGCTGTAATTAAGAATATAGTACGCAGTTAAAAACCCAGTTGCACCTCACTTAACAAGGTGCAACATTTTTAGGCATATAAACCGCAAGACTAATAGCATAAAAGGGCAGGTTCTTGTCAGTTCAGTGATTTCTATTTGAATGCAGTCTGGAGGGACATCAACAGTGCACCCTATGGGGAAAGCTTACAATCACTGACAGCAACCTCTGGATTTCTGCATTTAACTGCATGTATGGGGTCCAGGATTTGCTGTTAGTTTAAGTGAAGTAATGACGGTGACACTGAAAGTTTCACCATCATTACCACTGTAAAATCTGGGCCCATATGATTCATAATTCTGAAATAAGATTTTGGCATATTTCAGATATAATGTAAGCCAGCTTTTGAAAATTGCTGGGTGGGAAATTAACAAGCCTGTTGTACTTTATCTGGATGCACCATACCAAATCACCATGTAATGTACTGTGTAGCGGGACAAAAATAATTCTTTTTATAGACTGTAACAAATATCACTCTATAAAAATGTTAATTTATTTGGCAAGGTTGCTTCAATTGCAAAACAGTCAAACAATGAGAAACTTTGAAACAAACTGTAGCTGTAATTCTATTAATATTAATGAAGTTAAAGGAACTGGCAGCCATTAGTAATTTGTTCCACTTTCACTCTCCACCTTCTCACACAAAAAGTAGTCTAACTAAATGCCATCAGTAGTGACCAACTCTTCAACCTAGTTGCAGACATGTCAAATCACAATGCAATTAAAGCTCGTCTTTGGTGCAGTTGCAGAGCAAAAATGAAGGATGCTGTGCATACCTGTTAAAGAAATTATACTTTCAGCAATGTACACTTTATTTTAGCCCATTTGTTAACAACTTAATTTCCCACTTGTGCAGCCCTAATCCAATAAAATAGTGCACTCCAAGCAGACTTAAATTTTTACCAACTAGGAACTGTCTTTAACTCTTTCGTATCTACTATTAATTTGATTTTTTTTTTAAGATATGTATACCCTGCAAGGCAGCTCTGATTATAACTTTTAATCCAAATAATAGTTAAAATAATCATCCATTTTAAATCAATGCCCCCCAAAGAGAAGAAATCAATTACATAATTTTCTTTACCACTTTCTCTATTAATCATGAGGATGGGCAAATGGTCTTTTCACAGGCCAACAAACAACTTGCACTTATGTAGCACCTTTAATATAACAGAACATTCTAAGGCCTCTTCCAATGATGTAAGCATTTCCTTAAAAAAAGGAGATAATACAACTAGCTATTTCTAAATAATTTTGCATCTGATGTCACGTAATATTCCCATGGTAAATTTTCTTCCGTCATAACATAGGCAGTCTTTAGGCAGGAAGGTAAACAAGTATATGACCGACAGCTCGCCATCACGATCAGTAGTGTTGACATGGATTACAGTGGTGGTAAGCCATGGCACTGGAAAATTACAGCAAAAATTGCACACATTTGTCTTCATTTCTTGTGGAAAAAATGCAGGCCACTGATTATTAAACTCACTCCTTCGACAGCCATTCCTACATCCCCATTCTAAACTCTCAGTACCATTTTTCTTCTTGCATTTATGTTGGATTTCTTAGGAACATAGGAACAGGAGTAGGCCTTGAGTCCTTCAATCCATTACCGATTAGATCATGGGTAATCTGTCTTCTGTCCATTTCTTGATATTGTTATGAAAAGCCCACACGCCAAATGGAAAATATTAATTTCAAGTGGAACTTTGCCTGACATTTTTACTGGAAATTGTTACAAACAACTTTTTAAAACAAAAAAGCTAGCAGCCAAGATGGCCATGACACTTTGCACATGAATCAGCAACAGAACAGACTGGACACAAACATGATTGACAGCCTAGCCAGAGCAATGGGGTGCTCTCGGATTCAATTACCTTAGATAACCTCATCAGTGGGGTAGATTGGGAAAGGGGGAGGTGCAGCGAGACCTGGGTGTCCTTGTGCACCAGTCACTGAAAGTAAGCATGCAGGTGCAGCAGTTAAGAAGACAAATGGTATGTTGGCCTTCATAGCGAGAGGATTCGAGTACAGGAGCAAGGATGTCTTGCTGCAATTATACAAGGCCTTGGTGAGACCACATCTGGAGTATTGTGTGCAGTTTTGGTCTCCTTATCTGAGCAAGGATGTTCTTGCTATGGAGGGAGTGCAGCAAAGTTTCACCAGACTGATTCCTGGGATAGCAGGACTGACGTATGAAGAGAGATTGGGTCGGTTAGGCTTGTATTCATTAGAGTTTAGAAGAATGAGAGTGGATCTCATAGAAACCTACAAAATTCTAACAGGACTGGACAGACTAGATGCTGGAAAGCTGTTCCCGATAGCGGGGGAGTCCAGGACCAGGGATCACATTCTAAGGATAAGGGGGTAAGCCATTTAGGACTGAGATGAGGAGAAATTTCTTCACCCAGAGAGTGGTGAACCTGTGGAATTCTAACTACCACGGAAAGGAGTTGAGGCCAAATCATTAAATATATAGATATAGTTCTTCGGGCTAATGGGATCAAGGGATACCGGGAACAGGTTACTGAGTTTGGATGATCAGCCATGATCGTATTGAATGGTTGAGCAGGCTCGAAGGGCCGAATGGCCTACTCCTGCTCCTATTTTTCTATATTTCTAAGAAGCTTAAAAACACAAGGTGGTGGTCATATCATGTGACTGCTTGTACAACTCTGGGAGTTTGACAGTTGTGACTGAGAAAGCAGGCAGTAACTAAGATCCTGCAAGGGAACAGCTCGCTCTCTCTCCCTCTCCAGTAAAGACCCAGAGAAGCCTCAGCTGTAACCACTAACACCTCAAACCTAGAGATTAGCACAGCCAGCAACTAGGGGACAAGGTTAAAGCCCCTCTTTTGCCTTCCAGAACCTGAAAAGCAAGCCCGAATCATACACGTGGCCCAGCGAGGACTTCAGGACTACAATTTCAACTAAGAACTCTGGGACTAAGATTCAGTATTTAAATTCCATTTATTAAGGACTCTACTCCAACTTCCCAACTCTGTTTTCCCTCTGTAATCTATGTGTCTGTGTCTCTTGTGTGAATGTGGGTGTGGATGTGTCGCGTATTTTAGTAATTTTAACCAGTTTAGAGTGATAACGATAATAAACTTACATCTTTCTTGTTTAAACTCAAGGGGGCGGCACAGTGGTTAGCACCGCAGCCTCACAGCTCCAGCGACCCGGGTTCAATTCTGGGTACTGCCTGTGTGGAGTTTGCAAGTTCTCCCTGTGTCTGTGTGGGTTTTCTCCGGGTGCTCCGGTTTCCTCCCACAGCCAAAAACACTTGCAGGTTGACAGGTAAATTGGCCATTATAGATTGCCCCTAGTATAGGTAGGTGGTAGGGAAATATAGGGACAGGTGGGGATGTGGTAGGAATATGGGATTACTGTCGGATTAGTATAAATGGGTGGTTGATGGTCGGCACAGACTTGGTGGGCCGAAGGGCCTGTTTCAGTGCTGTATCTCTAAAACCTGTTTGATTGGTTCATTTGCAATTGTATTAGAGGAACAGGATCAAGCGCTCACTGAGGTGGTAAGTTCAATCACTGTGTTAAAGAAAAAGGATAAACCCTGTTGCGGTCAAACCAGAGAAGGGGCGAGAGGGGGGTCTGAGACCCATTCCTCATCTGGTCGTAACAACACCTTTACGTTAAAAGAAAATCTATTTTCTCAAGTTTTGAAAATTTCAATTGATCCTGTATCCATAGCCTTTTGGAAAGATAGTGAAAATCTGGAACTATCCTTTGTGTGGAAAAATGCTTTGTGATTTGACTTCTAAATGGTCTACCTCTAGCTTTAAGATTATGCCACCTTATTCCAGATTCATCTACCAGAGGAACTAGTTTCTTTGTATCTACCCTATTGAACTTCTATGTTATTTCAAACAACTCATTTAGATCTCCCCTCATTCTACTTAATGTAAGGGAATACAAGCCTTATTCAGTTTATGTCCTTATAATCTAACCTTTTAAGCCCCAGAATCATTCTGGTTGTTACGATCGAGGTGGGAGGAGTGCACTGTCTTTTCTAGTTCCACTTCTCCACAGGTCACAACATACATTTAAATGCTTACCCAGTTACTAGTACAGCTGATCATACACTCTATTTTCTCCCCCAGAATAAAATACACCAACCAAATTTCTTTAATAAACAACAAAACTATCAGTTTATTATAAAACAAGACTTAACCAGTAACAAACCAAAGCATTAAGACACAGATTGAAGTATGAAAGTTCCCTTTTTTTAAATTCCCTAATTACACACACACACACTGGAAAAAAGTACAGAAGTTCTCTCTGCAGAGGTCTGTTACAAAACAAAAGACAAAACAAAACTACAGTGGCCAAATACTTACTAATTCTGGACGACAAAAAAAGAATATATGGAAAGAAGTCAGTTGTCCCTTTTTGGTCTGGCGTCTGGGTATATGGAAATGGGTCACTGGGATTGTTTCAGAAGCAGTCCGTTCTGGAGATGTTGAGAATTATTCTAGTAGGCTTTCCAGGAGAAATGTGGCATCAGGGTTTTCCGCTAGGACACACTTGAATCGTAAGATTATTTCCAACTTCTCAGGAGCTATGCAGATCCAGGGATGTTAGCTCTCCCACACTGGATCTTTACAGGATTTCTTCAAAGAGGTAGAGGAGGTGCTGAGCTGGGTGGTTTCTCTTTCCTTGGCAGGAAAACATCAACTGTCTTCAAACAGTTCACACCCCAACTGCACTGAAAACAATATCCAAACTCCAAACAGAGTGGACCTCCTGACCTCCATAAACCTTAACATGTGGCTTCTCTGTAACCATTTTAACCAGGTCACCAAGGGTTCTGTTGTTTACTGAGCCAAAACCACATGATTTCCAACACAGGTGTTTTCCAAACAACATCTCAAGTGTCCTTTCGGTGAACTTGGTTTAAAAAAAAAACACATCCATAGAATCTTTTCAGTTTTAAAGCAAGTCCTTAAAAAATTTTTTAAATGGAAGCACGTTCGTAATACCTCCATCATTGGAGGACTGTCATGAAATGCATTTAAAAATGGTGTTTCAAAGAGTGAAAAAACAGAGGAGGAAAAATATTAAACCACATCTACACACTCATTCTCATTCACTCTTTACCTGTAGCTAATACAGTTCAGCTTTGTACTATCTTTGTATTCAGATAACTCAAAGCCAAGTTAGATTCTAGACAAAGCATCCGCAATTATATAATTTTTTTCCCGCAATTTGGATAATCTTTAAGTTATAAGGTTGTAATTGTTGTTACGACCGAGGCAGGAGTAATACACCGTCAATTCAGTCCCATCACTCCACAGGTCGCAGCATATTATTAAAGTTTTCCCATCCAACCGGAAAAACAGCCAAATTAAACACTCGAGTAATCCCAGAATAAAACAGACCAAACCAGGTATCTTTAGAAAACAACAAATTAATTATTTATTAAAACTAAATCTTAAACACTATTCCTTAGACAGCACCTTCCAAACCTGCGACCTCTACTAACTAGAAGGACAAGGGCAGCAAATGCATGGGAACACCACCACCTGCAAGCTCCCCTCCAAGTCACACACCATCCAGACTTGGAACTATATTGCCGTTCCTTCACTGTCGCTGGGTCAAAATCCTGGAACTCCCTTCCTAACAGCACTGTGGGTATACCTACCCCAAAAGGACTGCAGTGATTCAAGAAGGCAGCTCACCACCACCTTCTCAAGGGCAATTAGGGATGGACAATAAATGCTGGCCTGGCTAGCGATGCCCACATCCCATGAATGAAATTTAAAAAAAGATAAATCTATGCCTAAAGACCTTATAACCTATTTTTAAAACTTATGTTCTTAAGAAATTAGCTGTTTCTTGGGAATAAACAAATAAGTCTTTGTTGGTTACATTCCTGATGGGTGAAGTATTCTAATGTGAAAATAATCAGATGCTACTCGAAGTCTCCACATGGATTTGATGAAATAGTCTCTTCAGTAGATAGGCATTCAAAACACTTTGGCTGCAGCAGGCATCAAGATCACTGGTGAATTCCAAAAAATACAATCAGTCAAGAGAGATTCAATCTTGAAGCAAATACTTCCTGGCTAGGAAGTAAAGAAAAGGAGTTTTGCTACCTTCAGCAATACAAAATGGTCTCTTGAAAAATAAGCTTTTTTTCTCCTTAGGCAATTAACTTGGCCTGTAGCTCCTTATAGAATTTCTACTGAGAGAAAATAGTCAGCTCTTTTCTTCAGTAGCACACCTCGCTGGTGGCTGGTCAGACCGTTTCTGCCAGTTTTACACACAATCAAATCAAAACATTATACCACGTGACCTCTCTCTCCTACTGTGGCCTAGCGACAGGTGCAGCTGGCACCTTGTGCTCAATCTTAAAGGCACACTGTTTCCAAAGAGAGTCTTACAGGCACACACTGTTTTTAATCCAAGGAGAAAAAAATTACAGTTCTGTGACAGAGTAAGCTCCATTAGAATAGCCTGGCTTTCCGGTTTTTGAATTTTTAGCAAAGTCTATTACCAAATCAGCCAACTGTAATTTTCTAAACAGAGCTTCTAGTTGTTCCAAGTGGTCCTTCCAACTCACACTGTATACCAGCACATCGTCAAGGTAAACCACACAGTTAAGAACACTGGCTATCGCTTGGTTAATTAGTCTCTGTAAAGTGGCTGGGGCATTTGTTTAGCTCGAATGGCATCACTGGCTGGTGTGACAAAGTCCAATATTTCTTTAGCTTGGGGTGTTAAAGGAACCTGCAGTATCCCTTTAACAAATCTATTTTTGTACGAAACGTGGCACTGCCCACTCTGACAATAGTCTTCCAAACGAAGAATTGGGTAGGAGTCTGCCTTTGTTATTGCATTAACCTTTCTGTAGTCTATGCAGAATCTAGTTTAACTGTAAGGTTTAGGCACTCCAGCTGCTTTGACTGGGTTCAATTAGATGATTTTCCAACATGTATTGGATCTCTGCTTTTACCTGAGCCTGTTTCTCTGGACTTAAGCGATAAGGATGCTGTTTTACAGGAAAGGATTCCCCTAAATCCGCATCATGTGTGGCTAAGGTAGGACATCCTGGCTTATCCCTACAGACTTTTTAAAAAATGCTTTGTGTAGCCTTGTTAGGTCTTCTCATTGTTCTGCATCTAAATACGAAAGCATAGTGTCCAATATCCCTAACAATTCAGTATTGGCTAATCAGATAGTAGGAGGTTCAGTTAGAGAATTGTCTAAGCCTCCTTCTGCCTCATCCTCACTATACCTTTCATCCCTCACTGTCCCTACTACCTGACATACCTGTGCTTGCTTATCCTCCTCTCGGCGATGATATTGTTTCAACATATTGATATGACACAGTGATTATTTGTCTGGCGGTCTGGGCTGTCAATCAAATAATTTACTTTACCAATTCTTTTGAACACTTTATATGGACCACTGAACCGTGCTTTCAGTAACTCACCCTGTGAAGGCAGTAACACTTCATCCCTTGGTTGAACTGTTCGGGTCTTGGCATACTTGCCTGCCCATTTCTTCATGGTTGTTTGGGAAGCTTTCAGGTGTTCCTGAGCCACTTTACAGGCTCTCATGAGCCGCTCCCGGAACACGGATACATAATCTAACATAGAAGATTCGTCCCTCTGTTCTAAAAACCTTTCTTTAATTAGTTTGAGGACCTCTTATTCATGTCCATAAACTAATTTAAAAGGATTAAAACCAGTAGACAGATTAGGTGAATCACTGGTGGCAAACAAAAGAAATTCTAGCCCTTTATCTCAATCATGGGGATATTCACGACAGTATGCCCTGATCATCATTTTGAGAGTCTGTTGGTACTGTTCTAAAGCTTCTTCTGTCTGTGGGTGGGAGGCTACATTAACTGTGTTATACCCAAATTACCCATAACTTCCTGGAAAATTTTGGACATAAAATTGGAACCTTGATCCGACTGAATCTCAATTGGTAATCCATATCTAGTAAAGAACTGGGTTAACTTCTCTACAACTACCAGAGCAGCAACTGTTCTCAAGGTAATGGCCTCTGGGAACTGAGTAGCCATATCCAGGAAAGTGATGGTGTCCCGCTTTTGTTTTCATAAACGTCCTACACAGTCTAGGAACACCCTACAAAATGGTTCCCCAATAACTGGTATGGGAATTAAAGGTGTCGGTTTTAGGGCAGGTGGCGGTTTTCCCACAATCTGGCACATTTGGCACGTTTTACAAAAGTGCACCACGTCCTTGGGAAGACCTGGCCAGTAAAAATGTTGACCTATAAGTGATTGGGTCTTCCAGATCCTCACATGTCCCGCTATAGGAATTTCATGGGCTATCCTTAATATTTCTCGGCGATGCTTGGGTAGTACTACTATTTGATGAACAACCGCCCATTCTTCTTCCGCAGGTCTGTGAGGGGGTCTCCACTTCCTCATCAGAATCCCATTTTTAATATAGTAGCCACCTGGAACTCCCTTTGCTTCAGCTTTAATTAGAGCTGATTGTGTCACTTTATTTAACTCTGGATCGACTTGCTGAGCCTTGATCAGAGAAGATTTACTGAACATTTCCTGTGGATTATCCAAATCCTCAAAGAAAGGGCTGGTTTTTAAGGAGCCCTTGATATTGGGATCCGTGACAAGGGGGTGGGGGAACCTGAAGATGGCCCCAGATGAGGCCAACCATCGACCTCGATACTGGCAGGGCCCAGCCAGATATTACTGATGGTGGCCACCCTGCCACTCGGTGATGGGACCGCAAGTTAAATATTTAAATAAAGTAAAATAGGTGAATTAATCAACCTCATGTCGCCTCCTATGTCCCGCCGTGATCTTTAGCCCGGCAGCCGGCACTGCCACGCCTTCAGATCCCCATCCAGGGAAACGAGGCAGAACACTTGTTGGGTGTTTGGTAGGCGGGGGGGGGGGGGGGGAGGGGGAAGACGGGGAGAACGGGGTCAAATTAGCATCATGGGTGTAGGGGACGGTGGGAAGGGTTGTATTTGAAAATTTGTGCAGTTTGGGGGGCGGGGGAGGTCAGATGCTAAAGGAAAGTGATTTGGTGGGAAGAGCAAACAATTAATTTAATTGTCATGGGGGGGGGGGGGGGGTGGGAGAGGGGTAAAAGAGATGCATTTATTTATTTTAATTCCATTTCCCTTTAAATATTTAAATTTCCCAGTAGGGCTGACAGCCCTTTAAAAATGGCATCAGTGTCTGCGCACAGGCAGCTGATGCCATTGTCGCGGATGGTCATCCTGCCCCCTCCATGTGATTGAGGGGGGTGGCAGCCTGCCCTGGCTATTTAAATGAGTCACTGCACTTGGAATCGTGGCGGCTCATTGGCACGTGACGGGCCTTTCAAATTCAGCCCAAAGTTTCAGATATTCGGCTATCTGTCTGTGGTGCCAATTTTACCTCTGACAATGGAACTTCTTTAGCCATTGCTCGGGTCACTACACATGAATAAAAAATTCCTGGAACCTTATCCAGCAACTGTTCTGTCTCTTTAACTTCATTTGGTTTTTCCGTGACTAGTGGAGAAGCTGCTACCTTCGCTCCAGCCAAATCATTCCCAGGAGTTGGTCAACTCGCTCTACAGGCAAACTATGGACAACTCCTGCAGTCACTGTTCCAGACAGTAGGTCACACTCCAGGTGCACCCGATACAAATGTATGGGTATATACTTCCCGCTGATACAATTCACTAAAACCTTGGCATTTACTGCGCTGTCTGGTGGAAAAGTTATGCCTTTCACCAGCAGAAGAGTTTGGGTGGCTCCTGTATCCCTAATTATAACTACAGGTTTACCTGCCTCACTTGAGGGATAAGAAGTTACTTTTCCTTTTAACAAGAATTCCCTATAACTCTCAGGTATCTTGTTCACATCCCCCGCACTGTCAGCGGTTTCTGTACTTGGCCTTACAGCTGCAGTCAGAGCTACAGCCTGTTCTGTCGTACTCCCGATCAGGGCCCCTTTCTGTGCATTACCTTGTGCACCCCAATAAGTCCCATGGGCTTACCTCGCAACTTCCAGCATTCTGCACGAAGGAGTCCCACCTGTGATAATGGTAACACTTAGGTTTTCAGACCGCACTTCCACCCTCAGTACCTTCCTTTCTGGCCTGAGGAGATCATCCTGGGCTGTTCCCAGCTGTCCTTTCTTGTCCCCGACTACTTGCCTTCCTTTCACCCTCCCCCCCTTCTAAGGTTTGTGGGGGGTGATGGACAAAGAGCTTGGGCTTGTAGACAAGCTTGTAATCATCAGTGATCTCAGCTGCCTATCAAAACCTTCTGGTTCTCTACATGGGTTCTTTCTAATGGTGGGAGTGAATCTTTTCAATTCTTTCGGGAGAATTACTCCCCTTAGGTTCTCATATGTGGCCTCTACCTTTAGTGCCTGCATCCAACGATCAAACTTAATTTGCTTTACCCTCCCAAATTCCATACATGTCCGCTCAGGCTGTTTCCCGAAGGTTCTGAAATTTCTGCCTGTACGCTTCAAGGACTAACTCATAAGCAGCGAGAATAGCCTTTGTCACCATCTCAATCTGCAGAAGCCTCCTCAGAAAGCATGGCATAAACTTTGTGAGTTCTGCCCATCAACCTGCTTTGCATAAGCACTGTCCAGCTTTCCTTCGGCCACTTCATCTGTCTGGCTATCTGGCTATCCCGGACCACGAGCCCGCAATGACAGAGGTGGGAGGAGTGCTCTGCCTTTTCCACTGCCACTTCTCCACAGGTCACAACATATATTTAAATGTTTACCCAGTTACCAGTACAGCCAATCATATATTCTATTTTTTATCCCAGAATAAAATACACCAACCAGGTTTCTTTAATAAACAAAATTATCAGTTTATTATAAAACAAGACTTAACCAGTAACGAAGCAAAGCATTCACACACAGACTGAAATATGAAAGTTCCCTTTCTAAAATTCCCTAATTACACTCTCTCACACACATTGGAAAAAAAAATACAGAAGTTCTCTCTGCAAAGGTCTGTTACAAAACAAAGATAAAAAAGACTACTTTGGCCAAATACTTACTAATTCTGGACGACAAAAAAAAGATTAAAAAAAGATTAAAAAAAGGGCGGCGCAGTGGTTAGCACCGCAGCCTCACAGCTCCAGCGACCCGGGTTCAATTCTGGGTACTGCCTGTGTGGAGTTTGCAAGTTCTCCCTGTGTCTGCGTGGGTTTCCTCCGGGTGCTCCGGTTTCCTCCCACATGCCAAAGACTTGCAGGTTGATAGGTTAATTGGCCATTATAAATTGCCCCTAGTATAGGTAGGTGGTAGGGAAATATAGGGACAGGTGGGGATGTGGTAGGAATGTGGGATTAGTGTAGGATTAGTATATATGGGTGGTTGATGGTCGGCACAGACTCGGTGGGCCGAAGGGCCTGTTTCAGTGCTGTATCTCTAAACTAAACTAAACATATGGAAAGAAGTCTGTTGTCCCTTTTTGGTCTGGCGTCTGGTCACTGGGATAGTTTCAAAAGCAGTCCGTTCTGGAGATGTCGAGAATTATTCTAGTAGACTTTCCAGGAGAAATGTGTCATCTGGGTTTTCCACTAGGACACACTTGAATCACAGGATTTTTTCCAACTTCTCAGGAGCTATGCAGAACCATGGATGTTAGCTCTCCCACACTGGATCTTTGTAGGATTTTTTCAGAGGTAGAGAAGGTGGTGAGCTGGGTGGTTTCTTTTTCCTTGGCAGGAAATCATCAACTGTCTTCAAACAGTTCACACCCCAACTGCACTGAAAATAATATCCAAATCCCAGAGAGTCCACCTTCTGACCTCCATAAACCTTGACATGTGGCTTTTCTGTAACCATTTCCCCCCCCCAGGTCACCAAGGGTTCTGTCGTTTATTGAGCCCAAAGCACATGATTTCCAGCACAGACATTTTCCAAACAACATCGCAAGTGTCCTTTCGGTGAACTTGGTAAAAAAAAAATACATCCATGGAATCTTTTCAGTTTTTAACACAAGTCCTTAAAAATATTTTTACGGAATGGAAGCACTTTTGTAACTTGGTGAACCTGGACTATACCCACTTCAAGGACAATATCGCTTCCCTGAGGTGCATTTCCCAAAACTGAACATAGTACACTGGATCGATTCTGACCAAGTCGTATTATAGCTACACACCTAATTCACTTACACTCAAAAATCAGCAATCTTTTAAGGCCAAATAGTTGGTTTGCGCCCACATTACATATCTCTCTGGAGCAAACAGAATGCCACTGAATCAGATGAAAGCTGTGAATATTTCAGAAAACTAACATTTTGCAACTTTAAAAATGTACCAATGGCCTGAAGCATCAATTTCTTACTTTTGTGTTCCAATCCCTTGAGATAGCCAATTTCCATTAGCTTTTTTGATTGCTTTTCTGCACCTGTGTCGCTTTTAGAAATTTATGTACATAAACATCCAAATCCTTTTGCTCCTCCCCAGCTTCTAGTTCTGTCATTAAAAAGCATTCTGATTACATATTTTTCATCTCCCCTTCATTTCACTGCATTGCTCTTCTTTCTACTCATCAAGCTGACACTCCTCTACAGCCCAAGTTAATGCTGGTCTTTTCCTACTCTTCTATTTCATAATGGCGCTCTTCTTCTCTTGTGGCTCTTCTTCACAGAACTTGTTACCCCTTCCCCAGTTTACGTTTACAATCCTTTCACTTCCTCCCATTCAGTTTACTGGTATTGTTATTCCTTTCCTGAACCATTCACGGACATAATTTTCCTTATCTGCAGTGTTTGTCACCTCTTAATGGTGGAACTACTCTGGAGAATTTAACTCTGCTGCACACCTTGGGTGGGAATTCCTGATCTTGTAAAACTGTTGTGATTTCAGGAATTTTCACCTCTCGTCTGCAGCAGAGTTCAAACCCCTATAGCAACATCATCAGATAGGAGCTGGGAGAAGCACTAAGAGACGAGTTGGCGAACAGAGAAGAACCATTTTGCAGGATGGCATTGTTTCACAATAAAAACAATGAGCGGCTGATTTTAGCTAAGCAATCATGGAATTGGCCAAAAACTGCACTGATTTTATACTGTACAAGTACATACAAACCAATAATTCTATGCATCACTATTGGACATGTATATTAAACAATGCTAACCAGAATTACTTTTAATCTGCTCAATGACCCAAGTAATCAACTTTTATTGAAACAAATGGATTCCAATTATTTTAAACTTAACATGTTGCAGTTTAAGTGACTGTAGTGACCTTATCAACTTTGTTAGATATATTGTAGTGAAGGGCTAGACAGTGCACAACAACACCAAAGCTGAGAACAGTAAGATGGAACAATAATAAAAAAGTGGATAGGGGAGCAGGGGATGTTTTGTTGTCTTGGATGAGAATGTGTTAGAATAGATATGTCTTGATTTCAGAATTGGAGTCAGAGTTATATAGCACAGAAACAGGCCCTTCAGTCCATCATGTCTGTGCCGGCCATCAAACACCTTTCTAATCCCATTTTCCAGCACTTGACCCATAGCCTTGTATGCTATGGCATTTCGTGTGCAAATCTAAATACTTAAATGTTGTGAGGGTTCCTGCCTCAACCACCCTTTCAGGTAGTGAGTTCCAGATTCCAACCACCCTTTGGGTGACAAAATGTTTCCTCAAATCCCCTCTAAACCTCCTGCCCCTGACCTTAAATCTAAGCCCCCTGGCTATTGACACCTCCGCTAAGGGAAAAGATTTCTTCCTATCTATCCCATCAATGCCCCTCATAATTTTGTATACCTCAATCATGTCCCCCCTCAGCCTTCTCTGCTCCAAGGAAAACAACCCAAGACTATCCAATCTCTCTTCATAGCTGAAATGCTCCATCCCAGGCAACATCCTAGTGAATCTCCACTGCACCCTCTCCAGTGCAATCCCATCCTTCCTATAGTGCGGTGACCATAACTGTACACAGTACTCCAGCTGTGGTCTAACTAGCGTTTTATACAGCTCCATCAAAACCTCCCTGCTCTTACGTTCTATGCCTCGGCTAATAAAGACAAGTATCCCATATGGCTTCCTAACCACCTCATCTACCTGTGCTGCTGCCTTCAATGATCTATGGACAAGTACACCAAGGTCCCTCAGACCCTCTGTACTTCCTAGAGTCCTTCCATCCATTGTATTTCCCCTTGCCTTGTTAGTCCTCCCAAAATGCATCACCTCACACTTCTCAGGATTAAATTCCATTTGCCACTGCTCTGCCCATCTATATCTTCCTGTAATCTAAGGCTAATTGTCAGGATGTAGGAAGGATGATATGCATTTGGAACAAGAGGAAAGTTCAAAAGAACAACAACAGCAGTATTGATTGACTAGAGAAAGAAAAGAAGAAAGATTCTGAACAACGTTAGGATGCCTGTGGAAACCACCAACAAACAAAAAGAATCCCATCTGTCAATTGACCCCAATTTAGGAACCCAAACCAA
The DNA here is from genome assembly GCF_036365525.1 of Heterodontus francisci. Taxonomy (NCBI): domain Eukaryota; kingdom Metazoa; phylum Chordata; class Chondrichthyes; order Heterodontiformes; family Heterodontidae; genus Heterodontus; species Heterodontus francisci. The sequence continues at coordinate 35,671,959 of NC_090388.1, read as the reverse complement.
ATGGACAAGATTTCACTTTTATAAGTTTTACTTTAATTCTCAAATCAAAACCAATATAAATTAAACATGAAGCAACCGACAAATCACAGTCAATATACGTATTACAAATTACATATTAACTACCAGATACAACAGAGATGGGTCTCACGATTTTACTGGGAAGTCCACCCAGCATATATGGCAACAAATTACAGTCTCAGTTCTTCACAACTCTGACGTTCCTCTGGTAGATTTTCAGCTCCTTTCTTCAAGGATTTAGCCACTGTTCTTCCCACAGCAGTTCCCTCACAATCCAAACTCTATAGGTGCAGTCTTCACCACAAGGCACACTTCTCCAGAACTTCCTCAGCTTGTTCACGATAGTCTTGATGGTGTGGATTTACCAGGCTTCCCTTTATCAGTGCCCTTCAGTGACAACCTGTGCACTGTATGGCTGGGTCTGGTTAGTCGGCTAGTTTAGGTAAGAGAAACAGCTCCTGGATCACTCTTTACTTTCTTCTGTTTGCCTGCACTCCGACCTGATCTGGGGAGGACTCTGTCTCCTTTTATCTGGTTTTACCCTGTGTCAGTTTCCCCAGAAACCTGAAATTGTTTCTCCAGCTTCTGTTTCAGTTCTCCTTTCCTTCTCAGTTAGGTTCTAAAGAAAACAAGCTTTGCAATCATGGAACCCACCACAATGATTAAAAGTAACTCAAATTACATTGTTATTGTGTTCAGTTTTAATGTGACTAATATCCAGAAGCTGGCCGAGCGCGTCTACCCTGAGGCACAGTGTGGCTTTCGTGCAGAGAGATCAACTATTGACATGCTGTTCTCCCTTCGTCAGATACAGGAGAAATGCCGTGAACAACAGATGCCCCTCTACATTGCTTTCATTGATCTCACCAAAGCCTTTGACCTCGTCAGCAGACGTGGTCTCTTCAGACTACTAGAAAAGATCGGATGTCCACCAAAGCTACTAGGTATCATCACCTCATTCCATGACAATATGAAAGGCACAATTCAACATGGTGGCTCCTCATCAGAGCCCTTTCCTATCCTGAGTGGTGTGAAACAGGGCTGTGTTCTCGCACCCACACTTTTTGGGATTTTCTTCTCCCTGCTGCTTTCACATGCGTTCAAATCCTCTGAAGAAGGAATTTTCCTCCACACAAGATCAGGGGGCAGGTTGTTCAACCTTGCCCGTCTAAGAGCGAAGTCCAAAGTACGGAAAGTCCTCATCAGAGAACTCCTCTTTGCTGACGATGCTGCTTTAACATCTCACACTGAAGAATGCCTGCAGAGTCTCATCGACAGGTTTGCATCTGCCTGCAATGAATTTGGCCTAACCATCAGCCTCAAGAAAACGAACATCATGGGGCAGGATGTCAGAAATGCTCCATCCATCAATATTGGCGACCACGCTCTGGAAGTGGTTCAAGAGTTCACCTACCTAGGCTCAACTATCACCAGTAACCTGTCTCTAGATGCAGAAATCAACAAGCGCATGGGTAAGGCTTCCACTGCTATGTCCAGACTGGCCAAGAGAGTGTGGGAAAATGGCGCACTGACACGGAACACAAAAGTCCGAGTGTATCAGGCCTGTGTCCTCAGTACCTTGCTCTACGGCAGCGAGGCCTGGACAACGTATGCCAGCCAAGAGCGACGTCTCAATTCATTCCATCTTCGCTGCCTTCGGAGAATACTTGGCATCGGGTGGCAGGACTATATCTCCAACACAGAAGTCCTTGAAGCGGCCAACACCCCCAGCTTATACACACTACTGAGTCAGCGGCGCTTGAGATGGCTTGGCCATGTGAGCCGCATGGAAGATGGCAGGATCCCCAAAGACACATTGTACAGCGAGCTCGCCACTGGTATCAGACCCACCGGCCGTCCATGTCTCCGTTATAAAGACGTCTGCAAACGCGACATGAAATCGTGTGACATTGATCACAAGTCGTGGGAGTCAGTTGCCAGCATTCGCCAGAGCTGGCGGGCAGCCATAAAGACAGGGCTAAATTGTGGCGAGTCGAAGAGACTTAGTAGTTGGCAGGAAAAAAGACAGAGGCGCAAGGGGAGAGCCTACTGTGCAACAGCCCCAACAAACAAATTTCTCTGCAGCACCTGTGGAAGAGCCTGTCACTCCAGAATTGGCCTTTATAGCCACTCCAGGCGCTGCTTCACAAACCACTGACCACCTCCAGGCGCGTATCCATTGTCTCTCGAGATAAGGAGGCCCAAAAGAAATATTCAGTATCTGCTTTCCTGTCTTTTGAGCATAAATTAATGACAGTTTGTTTAGTTAATGGGGCTGTAACAAACGTAACTACATAGTTAATTGTAGAAGTGTTAAGATCTCCAAGTGTGTCACAATTATTAAACCCTCTTGATCAGCTCTCCACAAAAAGCACAGTTCAGCAACATGCCAACGAGGATGTGAACTAATATTCTGATTATTTTTCCACTTTGAAGCGTAAAACAAAAGCAGATTCCAATATGTTGAAGTAATACATTTTATCAGGAATGTGGAACACCTCATTATTGAAATATTGGCATTATTGCAGTTATACTAACCACATACATTTTGTGTTTTAATTGATTTAAAAAGTTTAAAAGCCCCTTAATTTCAACAATTATTCAGCTACAACTAAGATACAAAATAATGACAGAAAAATTGCATTATTGCCAGGAACCAGTGTGAAATCAGCAATGTGATGACCACCTCAGCAAGAGATACGTGCGCCTCATTTTAATATGAATGGAGAGCTGCCAATATAGTGCACACTGTTGACTGGCAGCTTGCCAATTGGAGAGGAAGTGACAACATTTAATTGCAGCTTGCACCACTTCATGGAGTGGTGTACTTAGGCATGTGTAAGCTTATTTATCTTTGGACAGAGAAAAATGGCAAGCAGAGGTGTGGAGCACATCATCCACCCCCTCTGTTGGAGGTGTTAGTGCAGGAAGTCACCAGGAGGAGGGAGCTGCTATTTCTAACAGATGGTAGAAGGATGCCTACGCCAGTCACGCAGCAACGATGGTGAGAGGTGGCAGAGCAGGTGAATGCTAGGAGCGGACTACAATGCCGCAGTGAATTGAACGGTTTTACTAGAGCTGCTAAGGCAAGACTCCTACTCAACTCTCACTTACTCTCTCCATAGCCCTGCAATACCATAGTCCCAGCATTCACGAGCTTCTCCTGTCCTGCTTCTCATCACTTTCCTCCAATCGCAACAACACACTTCGTTCAACCTCCTGCTGCTGCTGCACACTGCACCTTAGCTGCACACTGCACCTTCTATTATCCCCATCTACCACTTCCTCACACCTGTGCCATCTTTCAGCAGCTTCCCTACAATACTACCCCGACAGGTATACATTTCACAACCTTTCACCAGCCCACACAATAACATGCTCCCATTTTTCTTGTAGGACAAGCTGCCAATGCAACAATGGAGTGTGGGAATATACTAGAGGGCAGAAACTGTTTAGTTATGAACTCTCCTCATTGGAAGAAGATGCCAAGAGTATTGTGCACAAGGGGACATGTCATATGCATCATGACTGAAGAGACTAGAGGTCATGCTCTGCAGTGAGATGACGAGTCATCTTATCCTCTTTTTCTCTCCTCATCAATTCCTCTCCCTAAACATAAACTGTGTGACAAAACGATCCTGCTTTGAGCTCACATTTATCTGTCACTAGCTACCAGTTTGCTGCGGTACTTCATTTTCTTTGTGAACACAAAGATTAATGGAAGTAGGGCACTAACCAGCTGGATATAAGGAGCAGTTGTGAATGTAGGAGTTACAGTTGATGCATTGGGAGGCGGGATGATTCAAGCAGAACTATTATTTGGGGATGGCAGCTGGCAGTTTTGCCATTTCTTCTTCTTCGTCAGCTGCCTGGTTTTCCTCTTCATCTTGCTCCTCCACGTCTTCTTTGCAAGGTGGTTCCAAGGGCTGATCCTTTTGCAGGGCGAAGTTGTGAAGAATGCAGCAGACCAGCATGATTTTCAAGATTCATTCGGACTGTACTGAAGGACTTCGCCAGACTAGTCCAGTCAGAGGATCTTGTATTTTTTTAGAACATCAATGGTTTCCTCTATGACAGCTCTAGTTGTGGCAAGCTTTGATTGTAATTTTGTTCAGTATTTGTTCTCAGCTTCCTGACAGCAATCATGAGCCTGGTGATCAGGTGATAGCGCTTGGCCTCAAGCACCCAGCCTCTGACCCGATGGTCTGTGTGGAAGGGAGAGGGTGGCAGGGTGCATAGGACAAAGGCATAACAACTGCCAGGAAACCAGACACAGACATGCATTATTTGCTGCCTGGGGTCTCATGCCAGGTGTAAGACCCATTCCTGTTACTTAACTGTCAAGGATCTGGAGCTGTAGACTCATGTGCTATAAGGCCTCATGTGCCCTGCCCCATTATGCCCGCAGCTTCAGGTCTCCACTACCTTGCCCGTGGCTTCTCCTCCTCCTGCAGCCTCACACACAGACCCAGCAAATGCCCATTTTTCCACAATAAACAGGTGAAGCCCTTGTGCAGACACATGCTAAAGTTGCAAAAAGTCACATGCCAAAACTTGCCCATAAATCTCAGCCACAGAAGGCAAATAAAATCCACCAAGCTCATTAGCAGTCTACAATGAGTGACCAGAGACTTATCTGAGTGCAGCTCTTGAAATATCACTGATGCAACCTGCCTGCTGACTGCACCAAGAATCATTGGGCAGGCCGAAAGACAGTAAATCTAATTTTACATCTTTTAATTCCCTCAGTACTGCATTCAGACGGCAATCAAGGATGACAAAAATCTGCCAAGACCAATATGACGATTGCTAAAATCCCATGGGTTACCACCAGCAAACAATTGTCTCCACTGCACTCATTTTGTGCACTAATAGCAGCACAACTCAGTACAATTGCTCCCTCAATTTCTTTAGGACTCCAAATTACAATTTACTGTTTGAACACAAGAACTAGGACCAGGAATAGACCATATGGCCCAAAGCCTCCTCCGCCATTCAAAACGATCATGACTGATCTTAAGGATTCAACTCCACTTTCCCACACACTCGCCATACCCCTTAATTCCTTGCGAAACCAAAAATCTGTCTATCCCAGCCTTAAACGATGGCGTATTCAGAACCCTGTGGGGTAGAGAATTCCAAAGCTTCACAACTGTTTGAGTGAAATCATTCTCCTCATCTCAGTCCTAAATGATCGGCCCCTTATCCTGAGACTGTGCCCGTGCTTTAGATTCCCCGACCAGCGGAAATAATCTCTCCATGTCTACCCTACCCAGTCCCTTTAGAATTTTATATGGTTCAATGAAATCGCCTCGCACCGCACCAAACAGCACGACAAAAAAAGGAAAGAAGGTACCAGCCCTTCGTTTTGCAAGCTGGAACGTCAGAACTATGCGTCCTGGCCTCTCAGAAGACCTTACACCAATCAACGATTCCCGGAAGACCGCCATCATTAACAGCGAGCTCAGTAGACTCAATGTGGACATTGCAGCACTTCTGGAGACACGCCTTCCTGTGAGCGGAACTCTACGAGAGCAAGACTACACCTTCTTCTGGCAGGGTAGGGATCCTGAAGAACCAAGACAATATGGAGTCGGCTTCGCCATCAGAAACTCCTTGCTCAGCATGATAGAGCCAACTTCAAACGGCTCGGAAAGCATACTGTCCATCCGACTGCGCACCACCTCTGGTCCAGTACACCTACTCAGCATCTATGCACCAACACTCTGCTCCCCACCTGAAGTTAAAGACCAGTTCTACGAGGAACTCCATAATATCATTTGTAGTATTCCGAATACCAAACATTTGTTCCTGCAGGGGGTCTTTAATGCCAGGGTTGGGGCTGACCATGACTCATGGCTCTCCTGCCTTGGGCGCTATGGCATTGGAAGGATAAATGAGAATGGACAGAGACAGCTTGAGTTGTGTACCTATCACAACCTCTGCATCACCAACTCGTTCTCTCATACTAAACCCTGTCACCAGGTTTCTTGGAGGCACCCAAGATCACGTCGTTGGCACCAGCTGGACTTCATCGTCACAAGGCGGCACAGTGGCGCAGTGGTTAGCACTGCAGCCTCACAGCTCCAGCGACCCGGGTTCAATTCTGGGTACTGCCTGTGTGGAGTTTGCAAGTTCTCCCTGTGTCTGCGTGGGTTTTCTCCGGGTGCTCCGGTTTCCTCCCACAAGCCAAAAGACTTGCAGGTTGGTAGGTAAATTGGCCATTATAAATTGCCCCTAGTATAGGTAGGTGGTAGGGAAATATAGGGACAAGTGGGGATGTGGTAGGAATATGGGATTAGTGTATGATTAGTATATATGGATGGTTGATGGTCGGCACAGACTCGGTGGGCCGGAGGGCCTGTTTCAGTGCTGTATCTCTAAAAAAAAAAGGCGAGCCTCTTTAAACAGCGTTCAAATCACACGCAGCTTCCACAGTGTGGACTGCGACACCGACCACTCCCTGGTGTGCAGCAAGGTTAGACTCAAACCAAAGAAGCTGCATCACTCCAAGCAGAAGGGCCGCCCGCATATCAACACTGGCAGAAATTCTTATCCACAGCTGTTACGTAAGTTTCTAAAATCACTTGAAAAAGCCCTTCAAAACACTCCTACAGGGGATGCAGAGACCAAGTGCGTTCACATCAGAGGCACTATCTATGCCTCAGCAATGATCACCTATGGCAAACGTGTGAAGCAGAATGCAGACTGGTTTCAATTTCACTTTGAAGAGCTGGAACCTGTCATCGTCGCGAAGCGCATTGCACTGTTGAACTACAAGAAAGCTCCCAGCGAGTTAACATCCGTAGCACTTAAAGCAGCCAGAAGCGCTGCACAAAGAACAGCCAGGTGCTGCGCAAATGATGACTAGCAACACCTATGCAGTCACATTCAGCTGGCCTCTGACACCGGAAACATCAGAGGAATGTATGATGGCATTAAGAGATCTTTTGGGCCAACCATCAGGAAGATCTCCCCCCTCAAGTCTAAATCAGGGGACACAATCACTGACCAACGCAAGCAAATGTACCACTGGGTGGAGCACTACCTAGAACTGTACTCCAGGGAAAATGTTGTCACTGAGACCGCCCTCAATGCAGCCCAGTCTCTGCCAGTAATGGATGAGCTGGACGTACAACCCACAAAATCGGAACTCAGTGATGCCGCTAATTCTCTAGCCAGCGGAAAAGCCCGTGGGAAGGACGGCATTACCCCTGAAATAATCAAGAATGCTAAGCCTGTTATAGTTTCAGCACTGTACGAACTGCTTTGCCTGTGCTGGGACGAGGGAGCAGTACCACAGGACATGCGCGATGCCAATATCATCACCCTCCATAAGAACAAGGGTGACCACGGTGACTGCAACAACTACCGTGGAATCTCCCTGCTCAGCATAGTGGGGAAAGTCTTCGCTCGAGTCTCTTTAAACAAGCTCCAGAAGCTGGCTGAGCGTGTCTACCCTGAGGCACAGTGTGGCTTTCGAGCAGAGAGATCCACCATTGACACGCTGTTCTCCCTTCACCAGCTACAGGAGAAATACCGCGGAGAATAGATGCCCCTCTACGTTGTTTTCATTGATCTCGCCAAAGCCTTTGACCTAGTCAGCAGATGTGGTCTCTTCAGATTACTAGCAAAGATCGGATTCCACCAAAGCTACTAAGTATCATCACCTCATTCCATGACAATATGAAACGCACAATTCAGCATAACGGCGCCTCATCAGACCCCTTTCCTATTCTGAGTGGTGTGAAACAGGGCTGTGTTCTCGCACCTACACTGTTTGGGATCTTCTTCTCCCTGCTGCTCTCACATGCGTTCAAGTCTTCAGAAGAAGGAATGTCCCTCCACACAAGATCAGGTGGCAGGTTGTTCAACCTTGCCAGTCTATGAGCGAAGACCAAAGTATGGAAAGTCCTCATCAGGGAACTCCTCTTTGCTGATGATGCTGCATTAACATCTCACACTGAAGAGTGTCTGCAGAGACTCAGAGGTTTGCGGCTGCCTGCACCAAATTTGGCCTAACCATCAGCCTCAAGAAAACGATCATGGGACAGGATGTCACAAATGCCCCATCCATAAATATCGGCGACCACACTCTGGAAGTGGTTCAAGAGTTCACCTACCTAGGCTCAACTATCACCAGTAACCTGTCTCTCAGTGCAGAAATCAACAAGCGCATGGGAAAGGCTTCCACTGCTATGTCCAGACTGGCCAAGAGAGTGTGGGAAAATGGCACACTGACACAAAACACAAAGGTCCAAGTGTATCAAGCCTGTGTCCTCAGTACCTTGCTCTACGGCAGCGAGGCCTGGACAACATACGTCAGCCAAGAGCGACGTCTCAATTCATTCCATCTTCGCTGCCTCCGGAGAATCCTTGGCATCAGGTGGCAGGACCGTACCTCCAACACAGAAGTCCTCGAGGCGGCCAACAACCCAGCATATACACCTTACTGAGCTAGCGTCACTCGAGATGGCTTGGCCATGTGAGCCGCATGGAAGATGGCAGGATCCCCAAGGACACATTGTAAAGCGAGCTAGTCACTGGTATCAGACCCATCGGCCGTCCATGTCTCCGCTTTAAAGACATCTGCAAACGCGACATGAAGTCCTGTGACATGGATCACAAGTCATGGGAGTCAGTTGCCAGTGATCGCCAGAGCTGGCGGACAGCCATAAAGGCGGGGCTAAAGTGTGGCAAGTCAAAGAGTCTTAGCAGTTGGCAGGAAAAAGACAGAAGCGCAAGGAGAGAGCCAACTGTGTAACATCCCCGACAACCAATTTTATCTGCAGCACCTGTGGAAGAGTCTGTCACTCTAGAATTGGCCTTTATAGCCACTCCAGGCGCTGCTTCACAAACTTCTGACCACTTCCAGGCGCTTACCCATTGTCTCTCGAGTCAAGGAGGCCAAAGAAAGAAAAAAAGAATGAGATCACCTCTCATTCTTCTAAACTCCAGAAAATACAGGCCCAATTTACTTAGTCTCGAATCATCGGAAACCCTCTCATCGCAGGGACCAATCTAGTGAACCATCATTGCACTGCCTCCAGTGCAAGTATATCCTTTCTTAAATGTGGAGACCAAAACTGCACACAATATTCCAGATGTAGTCTCACCAAAACCCTGTTCAACTGTAGCACTACTTACTTATTCCTGTACTCCAATCCCCTTGCAGTAAAGGCCAACATGCCATTTGCCTTCCTAATTGCTTGTTGTACCTGCATGTTAACTTTCTATGTTCCTTGTACAAGCACACCCAAGTCTCTTTGAACATCGACACTTATAAGCTGCACACTTTTAAGAAATATTCTGCTTTTCTCTTCTCATGACCAAAGTGCATAAATTCACATTTCACACCCCATCTGCCATATTGTTGCCCATTCACTTAACCTGTCTATATCTCTTTGCAGCCTCTCTGTGTCCTCCCCACAGCTTACCTTTCCACCTACCTTTGTATCATCAGCAAACTGAGATACATTACTCTCTGTCTCTTCATCTAAGTCACTAATGTAGATTGTAAATGGCTGAGACTCCAGCACTGATTCTTGCGGCACTCCACTATTTACTGCCTGTCAACTTGAAAATACCACCTTTATAACCACTCATTGCTTCCTGTCTGTTAACTAATCATCTATCCATGCTAATAGATTACCCCCAACTCCATGAGCCCTTATCTTGCCAATTAATCTTTTGCGCGGCACCTGATCGAATGCTTTTGAAAATCCAGGTATACTACATCAACTGGTCCCCTTTTATCTACCCTACTAGTTACATCCTCAGAAAAAGTCGAATAAATTTGTCAAATGGGATTTCCCTTTTGTAAAACCATGTTGACTTGATCTGGTCATACTGTGCTTTTCTAAGTGCATTGTTAAGACTTCCATAATAATAGATTCAAGCATTATGTTTGGCTAACTGGCCTGTAGTTCCCTATTTTTTCTCTTCCTCCTTTCTTGAAAAGCGGTGTAACATTTGACAACTTCCAATCTAATGAGACCGTTCCCGAATCTCAGGAATTTTGGAAAATCATAGCTAGCACATCCACTATATCTGCAGCTATCTCTTGTAGAACCCTAGGATGTAGGCCATCAGGTCCTGGAGATTTGTCAGATTTTAGTCCCTTAAGTTTCTCCAATACTTTTTCTCTGCTGATATAAATTTCCTTAATTTCCTCACTCTTTTTAGCCCCTAGGTTACTGCCTATTCCTGGTATGGAACTTGCGTCTTCTACTGTGAAGACAGACACAAAATATTTGTTCAGTGCCTCTGCCATTTCCTCTTTCCACATGATAATTTCTCCTGTCTCTGCTTCGAAGGCATCAACATTTAGTTTAGCTACTCACTTCCTTTTGACATACCCATGTTTTTAGGTTACCAACTAGTTTACTCTCATTCTATTTTTTCCTTTTTTTTTTAAATCAACTTTTTGGTGGCCCTTTGCTTGTTTCTAAAACACTCCCAATCCTCAAACTTGCTACTCTTTTTTGCAACATTGTAAGCCTTTTCTTTTAATCTAATACTATCCTTAACTTCCTGAGTGAGCCACAGATGGATCTTTCTGGCTGAGTTTTTGTTTTTCAAAGGAATGTATTTTTGTTGAACGTTTTGAATTGTTTCTTTAAACATTCCCCACTGTTCATTGTATATGTGTTCTTTAAAATTAAGCATCCATGTAACTTGAGTAGGATATGTGCCGCTCACAAAGGTCAGTGGAAGGAAAATACTTCCTTGAAAGATTTATAATGTAATTGATAAATGTAACACAACCATTACCCTACTCAAATAATTCCATTTTATCTATCTTGGCATTAGCTCTGCTATCATGTAGCCTTCCATTTTGCAATTGACACTGATTGATACACTAATTGTTACAACCGAGGTAGGAGGAGTGCACTCTCTTTACTAGTTCCACTTCTCCACAGGTCACAACATCTATTTAAATTCTTACCTGGTTACTGATACAGCCAATCATATACTCTATTTTTTTATAAAACCCAGAACAAAATACACCAATGAGGTTTCTTTAATAAACAACAAAATTATCAGTTTAATATAAAACAAGACTTAACCTGTAATGAAGCAAAGCATTAGCACACCGATTAAAATATTAAAGTTCCCATTTTAAAAATTCCCCAATTACACACACACACACACACACGAAGGAAATACAGAAATTCACTCTGCAAAGGTCTGTTACAAAAGATGACAAAAAAAAAAAAAACTTTGGCCAAATTCCTGCTAATTCTTGAAGAAAAAAAAAGATATGGAAGGAAGTCAGTTGTCTCTTTTTTGATCTGACATTCTGGTACATGGAAAAAGGTCACTGAAGCAGTCCATTCTGGAGATAGAGAATTATTCTAGTAGACTTTCTAGGAGAAATGCGGCATCAAGTTTTTTCTGCCAGCACACACTTGAATCGCAGAATTTTTTCCAGTTCCTCAAGAGCCAAGTGGCACCAGGGGTTTATTTTTCCCCCACACTGGATCTTGGCAGGATTTCTTCAAAAAAGTAGAGGTGGTGAGCTGGATGGTTTCTTTTTCCTTAGCAGGAAAACACCAACTATCTTCAAACAGTTCACACCACAACTAAAACTGAAAAAACAATGTCCAAACCTCAAACAGGGAGTCGATTTCCTGACCTCCATAAACCTTGACATGTGGCTTCTCGGTAACCATTTGTCCACAAGTCACCAAGGGTTCTGTTGTTTTCTGAGCCCAAACCACAGGTGGCTTTCAAACAACGTCTTGTCCTGTCACTGAACTTGGTAAAAAAAAATGTATCCATGGAATCTTTTCAGTTTCAACACAAGTCCTCAAAAAAAATATTAAAAATAATGGAAGCACTTTCACAACAAATATAAAAAGAATCCAACTTTGTTTTTATATGAAATTTGCAGATAAAGGATAACTGGTTTATTTTTCAGAGAATAACTTCAAACAAAACAACAATGTCTACTAATCTACACATCATGACCACAGATCAGTGGAGTTAGCCAAGGGCAGTGATGGCAAAGGATGAATTTCCCAATCGAGTAAGGCTGCTGGAAATAAGCAACGTTTCTCAAAATCACAAATCCTTTTTTTTTAAAAATGGTTTAGGACACTAATGTATAGAATTTACTGTATGTGAATACAATAGCTGCTGGTCTTAGACCTATCCGTTTCCTCTTATTCAATACTGTTTACCTCCGAATTGAATTCTCATCCGGGAGAATGTTCTCCTTCTGGTTTAAAAATTTTAGATTTAGACAGGGACACATGCTCAAAGCAATGTGAAAATTCAGTTCAAGTTTCAAATTTGCCCAGAAGATTCCTCTGGCTATGTAATTTTAAAATTTAGTTTGGCATTGCACCAAATTTGGGTGGGGCAACTGCCTGAGTGAATCACATATTACTTCCTTCTGGAATCAGGCTGGGAGTACACTCAAGGTTCAATTTTCTATCATTGTTAAGTGGTATAACTGAACAGTAATAAAGGTCATTACACTATGAGACAATATAATCAGTAGGAAGCTTCAGCCTTGGCAGTCATCCAGTACTGTCAGCTATTACTGTAAGGATGAATGCTGTGATATGCTTTATGCTGGAGCAGAGTACAGAGTTCTGAAATACATTCTTTATAATGAGCTTGAGGTCTCCACTCCATCATAAAATCTACTTGAAGATTTATTATAACCATTAGCAGATAAGGAGGACAACAGCAACTGTGGAGCAATACTGGCAATTTAAGATCTGTATTGTGTAATTTTTGGGCTGCTAAACTCATTACAAAAATGTTTTCTATTATCTTGTATTAATACTCATTCTCTCTGCTCATCAGACCACTTGATAATAATCATCCACATTCAGTTCTCATCCAGTCACACGATTAGCTAGAAAAGGGTATACGAGCAAACCAAAGTTATATTTCATAACCAGCTTTTTATTTTTTTAAACTAGGAAATGAACCTGGAGTTTAAAAACATGATTTAATTAGACTTTTTACAGAAGAAAATAGTAAATACTTGCATTCATCTATGCCAATATCAAAATTGATCCATGTAATTACATATATTTTTGTACAGATATCGTAGCAGAAAATAAACCCTCTATTAGCTGCAAAATAGAAATAATCAAAGGCTGAGAAGGATGCCCTATATAATTTCAGATGCTGATTAAGGTGTCAAGGTATTTCGCAAAATATTAAATGTGCTGCATAAGAAAGATGACACACACACGGACAACACACACCAAGACAAAATCTGCTAACTAATCAGCAGAAGGATCATGTGTATACCCCACCTTAGAATGAGATTTCTACTGCTGTTTAAATTATACAGTGTATTTTCCAAAATTATCAAGTGAAATTAATATCAGCAAGAAAGAGATTGACTTTTTTACCTCATGGGAGAGGTCATTATTTGCCTTTTGCACATCTTAGAAGAGACTACTGTTGAATTGATTATATGTGCAGGACTTTTTAAAGGCTATTAAGTTTTGTTCGCAGTCATTTCGATCTGACCGTTCTTTTACACTACTGATGTTGTTACGACCGAGGTGGGAGGAATGCACTGTCTTTCTCTAGTTCCACTTCTCCACAGGTCGCAACATATATTTAAATGTTTATCCACTTACCGATACAGCCAATTATATACTCTATTTTTATTTCAGAATAAAATCCACCAACCAGGTTTCTTTAATAAACAATGACATTATCAATTTATTATAAAACAAGATGTATTCAGTCAAGATGCAATGTACTATCACACAGATTGAAATACAGAAGTTCCCTTCTAACTTAGCCCAACACTCTCACGGTTAAAGGAAAAATAAAGAGGTTTTCTCTGTAGAGATCACTTTACCAAAAAAAGACAAAAAAATACCCTGGCCAAATACTTGTTAATTCTTAAAGGAAAAGGATAAGATATGGAATGATATCAGTGGTCCCTTTTCTGCCGTCCCAAATATGCGTAGACAGCTGTCATTGGGAGCTTTTTGGAGCAGTTCTCTTCAAGCGATGTCAATGATTAGCTTGGCATGCTTTCTAGGAGAAATGCAGCATTAGGGGTTTCAGCTATCACACACTGGATTCTGAGGATTTCCTCAGAGGTGGAGAAAGGATGAGCGGGCTGCAAATCCAACTGACTCAAAACAATATGGAAACCAACTCTTGACCACCATAAATCTTGACATGTCACTTCTCTGTCAACAACTTCCCTAGTCACCACAGCTCTTGTTTAGTTAGCTGAAGGCATGCGACATCCAAGGGTTTGTTTGTTGAACAAAGTTAGAGTCCCAAAGTCCTTCCAGTGACCTTTTCTTTAAAAAAAAACCAAAGTCCAGCACCATGGCATCACATCAAATTCTCCAAATGAATCCATTTCCACAATTCTAAGACTCTAGACCTCAAAAAATATTTTTAAAAATGGAAGCACTTTCATAATGTTTTCAATACTAAATTTCACCAATATTATCACATATTGTATTGCATCAGAACTTCTGCTTTTAACTATCTCCCAATAAAGAACCTTGCCATCTATAATTAAAATTCTAGTGTGGCCAGGTATTTCTTATCACAAACTTTACTTCCACGTGCTTTCGTGTTAGCATTCACTACTATATATTGCCAGATCAGCATTTCCTGTTCTATTTTATTATGTTGTCTGTCACAATGTAATTACAAACTCTGGCTGTAGGTAGCTGTATGGAGTGATTACTGAAGTCTCTCTCCCAACTACAACACTATCTGGTATATAAACTAAAATTATTCATCAACTAACCATGGGAAATGTCACAGGAAACTTACTAGAATAAAAGTAATGTTACTGCAAATAAGTATCTCAAAACATTTGTTCCCAAAAAACTATTTGGTTTAGAAACACTGGAGCATGATTTTCACAGTTTGACACTTAGAGTACAAAAATAAACGTGCATATGAAGAACATGTTTATGTTCAACAATAAATCCTTCCAATATAGCCCTACAATTTTCATTATCAAAAGTTTTCATACAGAGGGAATTCTGCCATAATGATCAGTTGCATAAAGCTATTTTAGGTTTAACATTTCTTGTTTCTGATTCTTTTTAAAAAGTGTTTAAATAGCATGTTAATGACATAACTGGGGAAAACAGCTAGTATAACTTTCTGTGATTAATGGTGTCCGAGAAATGAATGAACAACAGAAGAGCATGAGAAAATTCTGATTCTGGGGTACAGCAGAAATTGACTTTTCAACCTTGCACGTCAATTCTATTGCAAACATTGTAAAGCACATTAACTTTTCTAGGTCAGTTTACCTCAGTGATGCATCATTTAGTCTTATCTGTCTATGTATTTGAGCGTTTTACATTTGGCTTGTACCACCGCGGTGTCCATTGTGCATAGAACAGTGCTTAATGTACCTGTCAGAACCTGGATGGCTTCCATTTAATGGAATGTAAAATTTAAATCAGTAAACACTTAAGCACCACAGTGTAGTTCAGTCTCAAAAAAATTACCCTTTGCAACAAAAAGAAACATATCTTTCAAAAGTAACCAGATAACCATCGGATACAATTATTGTTTTTTTTCTGTAACTCCTTTATTTCCCCTTTTACTTCTCTCCCGTCTTATAATTTTAGGGACTCCTGATGTGCAGATTTTGTTCCTTTGGCCTACCCCTGGAGCCACATTGCCTTCATAGAATTCTTCTTGCATATCAGCCTCAGCCTTGTATTTTTGTTGCTTTTCTGAATCTCTTGTTTTTAACTTTGACCTCTTGCATTATATTTTTGGAGCTAGTGCAGATGTGATCTTCCTGTGTTTTGCACACATACATTTTTCTTTGTCCATAACAAACTAGTGTTTCTCAGTGCTGATGCTTGGGACAAGATGCACCCAACACATCTTGACCCTAAGTGACATGCTAACTATTTCCAGGGCGTTCTCCATGTATATATGACACTTCCAGACAGTAATTAAGTAACATATATTTAGAAGTACAAAAAGAATTTCTACTCATTCCCTTACCTCAAGCACAGGAAAGATACTCAAGTAGAACTCCACTCAGTCTGCATATGTAGCACTTATACTGTAATTTGCTGGTAAGCTTATTTTATTTCTTACTTTAATGTTACTTGTTCAAAGTTTCTGTGAACTATTCAAAATTGTTAAATGTTACTATTAACTTGATCAATGTAACACAAAGTTTTATATATTTTAAGTATCCTTTAAACATTGATTGTATTAAGACTTTAGAGTTTTCGGGGTTTAGAATTAACTTTAACCATTTCCAATCTGTTTCAGCACTCCCCCCCACCCTCCCCCAACCCACCCTTGTAACAAGACTGAACTCTGAAATCTTCATACTCCTGACTTGACCTGGTGCTTCAGGCTCTCCAAACCATTCTAGCTGTACAGCCTTTCCTCTCCTAACAAAACTGTAACAAGTTTTGTGTCTGCACATTGTAAAGTTCCTGCAGCCAATCAGATCATAGAACGAAAGACTACTTTTGCTTCAATCAATCACAACGTGAACAACGCCCACCCGCAGGTTGAGCATTTTTAAGGCAAGTGCTAAACATCACCGAGGTTTCCCATTGATACTATGTACACCCATGCTTCAAACATGCATAACCACCAAATCAATGGGTGTGATGCTGGGAGAGATCTACCTGCCCATTCTAAAACTAGGGGGAAATGAAAGATGCCCCAAAATGTATTTATTTTTGTGATTGTTTTATTATAGTCATAGAGAGAGTCAAACAGCACCGAAACAGGCCCTTTGGCCCAACAAGTCTGCGCTGACCATCAACCACCCATTTATACTAATCCTACATGAATCCCATTTTCCCTCTCACATCCCCACCTTCCCTCAATTCTCCTTCCATCTACCTACACTAGGGGCAATTTTTACAACGGCCAATTTACCTATCAACCCGCAAGTCTTTGGCATGTGGGAGGAAACCGGAGCACCCGGAGGAAGCCGATGCGGTCACAGGGAGAACTTACAAACTCCGCACAGGCGGTACCCAGAACCGAACCCGGGTCGCTGGAGCTGTGAGGCTGCAGTGCTAGCCACTGTGCCACCCTCATCCTAATTATCCTAATGATGAAGGTGCATCATTCAATCCGAATGATTTAAGTTTTGAATTTTTTGAGGGCCGGAGTAACAATTATAATGACCGAGACAAAATAAGGTTTTAGTAATCTGTTATGTACACCACAAAGATCATTTCTATTTTGAGTTGAAATGGTAATGTCACAAGAGGGAAAGCTGATCAAACTACGCATCTGCATCATCAACTGTGCTTAAATCTGTTTAAATATTATTTAAACATATTTCATTGTTATTTAAAATTGCAAATCTCAAACTAGAAACATGCTTCAGAAGTTATTTTAAGAAATAGTGCAGTAATACAAATTAACATTTAAGTTTACAACTAGCAATCAAAATAAAATAAATTTACCTGTATATCCATTTTTAGCAGCAGAATACAAGGCAGATGAACCTTCCTCATCAGGATGAGTAATATCAATTCCATCTTCATTTAGCAGCATTGACAATAAAGTGACATTTCCCTGGGCAGCAGCTTGGTGAAGCAGAGTGGACCTGCCACCCAGGGGGACAGGACCACCAGGCATTAACGAAGGAATTAGGGTGGGTGACCTGCCTGTGAGTTAAAGTGAAAAATTTATAGGGGGAAGGAATAAGTGAATAAAATCCTTTTGCATGCACCAATACTGTGAAATAGAGTGAAAAAACAAGCATGTTACAATTCATGATCAAAGTCAGTGTTTTTAGTTATTCAATATGAAGCCTTTTATTAGAAATAATATAACCAATCTTTTATTATAAAAATAGACTGGCTATATTTTACAACACACTGGGATTATTAAAATGAATGTATATTTTAATTGCAAATTAATGATTTGAAAGTTTTAAACAGAAGCTATATCGGAATTGTGCACAATGAAAATTACATTGCTGTAAACAAATTTCTAAAGACATATTTTAGCAATTTTACTTCAATTGTTTCTATGGGGAAAAGTAAATAGGTCATAACAACAGAACTGTTAAGTTTAATTATTTTCACATTTTCTTTCAAACCATAAATATCACATTATTTAAAAATATGTTTGGTAATGTCTATTTGCAGGGACTAAAATGGATTAAAGTGTTATTGCTTTTATTTAGATTAATAGCTTTTCACAATTAAGATGAAAAACACACCATTAGAAAACATCTAATGACATTATACATATAGGAGTACTTCATTGAAAACGTAGTTGTTAATGTGTTAATCAACTGTACATACAGGAGCAATTAATCTGAAAATTATGTTAATGTTAGTTTATTTAAAAACTAATCAATAGAAAAATGAACTCTGTAACTATCAGGATACTTATTTTAAGAATTCTGGTATACAACTTGAAGGTCTTGTACTGGATCTTCAATGCATTCCTATTCTATTTATAAATAGTACTTGGAGGTGCCCAAACTAAAAAGGTTAATAGCAGACAAAGTATTCAGTTAGACATTTATTTTGCACCATTAATCTGTTGATTTAGAGGTAAGTTTGCTAAGTGAGTGAAGCTTATTGCATAATGTACGGAAGGCTTTGTGTATCCTTCCTTGAACAAAAGGCTGCAAAAAAAAAAACAAGATTAAAAGAAATTGTTTTCAACTAACCCCATCACATTCTGTAAATGGTCATTAAAATGATCATTAACAAAAACCAATGACAGATTGTTAATACAAATAAAGCAAAGTAGGTGAAGGTAGGCAGATTGCAATACAAGTGCAATTTTTATCTGCATCCCTTTGTGTGCCAGGGTTGTTTATTAAGCAGCATTTTTGAATTTCAATACAATTCGGATAAAGTACATTCGGTATTTTAACAGGTGTTATAATGACACACAATCCACCATCTTCACAATTATCCCATTAATTTTCAATTTGTGCATGAGAAAGGAAAGCATATTCAGCAAGTATAAAATAAATTCAGTATGCAGAGGGTTAATGCAAACAGCTAATGCACAAGGCTGATTGGTTAGAACACATGTATGACAGTGTTTCAAGTGCTCAGTAGCATAAAGGGGAATAAGGTAATACAACTTTACGTTCATCAGACTTTTAAAATGCAAAGCGATAAAAGCTGCATGGACTACAAATTTATCAGTTACTAAGGTGGAAGCTTCTTAAAGCACTGCATGACATGCACTGATCACAAGGTCCCAGGGATAGAAATACAATTGCTGGCATCAGCATCAGTGAGTGACAGAGTTGGTTAATTTCAGATCCAATAAGTCATTGTTTTTCTTTATCCTCAATGCCAATTAAGATTGGATACAATACAATTATAACTTGGACACCGATCAAGTATTTTGCAACAAGGCTAGTCGAACAGGGAACAGAATCTTGAAAAATTTGAGGTGGAAAAATATTTATATAAAATTCCAAATCTTCATTTGAAAATGTGTGATCGTTTAAAAAACAAAATTATGAAGATCTGAATCCCCACTTTCCACATTATTGGATCCCCTTCACCTATAGTAAGTACATAACTCAAGACAGCAGATTCTTCCATTGAAGAGGGGAAGTCTCTGCTGCAGGTGGATCATTAGAAAATCCACCGATGCACAGATGAACCAGTCTTCTTTCAGGGGCAGAATCTTCATGGAAGTGTTATGAAAATGTTACTCAGGAGTTACAAGATATCACACATAAAGAAATGATGCTTTTGTTGAGATTTATGCCATTGCACTATGGGTTTTTCAAATACTTCTTCATGATGATGATACTCCTTTTCGGTGAAGACTTATCCATTTTAGGGCCATAATGAAACCTGTGACTATGTAAGTAAATGTGAAAACACCTTAACATTCACTAGTGGTCCATAATAAATAAAAGCAAAAAGATATTATATTGGGGGAAAAACTTCACATATAAATTATATAGTATTTCAGAATTGTTTTTAACAGGATAGTATTTATGTGAAAACCTAAAACTAACCAATTCAAAAAGCTTTTCTTGATCTGACCGATATTTTATTTTAACTTGTGTTTCAATTGGATTGATTTTTGCCTTGTTTTAGACTAAGGAAAATAAAATCAATAAGTACCTTGAAAGAAAGGCATTTTTGCATTTATCCTCAGATTTGTTGTACTGGAAGGAAGAACTGACATAGTATTTCAATCCCTTTACCTGATGATGTGATCAGTAGATTGTCTGTGTCACATGGTCTAGTGGATGAGGTTCTTTTGGTTGTACTAGCAATATCAATGGAGGTGCTAGAGGCGATGGTGGTGATGATGAGGGAACATTCTGAACATGCTGTTTGGTTCAGTTCTGGGGATAAGGAAGGCCGAGCACCCACCTGAGATGCAGCCACGGCAGGGACAGCACAGCCAGTAGATGCTATATCTACTGCTGGCTTAGGTGGCAATTGTGGCAATGTTGTCTTTGGAAGAATCTCCTCATTAGTTCCCTTAACTCCTGGATGTGGACTGGAAGAGGATGAGGCCATGGTTCTACCTTCAATCCGAGTGTTAAACCCAACAGTTGGGGAACGACTCCCATCCATAAAAACTTTTAATGGTGGATGAGGAGAGGATGGAGTCTGTGATAGTCCTGGTTTTTTTGGAGGAATAGGTGGTGGATTTCCTCGGTCAACTCTTGCTCCCGCAGGAGACTTTAATCCAGCAGGGGAGACACTCAAAGAACTGGTAATTTTACCAACAACCTGTGGATAAGATGAGCTCTCACCTGTTGTTGGATGTGCCAATCCAGGTTTTAAGTTACTAACAGTAAGATTTCGGTTTTCTGTGCCAAATGGAGATGCACTGTTTGTACAAGGAGGCTTAACTGTGCTTGGTGGACCTGTGAATCTTGAAAGAACCTGGCTGACAGTGTTCCGAGCCAGCTGTTTGGCAGGAGAATTATCCCGGTTAGTGGGAGATAAATCCCGCGACGGGGACCCCGTTACAGCACAGCCAAGTTTTTCCTGGTCCATAGTTTGTGCTTGAAATTTAAATCGAGCAGCTTGAATTCTTGGACTCAATCCTGGTTGCAAAGTTGTGCAAGTACTTGGTGAACTCAAACTCTGCATAGTTGATCCTGGTGAAGAGCATGGTGATGATGTTCCTGAAGGAGGAGGAGAGGGAACTATGGTATTGCTCAGCACAATGGATGTACCACCCACCAAGTGTGGTAATGCCCCAGACAAAGGACCAGGACTGGTGCTGACTGAGGGTCCATTCTCCAAACTGGAAGGAACAACTTTGGTTTTTGTGGTAGTTATGATCTCTTCTGAATTAATTGTTGCTAGTAGTTTATCACTGATTGGCTTTAATAATGCTGTATTGCTAGACATGTTCAGTTTTGTACCCCCCACTGATACAGGATTTATGGTAGGAGGTTTAACAGGTACTGTTAAGGTCGTCTTCTTAGTGTTACTTTCACTGGAAATATCAACAAAAGTTTCTGTTTGGGAAGCAACGGACAACATACTTTGCTTAGCATATCCAATAGCCATGTCTTTATTTAAATTACTAGTCAATGAAGTTGTTCCATCTTCTTTTGTATAATTAAGCTCAATCATTTTCTTTAAACTCTCAACTTCTAATCTCAGATCTTTGGTACGGTTTTCCTCACGGTTAAGTTTGGCACGCAGCTGTTCCCTTTCAATGTCAAACTCCGAGAGCTGTTTTTCCATTTTGGCCTCCATCTGTAGGCTTTTCTTTTTCTCAGTCATCAATTCCTCCTCCAATTGTCTGGTCCTCTTTTGCTCTTCATCAAGTGTTTTGGTGATATCCGTTAGTGTCTGGCTTTCATCTACTACTTTGCCAGCAAGCTGTTTGCACTCTTTCACCAGCATCATTACAAGTTGTTTATTTTTGATTTGTTCTTCCTCAAACTGCATGGACAAATTTTTATTCTCTGCCTCAAGTTGTTTAAATTGAGACTTCTCAAACTCCACCTGAAAAGAATTCATAAAAAATCAATTAGCATCTAAAACATTTCCAGCATAAAATTTATATTAATAGGCTTTAAAGTTCATCTGTGCAATTTATGGCTCTCAGTGGTGTTCTATTATCTATATTTTTGTAGGTTTTTAAGATTTATTATTAATGTGTGAGCTATTTTTAATCAGTGAACTTCAGATTCAACATCAAGCATGTTGGATGGGGTCAATGCAACTGGCCAAAAAGTAAGACACTGAATAAGTATTTGCTGTAAGAATTGAATATGCCGTACCATGATACGTAATTTACATTTTAATAATAGTTTAAAAGGAAAATTACTAGTTGTGGTCTTTTTCACACTGCATTTTTTTGAACAAATTGCTGGTGTAACAGTGTAGGTTCAAAATAATGAAGAAGTATGCTGTGTCCTGTAACTATGCTAAATAGGATTTTAAAAAGTTGGAAGACTTTGTGAAGGTGGACAGAAAAGGAAAGATCTAAATCTCACATTTACTACCCTTACATTTCAATTTTTAATATAAACATTGTAACTTCTCATTTATTTTTCCATTGCAAATATTTAGATATTTGCAGATTGTACTTCTTAGTCTGTCTTGATTTCATACAGATGATGCACATTGACTGATAAAATCACATTCCTTGGACAGATAAAGTCTTAGACTTTTTATATTTACATACAATGTTTTCTAAAAATTATCTTATAGTTTCCCTTCATTTTCTTGAGTTCTTTTGCATTGACCCACAGGTTTGATCTCCAAAACATAATGCCCCTCAAAGAATAAATATACATCAGTAAAATTTAATTGTATCATTTTACAGCAGCAGAAACCTGTGGGGAGTACTCTGAGCACTCACTCAATACCTTATTGATAAGGGAAAAATATTAAGCACTTTCATCTGACCAACATGCACCAAAAAATAAAACACAGCCATGCTCTAAGAAATGGATTATGAATTAAACTTTTAAAAGTTGGCATATTGCTGCCAAAAAACGCTATATCAGAAATTAAGTATCAAATCCACATTAGAGCAATACAATTATTTCAATATTTTGTGGAGATGATTTGACCAGTTTGCACTGTAACTTCAGTTGCATTCTGTTGCTCTGTAATATTCTACTTTGAAAATATTCTATTTCCGAAAGACTGAAAATCTTGAGGCTAAATCAATTTATGGACATAACACAGCATATCTCTCAGTGGAATATAAAAGAGACAGACCTAATAACAGAAGCCACTATAGGCAATCTAAATTATACTTCATTTAGATGTGGTATAGTAAGAGGAGCAAAAAAAAAATACATGCACACGTTTATGGGGAGCACAGAAGACGGATCTTAATTTTTTTTTAAATGTAGAAGAGTTCTTTTCAGTGCTTAATATAACACAATTATTGGTAGGGAGATAACTACTGTGCAAAAGTTTCATAACTCCAAATAGCAAGGTGAATTTATAAACTTAGCTAGCAAGAGATTGCTGGCAGAGTCTCCGCATAGCTTTTGAAACATTCAATAAAAGCATAAACCACACACATTCTATTAAAATTTAACCTGTAATACCCCATGTAAAATTAATGTTTACAAAACTGAATACAGATAGAAATTGTTATTGAATGGAATTGGGTTAGTCAATGAATCAGGACACAGAAGAGCAAAATCTCAAAAACAGCAAGGAGCTAAATGATCAGTTAATATATTTTTGGTGGTAGTTCTTTAGAGAAATGTTGGTCAGGACATTAGCAGAACTCCTGGCATTTCTGTGAAACTGTGGCATGCGATCTTCAGTAGATTGCCAAGCAGTTTCCTCTAACAAAGGGCTGAAAGTACACCAATTCCTTCTTCAGTGAACAGGGGAATGCATGTGGTTGGGGCCAGTGGGTAAAAAACTGCTAAAATAGCCAAATAAATTGAGGGGAAAAAAATCATGTTAGAGCATAATCTGAAGATCTGCAGATCATTCAATGCACCAATCAAATGGTCTACACAAAATATTTAACTATTAAACTGTAGTATAGCTGGGCTTCGATTTTATAAACTGAAAAAATGTACACTGAAAATGTATCAGTTAGAAAATCTCTAGACATTTTATCAGGGACTGCTCCTATTCAACGCATGTAAAATTGCTGGTTGTCATAATTCTGTATCCCTGTTATAAATACAGTTCACATTTGACACATTAAGCACATGGTATACAGATATCGTGAAAAAAAAAAATCAGTTTCAGATGTCAAGTAGTTGATCAAGTTATGCTGAGTCTTCAGCTAACAGTAACTTTATCTGGCACACACCACTATTGTAAATTATTACTGCAGCAATGGTATTCTTCCATTCAAATTTTCAAGAATGCTAAATGGCTTTTGCAACATTCTAATCAAAGCCTTAAATTATTCCAATCAGCTAACTAAAAAGTCAGTTGCTATAATTTCAAGCAAGTCTTATTTTCACACCTGCTGTAAAAGCCGCTCACGCTCTTTCTCTAGCATGTATGTAACATCATCTCCCTGGGCTGCATCTTGGGCATGTTTATGCCTCTCCTCTTCAAAGTCCAAGATGACCTAACAAATGAAAAGTAATGACAAACTCTGTGAAACCCTTCTCCTGATTTTATAAATAGGGCTCATCTTAATAAACCATGAATTCTGGCCTAATTATGAACAGCATGGCTGTGCTTTGTTCTGGCAACCTCCAAGAAACAAACATGTCTAAAACCCAACTTCTTTTTTGAAGAATTCAAATGTTGATATTTAAAGGCTTTGGATGTGCAGGATACAGTAACAGATTTGCTACATTACTCTTTCAATTGAGTCATTTCAACAACCAGTGATGATTTAATTTGCACTGATAACTGGCTGGAAATGAAAACCATTTAGGTAAAGCCTACCACCTACCTTTCGATGTCGAATTTCAGCAGCAGCCAACTGTGCAGACATTCTCTCCTGCATCTTTTTGCAGTGACCCATGACTATTTCCAATATGGATAGGGGACTGGTGCAGATGGGCGGCTTATCTTTGCTGCCATCACCACCACCTGCTTCATAGTCTCTCTGGAGAGCCAGGAAAGGATCGCTGAGATTAAACCTCCCATAACGTTCCTGGATAAATACATCCTTTCGGCGAGACTGAAATGACAACAAATTAAATAGCATTAGCAGAAAATTCAGAAACAATATTTTTAGATTTGCTACAAATCAAGCCTATTTGAGAACACACTGATGAAGGAAACAACACTGTCGTTAGGATTACCCACACTGATACATATGGGATATCTTAAACTTATTTTTGATACATTTGTATTACATTTTCATGCTTTAGCTATTTATGTAGAGTATTTGTTAATTGTGCCTATTACTTAATCAATATTGAATATCAGATAATTATTTAATTTCCATTAACATTTTTCAGTACATTAATCCTTACGTGATATACTGCTAATACCTTCTATACTGATTCCAATTACTTGTTCAATTTCCTTTGAGACTAAAATAAATGTGATTTTAAAAATCCAGCCAATTTACATGTAAATGTCAGGGTTTTGTTTTTAGCAAATCTAAATGACATCGTGATTCTCTTCTCAGAAGGTTTCTTGGACTAATCACACTCACAGGTGAGTCACTCTGGGTAATTTATTGTGGAAAATACCCATGACTGATGCTCAGCACTGAATTCTTAACGGCTGGTATGTTCCCTGCCGTGCTCAGTCCTCGCCAGTGCACTCTTAAATAGTCATCCTCGCATTTGTTTTTTTTTTACGGGATTCATGAAGCAGAGTTTCTTTTTTAATGAAAATGTCTGTTTTTCCTCCATGATTAACAGCCTACTAAAAAGAAAACATAGGAATGCACATTTGAAATGTGTAATCACCAAGAGATTTTTGTAAATAAAGTAAACAGAATTACTTGATTTTCACTTATGGAGGAATTTCAGGCCCATGATTCTAAAACTACTTGTCAGAAGAAAACATGACTCTTTTTTACAACGATTCTGATCAGTTCATTTAGAGATATAGTAACCTCCGTTTACTAATTTTAACAAAAATGTAGACTTAGACATCAATTGTTATACTCATCCATTTATCCATGTACATTAGATTATGAAGGAGAATGTACCCTTTGATGTCCTGCTGCTTGCATGAATTTACAGAGAAGATTTCAAGTAAAGGATATTTGAAATAACTGGATTCTTTCATTGGCACAATACTAAACTCATTAGTGACAAGTGCTGAGTAGTAAAATGTTATTCTCTTCCTCACCTTCCCATCCCATCCACCCTTCCCCACCCCCCGCCCCCCCCCAACCATCCCCATGGAGTCTGTTCTAAACTGTACTAAGTATATTTTTGCCAACAATTGCAATAGTAAAATAATTCATAATTCATAGCTATAGGGTTTTCAAAAAAAAAATCACTACACACTCTTATCTATACTCAAGCTTCAATTTTACTCAGTAAATCAATGAGATTTAGTTAAATTGTAAATGTGGGACTGACAAGAGTAGCACAGTTTGAATAAGCCTAGAAAACTGACATGCATTTTTAAGGAAATGAAAAAATGTGCTTCAGACATTAGCTAGAATTTGCAATGATGATAATCTATAAAATAAGTAATTTCACACGCTCGAGTACAGGAAAAATAACCAATACCAATTTTGTTCTGCTTGGCTCTAACTTGCCTGGAATTGATGCTTAATATGTGATGAGAGTTCTCAGATCTCCAATGCCTATAACCAGTGAACTTTTAGCCATGCAGATTAACTTTATTTTGAAGCAAAGCACTTAAACATGGGGGGGAAAAATGTCCCAAAACACGATTCTTAAATTGAGTGAGGATGGAGTCATGTCCAGCTTTGGTGAACTCAAGTCCTCTCTCACCCCAATAACCCATTAAGTTTTTTCAAGTTCTTACATGAAGACTGACTACTCATGCTGCTACCCAAATATAATGGTCAACGCTTGTTAATTGAAAATAAATGAGCCACAGTTGATGGTGGGAAAAACAATCACCCCCATGAATTTGGAGCCAGTAAGCCCTGTAGATCAATTTTCACTCCTCCCATCACTCAAGACTCCATTTTTATTTAATAAGGAGGTTATAGAAAATTACACACCTTTCTTCGACAACTAATAATCTTCCATACTTGCGGTAGATGTTAGTGTTTACACTTCAAGAGCCTAATGACACCTTGAAATGTTACATTCCTCCTGACAACAGCAGTAAATGAGATAAGTTATATTGCAGTCTGATCACTAATAATTTTTACTTTAGAAATATTTTTCACTGTGGATAAAATTCTCAGTGTTTCAGAACATTTCTTTTTTGTAACGGAGGTGATCACCCTGCCAGCTAGGCTATGCGTGTGGGGCAGTTTGGACATCTGGCATTTTCAGGGTTGCTAAGTGAATTCAGACTCGTAATCTTTCTCCGACACTGTGCAGGCTTCCCTCCTGACATCATTAAGAAACAAAGAAGCCAGTCAACCAGTTCAGTCCAGATGTTTTAAACACAGCTTCCATGAGCTGTAAAAGCCAAGAAACCAACAGACATCAACATCATTCGCATCTATCTGGAAACAATTTTTCAATATTATTGTATACCTATTACCACAAATTGTAGACAACATGTCAATATGCATTTGAGGTGCACACAGTAATACTTTGGTTCAGCTAGAATGCTTAAATGTAATTTTTATAAGAACTATTAAGCTAAGGGTAAAGCTAAGTTCAGGCAAACAAGTTTGCTTTTAATTTAAACTGAGGGTGCAACCAGTTTAAAAAAAAACTAATGAATTTGTATTTGTACTGTGACTGAAAGATATAGAGAACTTGATCACTGATGGTGCAGATAAAAGTAGAAACAGAAAAGATCCAGCAGTACTGGGAAAATAAACATAGTGTTTATGTTACTGGACTGGTAATCAGGAGACCTGGATTGATGATCAGTTCAAATCCAACCATGGCAGCTGGGGAATTTGAATTCAGTTAATTAAATAAATCTTGCATAAAACATTGGTGTCAGCAATGGTACATGTAATGACTGGATTGTAGGGGTCTGCATCCTGCGGCTCCGGAGCCACATGCAGATCATTAAGGACGCGTGCTGCTCCCGACCTTGATCGATCGAGCCAATTTTGATGGTAATTAAATTGCTCATTTCATTTTTATAATTAACATTCAATTAACAATTTTTTGCAAAGACCTTTAAAATGTTGTCGAAATGTGTTTGTCTTGTTTTTCATTATTACTGGCATTTGAGTAACAGGTACCAGATACTGGGTTTTTGACTAAATTTTATAAAAGGCTCTCCTTATTATTAAGGTTGCTGACCCCTGCGTTAGGGAAAGTAATCTGCTGTGCTTAACTGGTCTGGCCTACATGTGACTCCAGACACACAGTAAAGTTGATTCTTAACTGCCTAGAAGTGACTTAGCAAGCCATCACCAAGCCAAAGCACAACAACAAAATATAATTTAAAAAGAACAGATGGACTACTCGTCATCGGATTCAGACACGACAAAGGCACACCCAGTTCAGTCGACCCTGCAAAGTTGTCCTCCCTAACATTTGGGGACTTGTGCTAAAATTGGGAGAGCTGACCCACAGACGAAATCAAGCAACAGCCTGACACAGTCACACTCACAGAATCATATCTCACAGCCGATATCCCAGACTCCTCCTGGATATAGAAACATAGAAAATAGGAGCAGGGAGTAGGTCATTCGGCCCTTTGAGCCTGCACCGCCATTCAATATGATCATGGCTGATCGTCCAAACTCTGTTCCCGCTTTCTCCCCGTATCCCTTGATTCCTTTAGCCCCAAGAACTATATCTAACTCTTTCTTGAATATATTTAATGATTTGGCCTCAACTGCTTTCTGTGGTAGAGAATTCCACAGGTCCTGCCCCACTGGCAAAACAGACCTACCAGAGGTGGCAGCACTGTGGTACACTGTCGGGAGAGGGTGGCCCTGGGAGTCAACATTGTCTCTGGACCCCATGAAATCTCATGGCATCAAACCAGGGCAAGAAAACTGCCTGCTGATTACCACCCACCGCTCCCTCAGCTGATGAATCAGTATAGTTCCATGTTGAGCACCACTTGGAAGAAGAACGGGGGAACACATAACGCACCCTGGGTGGGGGACTTCAATGTGACCGCGTGGGTTTCCTCCCACAGCCAAAGACTTGCAGGTTGATAGGTAAATTGGCCATTGTAAATTGTCCCTAGTGTAGGTAGGTGGTAGGAGAATTGAGGGAATGTGGTAGAGAATATGGGGTTAATGTAGGATTAGTATAAATAGGTGGTTGTTGGTCGGCACAGACTCGGTGGGCTGAAGGGCCTGTTTCAGTGCTGTATCTCTAAATAAATAAAAAAATAAATATCCATCACCAATAGTGGCTCAGTAGCACCATTATTGACCAAGCTGGCCAAATCCTGAAGAACATAGGCACAGACATGGGGCGGAACAGTGGTTAGCACCGCAGCCTCACAGCTCCAGCGACCCGGATTCGGTTCTGGGTACTACCTGTGCGGAGTTTTCAAGTTCTCCCTGTGACTGCATGGGTTTCCGCCGGGTGCTCTGGTTTCCTCCCACAGCCAAAGACTTGCAGGTTGATAGGCAAATTGGCCATTGTAAATTGACCCTAGTGTAGATAGGTGGTAGGGGGAAAGTGGGGATGTGGTAGGGAACATGGGATTAATGTAGGATTAGTATAAATGGATGGTTGATGGTCGGTTGAAGGGCCTGTTTCAGCGCTGTATCTCTCTATGACTCTATGACATAGCTGCCAGACTGAGGTTGTGGCAGGTGGCGAGAGAACCAACATGATGGAAAAACCATCCTCACCAATCTACCTGTTGCAGATGCATATATCCATGACAGTACTGGCTGGAGTAATTGCTGTACAGTCCTTGTGAACACAATGTCC
This sequence comes from Heterodontus francisci, assembly GCF_036365525.1. Classification (NCBI taxonomy): domain Eukaryota; kingdom Metazoa; phylum Chordata; class Chondrichthyes; order Heterodontiformes; family Heterodontidae; genus Heterodontus; species Heterodontus francisci. Next base: position 35,642,078 of record NC_090388.1, on the reverse strand, counting down.
CACCTGGGAACCCTCCATTGCCTCATGTGGCACTACCACTGTGCTGAATTGGACAGGTTCAGAGCACAATTCAGTGCATAATTGGGTATCCTTAAGGCACTGTGGGCCATCAGCAGCAGCAGAATTGGACTCCACCACAATCTGTAATTTAATGGCCTGGTACATTCTTCACTATAGCATTACCATCAAGCCAGGAGGCCAGCCCTGGTTCGATAAGAAGTACAGGAGAGCAGGCCAGAAGCAGCACCAGGCATAGTTAAAAATGAGGTGCCAACATAGTGAAACTACAGGACAGCTTGCATGTGAAAACAGCAGAAGCAACATACGATATACTAAGCGAAACCCCACAACCAACAGATCACATCAAAACTCTGCAGTCCTTCCACATCCAGTCATGAATGGTGCTGGGCAACTAAACAAATGATAGAAGACTCCATGTGAAACCCCATTTACACATGAATGCAAAAGACAATGCTGAAGCGTCTACAATGATCTTCAGCCAAAAATGCCAAGTGATTAATTCATCTCAGCCTCCTCCTAAAGTCCCCACCATCATGCCCCTAGTGTAGGTAGGTGGTAGGAGAATTGAGGGAATGTGGTAGAGAATATGGGGTTAATGTAGGATTAGTATAAATAGGTGGTTGTTGGTCGGCACAGACTCGGTGGGCTGAAGGGCCTGTTTCAGTGCTGTATCTCTAAATAAATAAAAAAATAAATAAATATCCATCACCAATAGTGGCTCAGTAGCACCATTATTGACCAAGCTGGCCAAATCCTGAAGAACATAGGCACAGACATGGGGCGGAACAGTGGTTAGCAGTCTTCAGCCAATTTGATTCACTTCACTTGATATCAAGAAATGGCTGTGTGCACTGGATACAGTAAAAGCTCGACTGCAGGATTGAAGACTTGTGCTCCAGACTAGCCACAGTGCTAGCCAAGCTGTTCCAATACAGCTACAACAGTGGCATCTACCCAAAAAGTGGAAAATTGCCCAGCTATGTCCTGTCTATAAAATGCAGGAAAAATAAAATCCAGCCAGTTGCTACAGCATCGGCCTTCTCTCTATCAGCCAACTGATGGAATTGTCATCAACAGTGCTATCAAGTGGCACTTACTCACTAATAACGTGCTCACCGATGTTTAGTTTAGATTCTGCCTGGACCACTGGGCTCCAGACCTCATTACAGCCTTAGTTCAAACATGTACAAAAGTGCTGAATTCCAGAGGTGAGGCAAGAGTGACTGCCCTTGACATCAAGGCAGCATTTGACAGAGAGTGGCATCAATGGGGTTCAGGGGAAATCCTCCACTGGCTGCAGTTATACATCCCACAAAGGAAGATGGTTGTGGTTGTAGGAGGTCAATCATCTCAGCCCCAGGACATTGCTGCAGGAGTTCCTCAGGGTAGTGTCTGAGGCCCAAGCATCTTTAGCTGCTTCATCTATCACCCTTCCTCCACCATTAAGGTCAGAAATGAGGATGGTCATTGATGATTGCAGAGTATTCAATTCCATTCACAAGTCCTCAGATTATGAACTCATCCCTGCCTGCTTGCAGCAAGATCTAGACAACATTGAGGCTTGGCCTGAGAAGTGGCTAGTAACATTCAGGCCACAGAAGTGCTAGGCAATGACCATCTTCAACAAGGGAAGGCTTAACATAGAACATTACAGCGCAGTACAGGCCCTTCGGCCCTCGATGTTGCGCCGACCTGTGAAACCATCTGACCTAAACTATTCCATTTTCATCCATATGTCTATCCAATGACCACTTAAATGCCCTTAAAGTTGGCGAGTCTACTACTGTTGCAGGCAGGGCGTTCCACGCCCCTACTACTCTGAGTAAAGAAACTACCTCTGACATCTGTCCTATATCTATCACCCCTCAACTTAAAGCTCTGTCCCCTTGTGTTTGCCATCACCATCCGAGGAAAAAGACTCTCACTATCCACCCTATCTAACCCTCTGATTATCTTATATGTCTCTATTAAGTCACCTCTCCTCCTCCTTCTCTCTAACGAAAACAACCTCAAGTCCCTCAGCCTTTCCTCGTAAGACCTTCCCTCCATACCAGGCAACATCCTAGTAAATCTCCTCTGCACCCTTTCCAAAGCTTCCACATCCTTCCTATAATGCGGTGACCAGAACTGCACGCAATACTCCAGGTGCGGCCGCACCAGAGTTTTGTACAGCTGCAACACGACCTTGTGGCTCCGAAACTCGATCCCCCTACTAATAAAAGCTAACACACCATATGCCTTCTTCACAGCCCTATTAACCTGGTTGGCAACTTTCAGGGATTTATGTACCTGGACACCAAGATCTCTCTGCTCATCTACACTACCAAGAATCTTCCCATTAGCCCAGTACTCTGCATTCCTGTTACTCCTTCCAAAGTGAATCACCTCGCACTTTTCCGCATTAAACTCCATTTGCCATCTCTCAGCCCAGCTCTGCAGCCTATCTATGTCCCTCTGTACCCTACAACATCCTTCGGCACTATCCACCACTCCACCGACCTTCGTGTCATCCGCAAATTTACTAACCCACCCTTCTACACCCTCATCCAGGTCATTTATAAAAATGACAAACAGCAGTGGCCCCAAAACAGATCCTTGCGGTACACCACTAGTAACTAAACTCCAGGATGAACATTTGCCATCAACCACCACCCTCTGTCTTCTTTCAGCTAGCCAATTTCTGATCCAAAGCACTAAATCACCTTCAATCCCATACTTCCGTATTTTCTGCAATAGCCTACCGTGGGGAACCTTATCAAACGCCTTACTGAAATCCATATACACCACATCCACGGCTTTACCCTCATCCACCTGTTTGGTCACCTTCTCAAAAAACTCAATAACCACCTCCCCTTGGCATTCAATGGCATTATCATTGCCAAAGTTCCCACCAACAACATCCTGGGGGGTCACCATTGACCAGAAACTTAGCAGGACCAGTCTCATACATACTGTGGCTACAAAAGCAGGTCAGGGGCTGGATATTCTGTGATGAGTGACTAATTTCCTGACTCCTCAAATTTTTTCCACTATCTACAAGGCAGTCAGGAGTGCAAGGGAATATTCTCCACTTGCCTGGATGAGTGCAGCTCCAACACTCAAGCAGCTCAACATCATCCAGGTCAAAGCACTTGATTGGCCCCATCATCCACATTAAACATTCACTCCCAAAGCCACCAATGCATCACAGATGCAGTGTCCACCATCTACAAGATGCACTGTAATAACTCACCAAGGCTTCTTCAACCGCACCTCCCAAACCTACAACCTCGACAGCCGAGAAAGACAAGGGCAGCAGGCACATGGGAAAGCCACCACTTGCAAGTTTCCCTCCAAGTTACATACCATCCTGACTGGAAAATATGTCACTGATCCTTCTTCATCGCTGGGTCAAAGTTCTGGAACTTGCTCCCTAATGGCACAATGGGAGTACCTTCATCAAGCAGACTACAGTGCTTCAAGATGCCAGTTCATCACCTTATCAAGGATGATTAGGGATGGACAATAAATGATGTCCTTGCCAGCGATGTCCACATCCCATGCAAGAATTAACAAAACAATGCTAAGAATGTACAGTGCACTGGTTAGATCACATTTGGAATAGTGTTGTCCCATAAAAATATAAACATGCAATCAAGAACAGATGAATTATTCTACTGTATATTGTTATATACGCACCTAATAGACGGATAGACTTAAATAACTCATATGCAATAAATATAAAATTACATAAATGCCCAATAGATAAATTAATAATGATTCTAATACTAAAAAATGTAAACCTTCCATGCCAGAACAGATAGTGTGAAGCAGCAGCAGGCTAAGGACTTGATAGTAGTGAAGGGACTGGGAGTGTTGATGAGTCTAAGAGAATAAGGTGGCCCAGATGGAATGGGAAGGCTGGGGAGAGAGAGGCTGGTGATCCAAGGCTCCCCTAGCAAGATGGCAAGCAAAACAACCATGGATTAGTTTGTATATATTTTTTTTGCATTTCAAAATCAGCCAAATGATAAAAGGAAACCCTAAGGCCCCTGTATGTGTAAGCCTTTTATACATGTTACTCAATTTCTGTCTCAGCTTCTTAGGAAGTATTGGGATACAGTGTACCCAAGCAGGGATGTTCATCGGGTTTGTGGAGATGTGCCAACTGATGCAGAGATAGTCGAAACAACAAAGACAGCATGGGTATGCTTAAAGATAAATTTGATTTTTCGTTTTTTTTTTTACCTACAGCTGGAGATGAACTGCCATTGCAGTTGTCATAATAGTGAGAAGGAACATTTTATTAGTAGAATGTCATTGGCTCTGGGATGAATCAGTCATAAATACAGAGGTAGGTGGGTAGCTGAGGGACCTGATTAGTTGAAGGTGTTATGATCCCCGTGGGGATCACCAACAAACCAAAAGAATCAAATCCAGCAACTAACCCCAATTTAGGTAACAAAAACCAAATGACAAGATTTCACTTTTATAATTTTGCTTTAACACTCAAACCAAAACCAACATAAATTAAATGTGAACTAGCAGTTAAATTATAGTTAATATATACACAAGGCTTAAAGATTACACATTAATTATCAGATGTAACAAAGATGGGTCGCACGAATCCTCTGAATAGTCCTTTCAGCATGTATGGTCCCAAATTAGTCTCAGTTCTTCACAACCCTGAAATTCCTCACATGGGTCTCCAGATCCTGTCTTCCAAGATGCAGCCACAATTCCTGACTGACAGCAGTTTTACTTGAAGCCCAAAATCCACAGATACAGTTTTCACCAAAAGAAAAATGGCATTCTTCTCTAGAACCTTCTCAGTTCTACTCATGACAAGCTTGACGGTGTGGATTCCCAGCGTCACAGTTAACCCTCAAGTGACAACCATGTGCACTGTATGGTCAGGTCTGGGTAACCAGTTCATCTAAATAACTGGAACTGCTCCTAGATCCAGTCTTCACTTTCTTCACCCTGCCTGTAAAACTACACCTTCCTGCTGTCTCCCTGGATGGCACTGTCTCCCCTTTTATCTGGTCCCAACCAGTTTTAGGTACTTCAACAACCTTAAGTAATTGTTTTCAATTTCTATCAGGACATTCTGTTCCAAAGAAAACCAATCTTTTGCGACCAGGGTCAATGCACCTGCCAGAGCATTCGACAAGCCATCTGTTCAGATAAAAGCTCGCACATTCTTCCCCATGGGTCCTGCAGACTGCAGATTCCATCACACAGAGACAGTGGTCAAAGCAGTTATACAATATTACAGTATTACATTCATACAGAAAGAAATGTGTACTATACATAGATAGCAAAGTAAATGAAAGCTAATACAAAGAAATTTAAAATGCAATATATAATCACAATCGCCGTACTCCAAAGCATTTTAGTATGTGTAAACCCCAAGATGTTTGTGATATATGGCACTATATAAATGTAAGTATTTTCTGTCAACATCAATATAACCTGAGAAACAAATTTAAATATTCATACAAGGTTTTAAGTAGACCATTACTCCTTGGAAGCATTTAGAGTAAAGAAAGCAAGAAATCCAGAGAAACAGATTGATAGCCTTCAGTATCAAAATGATGGCAATTTTTTTGAAGCGGAAATCTGAAGATTCTATGGTGTATTTAATCCTGTTGACATCCATAATGATACATGAAACAAATGTTCACATTTGAGACAGTGACGAAAATGTACTGAATACTGTCATTTTAAAGCCAAAATATTCCAATTCCCGCAACCCCCCACCTTTGAAAAAATCATATTCTTTCCAATGGCCAAAATTTTTAAGCACCATTTTGCAAGCTACATTTCTTCATTTTTTGTGTCACCAATCCCTAACTCAAAAGAGGCATTTACTACAGGCTGAAGCCAAACCCACTTCTGGGAAATGCACAAAGGTAAGTATGGAGGGCAATCTAAAATTTTGTCTCTTTCTTGGTAAAGAACCTGATACAACTCTGTGCCTCAGTGATACATTGCCGAAATCCATCTCAACTGTTAGCAACTCAGATCATTATGGGTTAGATTCTACGTATATATGGGAAGGATTTCATTATTAGGAAACTTACAGTTTTAAAAATCTTTCAATAACCAGTACTGTGTTATCACTTAGTGTTGAATAATTAATACCCCGTGTTTTGGAAGCATTTAATGCAAGTTACATGAAATGTTGTACCAGGTGGGAGGAGGGTGCACACAGTATAATTCATACAATGAGTCCTCAAGACCCATGAATTTTCTCCATCGTGTGTTGCAATGTGGGAGCACATTAATAACAGAATACCTTGAATTTAGAATTGTATTATGAGCTAATTTCCATGCACTTTTAAATACTGTTGTCTTTAAACACACCTCAGAAATCACAATTAATTGTTCTTTGGTGCAAAACTTGGTAATTTCTATCAAATTTTGAAAATGACAATAGAGTCGGCCCACCGAGTCTGTGCCGACCAACAACCACCCCATTTATACTAATCCTACATTAATCCCATATTCCCTACCACATCCCCACCATTCTCCTACCACCTACCTACACTAGGGGCAATTAAAATGGCCAATTTACCTATCAACCTGCAGGTGGGAGGAAACCGGAGCACCCGGTGGAAACCCACGCAGTCATAGGGAGAACTTGCAAACTCCGCACAGTCAGTACCCAGAACTGAACCTGGGTCGCTGGAGCTGTGAGGCTGCGGTGCTAACCACTGCGCCGCCCAAATAGCACAGGATTTCTTGATCCACTGGCATTAAGCAGGCAGCACCCTATGCACTTGGATCAATTTCAGACAAGATTAGTCTACAAGCCCATTTTGCACAGAAATAATTTTGGAGATTGACATTGTTAACAAAAATTGTAATAAACTAAAACACAATTGTATTTCAATCTAGTGAAAAAATTGCCATATAGATACTACTGCCACTTCAGCGTGGCCCATATACACTTAAAACTTTGCATTGTCTTGTCTTCAACAGAACACGTGAATGGGTACTCCATTGCAGTGAATTAGATTAGGTTAGGACAGCTAAATAAAAAAAAACACTTTCCCGATTGCAATACCAATGAAGTGCAGAAATTTTGGACACAATCCACTAGATAATTAATGGGGCATCACTTGATTGTTTGGGAGCACTGACACTTTTGTTACTTAGCAGATCAATACCATAGGCAATTTGGTCTCCTGGATTTCACCCTAAAACGCCATATTTTACTGCCTGTTCATCATTCAGGAACCTTCCCATCAGGTACTGTCCTCAATATGTTTAATCATCATTAAGAAACTACAAGTAGGTTCAGTGATTTTTAATGCTCTTATTGGATGATGTACTAAGGTTCCAATATTTCACTTTTTACTTTGCTAGAATTGTAAATACAAAAATGTGTTAAAAGGTATGAAAGAAAAGCAGTTACCAAACCCTCCACAGTATGGTACTAACATGTTGCACTATTAATAGCAACATTCTTTGTTCTCAAAGAAATAAGCAAGTTCAAATCCAGAATGTGCAATCTGGGTGTTGGGAATGTTATGATCCCCATAGAGACCAACAAACGAAAAGAATCGAATCCACCGATTAAATCCAATTTAGGAAACCAAACCAAATGCACAAGGTTTCACTTTTAAAAGTTTTACTTTAACTCTCAAACCAAGACCAACATAAATTAAACATGAAGCAACAGACGGATCACAGTCAATATATATTACAAATTACACCTTAACTATCAGATACAACTGGGCAGTCCACCCAGCACATATAGCAAAAAATTACAGTCACAGTTTTTTCACAACTCTGAAGCTCCTCAGGTAGATTTTCAGCTACTTTCTTCAAGGATTTAGCCGATGTTCTTCTTAGGACAGCAGTTGCATCTCAATCTGAACTCCATGGGTGCAGTCTTCACCACAAGGCGCTCTTCTCCAGAACTTACTCAGCTCTGCACACAACAGCCTCGATGGCGTAGATTTACCAGTCTTCCCTTTATCAGAGTCCTTTAGTGACAACCGATGCACTGTATGGCTGGGTCTGGTTAGTCAGCTAATTTAAGTAACAGAAACAGCTCCTGGATTCAGTCTTCACTTTCTTCTGCTTGCCGGCGCTCCACTCTCGCCTGATCTGCATCCTCTACCTGATCTGGGGAGGACCCTGTCTCCCTTTATCTGATTCTAACCAGTGTCAGTTTCCCCCGGAAACCTGAAGTTGTTTTTCCAGCTTCTGTTTCAGTTTCCGTTTCAGTTCTGGTCTCCCTCTCAGAATCTTAAAGTTTAGCAACACTGATTCCATCACAATGTTATGGCGAGAGGTGAACCCCACCAGATTTATGACTAACAGCTTTAAATTGAGTTTAGCCAAATATTTCAAAACTGGTCTAAAGGTTTACACATTTGTCGTAACTTCTGTTCAAGCTAATTAACTTGTTGCTTATATGAAATAAAGATTAGCATTTATATGCAACTTTCACAACCACTGGACATCTCAAAATGCTTTACAGCCAATGAAATAATATTGAAGTGCGGTCACTCTTGCAATGCAGAAAATGTGGCAGCCAATATGCACACAGCAAACTCCCACAAACAGCAACGTGATAATGACCAGATAATCTGTTTTTGTGGTATTGATTGAGGGATAAATAGACCAGGAGACCGGAGATAACTCCCCTGCTCCTCTTCGTCACCCGGGCCATAATTTAACGTCTCATCTGAAAGACAGTGCCTCCAAAATTGCAGCACTCCCTCAGTACTGCACTGGAGTGACAGCCTTGATTTTTGTGCTCAAGCCCTGGAGTGGGACTTGAACCCTGAACCTTGTGACTCAGAGGCACAAGTGCTACCAGCTGAGCCACAGCTGACACTTCTCACATTCAGTAACCAAATCTGAAGATCAGGAACTTTTCTACAGTATGGGAAAACTAGAGGAGCAGGAGTCTTCAAAATCCCCTCTTTTCATTATGCCACATCTCCTTTTGGCAGACTTAATTTTAAGATTTGCAAAGATCTGAGAGATTGACTGCCAACCTCTTGTTTAAGAAATGACGAGGGAAGACCTCAAGGAGATGGGCAAAGCAGGAGAGAAATACGGCCACAGTTATAAATACCTTTTGTGAAAACTATCAAACTGGGACATCAGTGCTGTTACGGTCAGATGGTAAGGGGCGTGGGTGGTTCCCACTGTTCACCTCCCAACTGACTGCAGCAAGTGTTTTTGTTCATAGGGTTTTAACCCCTTGTGTTTTATTTGTTAGAAAAAAACAGACTGCGACAGGTTTTCTTGTAGGTTTAAAACAGAAGATGAACTATTTATTGAGCAATATTCATTCCCAAAATTGTAGCAACCGCACCCACACTCGCGCTCGCGCACACACACAAGGAGAGTGTTAGAGGGGAAAAGGGAAAGTGATTTGAAGAGATGTCGGTGTTTGGGGTTCACGGTAAGCCTGTTAAACTTCTTGGAGGTAAATTCTCCTGTAAAGTTGCAGGCCCTTGTTGTTTGTAGATTTCTCTGGTGGTTGACACTTCAATCTGGAGATGGTGATCACTTTCAGTTCTCTGCTACACAAGTTGAAGTGTAGAATTCACAGCAGGGCAGCTTCTGTGGCTTTTGCTGAATCTCTCAGCTCTCACCGGGACAGGGTGTTTGGTGATATTTGTTCTGATTCTCCCCCTCTCTTCTCTCTCTCACCAGAGAGCTACTTTTTAAGGTAAAAGTCTCTCACATGTTGCTTCAGTTGAGAGATGCAGAGCTCCCTCCTTGTGGTGACCAACAATGGACAAAGATGCGGCTACTTCACATCATCTTTGTTTCAGAAGAATCCATTAAATTCAAATAAAAGCAAAATACTGTGGATGCTGGAAATCTGAAATAAAAACAAGAAATGCTAGAAATACTCAGCAGGTCTGGCAGCATCTATGGAGAGAGAAGCAGAGTTAACGTTTCAGGTCAGTGACCCTTCTTCAGAACCATTCAATTCAAAAATGTCTCTTGATGGGTTCAGGGTGGGTGTAATTAACGTCTCTTAGCTTGAAATGCATCCTTTTGTCCTCAATAGGCAGTAAGACAGTTTGAATATATAGGGCCAGGTCATTTGACCCTTGGTGGCCATTTTGCAGCACACTGTCCACTTTTTTTTAAAGGAAAAGTCAATTCTTATAACTCTTCGGTATGGGTTCTGTTTTATCAATTGCTGCAGTTCACATGACCATGACAGCACCACTGCCATCAGAGCAGGGAGATATTATATCTGCATTCCTGCCATCTGAGTACAAAGATCTAGGCACTTGCTTTATTTTTAATGTCTAAAGTGAGGGAAGCAGTACTTTGTTTCTCCACAGGGTAATGATAACATTTATGATACTGGACTATCAATCCTGAGGTCAAATACGAAGTTTAGAAATGGAATTCAATAAATCCAGCAATCTGTGGTCAGCAGCTGAATGAATGCGACCAAGAAAGATGCCAATAGTAGCTTTAAAAAACCAACAGGTTGACTAATATCCTTCAGCAAAAGTCCTATCCAACGTGTATGCAATTCCAATCCTGCACTGAAATAGCAAACCACTCAGTTGCGAGGCTCATCAGGGCAACATGGCTAATAAATGAAACTCGTCAACATTACTAGCATGCAAAGAACATTTTTTTGAAAAAACTAAACTGTTGCTGTAACATGAAGAATAGAACAGGAAGATGCACCCTACCATGTTTTTTTTAAATAAAGACGTTGTGAAATATTTACCAAGTTTCTCAATTAAAACTTTTCCACAAGATCATACATAACTTTGTAAAATACATCATAATACAGATGGCAGCAGACTTCCATTTCAATCACCTTCAATGTTAAATGAGTAAACACAGCAAAGAATGATATGACTGCTAAGCAGTTCCTAATTCAGCACTGGAGACTGGCATGCAAAATGAAATAAAAATCGTACCAGTGCAGTTGGAGGTTGGGCTGAGGATCTTCGTTGGGGCAGATTGAAACAGCTTTGTGTGACTTGGGAGTGCTGTTGCTGACATTGGATGCCTCAAATAGGAAGAGAACCATTCCTCAACACTAACACCCCTCACTTTGATGAACATATGAGGTGATGGCTGAGACAGAAACCATTAAGTATTTAGCCTATTCCTCTTTCCCCTAACTTTCCCCACAATAACTTTTCTTGCGGTATCATTTTTACGAGTTCTTTGTTCTCTTCTTTTAGTTTCTGCTACTTAGAGTTTGAATGGCCATTTGGCCTCAAAAAACATTATAGCTGATTGAGGCCAAATGGCCTATTCCTGCTCCTATTTCTTATAAAGCAGTATCCCACAAACAGCTAGTTATGTTTGAAAGCATAGGGATTGAAGGATATTGCAAAAGGACTCAGATCAATCAAAATGGGTGGGCTGTGGAGCCAAAAGACTTTATCTGTTGCTAAAATTTTTTGTGTGTAAAGAACCTTGGTGGGGATAGTGACCAACAACATAAATGGTGGGTAATGAAGGCAATCTGCTTTTCTTGTTGAATGGCTTTCAACAGCAAAAAATAACAAGCTGTCAACATTCAGGATTTATTTGATCAATTTTCTGCAGAAAGGATTTGGAAAAAGATTTATTTTAAATGTTTGTTTAAAGCATGGTGAATTCATACAAGTTTATGAAAAACCCAAGATGATAGGTGATTCAAATGCTAATGAGTTGAGCTTTGATACGGTTTCCCTGTAAATAATAAGCAATTCAGTAATTGGCAATCAATAAACACTCATTCTGCTGGAAAACCTCATCACTTTTAGCCATGAACAAGGTAGATTAAAAAACAGAAACTAAGGCACAGTTGATTTAAAATAAAACAAAGCTACAAGGGCAGTCAGGCAGCAAAAGTCATGAGAAGCTTGAATAGGATTAGAAATTATTTTAAGTCAAGCAAGACAACCTAGTGACATGAGAGAGCGTAGTGTGCTCATTGCTTTGTATTATTATATGTAGAAAGGTTGTACTGATTGAGCAGAGACTGATCATAACTGTTAATCTGTATGTTTACATGCTCTGAAATAAAACAGCTCAATATTTGGCCTCCCCTTACCAAATATTTTCTTGGTCTGCCTTCAAAAAAGACAAAAACTCGCATGCAAAAACCCCACTGAAGGAACTGAGCACATAAGAGAAGTTTACACTTCAGTTTAGCACTGAGGGAGTCCTGCATTGTCAGAGGCACTGTCTTTCAGATGAGACATCAAGAGCCCATCTGCCTTTCAAGTAGGCACAGGAGATTCAGTGACACAACTCGAAGAAAAGCAGGCGCGTTCTTCTGATAGCTTGGCCAAAATTTATTCCTCAACAACCACAACCAAAAACAGATTATCTGATCATTCAATACTTTACCGTTCGTGGCACTTTGCTGTACACAAACTGACTTCTGCATTTGCCTACAAACGAACAGTGGCTACACTTCAAAAGTAATTCATTGACTATAAACTGCTTCAGGATATCCAGAGGATGTGAAAGGTACCATCATAGAGTCATAGTTATACAGCACACTTCGGCCCACCGTGTCCGTGCCGGCCATCAAGCACCTATCTATTCTAATCACAATTTCCAGCACTTGGCCCGTAGCCTTGTATGCTATTGTGCTTTAAGTGCTCATCTAAATACTTTTTAAATGTTGTGAGGGTTCCTGCCTCTACCACCCCTTCAGGCAGTGCGTTCCAGATTCCAACCACCCTCTGGGTGAATATTTATTCCTCAAATCCCCTCTAAATCCCTTACCTTAAATCTATGCCCCCTGGTTATTGACCCCTCCGCTAAGGGAAAAAGTTTCTTCCTATCTAATCTATCAATGCCCCTCATAATTTTGTATACTTCAATCAGGTCCCCCCTCAGCCTTCTCTGCTCTAAGAAAAACAACCCTAGCCTATCCAGTCTCTCTTCAGAGCAGAAATGCTCCAGCCCAGGAGCATTCTGGTGAATCTCCTCTGCGCCCTCTCCAGTGCAATCACATCCTTCCTACAAAGTGGTGACCAGAATTGTACACAGTACTGCAGCTGTGGCCTAACTAGCATTTTATACAGGTCCATCATAACCTCTTTGCTCTTACATTCTATGCCTCGGCTAATAAAGGCAAGTATCCCATATGCCTTCCTAACCACCTTATCTACCTGTGCTGCTGCCTTCAGTGATCTATGGACAAGTACACCAAGGTCCCTCTGACCCTCTGTACTTCCTCGGGTCCTACCATCCATTGTATATTCCCTTGCCTTGTTAATCCTCCCAAAATGCATCACCTCACACTTCTCAGGATTAAATTCCATTTGCCACTGCTCCGCCCATCTTACCAGCCCATCTATATCTTCCTGTAATCTAAGGCTTTCCTCCTCACTATTTACGACACCACCAATTTTCATGTCATCTGTGAACTTACTGATCATACCTCCTATATTCACGTCTAAATCATTCATGTACACTACAAATAGCAAGGGTCCCAGCACTGATCCCTGCGGTATACCACTGGTCACAGGCTTCCACTCGCAAAAACAGCCCTCGACCATCGCCCTCTGCCTCCTGCCACTAAGCCAATTTCGTATCCAATTTGCCAAATTGCCCTGGATCCCATGGGCTCTTAACTTCTTAACCAATCTCCCATGCAGGACCTTATCAAAAGCCTTACTGAAGTTCATGTAGACTCTCTGGTACCTCTCCTGCGGCCAGAGAGGATTTGAAAACTTGTGTCAGAATATACTGTATAAATAAAACATTTTTCCTTCTGTTTTTGAAAAGACGCAAGTTAACAGTCAGAATTATTTGAGCTTCTGCGATACATTTTTGGTCTAAATCCTGTGTTCCACATCATTGTTGGCAAGTGCGATTAGAGCCATGTTGTATTACTGTCTACCCATTCACACTTATAAAATTTGTAACAATAGAATTCAGGTAGGGAAAGAACTGAATGCAAGCTAACACCTCTGAGAATTCCTGAATTTGCTGGATTAAAAATTTATTATACACAGAGGTGCTGTAATGCACTCATTGTGTACTTCCCTTAGTTTCTAATCACAACTAAACATACAATACACAGAGCAATTTACATTTCAGGACATTCCCAACTTAAATCATTTTACAAACAATGACTTTACCATTATTTACAAGGTTTTACAGTGCAGCCATTACTTTCACAGGTCTCTCTGGTCATGTACTGTACTCACCGCAGTCCAGAACTAACACTGCACTCCTTATATTGAAAAGAACTGAGGGAAGGGAATGATACATTAAAACTATTTACTGGAAAAGAAAGTCAATCAAAAACAATTATCGTACAGCAAAAAAAGTTTTTAAATGCTCTTCTTCCATCAGCTTTTACTTTAAACAGTCTCATTTTCTAAACATCTTTCCTTCAAATTATAGCTTGGAATGTAAAATAAATTGTTACGATATTATGATGGGTGTTATCTACAAAGTAACTAAGTGCCTAAAGCAGAGAAACTAATTCAGTATGAATTAGAAGTAGATGATAGAGTCATAGAGTCACAGAGTTATACAGCACAGAAACAGGCCCTTCGGCCCAGCGTGTATGTGCTGGCCAAGCACCTATCTATTCTCATCCCACAGAACCTCAATAATTCAGTTGCTTCCTCCCTTCCCATCAAGCCAAACCGCCTCCACTCTAGTACCCCTCCTATTACAGCCCTAAACCCTTCTATCCATCTAGTTTCTCCCCAACTCTCCCACCACCCATCTCCTTCTCCAATCCTTTCATCCCTGAGACCTACTCTCTGGCCCCTCAACCCCAATTTCACTAAACTTACGGCCACACAATTTCCCTTCCTGGGTCCCACATTACCCAACATTGTAAATGGTTCCCTTTTCTCAAGCACTCAGCCCACCCTTTACAAAATTGCAGTCATAAAAAAAAAATCAAAAAACTGCTTGGAAGAAAATCAAAGAACCTGACAACACAAGAGGAGGCCATTCAACCCATCATACCTGTGCCAGCTCTTTAAAAGAGCTATCCAATTAGTCCCGCTCTGTTGTTCTTTCCCCATAGCCATGTAAATTCTGCCTCTTCCAAGTATTTATCCAATTTCCTTTTGAAAGTTACAACTGAATCTGCTTTCATCACCGTTTTCAGGCAATGCATTCCAGATCAACATAACTCGCTGTGTAAAGAATTTCTCATTTCCTTTCTAGATCTTCTGCCAGTTATTTTAAATCAGTGACCTCCAGTTACCGACCCATTTGCCAGACGAAACAGTTTCTCCCTGCTTGCTCTATCAAAATCTTTCATAATTTTGAACACCTCTATTTGTTCTCCCCTTAACATTCCTGCTCTAAGGAGATCCCATGTCTCCAGTCTCTAAACATAACTGGCTTGACTGAGATCCAGTATTGGTGAATGCAATTTTTTTCCCCCAGTGAACTCTAATTCTAGTTTTCTTTATACTGGTTTCAGTTTGATATTACTGTAGATATTTATAAGACACAGGCAATTATTTTGCCCCCTTTCTTTCGCAGAGTAAGACAATTTATATTTCAGCAAGACTTTGCCTCAGTCGGCAGTTAGTCTGATGCTAGCAGACAAACCAAGATGTTCCATGGTAATTCCATGATAGTATTTCACAACACTGGAAGTGGACAACTGTGTTTCAATGATTAATTTTATATTGAGCGGTAACTCAGGGGAACATCTTTGTTCTGTAACTGAAACTATATTCTGTATTAAATATTGTCAATTGCACTGATTTAATGTTTTTTTTAAATGCCTGTTAGCTTACAGCCTGACCCTCGGTGTGGTAAAATTTATGTAGGGTTAGACGAAGAGGGATAAGAAGAGTCTTGGGTGGAACATAAACACTAACATGGACCAGGTGGGACAAATGGCCTGTTTCTGTGCTGTACATTCTACTTGGATCTATGTATTTCTATGTTTATTCAGCTGCCAAAATAGAAGAGGTCATGTGGCAGCACATTACATATTCTGGTCGACCAGAATAAATTGATTACGGTTCTGCTTGTTATGGGAGCATCACTACATTTACCTCAATATTGGGCAGATAGAGAGACACAGTTTCTTAAGCCCACTTATGGGAGTAGCATTTGATGCTGCACCCAAGTAGTGTATCTAATGCAAAAGTTCAAAACGTAATACTGACCTAGAAAGGCAACAGCCCTAATAAACATAAAATAAAAAAGCATGGCCTTTTCCATCCCCAGAAATCAAGATAAAAAAAACTGCCTCAAACCTTCATCCTGCATTGCTCTCAGCATAAATGATCATGTCAAGAATTTTAGATGTATCAGTGCAATTCTTCCACAAGAAGCATACAATCAAAACGTACAATGGCTACTCAAACTGTTCAATTGAATTTACAGCTTCTTACATAATGGCACAGATTTTGCATTTAGCAGCAAAGCAAAAGCACTTGCCCCTGACCTCAAGAAAAGCTCACCACAAAAACACAGTAATCTCTGTCTTTCCCCTTTCCCGACAGCAGTTCAAATCTGGCAAAACAAGTTAAGAGGATGCCTTGGTGTGCAGCAGCAGTAAGCAGGTAAGCAGCCAATCACATTGAAATATTCACAAAAAACAGAACAGGATGTTAAAGGCATTTAATATCCTTCACTTTTAACTTTTCAGATATCGAAATAAACGATGATTGGATTAAGATAGAAACTAAAATGAAGTTAAAGAAGCTTGCAAAAAAAATTTAAAAACGTAGAATGTTTGTAACATGGAGAAATTTCACATTCCACAGATATAAAATTAGCTTTCAGGGCCAGTGAGGGCACTTGGCAGTAATTATGAAGTTAGTATTAAAACCCAGTTACACCTCATTCAACAAGGTGTAACTTTTTCCAAATGTTTTTATAGCGAGACTAATAGTGGAGGAGTGGAAATTCTCATCAATTCAATTGATTTCCCACTAATTGCAGTCTGGGAGGACCTCAACAGTGCACCCTCTGGACAATGTAGAATTACTGAGAGCAATTTAAGGATTTCCAGTTTCAGAGGAGTAATGATGGCGAACCTTTACAGTTTCATCATCATTACAACCATGAAATCAGGGCCAACGTGTTCCACATTCTCACAATCCTTCTTATGAATTACTTATTCTTGGATACACTTTTAACTATCTTAGCTCTTAATCTATTATGCTCCTTCTTCTGGATTCTCTTGCTAAAGGCAAGAATTGTTTTGCATCCATCCTGTTAAATCCTTTATTATTTTACTACCTGAATTAGATCACATCTTAATCTCCTTATTTAGAGGGAATATAACACAAATTTAACATCTCATTATAACTCAGCCTCTTCATCACTTAGATCATTCTGATGAATCATTCCTTTCTCTGAGGCCTGTGTAATCCTTCCTATCGTGAAGCGCCCAAAAACAAACGAGGTGCAATAAACACTGTAACTACAGCAATTTTAAATATATCTCTAGTGATGAAGCCAATCACCCCATCAGCCTTTTTAAACCTGTGAGTTAGCTTTAATGATTTGTGTTAGCTGGACTTTTAAACTGTAAACAACCTCACCATCACAATATTTCTTCCTCTAGATTGTGCTTCTACCTGCCATTCTTCTATCCAAATTATGCTAGCTCACTATAACTATCCATGTCCTTCTGCATTTTTCTGCTCTCTCCTTCACAATTCACTAACTTCCTAGCCTACAATCACTTAAGAAATTGGATATACTCCCCTCTGTTCCAAATGTCACAATTTGTATAAATGAGAACTCAGGCCCCAGCAATGATCTCTGAGAGATAGCATTCATCACTGCCCATCAATCCAAAAACGTTTCTCGCCGAAAATCTGTGCCACCTACTGCTATCAGTGCTGCGAATCATCACCTACTTTTTATGCAGTCAGCCAGCATTTTGGGGTATGATAGTATGTAGGTAGAGGAACCATTTCTACTGTTGGGTGCCCGGTGGGAAGAAGTGAGAGAGTGGGAACATGTTGGTGTGGACCAGCTGAGTCAAATGTCCAATTCCCATGTTGTAGATTTGGTGTAACACTGATCATATATTCTGAAGAATGGGTGTGCTCCACCATTGTAACCTTTATTCCTCCATCCCGCAGGTTCACAGTGGCTGGAGGAGTCCGTGGGATGGGACACTGAAATGGGTAATAGAACAAGGGATTAAGGAGGAGGCTGAGTGCCTCGGGAAGACAGGAGAAGTGGCGTGGGCATTCCAATTTCCACGTTGCACGACTGATGTGGAGGAGGAAGAGTGATCACCATCCTCGCAACCATTATCCCTGCGCCCTCCAACCCCTCCCCCGCCTCTTCACTTATACTCGACCTACAGAGGTCTATGCCAGCAAATAAAGCTGTTGCAGGAGATTCTCAAACATTTGTGACAAGAGGAGGCCACCGACTCTTGTTTAAGCCTGATCTAACATAGAAACATAGAAAATAGGAGCAGGAGTAGGCCATTCAGCCCTTCGAGCCTGCTCCACCATTCATTATGATCATGGCTGATCATCCAACTCAGTAACCCGTTCCTGCTTCTCCCCTCCCCCCCATATCCTTTGATCCCTTTCACCCCAAGAGCTATATCTAACTCCTTCTTGAAAACATATAATGTTTTGGCCTCAACTGCTTTCTGTGGTAGCGAATTCCACAGGCTCACCACTCTTTGGGTGAAGAAATTTCTCCTCATCTCAGTCCTGAAAGGTTTACCCTGTATCCTTAGACTGTGACCCCTGGTTCTGGACTGCCCCACCATTGGGAACATCCTTCCTGCATCTACCCTGTCAAGTCCTGTTCGAATTTTATAGGTTTCTATGAGATCCCCCCTCGCTCTTCTGAACTCCAGCGAATATAATCCTAACCAAATCAATCTCTCCTCATACGTCAGTCCCGCCATCCCAGGAATCAGTCTGGTAAACCTTCACTGCACTCCCTCTATAGCAATAACGTCCTTCCTCAGATAAGGAGACCAAAACTGCTCACAATATTCCAGGTGTGGCCTCACCAAGGCCCTGCATAATTGCAGCAAGACATCCCTACTCCTGTACGCTAATCCTCTTGCTATGAAGGCCAACATACCATTTGCCCTTTTAACCACCTGTTGCACGTGCATGCTTACCTTCAGTGACTGGTGTACGAGAACACCCAGGTCTCGTTGCATATTCCCTTCTCTCAGTTAATAGCCATTCAGATAATCATCTGCCTTCCTGTTTTTGCTACCAAAGTGGATAACCTCACATTTATCCACATTATACTGCAACTGCCATGCATTTGCCCACTCACTCAACTTGTCCAAATCATCCTGAAGCCTCCCTGCATCCTCCTCACAACTCACCCTCCCACCCAGTTTGTGTCATCTGCAAAGTTGGAGATATTACATTTAGTTCCCTCATCTAAATCATTAATATATATTGTAAATAGCTGGGGTCCTAGCACCGATCCCTGCGGTACCCTACTGGTCACTGCCTGCCATTTGGAAAACGACACCTTTATTCCTACGCTTTGTTTTCTGTCTGCCAACCATCACAATACACTACCCCCAATCCCATGTGCTTTAATTTTACATGCTAACCTCTTATGTGGGACTTTGTCGAAAGCCTTCTGACAGTCCAAATAATCCACATCCACTGGCTCCCCCTCATCAACTCGACTAGTTACATCCTCGAAGAATTCTAGTAGATTTGTCAAGCATGATTTCCCTTTCGTAAATCCATGCTGACTCTGTCCGATTCTACCACTGTTCTCCAAGTGCTCTGCTATAATATCTTTGATAACGGACTCTAGAATTTTCCCCACTACCGACGTCTGGTTGACTGGTCTATAATTCCCCGTTTTCTCTCTACCTCCCTTTTTTAAATTAAAGCACATGGGATTGGGGGTAGTGTATTGTGATGGTTGGCAGACAGAAAACAAAGCGTAGGAATAAAGGTGTCGTTTTCCAAATGGCAGGCAGTGAGGTTACAAATAGTGGGGTTATATTAGCTACCCTCCAATCTGTAGGAACTGTTCCAGAGTCTATAGAATCTTGAAAGATGACCACCAATGCATCCAATATATCTAGAGCCACTTCTTTAAGTACTCTGGGATGTAGATTATCAGACCCTGGGGATTTATCTGCCTTCAATCCCATCAATTTCCCCAACATCATTTCTCTACTCATACGGATTTCCTTCAGTTCCTCCCTCTCACTAAGCCCTGTGTTCCCCAACATTTCTGGTATGTTAGTTGTGTTCTCCTTTGTGAAGACAGAACCAAAGTAAGCATTTAGTTGGCCAGCCATTTCTTTGTTCCCCATAATAAATTACCCTGTTTCTGACTAAGGGACCTAACATTTATCTTCACCAATCTTTTTCTCTTCACATACCTATAGAAACTTTGAGTCAGTTTTTATGTCCCCCGCAAGCTTACTCTCGTACTCTATTTTCCCCTTCTTAATCAATGTTGCTGAATTCTAAATTGCTCCCAATCCTCAGGTCTGCTGTTTTTTCTGGCGAATTTGTGTGCCTCTTCCTTGGATCTGTGCTGGGTTGAACAGTCAATTAGAAGCTGGACAACCTTTGTCAGGATGTTGCAAGCCAGCATCATGATCGTGTGGAGGCCTCAACAGCTGCCCTGCAGCTGATGCCCGTAGTGCCCTCCCACCACAAACCACCCCCCACCCCGCATATAAAAGGCATGCTCCTTGAAGGACATACCTCACACATCATGCCTCCTTCTTCCTCTGCTTCCCCTCCAAGTTGTCCATGATAATCAAGAACAGGCAAGTGCCATGGGATAGCCTACAGCAATTCTTATACCTTCTTAATGCATAGCAAGAAGTGGGGATGAAAGTAACTGCACTCAGAAACTAACAGAACTCTGGGTGGAAAAAATTGCAAGAAAAAACTGCCAAAACATAATTAGAAAAGAAAAAACTCTGAGAACAATTTGAAGAATTCGGGGTGAAGCTCCAGAGCATTAATTGTCCCTTTGTTAGCTTCCATGGCTAAGAGTCTCATGAGGGCCATAAATTACTTTAGTCTAAGTGTTTCAGTGAAAAAAATGAGCATAAAACCAGGAAATTTGTGATCAACCTTAACTGCAATGGAGAAAGAAGCTATGATAATGTACTGTACTCAGTTTTGGCCAGGATATCAATGGTCTGACCCGAAGTCCAGGGAATTATGGCGCAGTATAACTAATGGCTTAACTCACTCACTACTTACTCACAGAACAGAATTGTTAAAGTGTAGAAGGAGGCCATTCGGTCCATCGTGTCTGCACAGGCTCTTTGAAAGAGCAATTTACTCAGTTCCATTCCCCTGCCTTTTCTGCCTCCACCACACCACTCACTCAGGTAGTGCAGTTCAGACCTTAACCACTCTCTGCGTGAAAACATTTTTCCTCATGTCACTTTTGCCTCTCTTACCCATTACTTTAAATTTGTGCCCCCTCATTCTCGATCCTCTCACAAGTGGGAACAGTTTTTCCCTATCTACTCTGTCCAGACCTCTCATGATTTTGAATACCCCTATCCCCTCCCAGCCATGTACCATTCTGACTTGGAAAGACATTGCTGTTCTTTCATCATTGCTGGATCAAATTCCTGGTACTCTACCTAACAGCACTATGGTGCAGCTACACCACACTGACTGCAGCAGTTCAAGAAGACGGGTGGCACAGTGGCGCAGTGGTTAGCACCGCAGCCTCACAGCTCCAGCGACCCGGGTTCAATTCTGGGTCCTGCCTGTGTGGAGTTTGCAAGTTCTCCCTGTGTCTGCGTGGGTTTTCGCCGGGTGCTCCGGTTTCCTCCCACAGCCAAAGACTTGCAGGTTGATAGGTAAATTGGCCATTATAAATTACCCCTAGGATAGGTAGGTGGTAGGGAAATATAGGGACAGGTGGGGATGTGGTAGGAATATGGGATTAGTGTAGGATTAGTATAAATGGGTGGTTGATGGTCGGCACTGACTCGGTGGGCCGAAGGGCCTGTTTCAGTGCTGTATCTCTAAATAAAATAAAATGACAAATACAGCATGGCTACCTGACCCGAACCCAACAGGACCCGACAACGTATCGTGTTCGGGTCGGGTCGCACTTCCAGGTCCGGCATTCGGGCTCGGGTCGGGCCGTGCTGGCTACACTCTATCACCACCTCCGGTAAGTGGCTCCAATGTTAATGTACTTTTTGGACTAAAAAGGTTGTTTAAATTGCAGTTTTTTTAAGCTTGTGCAGATAAGTAACAAAGTGAAAAACGGAAGCTAGGTTGACTGGTCGGGTCGGATGTGGTTCTGTCAGGCTCGGGTCGGGTTTCATTTGCAGACCCGAGCCGGCCTTTAATGATAAATATATTTTCAGTTATCCGTAACAACAATACAACTGTTTAAGATACTATAATTGCAATCCAGTTAAATTTCCATTGTTAGCTTGCCAAGAATGATAGAACAGTTAAAATGGATAAAAGAATAGGATGGCTAAGTGAATAAAATTACTTGGAAAAATTCTTATTCATTTTGCAGTGTATTAATATTCAGTTTGTCTATAGATTATTGAAATATTCAAGATCCTAAGAGGTAACCACTGAGTCTTCCCTTAGGCATAACATTTCCAATTTCCACAGCCTCTCCGCATACCTCAAATATCTAAACCAAGAAACCAACTTAGTGCGCTTTCGCTGTATCCTCCCAGAAAGCATGCATCCCTAATAGTAAGGACTGTACACAGTCCAGGATGCGCCTAACCAATAATCAAAACAGAAGCTGCCGGAAATACTCAGCAGGTCTGGCAGCATCTGTGGAGAGACAAACAGAGTTAACATGCAAGTCGGATATGACTTCTTCAGAACTGAAGGAAGGACTCGACATGTTAACTGTTTCTCTCTCCACAGATGCTGTCAGACCTGAGTATTTCCAGTACTCCCTGTTTTTATTTCAGATTTCCAGTATCCACAATATTTTGCATTTGTTTTTATGCCTAACCAATACTCTGTGCAAACTTATTACTTTTGGGAACAATGAATATTCATCAGATTATACACTCCGAGGTCTTACACTTTTCTGCCATACGGAGCTGATGGTTATAGGAATTAAATCTCCACTGCTCCCAGGCTCCTTGCCTGTGATATGGAGTATCATTTCATTTTTATACACATTGCTTATTTTCATCCATAATCTCATCATTCAATACTTATTCACATTAAATAACATTTGTTATTTGTCAGCATTACCGTTAATTTATGAGCCCACAGTTATCTTGAAATACTTCCCAAAATAAACCAGTATTTAAAAAGGGAAAGGCATCTTACTTATTTTAATGACAGAGGTAGAGCACACTTTATTCTTCTTTACATTCAGAACTGACTGGCCATCATCTTTGAAAAGATAAAGTGGAACAGTTGAGCCGAAAAGTGCAGCAGTCTGAGGAACAGATGTCCTGTCCTGCCTGCAGGGGTGTGGTCAGTGGTAAAAATCTGATTGGGAATCAGTGAATTTGTGCTGTTTGGAAAAGAAACATTTTAATTAAAACAGGCCAGCATCCTTGCTGTGTCAGAAAATCACCTCTGAAATGCCAATGAATTGAATTTAATAAATTAGCTGAATCTCTAAAGCTCAGCTAACATTTTCACTCCAACTGAATTTGGTCCCACACCAGAAGCTTTAAACAAGTATATGCATCAACTGCCAAAGGCTTACAGCACAATATCACAGGGTTAGAAGTGAAACATGCCACCTTCCAACATGAAACTAGATTATACTACTGCCCAAGAAATTTGGTCATTTACAAAATGCTATTAAAGTTTATTTGAATTAGCATGTTATGTAGAGCTAAATATAGTCCTGCCTTTTCACCACAACACCATGATGAAAGGTCATAGACCTGAAACATTAACTCTGTTTCTCTCTCCACAGATGATGCCAGACCTGCTGAGCACTTCCAGCATTTTCTGTTTTTATACTATGATTATCCTGCCCTACAGAAGGAATAGCAACTGCTAGAACATGCCAGCATTCACAGTTACTGCTGTCAAATGCAAAACAGACTCAGAGCACTTGACACAGAGGAGAAATTTAAATTCAACTAATGTTACATGGCATCAATTCATAGGATTATATTACTGTTTTTCTCATTTGGAAGGGCAAATTTTAATGGTGAATTCTGACAAACTGCATAAGAATGCAAGTGACCATTTGTCCCATCTGAGGTCATTCCTCTAGTTAATTTACTCAAGCCTAAAGTTTCTCAATTATTCCCGTTGACAGATGTAGCACTGATAGTTACTTTGAAATGCCTGAAAAATGCAGTTGAAAGTTAAGATGTGCTTTCTCCAGGAGAATACTATTATACAAAAACAAAATACTGCAAATGCTGGAAGTCTGAAATAAAAACAAAAGATGCTGGAAATACTCAGCAGGTCTGGCAGCATCTGTGGTGAGAGAAATAAAGTTAATGTTTCAGGTCTGTGACCTTTCATAGAAACTCTCTTAACAATCAATTACTTTGATAAAGTGTTCATAGGACTCATTGAGATTGGGAATCACAGATGTGTAGAGTAACTGATCCTTGAATTTTCTCAAAATAACAATTCCAGAATGGAAACATTATTTAATTCAGCAATGGGTTATAATGTCACATAATGAATTCTATATATGTAACTGGTTAATCTTGGATTTAATAGTCCTTTACCTCATTTTGAAATTTTCCCCAAGATCATGCACTATTTTTCAAATAAAAAAACGTAAGTAAATGACACCTTGGATAAATGTATCTTTGCTGACAACAGCCACATTGTGGGATATGTGGGAGATTACTGGTGTCAGCTGGAACATAAATTATTGGTTAAAAGCTGGGGGTAATAATTCCTTAACAGATTATTTTCCTGCCCTTGAAATATCTAATGTTCAAGTCATATAATTAAACAGAATATTGGTTTAAAATTCATCATGGCACACAACAGCTCTAAGATTTTGTTTCCTTTCATTCTGGCACATTTATTGACATGCACCTAGAAGTTGTAGCGCTTGAAACCAAACTGATATAAATAATTGCTTCCAGCTAGAGTTTCAACATCTGCAAAGATACTTCACTATACCACAGTAGCAACTACAAATTCAAGTCTGACTTTGCTAAATGAAAAGGTACCCTTTTTTTACATACTTAAATTGCTTCATTTATAAACATTCATTTTCAGTTTTAATTATCCCTCCCTAGCACCATCTGTTCCTATGAGTGTTGTGGAGAGCAACTTACAAAATTATTTGCTTCTCTCTTCCTCTGGGAAGTCTCTGGTTTGTCTCCTATAGAGGCATGGCCAGGCCCACAAACTTACTATGTGGGAATCATGTGTGCTAACCACTTTTTGTCACTTCAGTGAGTTAGTATATTACCATAATGCCTCCATTCTAGAAAGTGTTGATTGTCAATAGCAAGGTGTTATTTCAAAAGTAAAACCAGAGACGAGGGCGGCACAGTGGTGCAGTGGTTAGCACTGCAGTCTCACAGCTCCAGCGACCCGGATTCGGTTCTGGGTACTGCCTGTGCGGAGTTTGCAAGTTCTCCCTGTGACTGCGTGGGTTTCCACCGGGTGCTCTAGTTTCCTCCCACAGCCAAAGACTTGCAAGTTGATAGGTAAATTGGCCATTGTAAATTGCCCCTAGTGTAGATAGGTGGTAGAAGAATGTTGGGGATGTGGTAGGGAATATGGGATTAATGTAGGATTAGTATAAATGGGTGGTTGTTGGTCGACATAGACTAGGTGGGCCGAAGGGCCTGTTTCAGTGCTGTATCTCTCTATGACTCTATGAGATAGTGCTTAGATCTCTGCCATCTTATAGGAAAGGTGGTATGAAAAACACAAAGAAAAGTGCAGATTATTTACATTAAATGGTTTCTCTACAAATTGCAATCTCATTTGTCATATTGTATACAACCAGGAACATTTCATGCATTTGAATACATAAGATGTTAAAGATGTGTTCTGTGGTAATGAGCATAACGCCCCCATACTTGAAGACCAATTATTCTGAACAATTTCTAATACCCAATCATGTATAGTAAGCACTGAACATAGGGACTATCTTTTCTGTAGCTAAACCTATTGCTATCCTGAACCAGCAAAGCCAGCTTAAAAGGTGTCACAAAATGGTGACTACATCATTAATGTCAACATGTTCAATTGTAAATTCCTATGTTCACATTTATAATGAAAACCTATGTAAATATGTCACACTGTAATCATAGCCTCATGCCAGTGGTGAAGCTGCAATGTCTCCATTGGTCAGAGTGTGTAATTAGAGCAGGACACGTTTACTGATGTATTTTGCATTATAAATGTGTGTATAGAAATTTGTAAATGGAAAAAAATTAATAGCAAGTGCAGAGAGATACAAATTTAAAAAGTATGTATTATAGATAGGAAAGCTACCAGCAGTCATATGATAATTCTCTCTACCACTAACTTCTCAGTCAAGAAAATATTTAAAGCATTGTAAGCATAAACCCGCATCTATTGCTTTGGTCCTAACAAAGGGCAGGACTTTAAAATGTGGTTTTCTAAATGCATATTTCTGATGAATAATGGAATAACTGCAAAGAAATTCCAGTCTTAACTTTTACAATACACACTTACAACATTATCCTTTAGAAATGTAGCTCTTACTCTAAACTGCAATATTACTATTATATGGATTTTAAAAATTGCCTTATAATTTCTAGTGCAAATTCAACTTCAAAGAAAAATCAAGTCCAGTATTCACAGGTCAATTATAACTCAATTCTGTAACCTGAATACATCAGTATTTTGATGCTATTATAGCTAGAGAACCGCTATTAAAGATAAATTACATTGTAAAAGTGAGAAAATATTTGTTTTGCTGTATAATGCTGCCAGTATGTTGCACTATATTCTTAATTAATGACAAGAAATTGCTCCACCACCAGAGATGTGTTATAACCAATACTTCATCCGCCCGTTGTACAATTTAAAACAGATACAACTTAAAATATTATCTAGAAACAACCCAAGCTTGAAAGAGTGAAAATTTGTAATTTCCTTGCTGAGTGTTTTATTAAGATCAAAGTGGACATAACATGAACGTTTCACAAATCCATGTCATATTACTGAAATTTTAGTGACAACAGTGATCTGGGCTCTTCATGTGTCAACATGCGAGTGTAGTGAGGCACCATGCTGGAACCTTAGAGCAAGATCCCATTTTTAAAGATGTGGCACTTAAACTTCAGAACATGATTTCATACAGATAGCAAAGACGTATAGGAGAAGTACTAAAAAGATTAGCATTACTGAAAGTTGCTAAGTTGCATGATCCAGATAGAATACATCCTTAGCTGCTGAAGGAAGCAAAGGTAGAAATAGCAGAAGCATTGGTCACAACATTTCAATCCTCATTGAATACAGGGGTGGCACTGGAGGTCTGGAGGGTTGCTAATGTTCTACTGCTATTCAATAAAGGGGAGTGGGATAAAACAGGAAACTACAGGCCAGCCAGCCTAACATCTGTGGTAGGGATGGGTTAATCATGGAAAGCTAGCATAGATTTCTTACATGCAAATCATGTCTGACTGACTTGAGAGAATTCTTTGATGAGTCTAGGGCTGTAGATAAGGCTTTAAACTAAATAGTGGGGGGCGGGGGGGGCGTTCAGTTGCATGGAAGATTAGGAAGTCAAAGTTAAAGGAGAAGGTAGCAGTGCAGGTTATTGATGAGACTGATTGTTACCAGAAAGTAAAAGGAAGGGACAGAACGTGTGAACGTCATATTGCACCAAGGAATCATACAGGAGTAGGGAAATTTGATAATAGAACAAACTGAAAGGCTTTGTATCTGAATGCACGAATCATTCGGAATAAAATAAGCAAGTTAACAGCGCAAATAGAGACGAATGTGTACGATTTAGTGGCGATTACTGAGACGTGGTTGCAGGAAAACCACGTTTGGGAATTGAATATCCAAGGGTACTCAGTATTTCAGAAGGATAGGCAGGAAGGAAAAGGAGGAGGTATAGCTTTGTTAGTAAAGGAAGAGATCAGTGCTGTAGTGAGAAATGATATAGGCACTGGAGATCAAGGCGTAGAATCAGTCTGGGTAGAAATAAGAAATAGCAAGGGAAAGAAGTCCTTGGTGGGAGTAATCTATAGGTCCCCAAACAGTAGTTCTGCAGTGGGGCACAGTATAAACCAGGAAATACTGGGGGCTTGTAAGAAAGGTACTGCAATAATCATAGCTGATTTTAATATGCATATGGACCGGATTAATCAAATTGGCAAGGGTAGCCTCGACAGAGAGTTCATTGAAGGTATTAGAGATTGTTTTTTGGAGCAATATGTTGTGGAACCAACCAGAGAGCAGGCTACTCTAGATTTGGTATTGTGTAATGAGGTGGGGTTAATTAATGATCTCATAGTTAAGGATCCTCTATGGAAGAGTGATCATAGCATGCTAGAATTTCAAATTCAGTTTGAAGGTGAGAAACTGGAGTCCCATTAGCATTCTGGAGTTAAACAAAGGTAATTACATAGGCATGAGGACAGATTTGGCCCTAGTGGACTGGGCAGGAAGACTAAAAGGTAGGACAGTTGATGAGCAGTGGCAGATGTTTAAGGAGATATTCAATTCCTCCCAACTAAAATATATTCCAGAGAGGAAGAAAGATTGTAAGAGGGGGAAAAACATCCATGGCTAAGCAAGGAAGTTAAGGATAACATAAAGACAAAACTAAGGCATACCATATTGCAAAGGCCAGTGGCAGGCTGGAAGATTGGAAAACATTTAAAGATCAACAAAGGGTTACTAAAAAAGTAATAAAAAGAGCAAAGATAAATTATGAAAGAAAACTAGTGCAAAATATAAAAATGGATAGCAAAAGCTTCTATAAGTATTTAAAAGGTAAGACAACAGCTAAAGTGAATGTTGGTCCTTTGGAGGACAAGACTGCAAGTTAATAGAGGGGAACACAGAAATGACGCATACACTAAATCAGTATTTTGCCTCAGTTTTCACGGTGGAGGTCACTAGTACCATCCCAATAACAACAGGAAATGCAGAGGTTATATAAAGAAAGGAACTTAGAAAAATCAATATCACTAGGGAAAAAGTACTGAGCAAACTATTGGGATTGAAGGCAGACAAGTCCCCAGGGCCTGATGGCCTACATCCTAGGGTCTTAAAGGAAGTGGCAGCAGAGATAGTGGATCCATTAGTTATAATATTCCAAAATTCCCTGGATCTGGGAAAGGTTCCAGTGGATTGGAAAAAAGCTGATATAACACCCTTATTCAAAAAGGGAGGGAGGCAGGAAGTAGGAAACTACAGACCAGTTAGTTTAACATCTGTCGTTGGGAAATTGTTAGAATCCATTATTAAGGAAGTAATAACAGGACATTTCGAAAGTCAAAACACAATCCATCAGAGTCAACATGGTTTTATGAAGGGTAAATCGTGTTTGACTAATTTGCTAGAGTTCTTTGAAGATGTAACAAGCAAAGTGGATAATGGGGATCCTGTAGATGTTGTATATCTGGACTTTGCAGAAGGCATTTGATAAGGTGCCGCACAAAAGGTTAATACACAAGGTAAGATCACATGGGGTTAGGCGCAATTTATTAGCTTGGATAGAGGATTGGCTAACCAACAGAAAACAGAGAGTCAGGATAAATGGGTCTTTTTCTGGTTGGCAAGATGCAACTAGTGGTGTGCCATAGGGTTCGGTCCTCAGGCCCCAACTATTTACAATATATGTAAATGACTGGGATGCAGGGATAGAAGGTACTATAGCCAAATTTGCAGATAACACTAAAATAGGTGGGACAGTAAGTTGCAATAAAGAAATAAGAAATTTACAAATGGATATGGATAGGTTACGTGAATGGGCCAAAACTTGGCAGATGGAGTTTAACGTGGATAAGTGTGAGGTGATCCACTTTGGTCGGAAGAATAGAAAGGCAAATTATTATCTAAATGGAGAGAAACTTCAGAATGCTTCGGTGCAGAGGGATCTGGGTGTCCTCGTGCATGAATTGCAGAAAGCTAGTATGCAGGTACAGCAGGTAATAAGGAAGTCATGGAATTTTGGCATTTATTGCTAAAGGAATAGAATATAAAAGTAGGGAAGTGTTGCTGCAACTGTACAAGGCATTAGTGAGACCGCAGCTGGAGTCTTCCTTACAGTTTTGGTCCCCTTACTTGAGGAGGGATGTAGTTGCAATGGAGGCAGTTCAGAGGAGGTTCACTAGATTGATTCCAGAGATGAGGGACTTGTCTTATGAAGAGAGATTGAGCAGTTTAGGCCTTTACGCTCTAGAGTTTAGAAGAATGAGAGGAGATCTAATTGAGGTATATAAGATGAGGGGATTGACAAAGTAGAAATAGAGAGGATGTTTCCTCTTGTGGGGCAATCTAGAACGAGAGGTCATAGTTTTAGGATAAGGGGTAGCAGATTTACAACAGAGACGAGGAGAAATTACTTCTCTCAAAGGGTCGTGAGTCTGTGGAATTCACTACCCCAGAGTGTGGTGGAGGCCGGGACATTGAGTAAATTTAAGGAGGAGATAGACAGATTTTTAATTAGTAAAGGGTTGAAGGGTTGAGGAGAACGGGCAGGAAAGTGGAGTTGAGGCCAAGATGAGATCAGCCATGATCGTATTGAATGGCAGAGCAGGCTTGAGGGGCTGAATTGCCTACTCCTGCTCCTAGTTCTTATGACCTTAACAAGGAAGGCTGATAAAGGTAGCATATATGTTGTATATATGCACTTTCAGAAGGCATTCAGCTAAGTGTCACATTGTTAAGGGCTTATTAAGAAGATGGAATCCCAAGTAATTAAGGAGAAGTTGGCAGCAATGAATACAAAATTGGCTCAGTGTCAAGTAAAGGGTAGTGGAGGATTAATGGATGTTTTCCAGGCTGGGAGATGGCTTGCAGTGGTGTTTGCCAAGGGCAGTTTTGGGTCCATTACTCTTTGCATTTGTCGCATCCCTCCATTCATTAGACCCCTCTGGAATATATGTCACCCAAATACCCACTCTAGGTAATTGGCCTGTGGGTGTGATAGCTCTGTCATGTGTATCATTATCACTCATTACCGTTAGCCAGCCTTTGATCTACCATACTTTTTTCCTCAGGATCCTCTTCACAAAACACACAAGCGTTTCAGATAAAGGTACCTTGTTTGCATCTATCAGCTGCTTCGAGTCCAAGATTTAGTACGTAATCCAGAGGAATGACTCATAGCAGTTTATTACCATGTTGATAAGTACTGGCTTATCATCATGACCTATTCCTATACCGGGGCCTTTCCATTCCCTATGACCCTCTCTTTTATAATATACTAAATCTCCTGAATCAAAGTCTGTCTCAGATGGTCTAATAAAATGCCTCAGTACTCTACGAATTTTCTCCAAGACCTCAGCCTTGATGAAAGCCCATCTCCCTGCTTGCAAAGCATTCAAACATGCAGAAAAAATGGAACTAACTGTAGCACCATCCAGCACAAGAGGATTATCGCACAGAATAGAAGGCAATTTTGGATTGCACCCATGGACTAATTGATGGGGGCTGTATCCTCCAAACATCGGGAGTGAATTCTTTGCATGAAACACCGATGTCAGGGCAGTTGTCAATTTGCAGTCTGATTGATTAGCTACAATTTTATGCAGCATTTCATTGCTTAAAGGATTTTCAGCTGCGGCATTCATGACCATGATGTTCATATTTTCGCATGTCTCTGAACTCGTTATTGGAAAATTCCCCTCCGTTATCAGTCAGAAACACTGCTGGTGTCCCAAGTCCAGTCCCTATTCATCTCTACAATGTTGTCTGTAATGACCTTTTTGCCCTTACTATGTATTACTGTAGAGGCTAAATCTGGTCACCAGGTCTATAAAAAGTAGGATGAAAATATTTCAGTCTTTGTCTCATACTGTTAGATCTATGGCAACTTCCTTGTTAAAGTCACGTGCCAATGGAAGGCTTACAACAGGACATGGCAGCATCCTCCGGCACTTTTTACAGATTTCACACTTCTCTCTAATCTCTTTTATTGCCTTGTATACATTTCATCAACCACAGCTGAACGTCTGCCATGATCATTAACCTTTGACAAGTAGGGTGAGCAAATCGTCTGTAACATCAAGACAATTCATTTTTTTTCTCTCTGATTCTTAACAGCTGATGACATCAATACTTGTCTAGTACTCTAAACAGAAAGATCAGATTTTGTTAAGGGGATACAATAATATCCTGATTGGGTAAACTGCAGATCAACTGACTTTCCAAAATAATTGCCTTATCATGTTCTATGTCAAGTTTCATTTGTGCCTCTCTCGTAGGTATCATAATATAGACTCTATCAGTACTTGTAAAATGGCTTACTCCAGTTATTTTACATGGAATTACAACTCTCTTTAGTGACCTCAATATGACAACACCTAATGCAAGTAGTTCTGTTATATTCCTAACCTTGTGTTGATCCTCACTACTTAATGAATCAAGGTAACATTTTAGCCATTGTTCCACATACCATGGAAGTGCAAGCGCTATCTAATATTGCACAGTGAAATGAGTCCATGACTAACACATTCATCACTCAACTAAAATTCCTTGTGTCCAGTATAATTTGTTTGGATTAATTATCTTCATCCTCTTCATGTGACATTGAGGACCCTGCCTCTTTTTTTGGTATTTCACTGCACAATGATATTTTGAGTCATATCTGAAGCACCTATTAACTGTTCTTCAGGCATTCCTGGGATTTATTCTCCCTTTATTGTTATTTGAATTCTGTCTTCTGCTGTAATAGCCATATATGCTAAAGATGCTTCTTCTTTGGCCTCCTTATCTCGAGAGACAATGGGTAAGCGCCTGGAGGTGGTCAGTGGTGTGTGGAGCAGCGCCTGGAGTGGCTATAAAGGCCAATTCTAGAGTGACAGGCTAAAGATGCTTACATCCTCAATTTCCCCATCTTTAATCCTTCTGTTGTACTGACTCTTGGTATCTAGATTATTCTGAAATCTGGCAAACATTGAGTCTTCTATGCTTTGTGTCACCATGGAATGTTTAATTTGTTCCATGAAGACTGAGGGAAATGACAGTTTCCCCAAGAATTTTAAGGCAGCTGGATCTGATGCAACAGAGTCTCCTTCTCCAAGGACCAAAAACCAGTTAGAACCAGTAACCTGTCCATGAGACATTTTAGTATAATCCAATAATTTAAACGTTCGTACCAATCCATGCATCCCCAAATTGTATAAAAGGCTGACAAAATTCAATCTGTTGAAAGTACATGATATATTCTCCCATGGAATTACTTATCTATTTTCTGAAATATATCAAATTCTGACCACGCCATTAAGCTTTTAACAGATCATCTTGCTTGTAGATTTACTTCAGGCACTGTAATAGGAAATGCAAACCTTCATCACTATCCAACTGAAGGAATCAATCTCACAATATTTTAGTTCTGCGTTTACAACCTGTAGGAAGCAATAATGCCAGACCATATCTTGGTTTCTCTTTGGTGGGGTCCATATATCGACTTCGTTCTTCCACTGGTCATATCGTTCAGACTCCAAAAACATCAGCAGGTAATCATACCTCAACAATTAATGCTTGCTTTCTGTCATTTTCGAAGTTGACTAGTAGGATTTTAGTTTTATATAGGATTTTTTTTCTTAGTTTGTAACCTTCACTTTTAGGCAATCATCCTCTGCTACTATATTATAATCCAGAAAGCCTAGTGGTGAAGGATAGAATTGGAGCCAATCTCTACTCACTTTTATAGGCTTTTATTTAAAGATACACATTACAAACATGCACCAAACGTAGCCCTCCCAGCTTCAGTCTGTTCTTATTTATACCTCTTTTGAACTTATTCCTATTTATAGGAGCACAAGAGAATCCCTAGTTAATGCCCATCACCAGTATACAATTAAAAATTATTAATATACAATTAACAACCATTGCTCTTGCAAAGAGCCGGCACAGACGTGATGGTCTGAATGGCCTCTTTCTACTATGTAGGTTTCTATAATTCTTTGAATTAATAGACCTGAAATCACAACTAAGCCTTACCTAGGCCTGGAACAGGCTTGAGTGGCTAAATGCCTTACTCCTGTTCTTATGAATTTCCACTGGGGCTATAAGAAAAATATGTCCAGAATGCACCAGACACTTCACTAGTTTAGGTGGTGAAGTTATGCTGCAGTTTCCATGCAAAGTCATTAGCATAGACCTGAATGCATAATCCCCCAAGAATCATCTCAATCAAACAAAGTAATTGATTTGTGACTGGAGCAGGGCCAATGAAACCTCAGGATGCTGGGTGAAGTAGTATAAAAGAGAAGGGGGAAAAAATTCCCCTTCAGAGTGAATCTGAATATTACAAGGCTCAACACTTTTCCTGCAGACTGTGGCTGTGATTAATTGCTGGTCATTGCTGTTTTCAAGTAATGAGTTACTGCAGCAGAACAGGACACACTTGTGTGGCTTCAACTGATTGCTGGTCACAGGGATTATGCATCAAGGACGGATCAATTGACTTGAATTTAAACTAAGTTGCTACAGCAGAAGAAACAGACCTGGGTCAATAGCTTCAACTGACTACAGGTCAGTGCAGGCCAGATGTTTAATGCCAGATTTATGTGAGCATGGGACCCCGTAAATCTGGATGCAAAGTGATGAACACCCCAAACGAGCGCAATCAGCAAAAACTCGCCATTCCAATCTGGGGATGTGGCCAGTTTGTGGGTGGAGACTGTTGCAGGCAAAGCAACATTTGCAACAGCATACCGGATCACAGATATTCCACAGTGTAAAGTACCAATGGGTGTAATTCACTTGCACTTAAAATTCCGCAATCTTTGGCGGTATCCAATTTGATTCCACCAGATTAAGCTGGTATTGAGTGGAAATCATATGAAAACTCTAGGCCCTCATGTTAAGGAGAGGTAAGGTGCTTTCTCAAATGGAGTGAGGGTTGGAATGGTAGACAAACAGCAGACTAGGCTGCATGCACAACTCCTAGTAAACAGTTTCAAATCCGGCACTAGCAGAGTAGAGGCCTGCTACCCGACCCGAACCCAATGGGACCCGACATGTGTCGGGTTCGGGTCGGACCCATCTTCCGGGGCCTTCTTTCGGGCTCGGGTGGGGTCAGGCCGGGCCGAGTCCAGATCGAGTAAGTGATCTGCTGGTAAGTATTAAAAATAAAGAAAACTTACCTGAGCTGGGAGCCCGGGACAAAGCTGAGTCTGCGCAGTGAGCAGGTGACGTCACTATGATGTCTCGCGCATGCGCTGCAGTTTCTTGCAGGTTTGATGTCAGCAATGTAAGTAAAGAGATGGTCGGGTCGAGCTCGGGTCAGGCCGACTAGTGGCAGGCTTGGGTCAAGTCGGGCTCGGGGCAAAATCGGAGGGACTCGGGCAGAGTCCGCTATGGTTTGGTCGGGTTCTTTTTCCCGACCTAAAGCAGGTCTCTATAGCAGAGGCCTGGACGCAGTTTATCACTGCCTTCTTGGCTCAGAGGAATGTGAAAGTTTGACAAGACAAGGAAGGGGAAAGTGGCAATTCAAAAAAGTCAACCTGCAAATAAGCCATTTAGTGTGTTCCAAAATACTGTACTGAAAGTAGAGAGACAAATTTTCCGGGTAAAAAGATAAAATTGATAAAAATGATGAGATAGCTCCTAGTCATGCAGACTGCAAAATCATTTACTTCTACCTGCAATATGATGAGCTGTTCTCCAAGCAAAAAGTAACTTAATCCAAGCTATGTGTAAACTTATAATTGTAAACATGTGAAGCTGGCAAGTCAAACACATTTAAAAAAAGAATTGCTCAGTTGCTAGAATGCATGCAATGTTAACCATTAGGTCACAGCTACCACGTGCAAGCTTTTGCTTCTTAATGTTGTAGGATTGGAAAAAAAACTATTTCATTAAATTGCAACTTATGAATACAACCGAGTTCTGATAAACACATTCAATTTGCCGAGAAGTTTTATACAGCAATCAGCATTTCTAAAAGCTGCAGATAAGAAGCCATATTGCAATCTCAATAATCACAAAAGATTATAAAGCAGTTTCACTTCAGTTGATTGATGCAGCTAAGCTCACCTCCACTAGTATGCAGCAGCCCTTATTTTGGACAATAGTTTGCTAACAGACCATTGCTAAGACTGTGGCCCAGATTTTGCGATCAGCAGCCGACTGACGGAACTCAGTGCTGTCTTCAAAGAAAGTTGCCAACAAAGAACTAGCTATCTCTGTGGCGTGGATTCACCTTTCCCAACATTAATTTGATTCTGATGCCGACTATAGCAGATCTCTGGCATCCAGCAACAGTGATGTCATCAATGTGATTGGCTCCTTAAGCCTTGAAGAATTCTAGAGATAACAAATCAGGAAGTAAATGCACCTATTATTCTTCACATGTTAATCATTTTACACATAGTGAAATAAAGATTGAGGCTTGCACATGGGAATAAGGTAGAAGCTGAAAAATCAAACTTGACAAAGTCACAATGGGCAACTGAAGGAAACAGCTTCCTACTAATCTTGTTCCAGGACAAGATTCTTGTTTAGGATTTAAGTTTCGTCGCAACATTATAACTGCTCCTTCCTTGAGTAAGTTTGTGCAGTGGCATGCCCATTGCAGTTAGATTGTGTAGAAACGCCGGAGATTATAGACTGTTATCATCTTCTTCATCTATAAAATCAACACTGATGTTTAGTTTAGTTTAGTTTAGAGATACAGCACTGAAACAGGCCCTTCAGCCCACCGAGTCTGTGCCGACCATCAACCACCCATATATACTAATCCTACACTAATCCCATATTCCTACCACATCCCCACCCTGTCACTATATTTCCCTACCACCTACCTATACTAGTGGCAATTTATAATGGCCAATTTACCTACCAACCTGCAAGTCTTTTGGCTTGTGGGAGGAAACCGGAGCACCCGGAGAAAACCCACGCAGACACAGGGAGAACTTGCAAACTCCACACAGGCAGTACCCAGAATTGAACCCGGGTCGCTGGAGCTGTGAGGCTGTGGTGCTAACCACTGCGCCACTGTGTATGTATTCTTTTAATTCTCCTGATAGCTTTTCAAAAATTATTTTCAATTCTAGTGAACCTTCATTTTTAGCACACAGAATAGCTTTTGAATAGTAAGTTGTTTCAAGTAATTGTTCCTGCCATTTTGCCACACTTAACCAAAGCCATCATCTCATCCACCTCTCCTATGTCATGCCATTCCATCCTTCCCATGCCATCCCCATCCCTATCAATCCCATCACATCCCTCATGGAAATAATCTCCCCAGCCAGGGTAACTTTACTGTTGGGCTCCCCTTACCTTCCCCTATTTTTTATTCTCTACCAACCCACTCCACGCCATCGCCAACACCAACACTAACCATAGACTGCTGTACGTGCATCACATACTCCAATCCTCCCATGTGCCCCAGTCACTGCCCACCAAATAAACCCACTAAAAGATGCGTCCTTTTTACTAACCAATCAAAACAATCTGGACAGACAAAAACTGAGTAGAGTCTTTTTCCTTTGAATCTATAATAAGTACTTGAGGACCTAAATCATGCAATTGTTTATAAAACCGTGCAGAGAAGCTGGTTTCGACACAATCGAGGTAGATTCTGAGGGGGAAAGGTAGGACAAACAAAACCACAGTTCCCATGATGACAAGAGAGATACAGCGCAAGATGAAGCAGAAAAAAGGGCGTACGACAGATGTCAGGTTGATAATATGAAAGAACCAGGCTGAATGTAGAAAGTTCAGAAACGAAGTGAAAAAGGAAATGAGAGAAGCAAAGAAAGAGTATGAGAAGAGACTTGCAGCTAACATAAAAAAGAATCCAAAAATCATCTACAGACATAAATAATAAAAGGAGAAGTGGGGCTGATTAGGGACAAGAAAGGAGGTTTACGTATGGAGGCAGAGGGCATGGCTGAGGTACTAAATAAGTACTTTGCATCTGTCTTTACCAAGGAAGATGCTGTGAAAGAGGAGGTAGTTGAGACACTGGATAGGCTAAAAATTGATAAAGAGAAGGCATTAGAAAGGCTGGCTGTTCTTACAGTTGATAAGTCACCAGGACCAGATGAGATGCATCCGAGTATACTGAGGGAAGCAAGGGTGGAAATTGCAGAGGCATTGACCATAATCTTTCAATCCTCCCTAGATACAAGGGTAGTGCCAGAGGAATGGAGAATTACACATTCTTGTTTGAAAAAGTGTGTAAGGATAAGCCCAAGAACTACAGTACTGTCAGTTAATCCTCAGTGGTAGGAAAGCTTTTAAAAACAGTAGTTCAGGACAAAATTAATAGTCACTCTGACAAATGTGGATCAAGGAGAGCCAGCACGGATTTGTTAAAGGAAAATCGTGTTTAACTAACTTAATTGAGTTTTTGATGAGGTAACAGAGTGTTGATGAGGGTAATGCCATTGATATCATGCACATGGATTTCCAAAAAGTGTTGGATAAAGTGCTACATAACAGGCTTGTCAGCACAGTTAAAGCCCAATGGAATAAAAGGTGGATATAAAAGATCCCATTTCATTATTTTGAAGAGGAGCAGGGGAGTTACCATGGTATCCTGGCCTATATTTATCCTACATTCAATATCACAAGAGGACAGATTAACTGGTCATTATCACATTGCTGTTCGTGGGAGTTTGATGTGCGCAAAATTGGTTGCCGCATTTCCTGCAACTATGACTACACTTCAAAAGTACTTGATTGACTTAAAGCACTTTGAGATGTTCAGTGGTTGTGAAAAGTGCTGTATAAATGCAAGTCTTTTTCTTCAAACTATTATTTATTCAGATTGCCATTTTGCATGCTGCAGTCTGAATTGGATCTGAAAATATGTTAATGATTACAATTAAATTGTAAGATTGCAGATTTACCACCCCCAAACCCTCGCAAGGAACACTGCAGGCAGTCGGCATTGAATTATAGAGGGTAATTTTGGAGTATACACTGGCACGGAGAGCCTCATTTACCACCAGCATGCACTCAGTAACTCAGTTCCATGGTGTTTATTCACATAGAGAAAGAAGATTGAAAGCTCAAACTCTGTGTATGTTCCCATGAATGCAACACTGTTGCATGTATGTAGCATCAACATCTGAAGGAACTGGAGTCAAAATTCATCCGATCTTGCAATTGCATGGCACCAATACCAGCACTCACTTTGACCACAGATTTCAGATCCAGAACGACAGCATTAAATTCTATTCAAACTGTTCCTATGTATTGATAAATAAAACCTTGGAATGCAACACAGCATAAAAAAAGTTTAATCAAAATGATTTGTACTTTTCCTTCCCTTCTTCAATCTTGTATTCCACAAAAGAGGGCGAGGAGGGGTTGGCATGCACATTGCTCTGAGACATTGACATATGTTAGTCTGCAACCAGCGACCAGAAGATGGGTGATACCTCCTCCAATGCACAGGTAATACCCAAGTTTGGCTTAGCACCTCTGCCGAAGACACATCTGAGACCCAGAGAATGCCATGTGAAGAATCATAACTGCCAATCCACATCCCAACACTCTCATGCACAGTGATTTAGACAGCCAATATGTTGTGCCGCATGTGAACTACTCTCCTCTCGTGCTTAGACTGGGAGGTGGAACACATTACTTGGGTTTTTCTTTTGCATTTTTTTAATGAATAGAAAACCTGCAAGCATAGACTGCTAAATTTTAATTTAATTTAATTTTTCAACCAAAAACTAGCAATATAAATTGCCCCTAGTGTAGGTAGGTGGTAGGGAATATGGGATTACTGTAGGGTTAGTATAAATGGGTGGTTTTTGGTCGGCACAGACTCGGTGGGCCGAAGGGCCTGTTTCAGTGCTGTATCTCTAAAAAAAATTAAAAAAAACAAACAATGACCAATTTACCTATCACCTACAAGTCTTTGGTGGTGGGAGGAAACCGGAGCACCCGGCGAAAACCCACGTGGTCACAGGGAGAACTTGCAAACTCCGCACAGGCAGTACCCAGAATTGAACCCGGGTCCCTGGAGCTGTGAGGCTGCGGTGCTAACCACTGCGCCGGCCACAATTGTTGTAAACCCCCAAATCGATGCCCATTTTCCTCACAACTTCATGCTTGAATCCGTCCAACCAGGTTTCCATGCCCAATTGCCTTTGCCAAAGTCACAAATGACATCCTAGTTGACTGACAAAGATAAACAATCCCTCCTGGTCCTTCTCAGCCTATAAACAGCCTTTGATACTGTTGACCAGGAAATTCTGCTCCAACATCTCTCCACCACTGTCTGGCTGGGTGGGACTGCAGTTGCCTGCTTCCATTCTTATCTATCTAGTCACAGCCAAAGAATCACCTGCAATGGCTTCTCTTCCCACTTCTGCACCAATACTCTGGAGTCTCCCAAGGATCTATCCTTAGCCCCCTCCTGTTTTTCATATACATGATGCCCCTAAGCAACAGCATCCGAAAACACTGCACTAGTTTCCACATGTAGCCTGATGATAACCAGCTCTATCTCACCTCCATTTCCCTGACAGTCTCTAAACTGTTAGACCGCTTGCCCGACATCCAGTACTGAATGAGCATAAATTTCCTTCAACTAAATATTGGGAAGACAAAGTCAGTGTCTTTGCCTCAGCGTCACAAATACAGTTCCTCCACCACTAGCTGAACCCCTCTCCCTGGTGTTATGAACGCCGGAATTTGTAGTATGGTTATGTTTTAAAAACTGGGATCTTTAATGCAGTGTAAAATGGATTTGGAGGAGACATGTGACCTCACACCAAGTCTGCCCAAAGACATGCCAGGACTCTTGGTTACCATGTAAACAAGGAATCAAGACCAATGGCCCCTTTTGAAAGCAGGGTGCAAGGCTATTACACCTGAAGGACAATGGTTTCACTCTCCTAGACTCTCAGATTGTAAACAGGGAGCCAGGGGTTCAAAAAAATGCCAATTTGAGTTGCAATTCTCAACATCTGGAAACAAATGAAGGCCCTGGTGGTTTTGCTATGGTCAAACTTATGGACTCTGAGAACTGTAAATGGCCAACGACGATGATTTGTTCTAGCTAAATTCAATAAACTTTCCTAGGTCTGACAGGTTGAAAGGAAGACACAAAGACCAGCAGCAGCAGCCTCAGAGGAGGGAGGAAGCGGGGAGGGGGAGGGAGCGTGGAGGGAGCGGGAGCGGGGAGGGAGCGGGAGCGGGGAGGGAGCGGGAGCGGGGAGGGAGCGGGAGCGGGGAGGGAGCGGGAGCGTGGAGGGAGCGGGAGCGTGGAGGGAGCGGGAGCGTGGAGGGAGCGGGAGCGTGGAGGGAGCGGGAGCGTGGAGGGAGCGGGAGGGAGGGAGCGCGCGAGTGAGAAATAACTGATCTCACATCACAGGCACAGCAAAAGGCTGCTAAGACCTGAACCGATTGAAAGTTGAGGTTTGTGGAGCAGAAAAGACCAATGGGGTCACCAGAGATTGCCTTATTAATGGAAGACCGGTCGAATGTGTTCGGAAGAAGTGAGCGAAGAGGACATTGCTTTTTGAGAAGGACACTAGGAGATCCAACCAATTGCAACTGGGATGAGTTTGGAACTTTTAACTGCAAAGATACCATTTTGATGAGACCACTGTGTACGGTATCAATGTGGTGTGGGGTTTTCAAGTGTGTTAATGAGTTTTTCGGAGATACCTTTCTCTGTAATTTGGTGTATTAGTTACCTACCAAACACTGTTAATGTTGATTTTTAGTTTAATTGTTATAGTAAAGGTCTTAAAACATGAAATCTTGGTGCATAATTCTTTAAGCAGTCTGGGGAGTTCATATCTCTCATTTTAAAATTGATGGTCTCTACCGAGGTCGTAACACTAGCAACTATCTGAGGCTGAACCAGACTGTTCACAACCTTGGAGATATTTTTTAGTCCAAGATGAGCTTCCTACCACAAATCCACACCATCATTAAAACTGCTTATTTCCACTTCAGTAGCATTACTCGACTCTGCCAATGCCTCAGCATATCTACTGAAAATCTCATCCATGCCTTTAGACCTGACTATTCTACTACACTCCTGGCTGGCTTCCCAAGTTCCACCCTCCACAAACTTGGAGTCAGTCATTCAAAACTCTGATGCCCATGTCTTAACTCACATCAAGTCCCACTCATCCATCTCCCCTGTACTTGCTGACCCACATTGGCTCCCAGTTAAGCAACACCTCAATTTTAAAATTCTCATCCTCGTTTTCTAACCCCTCAATGGTCTCACCCCTCTCTATCTCTGAGATCTCCTCCAGCCTCATAGCCCACGCGAAATCTCCATGATCTGCCATTTCTGGGCTCTTGAACATCCCCAATTTTAATCGTTCCACCATTGGCGGTAATGCCTTTAGCGGCCAAGGCCCTATGCTCTAGAATTCCTTCCCTAAACCTCCTTACCGCTCTCTCCTCCTTTAAGACACTCTTTAAAACATACCTCTTTGACCAAGATTTTGGTTATCTGGCCTAATATCTGCTTCAGTGTCAAATCGTGTTTGATAAGACTTTGATAACACTTTTGAATGTTTTATTTCATTAAAGACGCTATATAAATGCAAGTTATTGTTTAATAGTTTGCACTCTCAATCAACTGTAAATATAGCAGTTGTATAATCCTTGATAGAATATTGAATTCTGGTTACAGAGTGTGAGAATGCTGCCATATCTGAAGTTTATGATCATTGTTGCCAGCACTAGGCACTTCAGCTCTAAATTGATCTTTTAATTTGGACAGTTAATCCATTGAAGCTAGTTTTAAACAACCTGCTGTAAGCTGTGCCAGTTACATTTGGCATAAGGTCCAATGTGACACTTTTGGCGGAACATCAGAATTGCTAATTTTAAAATCACATTGACTAACTTAGATCATGCTTTCTTGATATCTACAGTATCAATCCAAACTGTAGTTTAAACATAGGTAGAAATTATTCAGGTCAGTTAATAATGACTAGGTTCTATTCTTGGTTACCAATAAAGATTCAATTTGGCCATGACTTTTGATCCCCAACATAAACTCCATTTCTCTGCAAAATTTCATACGCCTCCCTAGTCATTCATTTAGACAAACAGACAATCCAATACCTCGGTGACTGTTCTGTTTCACTCTAAGCTTTAAACTTTACCTCGCACTCCTTTAGACTACCTGTGCAACATTTCCCACCTCCGCTCCTATACCAGCCCTGCGATGCTAAAATACTCATCTATGCACTCACACTTCTAGCCTTGATTATCTCAACGCCTTTCTTTTTGGATTCCCTTCCTTCTTCCCTTCATGAAACCCTCATTCATGCCTTAGTTATCGCTCGACTTGATGATTCCAATGCTCTCCCGGCTAGTCTCCACATTCTACTCCCCATAAGCTTGAGGTCATCCAAAACTCTGTTGCCCATGTCTTAACTCACAACAAGTCCCATTCCCGATCACCTCTGTGCTCACTGACCTACACTGGCATCCAGTCAATTAACAT
This sequence comes from Heterodontus francisci, assembly GCF_036365525.1. Classification (NCBI taxonomy): domain Eukaryota; kingdom Metazoa; phylum Chordata; class Chondrichthyes; order Heterodontiformes; family Heterodontidae; genus Heterodontus; species Heterodontus francisci. The sequence goes on along the minus strand of NC_090388.1, from coordinate 35,598,617 downwards.
CTTGATTTTAAAATGCTCATCCTTGTTTTCAAATCCCTCCATGGCCTTGCCCCACCCTATCACTGTAAGCTTCTCCAGCCCCACACCCTCCAAGATATCTGCACTCCTCCAATTCTGGCTACTTGTGCATCCCTTATTTTAATCGCTACACCCTTGGTGGCTGCGCCTTCAGTTGCCTAGGCCCCAAGCTCTGGAATACCCTCCCTACACCTCTCCACCTCGTTTTCCTCCTTTAAGACACTCCTTAAAACATACCTTTTTAACCAAGCTTTTGGTCATCTGACCTAATATCTCCTTTTGTGGCTCAGTGACAGACTTTGTTTTATAATGCGCCTTGGGACGTTCTATTACGTTAAAGGTGCTATGTTGCTGTGGTTCGTAAACTCCAACTTGTCCAATATGTATACACTCTTGGCCTGACCCACACGATAGCCCACTTACTCACCAGTCTCTTGTTACAGTAACTCCCAGCTCCCCAGCATATTTTGTTTTCATTCTCGCGATGTGGGTGTCATTGGTGTTCATTGCCCACCCCCTACTTGGCGATATAACTGAGTGGCTTGCTAGAACCACAGTAGTCTGGGACTGGAGTCAAATATAAGCCAGACAGAGCAAGGACAGGAGGTTTCCTTCCTTAAAAGGACATCAGTGAACCAGTTGGGTATTTATGACAATTTGGCAACTTTGTTACTTTTTACTGATAATAGCTTAATATCAGATTTTTAAAACTGAATTCAAATGCTCAAACTGTTATGGTGGTATTTTAACTCAAATTCTCTGGTCCTCTCATTCTAACCCCTCTCCTAGCCCCTTCATCCTACCACTGGTAGCAGAGCCTTAAGCCAGATTCACTAGTAAGGCAGATGAATTGAGGGGGTTGATTAACACATGGGAATATGATAGCAATACTATCACAGAGACATGGTTGAGGGAGGGGCAGGACTGGCAGCTCAATATTCCAGGGTATAGAATCTTCAGGCATGACAGAGGAAGAGGTAAAAGAGGAGGTGGCATTGCACTGTTGATCAAGGAGTCAATTACTGCAGTAAGGAGGAATGATATCTTAGAAGGTTCCTCAAATGAGGTCATATGGGTGGAACTTAAAGACAATAAGGGGGCAATCACTTGGCTAGGAGTGCACTACAGAGAGGTGAAATAATAATAGGGTAATAATAGTAGGGGATTTCAACTTCCCCAATATCAAATGGGATAGTCTTAGTGCAAAAGGCTTAAAGGGGGAGGAATTCTTAAAATGCATACAGGAGAGCTTTTTGAGCCAGCACGTAAAAAGTCCTACAAGAGAAGGGGCATTACTGGACCTAATCCTAGGGAAGGAAGCCGGACAAGTGGTAGAAGTGTCAGAGGGGGAACATTTCGGGGATAGTGACCATAACGCTAAGATTTATGGAAAAGGACAAAGAGGTACCAGAAATAAAGGTACTGAATTGGGGGAAGGCAGATTTCAATATGATAAAACAGGATCTGGCCAGAATGAACTGGGAGCAGCTACTTGTAAGAAAGTCTACATCAGACCAGTGGGAGTAATTCAAAGAGGAAATATTGAGAGTTCAGAGCCAACATGTTCCCATAAGGTGAAGGATAGGACCAAGTCCAGGGAATCCTGGATGTCAAGGAATATAGAGGACTGGATCAGGAAATAAAAGGCTTATGGCAGATTCAGAGGGCAGAAAAATGCAGAGGCACTAGAGGAGTATAGAAAGTGTAGGGGGGTACTTAAGAAAGTAATTAGGAGAGCGAAGAGGAGACATGAAAAAACACTGGGGGGCAAGATAAAGGAAAACCCTAAGGCGTTTACAAGTATAAAGGACAAAAGGATAACCAGGGAAGGAGTAGGACCCAATAGGGACCAAAGTGGCAATCTGTGCGTGGAGCCAAAAGACATGGGTGAGGTTTTAAATGATTACTTCTCATCTGTGTTCATGATGGAGAAGGACGATGTAAGTGTAGAGATCAGGGAAGGGAACAGTGATATACTTGAACATATTAGCATTGAAAGGAAGTATTAGCTGTTTTAGTGGGCTTAAAAGTGGATAAATCCCTAGACCCAGATGAGATGTATCCCAGGCTGTTATGTGAGGCAAGGGAGGAGATAGCAGGGGCTCTGACACAAATTTTCAAATCCTCTCTGGCCACAGGAGAGGTACCAGAGGACTGGAGGGCAGCGAATGTGGTACCATTATTCAAGAAGGGGAGCAGGGATAAACCAGGTAATTACAGGCCAGTAAGTCTAACATCAGTAGTAGGGAAACTAATGGAAAAAATTCTGAAGGACAGGATTAATCTCCACTTGGAAAGGCAGGGATTAATCAGGGATAGTCAGCATGGCTTTGTCAGGGGGAGATCATGTCTAACTAACTTGATTGAATTTTTCAAGGAGCTAACTAGATGTGTCGATGAGGGTAAAGCAGTTGATGTGGTCTACATGGACTTCAGTAAGGCTTTTGATAAGGTCCCGCATGGGAGATTGGTTAAGTAGGTAAAAGCTCAGGGTAATTTGGCAAAGTGGATACAAAATTGGCTTAGTGGCAAGAGGCAGAGGATGATGGTCAAGGGTTGTTTTTGCGAGTGGAAGCCCGTGACCAGTGGTGTACCGCAGGGATCGGTGCTGGGACCCTTGCTGTTTGCAGTGTACATTAATGATTTAGACATGATTATAGGAGGTATGATCAGTAAGTTCGCAGATTACATGAAAATTGGTGGTGTCATAAATAGTGAGGAGGAAAGCCTTAGATTACAGGACGATATAGATGGGCTGGTAAGATGGGCGGAGCAGTGGCAAATGGAATTTAATCCTGAGAAGTGAGAGGTGATGCATTTTGGGAGGATTAACAAGACAAGGGAATATACAATGGATGGTAGGACCCTTGGAAGTAAAGAGGGTCAGAGGGACCTTGGTGTATTTGTCCATAGATCACTGAAGGCAGCAGCACAGGTAGACCAGGTGGTTAGTAAGGCATATGGGATACTTGCCTTTATTAGCCGAGGCATAGAATACAAGAGCAGGGAGGTTATGATGGAGCTGTATAAAATGCTAGTTAGGCCACAGCTGGAGTACTGTGTATAGTTCTGGGCACCACACTATAGGAAGGATGTGATTGCACTGGAGATGATGCAGAGGATATTCACCAGGATGTTGCCTGGATGGAGCATTTCAGCTAGGAAGGAAGACTGGAAAGTCTAGGGTTGTTTTCCTTAGAGCAGAGAAGGCTGAGGGGGGACCTGATTGAGTTATACAAAATTATGAGGGGCATTGATAGGTTAGATAGGAAGAAACTTTTTCCCTCAGTGGAGGGGTCAATAACTGGGGTCATAGATTTAAGGTAAGGGGCAGGAGGTTTAGAGAGGATTTGAGGAAAAAAGTTTCACCCAGAGGGTGGCTGGAATCTGGAACGCACTGCCTGAAGGGGTGGTAGAGGCAGGAACCCTCACAACATTAAGTAGTATTTAGATGAGCACTTGAAACGCCATAGCATACAAGGCTACGGGCCGAGTGCTGGAAAATGGGATTAGAATAGTTAGGTGCTCAATGGCCGGCACAGACACGATGGGCCAAAGTGCCTGTTTCTGTGCTGTATTACTATGACTTGAGTCTCTAAAATCCCCTCAAACTCATGCACCTCTGAACTTCTGTCTCCTCTTTTAAAAGTATTCTCAAATCCCACATTTTAAGAATGCTATAGGGCTCTTTCATAAGCTTGACAAATGTTTCTCTGTCTATTTCCAGTGGAGGCATTTTCTCGGTTAAAGGCGTTATGCAAGTACAACCTGTTGTTATTTGTCATGAGTGGGAGGGTGCAGAGACTGGCATATCCCATGAAATGTTAAATAAGAACAGAAATGCTAGCAATACTCAGCAGGTCAGGCATCATCTGTGGAGAGAGAAACAGAGATAATGTTTCCGGTCAATGACCTTTCATCAGAATTATGTTTCTCACTCCATACATGTTGCCTGACCTTCTGTGCAATCCCAGCATTTTCTGTTTTTATTTCTGATCTCTAGCATCCACAAGAGTTTGCTTTTGTCCCCTTGAAATTTTTAACTAAATCCTTACTACCATAACAAGTACAACACCACGTCACTAGATTTTTTTTTACAACAATCCAAGAGAAGCAGCCCAGCACAGTTCTCATTTAAATAAAATCCTTTGTAACAGTAATTTTCATCAGTAAAGAGAGGAACAGAGCTCAGCTCCACTTCAGAAGGCTTAAGTTTGAATTCCAATCATTCTCCCCAAAGGATGACTTTCACTGTCTGCCATTCATATCATTGCATAGATCACTTTCCAGAAACAGAATGCACACAGCATCCTTCCAGAGACAACCATAACCCAAAACATGCTGCTGTTCCAGTTGAAGAATGATACCCAACAGCAGATAGGACAACAATCAGTTAAAGAAAATATCAACAGTATCCCTCATGAACTATACAATCTCCCTATTTCTACTAAATAAGACTTATTAAAGATCCACTCAATGCAGTCTCATTTATTTTTCATGTATTTATGCATATACAATTTGCTAATATAGCTATTTGAAACCTTTCACAGTACAGAGCTTGATTTCCGAAGTGTGCCTATTTTTGGCAGTCAAATCTTTTCTCCATGGAAAAGAACAGAATTCTCATAAATATATGAATAATTAATCAAATTACAAAATGAAATGACAGAAAACCCACTAATATTCGGGAAGTGGTACAAAGCATATAACCTACTATTTAGTCTACTCTAATTTTGGACAGTATTGTCAATACAGTAAAATTATAAATATACTTGCTAAAATAGCCATTGCAGTTCTATGGAATTCCTAACCAGACTAAAAGAGGCCACATTTAATGCAAGAAAACATGCAGAAACAAATCAGTTAGACCCACTGGGTCTGTTCTTTTCAATAATAAATGTACAATTTGCACACCCAATACTCTCCCTTATGTAAGACTCTCAGTGGTATGTAACTACATGTAAAATCTCCAAGAAGATAAAGTTCTCTCCCCAAAGAAAATCAAAGACTACATTACATAACCTTGAATGATAGTACTCTGTATAGAACATTTCCTTAATCCCAGCAGGACTGAAATTCAGCACGGCATTTGACCTATCTGCCAATATTGATGTGTACCCAGCTCCTTTTCAAAAAAGTTAGATTCGCTTAGAATTAGTTACTTTTCCACATAGCTACTGTTCAGTTGGGAAACAAATACACTCTTCTAAAAGATTACCAATTATATCTAGTAACTGTGATTGACTCTTCTCCCCACAGTTAACTCCCAATTCCCCAGCTACAATAGCCGGTGACAAAGAAATAGCCCCTGTTAAAGCCTGACATTTTAAGCTTGCTAAGTCTAAATCTAAACACCAAGACTGTAAAAACATATTGCTGTGCTTCTGAGGGAAAAATTAGCAACAATTAGCCATGCCTTTCAGGAAAGGGCTACACCCAGATACAGTCAACTTAACTCAACTGTGTTTAGACATAACTATGTACTATCCTCCCATGTTACAGCCAGATCAGACATAAACAGACAACACTATGCCTTATGAATAATATTGTTGGTATTCTTTACGCATTTTGGGATTTATTTACTGGTATTATTTCAAAAACAAATGTATACATGATGAAAGCCTCAAATTAGTTTTACCAAGCTAGGTTACTGTGATTAATCTGGAGATCATACTTGTTCATCTCCCCTGAAATATAGATTACTGTACAACAGATTTGATTACATTACCCACACCCCAGTTATTAGTTTTTCCATTTCCCTACAGAATTTCCTCAGGACAAAGCCTTAAAGAAAGACAGACGCATTTATATAGCACCTTGCACAACCTCAGGAGGTCCCAAAGTGCTTTACAGCTAATGAGGTATTTTTGAAATGTAATCACTATTGTAATGTAGGAAACAAGACAGCAAGCTACCACAAACAACAATGCAATAATGACCATGTTCGTTGAGGGATAATTATTGGCCAGGACTTCGGGAATAACTCCCCTGCGCTTCTTCAAAATGGGTGCATGTAAAAGATCCAATTGCACTAAGGGGGCAGATGGGGCCCTCGTCGCATTTGAAAGACAGCACCTCTGACAGTGTAGCACTCCTTTAGTACCACACTGGAGTGTCAGCCTAAATCTTTGTGTTCAAATCAGTGGGACTTGAACCCCCAACCTTCTGACTCAGAGGTGGGAGTGCTACTAACTGAACCACAGCCAACAACTAATTCTTCCACAGCCACTAACCACAATTGACTCCTGTCTGACATAAAATTTCACAGTCTAAAAAAAATTAAAAGAAATTCAATTCCTGAAACTTGTATTGTGCTTGACTTCACTCCTGAGACTCAGATACTGCTGTAGCATATGCAAGATCAAAATTTGGAGAATATTAATTGTCCATCTACTTCTGGTATTTACCTCGCAAAGAGAGGAACCATTACAATAATGGAGGCTCCACACAAAAATGTTGCCTGCAATGAATTGGGTTGGTGGGGGGGGGGGGAAGAAGAGGGGGGGGGCAGTGGGCGGGGAAATGGATGCTCTAGATTAAGAGGGTGCACCAGTCTCAAATAACTGCAGCTGAATAGAAAATTCATAAAATTAAGGAAGTACAGATCATGATCCAGGAGCACTATCGTTGCAGAATCTAATGACCACAAAAACATAACCCCCCAACTTTAAAATTATTGAAATCAATAGGAAAATGAGGGCATCAATCTGAAGAAAAGTTTCATGTGTAATTATCCTGTAACTGGAAAAAATTGCTTTTTTGGCCAAACAGCTTTTTTTTTTAAGAAACAGAAACTGGCCAGGTGGACTTTGAAGAGATAAGTTAAATGAAAACCTTTATTCGTCTTAATGACTATTCAGCTGTAGAGTCATCAGCATCTGAGACTTACAATATAAATTAAATGGATGCAAGGTGCATTACAAATCACTGCATTCACGACACCTGCCCTTCAGATGTACTGCAATCTACCATCTGTGCAAACTGAGTTATCATTTATGTGCTAACTCCCCAACCAAACCAAGCATGATCTAGCCTATTGATCATGTTCAATGCAGAATTACAAGACAATTATAATTGTTATGTTTATTTCCTTACTATTGGAATTGTAACTATTTTCCTGACAACATTACAAATACATTTTCAATCGATCTATTGCCTTTAGATTGATTTAGATTCAGATAGCTTATTACATTGACAGTTACTCAAGTCACCTTCAAGGCAAGATCTTAGCACAAATATATTCAAAAGCAGTTTGATCCTATTGCTGAGCATACTACTGGAGTTAGTCAGGAATGTTTACCCCACCAAGTTCCCTAATTGACAAACACATTGGGAGTGGGGAGGGGGTGCAGAACATGAACAGGCATTTAAAGCAAACAAAAACAATTTCTGAACAATAGTATATATGCTGTTGAAGTGAATTTTCGACAATAAAGAATTGAAAATACAATGCAAGCCTTCAGCGGAACAAATAGGCTACACTTAGGGAGCAGACTTTCTTTTTCAAAATTCAACAGGCTAAATACAAAACATTTATTGAATCAAATATGTAATTGTTATATTCAAGATGTGCAATAAATGGGGAAAAAATCTGATCTGGTAGATTTGGATAGGACTTGCCAGTTTATTTATTTTACTGAATTTAGCATTCAAGTGCAGCACTGATGGTCTTGGGCAAAATAATTGCTTTTTACACTCATTGAGTCAGTATTGAGTATCCACATGTCAGGTATAGGTCAGAGTCGATGCAGAATAAAGCCCCACCCAAGCAGAGGAACCCTCTGACCACCATGCACTCGTGTGACATTTCCACTTGTAACCCATCTCACTTCATCTGACCCTCCTGGGCGATAAAATGACAAATACATCTTCCAGTTGGATATATCCAATAACACACTCATAAAACATCTCCACTCTTGACTTATCTAACTGGCATCACATGGAGATAATTAATAGCCCAGATTTTGCTGGAGAAGTGCATGTCATGACATGTCCGGTTTGTTAGACCTTTTTTCCTCGCCCTTCAGCTCAAAATGTTTTGGTCCTTTAAGTTGCTGGAAGTGCAAGATGATATTGGTGCAGTGAAGGCAATGGGCACCTGGGACTTCAGTGAGCTACAGGACCAACTGTCTATCTCCTTAACCAATGTGAATAAAGGACTGAGAAAGAAACAGAGGAACTGCAGAAAAAGAGGATGAATTACAGTCAAATCAGTTACGGAAAGAGAGAGAGAAAGCAAGATTGGATTAAGAGGGACAGAAAGGAAAAGTAAGAAAAAGCAGTAAAATTTAATTTTTAATTTCACAAATCTAATAATTTACTACCTGTAGTAATGAGACTCCAGTCCATGAGATCATAGGAAATAGGAGCAGGAGTAGGCATTCGGCCCGTTGAGCCTGCTCTGCCATTCAACCAGATCATGGCTGATCATCTACCTCTATACCATTTTCCCCCACTGTCCCATATCCCTAGATGTCATTAGTATCCAAAAATCTATCGATTTCTGTCTTAAACATGCTCAAAGATTGAGCTTCCACAGCCCTCTGGGGTAGAGAATTCCATAGATTGACCACATTCTGAGTAAAGAAGTTCCTCCTCATCTCAATCCTAAATGGCCTGCCCCTTATTCTGAGACTGCGTCCCCTTGTTCTAGACTCACCAGCCAGGGGAAACATCCTAACCACATCCACCATGTCAGGCCCTGTAACAATTTTGTAAGTTTCAATGAGATCATCTCATCCTTCAAAACTCTAGAGAATACAGGCCCAGTTTCTGCAATCTCTCCTCTCAAGACAAGCCCGCCATCCCAGGGATTAGTCTGGTGAACCTCCGTTGCATTCCCTCTATGGCAAGTATATCCTTTCTTAGATAAGGAGACCAAAACTGTACACAATACTCCAGGTGTAGTCTCACCAAGGCTTTGTACAATTGCAGCAATACATCTTTACTCCTATACTCAAAACCCCTTGCAATAAAGGCCAACGTATAATTTGCCTTCTTAATTGCTTGCTGCACCTGCATACCAGCTTTTAGTGACTCACGAACAAGAACACACAGGTCTCTTCGGACATCAACACTTCCCAACCTCTCACCATTTAAGAAATACACTGTCTGTTTTTTCTACCAAAGTGGATCACTTCACGCTTCTTCACATTATATTACACTTGCCATGTTCTTGCCCATTCACTTAAGCCTGTCCAAACCCCTTGAAGCCTCCTTGCATCCTCCTCACAACTTACATTCCTTCCTAGTATTGTGTCATCCGCAAATTTGGAAATGTTACAATTGGTCTCCATAGCCAGATCATTTAACCAAGCAATGATCCTTGTGGTACCCCATTAGTAACAGCCTGCCATCCCGAGAATGACCCATTTATTCCTACTCTGTTTTTTGTCTGTTAACCAATTCTCAATCCATGTCAGCATATTACCCCCAATCCCATGTGCCATAATTTTGTTTACTGACCTCATCAAAAGCCTTCTGAAAATCCAAATACACCACATCCACTGGTTCTCTTTTGTCGATGCTACAAGTAACATCCTCAAAAAACTCCAACAGGTTTGTCAAACATGATTTCCCTTTCACAAGTCCATGTTGACTCTGCCCAATCATATCATTATCTTCTAAGTGTCCAGTACTCTCATTCTTTATAACAGATTCTAAAATTTTCCTTCCTACTGACGTCAAACTAACAGGTCTGTAGTTCTCAGTTTTCTCTCTCGCTCCCTTCTTAAATAGCGGGGTTACGATTGCTACTTTCCAGTCTGCAGGAACCCTTCCAGAATCCATAGAATTTTGAAAGATAATCATCTATAATCTCTATAGCCACCTCCTTCAACGCCCTGGGATGTAGCTCATCTGGTCCAGGGGATCTAGCAACTTTCAATCCAATCAATTTTTCGAGTGCTACCTCTTTATTTTTAGTAATTACTTTCAGTTCCTCATTTTTATAAGTCCCTTGGTTCCCTAGTATTTCTGGGAAATTTTCTGTATTTTCCTCTATGAAGACAGACACAAATTAATTGTTTAGTCTCTCTGCCATTTCCTCATTCTCCACCACAAACTCTCCCATCTCCACCTGCAATGGACCCACATTTGTCCTTGCTAATCGTTTCCTTTTCACATACCTAAAGAAGCTTTTAAGGTTCGCCTTTATGTTTCTCGCTAGCTTAGATTCATAATCTCTTTTCCCTTTCTTTATCAGTTTCTTGGTCCTCCTTTGTTGGATTCTAAATTGCTCCCAATCCTCAGGCTTACCACTTTTTCTGCCAACCTTATAAGCCACTTCCTTTAATCTAATGCAATCCTTAACTTCTTTTGTCAGCCACGGTTGATTCGCCTTTCCTGTTGGGATTTTGTTTGAGAGGAATGTATATTTGTTGTAAACTGTGTAATACTTCTTTAAATACTAGCCATTGCCTGCCTACCATCAAATCTTTTAATGTATTTTCCCAATCCACCATAGCCAACTTGCCCCTTATATCTTCATAGTTTCCTTTGTTCAAATTTAGGACCCTAGTTTAATAAACTATATCTCTTTCAAACTTAATGTAGAATTCTATCATATTGTGGTTGCTATTTCCTAACGGCTCCTTTACAGCAAGGTTATTAATTAGCCCTTTCTCAGTGCATAATACTAAATCTAAAATAGCCCAATCCCTAGTTGGTTCTTCAACGTACTGCTCCAGAAACCCATCTCGTACACACTCCAGGAATTCATCCTCCACAGCATTAGTGCTAATTAGGTTTACCCAATCTATATGTAAATTGAAGTTGCCCATTATTACTGTATTGCCCATGTTACATGCAGCTCTAATTTCCTGATTTATATCATGCCCAACATTACCACTATAGTATGGTGGTCTATAAACAACTCCCACAAATGTTTGCTGTCCCATGCTGTTTCTTAGCTTCACCCAAACTGATTCTACTTCTTGCTCCTTCGATCAAAGATCCTCTCTCGCTAATATACTGATCTCGTCCCTTATTAACAGCGCTACCCCACCTCTTTTTCCTCTCCGCCTAGCCCTCCTAAATGACTAATATCCTTGAATATTCAATTCCCAGTCCTGGTCACCCAGTAACCACATTTCCGTATTGGTAATTAAATCATACCCATTCACCTCTATTTGTGCCTTCAAATCATCTACCTTGTTGCGAATACTGTATGCATTCAGACAGACTGCATTTAACTTTGTCTTAACATTATTCCTCATTATGATCCTATTTGATGTTCGCCTTCCAATTTCGCTTACTACTTCTCTACTTGCGTCCAATCTGAGCTCTCTCTTAGGTTCCCAGCCCTCTGACAATTTAGTTTAAACCCTCTCCAACAGCACTAGCAAATCTCCCTGCGAGGATGTTAGTCCCAGTCCTGCTGAAGTGCAACCCGCCCATCTTGCACAGGTCCCACCTACTCCAGAACAGATCCCAATGTCTCAGAAATCTGATGCCCTCCCTCCTGCACCAATTCTCCAGCCATGTGATAAATCACTTAATCCTCCTATTCCTACACGCATGTGGCACTGGGAGTGATCCTGAGATTACTGCTTTTGAGGTCCTGCTTTTTAATTTCAGTTTAAATTGTTCCCTTTTTAGGCAGGACAGACAAATTGGCATTGCAAAATAATAAATTTCAGTAAAAAAAAATACTTGCAGCCTTAGCTTTCTAAGGCAAGTTTTCTTCTTTCTTTCTTCTTTTGGGCCTCCTTATCTCGAGAGACAAGCTGCTATTTTCACCAGGCTAATGGCGGAGGAGTGTAAATTGCCGAGTGACTTGTGCTGATTCACAATTCATGGGGCACATCTTCCTCCTCACAAATTGCTAGATGATTCACAGATTAATAATGGTAAGCAGATTAAACTCATTGCTATTTTCACAGCAAATTTTGGTTCATTATATCACAAAGCTGGCCAGGGTAGATTGCTATAACCTTTATTTCGCACATCATCTAATCTGACTAATTCAGAGAGCTCTTGGGGAGATTCTACCTTAAAGACCTTATGCTGAAACAAACTTGTCTGCCAAAAGTAAAAGGACACTATTTTAACCATTGTACACCCTACTTTTAGGTATTCAAATCATAGATACAATAATTTCCCTTGGTTTCAAAAATGGACATCCAATCTGATTACAAGAAACAAGCTTTCAATTATAATGGAGTAACTTTTCCAACATCATTAATTCTAATTAAACTACAACCTAAGGTTTGTATCGAGGCTGCATTTGCTGACAACGCAACCATTAGGTGGCGCAGTACTTGCACATGCGCAAATGCAGGCTCTTCAACTGCAACATCAGAGTCTGCAACGTTCAGGCAGCTGCCAGGATTAAAGATGGCGCTGCTCAATTTATCACAGGAAATGCTCATGGCTACAGTAACCTGTCTCTCGATGCAGAATTAAACAAGCGCATGGGAAAGGCTTCCACTTCTATGTCCGGACTGGCCAAGAGAGTGTGGGAAAATGGTTCACTGACACGGAACACAAAAGTCCGAGTGTACCAAGCCTGTGTCCTCAGTACCTTGCTCTACGGCAGCGAGGCCTGGACAACGCATGTCAGCGATGTCTCAATTCATTCCATCTTCGCTGCCTCCAGAGAATCCTTGGCATCAGGACCGTATCTCCAACACAGAAGTCCTCAAGGCGGCCAACATCCCCAGGATATACACCCTACTGAGCCAGCGGCACTTGAGATGGCTTGGCCATGTGAGCCGCATGGAAGATGGCAGTATCCCCAAGGACACTGTACAGCGAACTAGTCACTGGTATCAGACCCACTGGCCGTCCATGTCTCTGCTTTAAAGACGTCTGCAAACGCCACATGAAGTCCTGTGACATTGATCACAAGTCGTGGAAGTCAGTTGCCAGTGATCGCCAGAACTGGCGGACAGCCATAAAGGCGGGGCTAAAGTGTGGCGAGTCGAAGAGACTTAGCAGTTGGCAGGAAAAAAGACAGAAGCGCAAGGGGAGAGCCAACTGTGTAACAGCCCCGACAACCAATTTTATCTGCAGCACCTGTGGAAGAGTCCGTCACTCTAGAATTGGCCTTTATAGCCACTCCAGGCGCTGCTCCACAAACCACTGACCACCTCCAGGCGCTTACCCATTGTCTCTCGAGACAAGGAGGCCAAAGAAGAAGAAGACATCGTTCTAGCAAGGTAACCTTATATTAATTGTATAGGACTTTGGTTCGGCCACATTTGGAATACTGCGTGCAGTTCTGGTCGCCACATTACCAAAAGGATGTGGATGCTTTGGAGAGGGTGCAGAGGAGGTTCACCAGGATGTTGCCTGGTATGGAGGGCGCTAGCTATGAAGAGTGGTTTAGCAGATTAGGATTGTTTTCATTAGAAAGGCGGAGGTTGAGGGGGGACCTGATTGAGGTGTACAAAATCATGAGAGGTATAGACAGGGTGGATAGCAAGAAGCTTTTTCCCCAGAGTGGGGGATTCAAATACTAGGGGTCACGAGTTCAAAGTGAGGGGGGAAAAGTTTAGGGGGGATATGCGTGGAAAGTTCTTTACGCAGTGGGTGGTGGGTGCCTGGACGCGTTGCCAGCGGAGGTGGTAGATGCGAACACGATAGCGTCTTTTAAGATGTATCTAGACAGATACATGGATGGGCAGGAAGCAAAGAGATACAGACCCTTCGAAAATAGGCGACATGTTTAGGTAGAGGATCTGGATCGGCGCAGGCTTGGAGGGCCAAAGGGCCTGTTCCTGTGCTGTAATTTTCTTTGTTCTTTGTTCTAAGTTGGATGGAAGCCCAGTAATATGCTATGTAGTTATAGGATACGAATTGTAATCCTCAGATCCATTTAATATTCCAGTAATCCGATTAAATACAAAAGGAATTTATTGACTGAATTTCCATTGGAGGGTAGTGAATTGTCACCCCGATCGAAAATTGGGCAAAGTATATAATAGGCTGCCATTCGTTATCCGCATTTTATATGACTGACCAGGACTGATTTCACCCAAATGTAGCTACTAGCTCCTGCCCCACTAGCCGCTCTCCCCCCCTTGTCAACTCGCTTTCTCTCCCTCTCACCCCCCGCCTCCCCACCCGCTCGCTCCAGATCTTACTGCTCGCCCCCCCCCCCCCCTCCCCAGCTCCCCTAGCCGACTGTTCCCCACACGCACCATCCCGCTCTCCGGCCGCTCGCTCCCCACCACCCACTCCTCCTCTCCAGCCGCTACCTCTAGGCCGCACCGCTTCCTTCCTCTCGGCCGCTCACTGCCACATTTGATTGTTCTCCATGCGCCACCCGAAGAAGCAAGGTGGGTGGCAAAGAACGAGTGGCTGAGAGGAGGGAAGCAGCGCAGCCTGGAGCTAGCAGCTGGAGGGTGGGCAGGGGAGCGGGGTGGCACGGAACGGGGAACAATTGGCCAGGGGGGTGAGGGGGGAGCAGCAAGGTCTGGAGCGAGTGGTTGAGGGGAGGAAACGTCGAGGCCTGGAGCAAGTTGCCGAGAGGGGAGAGCGGCCAGTGGGGCAGGAGCGAGTGGCGGGGATCGAGCTATAGCCTCAAAGTCTCCCATTCAGCTGCTTCCTCCAGCCGAGTGGAGGGCTGGATACCCGATGACACTTTAGCGCGCATGCGCGAAGACGGACCAGGCGTGGATACGTGATGACGTCATCCCGCGCATGCGCCACATAGTCCTGGCAAGATGTAGCTGCGCATGTGCACATCTTGGCGCAGTCTGATGACATCAGCGGACCGCTGTGTTGTCAGGAATCACCTTGTTGTTTCTAAAGGCCAAGTTCACTTTGTGGTGTTGTGACACAATAAGTAGTAGCACACAGAGGTATAAATAACATACTAAGGAGTACTCATTAGAAATGCTTTGCATTGTCAAGTTTTATCATATACATCATGATATAGTGGCTTTGAACATGAGACTCACTTCCTACTCTCTCAAACATATTCCCACTGAACTGTAGACCACCCAACATTTTCCCCCTGGCCCTCTGGGAATCTGATATTGCAAACAGTTTCAAATCTTCTGTTACTGTCTCTCTCCTTTTCCAATCTGCTATCATCACCACATACTTGCCTCAAAAAACACACTTTGACCTGCAAACTACCACCTCCTTTCCTTCTCCAAAGTCTGGTCATATGGTGCCTCCCAAATCCACACCCATTTATCCCACAACTCTTTTGTTTGAACCTCTTTAATCAAGTTTCCACCACTGCACACCACTGAAGTGGGCATAATTAAAAGTCACATAGGAGATTGCATATGTTTGTGACCATGGTGCACTATACTGCCTTATCTTTCTGCACCTGTCCGTAGCCTTTCACATGGCTGACCACACCATTCTTCTCCAATGCCTCTCCTCTGTTGTCCAACTGAGTGGGACTGCCCTTGTCTGGTTCCACTCTCGCCTAAAGTCATAACCAGATGTCTTCTCTTCTCACCTCTGCATGGTTGACTCTAGGATCCCCCAGGATCAATCCTTGGGTCCTCTGGTTTCTCATCTACATACTGGCCCTCAGCAATACCATCCAAAAACACATTAGGTACTACATATGTGCTGACAAAACCCAGCTCTATCTCAGTACCACCTCTCAATCCATTCGCTGTCTCAATGCTGTCAGACTGCTTGTCTGACATCCAGTCCAGCATGAGACAAAATGTCCTCTTATTAAACACTGGGAAGACTGATTCCCTGGCCACCATGTCAGGCTGGACCAGACCTGCTCGCAACCTCGGCATCCTATTTACCCTTGGGCTGAGCTTCTGACTCCATATCCTTTCCATCAAAATTACCTACTTCCATTTCTGTAATACCAGCTGCCTCTGCATCAGGCTGTTTGTCACTGAAATCCTCATCCATACTTCTGTTGCCTTTAGACTAGAATATTCCTACTGGGCTCCCATCTTCAATCCTCCATAATCTTAAGCTCATTCAAAACTCTGCAGCCCATATCGTAACTTGTACCAAGTCCTACCCACCCATAACCCCTGTGCTCACTGACCGACATCGGCTTCTGGTCCACCAAAACCTCGATTTTAAATTGTTCGACCTTATATTCAAGTCCCTCAATGGCCTCACCACTCTCCATCTCAGTAACCTCCTCCAGCCCCACAACACGGAGAACTCCGATTTTGTTTCTCCAATCCGGACCTCTTGACATTCCTCTACTTTATTCACCCAGCATTGGCAACTGTGCCTTCAGTTGTTTAGGCCGAAGCTCCTCTGTAAACTTCTCCACCTCTCTCTCATCCTTTAATAGGCTCCTTAAAATCTTTGTTCTTGTTGAGGTCTGCAGGGGAGGGTTAGGTTTAGTTAGCCCTGGTTTGGAGTTCTGCTCATGAGAGTCGGTAGTTGGTGGATCCACTCTGATCTCTCTTTCAGTGCTTTGATGAGTCATGCAAGGGCTTTTCCCTTTAGGGTATTGTTGGTTCCCTTTTCTCCTGACTGTAGGGAGCAGACGGGGGGGGGAATCTTTGCAAATCTTCCCTTTGTCCTGTGGAACACTCCAAGGAGTTTTTCCAGATTCCACTGCACTCCTCTGCTGCACTTCGACTAGGTGAGGCACCGCCCTCACAGTTTCTCTGCCCTCGAGGACTTTCTTTGTCCTTGCAAGTTTCTGAAAATGCTGTTAGCAACTCTGGTGGGGTGCTTCTACTGTCTGCATTTACATAGGAGGATGTGGGGTCTAATCTTTACAACATTTCGGGGTTGGCTGACCAGACAGCAGGTGTTTCCATTTGGGAATCTTCTTGGATCTCCTTTAACCTGTCCTCTTTGTCCCTTTTTCTCTCTAAACTTTTGCCAGCCTTGTGCCTGTCTGTCCCCTTTTGTTCTCAGCAGGGATCCCTTACAATTCACCAGCCCTCTGCTGGAGGATTTCCCAAAAGCCGATATGGGAATTAGGGGTGCAGGTTTCACTGTAGTTGGGGTTTCCCCTCAACCTGGCACATATGGCAACTCCTACAGTACTCCACCACATCTTTGTGGAGATTTGGCCAGTCAAACTGCTGTCTTATGTGGGCTTTGTTTTTTAGTATACCGACATGTACAGCCATTGTAATCTCATGGGACATTCTTAATTTTTCTCTTCGGTACCTCTGCAGCACCACTAACTGATGAATCACTGTCCACTCCTTGTTCTCAGGTCTGTGAGGAGAACTCCACTTCCTCATCAGTACCTCATTCTTTAAACAACAGCAATCAGGGACTCCCTCTGCTTCAATTTCAGACTGGGCAGCCTGTGCTAACTTTTTCAATACTGGGTCAGCTCGCTGAGCCTCAGCTAGGGGAGATCCATTTAATCCATTCCCTGGGTCTTCTGACTTTCCAAAGAAAGTCTCAGACAGACAGACCTCATGATCATCTGCCTGCAGTGCCAATTCAGTCTCCTCTGGGGGAGCTGGCTTGATCATGGCCCCGATTCACTATACATTCAGGGGAACTGCAGAAGACCGTCTCCTGCCACTGCCTTGTCTCTCTTTCATTACTGGGGAAATTACCACCTTTGCCCCTGCCTGATCATTACCTAGGAGTAAACTAGGTACAATCCTTACCATCACTGGCCCCGAAACTAGGTCGCATTCCAAGTGCACCCAGTGTAAAGGTACAGGCATACACTGCCTTCCAATACCATTCACCACCATTCTGTTATTTACTGCACTCTCCGGGGGAAAGGTCAGGCCTTTTCCAGGTAAAAGGGATCTAGTGGCCCCTGTGTCCCTGAGGATTACTATGGGCTTGCTTGGCCCACTCGAGGGGTATGGGGTTACTCTCCCTTCAGACACAAAATCCTGATAACCTTCAGGAATCCTATTACATTTTCCTGCACCTCCAGCAGTATGTTTTCTGGGCCTTACTACTGCTGCATTTAAAGCCACAGCTTGTTCAACTGTGACTTCCATCAGGGGCCCTTCTCTGCTGAGCAGGTGTGCCCTGATTAACCCAAGTTTTCCCCATAGTTTCCAGCAGTCAGCTCTTAGATGACCTGCTTTATTACAATGAAAGCACACAGGTCTCACTGCTACTTATATTTTGGCTGGAGGGGCCCCTGTGTCTCCTACTTTTCTCTCTCTCCCAGGACTGCTTGGGCTTCTATCACCTTCCCACCCTTCGTCCTTTTCGGATTTGTGGGGGTGACTAGGAAAGGTTTCTCCTGGAGAACCAACTTGTATATTAGAGCAAACTCATCAGCCAGAAGTGCAGCTTGCCTTGCTCTATGATCTTTTTGTTCCTCTACATGAGTCTTTATAGGGAATGGGACAGAGCTTTTAAATTCCTCTAGCAAAGTTACCTCTCGGAGGTTTTCATAGCTGGGCTACACTCTGAGCCCTCAACCACTGGTCAAAAGCCAGCTGCTTATTTCTCTCAAACTCCAAAGAGTTTGATCAGCTTGCTTCCTGAGGGTTCGAAACTTCTGGTCGTAGGCTTCATATACTCATATTCACGAGCTCATATGCCCCGAGGATAGCATTTTTTGTCAGTTCATAATTTGATGAACTCTCATCTGGCAACAGGAAATAAACCTCATGAGCTTTTCCTGTTAGCTTACTTTGCACCAGAAGAGTCCAGCTCTCAGCCGGCCATTTTAACTACCTTGCAAGTTTCTCAAAAGATACAAAAAATGCTTCCAAGTCTCCCTCATTGAATTTTGGAAGCAACTGGGAAAAATTTTCAACAATTCCATACACAACCCCGCAATTGTATCTTCCAAACTTTCAGTGGGGTTACTCTGTCACCCCCCTGCTAACTGAAGCCACCTCAGCTCTCTTTCCTCACGTTCCTTCTGGAAGGTTCTTTCTCTCTTTCTGTCTTCTAATTCAAATTTCCTCTGTTCCAATTGTACCTTTGCTAGCAATACCCTGTCGGAATCGACCTCTAACCTTGTTTCTACTTCTTCAGATTCGAGGGATAAATGGTTGGCCACTGGTCTTAGGAGTTCTGATTTCCTAGCCTTGGCACGGAAAGTGATCCCACACTGCTCAGCCATATTCCTCAACTCTTCCATCGACCGTGCTTTTAACTTATCCCAAGTTACTTCACCCTGTCTTGGGGAGCTACTAGCTTCAGTCACAGACATGTTAGTATTCAAGCACACACAACC
The DNA here is from genome assembly GCF_036365525.1 of Heterodontus francisci. Lineage (NCBI taxonomy): Eukaryota > Metazoa > Chordata > Chondrichthyes > Heterodontiformes > Heterodontidae > Heterodontus > Heterodontus francisci. The sequence goes on along the minus strand of NC_090388.1, from coordinate 35,579,518 downwards.
ACAAGAAAACCTGTATTGAAATCTTTTCTCTTTTTGATTGGGATCAATTTGATTTCCCACTTCCAATTTCTCATTTGTCTGTGGGTCCAATCCGGAACGCAGGCCCAAATTTCTGTTACGACCAGGTGAGGCAGGGGTCTAAGCCTCCCCTCTCAGCCTTTTCCTGTTTGGCCGTAACAGGGTTTTATTTTTATAACACTGTTTTCAGCTTCCCCTCAGTGTATCCTTGCTCAATGCTCTCTAATGGTAATGGCAAAGAAATAAACCAGTCAGGTTTTCTCAGATTTAAACAAGAACGGCATAAGTTTATTGACCTTAAAACTCTAATTCCATTAAAACTACTAAAGATACATGCGGGACCATGCTAGCATGAATACGCGATAAACACACACGCAAATAGAGACAGAGGAGGAGAAAGAAAGGAAAAGGTTTGAAGTAATAGCTGGAGTTCAGTTACAGGTTTTGGATTGGATGTAAAGTCTTTGATTGAAGATTAAGTCTTGCAGTTCTTGTTGGGGCCCAGTGCACACTTTCAAACTTATTTCGCTGGTCTTCTGTTTTGAGGCTTAGGTTACTTCCATGGGTCCCTGGAACTTTACGTGAGAGAGAGGGAGAGAGAGAGAGATGCTCTTTTCTTGAAGTTCAGTTGCAGTCTCTTCCCAAACTGTTCTGTGTGGACAATTCAATCAACTCCAGGTTGGCCAGCAGGTTAGTCATGTGATAGCTCCTTGTTTAGAGCAGCCTTGCCTGCGAGATTTGTGGATTCCTTAAAGCTCACCAGACACTCTCATTGGGAGGGGGGGGGGGGGGGGGGGTGGGGAATGCCGGTTCAATAACTCTCAATGTCTCTTGATCATCACCATGGATAAAATCCATCTGGCTAATTGAATCAGGGAGTACTCCCATTGTCTTTTAATTCTCTACCCCATTCCCACCTCGGCCTCCTATGCTGTTCCAATAAAGCTTAACAGAAGCTAGAGGAACAGCACCTCATCATTCAATTAGTCACTTTGAAGCCTTCAAGATTTCAACAATAACCTTTGCCCCCATCTTTTTCCCGAACAGCAGTTGTTGTTAATGATTCTGCTATTCCCAATTACACCTCCGAGATAGCTTTTGTTTCTTTCCATGTGCCATTACCATTCCCTTTTGCCTTGCAACCATCATCCCTTTGCTCCTGTCTTCCACCCTGTCACAGACCTTCCCTTCTGTTTTTTTCCCATCTCCCCCTTTCCCTGCCTCTGAATTTGCTTAAAACCTGTTACTTCGCTAACATTTTCTAGTTCTGACAAAAGATCATTGACCTGAAGTGTTAATTTTGTTTCCCTCTCTCAGACACTTTGCTTTTTAAAAAAAATCATTGTAATCAGTCGTTGCTCTCGTATAAAGAAAAAAATCTTAGTTTAGTGCAGGAATCCTACAGTAGTCCTGAACAGATCAGTTGCTATTGACTGCAGCTAGATAGTAAAATAATGTACAACTTCTGCAAGTTAACAGCCCTTATGGCCTTTTAAGCAAGTCTGATGGAAAAGGACGATAAAGGTCTTCTTAAAAGAAATTACCAAAATTAAATTAACTGGCTTACAGGAAAATCCTTTACATTTTTAAAATTCAAAAAGTGCACAAGAAAACAAATGTAATTGAAAATACAGGTGTCCGAGTTGAGTGGACTATTTAAAGTGAAGAATGTTTTCCAGAGGAAATCCTTCAGAAATGACTGGGATTCATGCATGCAGAATATTACAATCCACTTAATTCACCTCATCATAGACTAAACTCCAAACATTTCCAGCGATTTCCTAATATGGTATCAATAGTTTATTCAGCCTATTGGGATTTTGCTCAGACAAAAATAACTGCAAGTGCAAACCATCTAAATCCCAGATTTGTCAAAAACATTAAAAATGTTAAAGCTTTCAGCAGTACCTGTAAAAAAAAACATTCATATAGTGCTTCATCGCCAAGCATCGAATAGGTACTTGTACAGTTATAGAAATTCAAGATTGCACTGGCCAATATATTTCTATTTCAGGAAGAAAGAAAATTATATCAAATGATAATGAAATTCAATGGAACCATTGACCATACGCAATGTATTTTACAGTTAGATTACCCAATTTATACCACTACAATATATCCATAGAAAAATGTATCCTGTTGTGACAGAATTTATCAGTATGTTGTTAGTCAGCAAACCCATACACATTTTTCCTCAGGGCCTGAATGTTTTGATACCACCAGATCTTGTGTCCTTAAATCCACTCCAAACTTTTCCATCCCTGACACACAACACTAACTGGCTTAACTCTGAAGGGTGATATGTTGAAGCATTTTGACAGGTGATACTTAGTCATGGTTAAGTATAGTGCAATGTTCACTTGCAATTTTTTGAATCAGACTTAATATAGTTATGGGATCATACCAATGACATCTTGCACAGCCACAATCTTTTTCAGACTAATAGAAAACTCTCATCAGGGCAGAATTGGCAGAAGTTTATATTTAGCTAAAAGACTACTCGAAACGTACATATGGGTTTTGTGTGCTATTTTCTGGAAGCAATGACAGTGCAAAAAATTTTTTTTGTTTTCTGCCCCTTTTAAGTCCCTCTGTGCCACCCATCATTTCTTGAATTAAGACTGGTAGGCAACTTGTTCCCTTTCCCCTTAAAATATTGCATAAACCACCTACTAAAGATGCACAAGTCTGAGAAGGGTAGATTTCTTTTTTTAAAATTTCATTATCGGAATGTCGGCATCGTTACAAGGCTGGCATTTATTGCCCATCCTTAGTTTCCCCAAGATGGTGGTGGGCCTGCTACTTGAACTGCTAACAGTGATTTCATACAACTAAGTGGCTTGCAAGACCACTTCAGAGGCAGTTACGGGTCAACCACACTGGCACAGGAATGGAGTCACATATAGACGAGATCAGGTAAGGATAGCAGGTTTCCTTTCCTAAAGGTCATTTGTGAACCAGTTAGGTTTTTATGGCAATCCAACAGCTGCATGGTGACTTATGCTGATACCAACATTTTATTTCCAATTTAAAGAAAAACTAATTCAAATTCTGAAACAGCAATGGTAGTCCTCTGGATTATTAGTTTATTAGTCCAGGCCTCTGGATTACTATCCCAACAACATAACCACAAGACTGCCATACCTGTATCATTTTCCGGGGGGGGCGCTACCTTGCAGATTGCACAGCTTTGAGTAAAGAACACCATCAGTAGAGCTGGAATTTACCTATAGTAAACAGCTTCATTCTCATGCAGCTTTTAATCAAAACCAACCTTTTGTGTGTCAAAATAAACACCTTCATTACAGAATATCAGAACCTTCATTCAATATATATATATAACACTTACAGATCTGAAATAGTTATACAATTAGAAAAGTACTTCTAAAGTAACATTTAGTTTTCATTAAAAGGTCTAACATAATTGTAGAAAAATTAGAAGCAATGCATAGATGCAATCACAGTGCCATAATTACTGGCATTCTGTCTGGCAACAGCATGTACAAGAAGTAGTTATAATATTCAGTCAATAAACACCAAATCTTTTGTTGTTCAATCTGCTGTTGCAGACAAGTTGACATGATTAATCAGATGGCAATATATATGTTACAATGTTATTCATTCTCTGCCTGCTACATCCTACTAATTCTAAATGGCCTATATTTTGAAAATGACCATATATAGTGTTAGACACCCCAGAGAGTTGGTTTATCTACCAACACACCAGATGGTACGAGCTGCCCCTCCTTCTGTCTTCTGTTAAGCGCAACAAGTTTTGCTAGGGCTTTCAATAGGCTAATACAGCAATCATCTGCCCCAATGTAGTGCTCAGGAAGAATTATCACCAGGATTTATAAAGCAACTCTTCACAGATTAAGCAATACAATTTGTTTTTATGCACTTAAGTTCAACTTTACTCATAAATTTAGCAAAGGAGCAAGAGAAAGCTATTCAATGCTGTCCTGTAATATAATGCAGCAAGAGAAAGCTATTCAATGCTGTCCTGTAATATAATGGAGCAAGAGAAAGCTATTCAATGCTGTCCTGTAATATAATGTAGGTTATCATTTCTTTAGAACCGTAGAAAAATTAAGGCACAGAAGGAGGCCATTCAGTCTGCACCAGCTGAAAAAACTAGCTGCCCAATCTAATCCCATCTTCCAGCACCTGGTCTATAGCCTTGCAGGTTACAGCACTTCAGGTGCATGACCAGGTACCTTTTAAAAGATTTGAGGGTTTCTGCCTCCACCAGCATTCCTGGCAGTGAATTCCAGACACCCACCACCCTCTTGGTGAAACGTTTTTTCCTCATGTCCTCTCTAATCCTTCTACCAATCACCTTAAGTCTGTTCCCCCTGGCAATTGACCTCTCTGCTAGGTGAAACAGGTCCTTCCTGTCTACTCTATCTAGGCCCCTCATAATTTTGTACACCTCAATTAAGTCACCCCTCAGCCTCCTCTGTTCTAAGGAAAACATCCCTAGCTGATCCAATCTTTCCTCATCGCTGCAACTTTCAAGCCCTGGCAACATTCTTGTAAATCTCCTCTGTACTCTCTCCACAGCAATTATGTCCTTCCTGTAATGCAGTGACCAGAACTGTATGCAATACTCCAACTGTGGCTTAACCAGCAATTTATACAATTCTAGCATTACATCCTGCTTTTGCATTCTGTACCTCAGCCAATAAAGGAAAGCATTCCATATGCCTTCTTCACCACTCTATCTACCTGTCCTGCCACCTTCATGGACCTGTGGACATGCACTCCAAGGTCTCTCACTTCTTCTACCCCTCTCAATATCCTCCTGTTTATTGTGTATTCCCTCGCTTTATTTGCCCTCCCCAAAAGCATTACCTCACACTTCTCTGGATTGAATTTTATTCGCCACATTTTCGCCCACTTAACCAAACCATTGATATCATTCTGGAGTCTACGGCTATCCTCTTCACTATCAACTACATAAATAATTTTTGTGTCATCAGCAAATTTTCCAATCATGACTCTCACTTTTAAGTCCAAATCATTAATGTGTACCACAAACAGCAAGGGATCTAACACTGAGCCCTGCGGAACGCCACTGTAAACAGCTTTCCATTTGCAGAAACATCCGCCGACTACTACCCTATGTTTCCTGTTGTTACCTTTCTTAAAGGTTTTAGAACTGTTATTTATAGTTTACAGTATATGATCAAATTATTTCAGCAATTATTAGATTAGAATTTGTTAACATTGATCAAATTATAACTGGACAAAAATTAAGCTGAGAAGCAGAGTTAACGTTTCAGGTCTGTGACCTTTCATCAGAACTAGAAAAGAAAAGAATTAGGTTTTAAGCAAGTGAAGTAGGGGGTGGGGGTTGGTGGGGGGGGGAAGAGAATGAAAGGGTAGGTGTGTGATAGGGCAGAGGGCAGGAGAGATTAAATAACAAGGCTGTCATGGGACAAAGGCAAAGTGTGTGTTAATGACAAAGCATTAGCCCATCTTAGCTGCTTCATCAATGACCTTCCCTCCATCCCTAAGGTCAGAAGTGGAGATTCAGTTCCATTCATAACTCTTCGAATACTGAAGCGGTCTGTGCCCACATGCAGCAAGACCTAGACAATATTCAGGCTTGGGCTGATAAGGGGCAAGTAACATACACACCATAGAAGTGCCAGGCAATGACAATCTCCAAGAAATAAATCTGACCACCTCCCTTTAACATTCAATGGCATTACCATTGCCGAATCCCCCACCATCAACAACCATTGACCAGGAACTTAAATGGACCAGCTGTATATATACGGTGGCTGCAACAGCAGGTCACAGGCTGGGTATTTTGCACAAGTGTCTCACCTCCTAACTCCACAAAGCCTTTCCACCATCAAAGGTTACTGATCAAAATAAGAGCCCATGGTATAGGGGGTAACATATTAGCCTGGATAAAGGTTTGACAAGCTAACAGGAAACAGAGAGTAGGCATAAATGGGTCATTTTCGGGTTGGCAAGCTGTAACTAGTGGAATGCAACAGGGATCAGTGCTGGGACTCAACTATTTACAATCGATATCAATGACTTGGACAAAGGGACAGAATGTATGGTTGCTAAATCTGTAGATGACACAAAGATAAGTAGGAGAGTAAGTTGTGAAGAGGACATAAGGAGTCTGTAAAGGCATATAGATAGCTTTGATCATGTTTGACTAACTTGCTCGAGTTTTTTGAGGGGCGAACAGAAAGGGTTGAACAGGGCAATGCAGTTGATGTGGTGTATGTGGACTTTCAAAAGGCATTTGATACAGTGCCAACCAACAGACTTGTGAGCAAAATTATAGCTCATGCAATAAAAGGGACAGTAGCAACATGGATACGGAATTGGCTGAGTGACAGGAAACAAAGAGTAGTGGTTAATGGATGTTTTTCGGGCTGGAAGGAGGTTTGCAGTGGTGTTCCCCAGGGGTCAGTGTTGGGATCCAACTTGGAAGCATTGTGAACAGTGAGGTGGATGGTGATAGAACTGCAAAAGGACATAGACAAGTTGGTGGAATGGGTGAATAGGTGACAGATGAAGTTCAATGCAGAGAAATGTGAAGTGGTTCATTTTGGTAGGGGGAACATGGAGAGACAATATAAAATAAAGGGTACAATTCTAAAGTGGGTGCAGGAGCAGAGGGACCTGGGTGTATATGTGCAAAAATCATTGAAGGTGGCAGGACAGGTTGACAGCGCAGTTAATAAAGCATACAGTATCCTGGGTTTAATTAATAGGGGCACAGAGTACAAGAGCAAGGAAGTTATGTTGAACTTACGCAAGACAAAAATTCGGCCTCAGCGGGAGTACTGCATCCCGTTCTGGGCGCCGCACTTTAAGAAAGATGTGAGTGCAGTGGAGGCAGTGCAGAAACGTTTTGTGTGAATGGTTCCAGGGATGAAGAGCTTCAGTTATGTAGATTGGAGAGGTTGGGACTGTTTTCCTTGGGAGAAGGCTGAGAGGTGATTTGATATGGGTATTCAAAATCATGAGGGTTTGGACAGAGTAGATAAACTGTTCCCACTCGTGCAAGGATTGAGAATGAGAGGGCACAGTTTTAAAGTAATGGGTAAGAGAAGCAAAAGTGACGTGAGGAAAAACTTTTTCATGCAGCGAGTGGTTAAGGTCCGGAATGTGCTGCCTGAGAACGTGGTAGAGGCAGGTTCAATTGAAGCATTCAAAAGACTGTTGTATGAAAAGGAAGAATGTGCAAGGTTATGGGGAGAAGACGGAGGAATGGCACGAAGTGAACTATTCTTTCCGAGAGCCGGTGCAGATGTGATGGGCCAAGTGGCCTCCTTCTGTGCTCTAACAGTTCTGTGATTCCTCGAGGTTAAGTGACTGGGCAAAGATTTGACAGATGGAGTATAATGTGGGAAAGTGTAAACTTGTCCACTTTGCCTGGAAGAATAGAAAAGCAATATATTATTTAAATGGAGAGAGATTGCAGAACTCAGAAATGCAGCAGGATCTGGGTGCCCTAGTACACAAAACACAAAACGTTAGGATGCAGATACAGCAAGTGATTAAGGAGGAAAATGCAATGTTGTCATTTATTGCAAGGGGAATGGAATATAAAAGTAGAGATGTTTTGCTACGGTTGCACAGGATATTGGTGAAACCACATCTACAGTATTGTGTATAGTTTTGGTCTGCTTACTTAAGAAAGGGGCCCTGTGTAGGGGCCCCAACAACCCCACTGCCTTGTGGGCGTCTCGGGAGAGACCAAGGCTAAGGGAGTAAACCCTAACAGAAAATCTGGAGCTGAACCCCAAAGGCGGTCTCATGTCACCTTTGGCATTTTTCCGGCAGTTCCTGCAGCCATACTGGTGCCAAACGTCGTGCTCTGCACTCCTTTGGACCCCACCAGGAAGGCCGAGAGGGGGGCTTTGACGCCTGGGCAACTCACAACCTCCATACATCCGCCCAGGCATGCGCCATGGAGAGGTCACTCCATAGTCGCCTCACAGCAACCAAATCAACACGGAAGGCAGCAGTTACGGGTTATAAGTCCAGCTCAACTGGCGTAGAGATTGGGCGCCACGGGTTTCCTTTGTCGGTGGGAGAAGTCATCGCATCTCACTGGACAGCTACCGCCCGCCTCAAACCGGGCAGCACCTGGTCAGTAAGGTTCTGTCCCGCCACAGTCCACCTGCTTCAATGGGTGCTTGGAGCTCAGGGTCATTGCCCGACAAGTGGACTGAAACACCGCACCAAACAGCACGACCAAAAAAGGAAAGAAGGTACCAGACCTTCGTTTTGCAAACTGGAACGTCAGAACTGTGTGTCCTGGCCTGTCGGAAGACCTTACACCAATCAACGATTCTCGGAAGACCGCCATCATTAACAACGAGCTCAGTCGACTCAATGTGGACATTGCAGCACTTCAGGCGACACGCCTCCCTGTGAGCGGATCTCTAGCAGAGCAAGACTACACCTTCTTCTGGCAGGGTAGGGATCCTGAAGAACTAAGACAGCATGGAGTGGGCTTCGCCATCAGAAACTCTTTGCTCAGCATGATAGAGCCACCTTCAAATGGCTCGGAACGCATACTGTCCATCCGACTGTTCACCGCCTCTGGTCTAGTACACCTACTCAGCATCTATGCTCCAACACTCTTCTCCCCACCTGAAGCTAAAGACCAGTTCTAAGAGGAACTCCATAATATCATTAGTAGCATCCCCAACACCGAACACCTGTTCCTGCTGGGGGACTTTAATACCAGGGTTGGGGCCAACCATGACTCATGGCCCTCCTGCCTTGGGTGCTATGGCATTGGAAGGATGAATGAGAATGGACAGAGACTGCTTGAGTTGTGCACCTATCATAACCTCTGCATCACCAACTCATTCTTTCACTCTAAACCCTGTCACCAGGTTTCTTGGAGGCACCCAAGATCACGTCGTTGGCACCAGCTGGACCTCATCGTCACAAGGCGAGCCTCTTTAAACAGCGTTCAAATCACACGCAGCTTCCACAGTGTGGACTGCGAGACCAACCACTCCCTGGTGTGCAGCAAGGTTAGCCTCAAACCAAAGAAGCTGCATCACTCCAAGCAGAAGGGCCGCCCGCGCATCAACACTAGCAGAATTTCTCATCCACAGCTGTTACGCAAGTTTCTAAATTCACTTGAAAAAGCCCTTCAAAACATTCCCACAGGGGATGCGGGGACCAAGTGGGCCCACATCAGAGACGCCATCTATGACTCAGCAATGACCACCTACGGCAAACGTGTGAAGCGGAATGCAGACTGGTTTCAATCTCACATTGAAGAGCTGGAACCTGTCATAGCCGCTAAACGCATTGCACTGCTGAACTACAAGAAAGCCCCCAGTGAGTTAACATCCGTAGCACTTAAAGCTGCCAGAAGCGCTGCACAAAGAACAGCCAAGCGCTGTGCAAATGACTACTGGCAACACCTATGCAGTCATACTCAGCTGGCCTCTGACACCGGAAATATCAGAGGAATGTATGATGGCATTAAGAGAGCTCTTGGGCCAACCATCAAGAAGATTGTCCCCCTCAAATCTAAATCAGGGGACACAATCACTGACCAACGCAAGCAAATGGACCGCTGGGTGGAACACTACCTAGAACTGTGCTCCAGGGAAACTGTTGTCACTGAGACCGCCCTCAATGCAGCCGTGTCTCTGCCAATCATGGATGAGCTGGACGTACAGCCAACAAAATTGGAAATCAGTGATGCCATTGATTCTCTAGCCAGCAGAAAAGCCCCTGGGAAGGACGGCATTACCCATGAAATCATCAAGAGTGCCAAGCCTGCTATACTTTCAGCACTGTACGAACTGCTTTGCCTGTGCTGGGACGAGGGAGCAGTACCACAGGACATGCGCGATACCAATATCATCACCCTCTATAAGAACAAGGGTGACCGCGGTGACTGCAACAACTACCGTGGAATCTCCCTGCTCAGCATAGTGGGGAAAGTCTTCACTCGAGTCATTTTAAACAGGCTCCAGAAGCTGGCTGAGCGTATCTATCCTGAGGCACAGTGTGGCTTTCGAGCAGAGATCCACCACTGACATGCTGTTCTCCCTTCGCCAGCTACAGGAGAAATGCCGTGAACAACAGATGCCCCTCTTCACTGCTTTCATTGATCTCACCAAAGCCTTTGACCTCGTCAGCAGGCGTCGTCTCTTCAAACTACTAGAAAAGATTGGATGCCCACCAAAGCTACTAAGTATCATCACCTCATTCCATGACAATATGAAAGGCACAATTCAGCATAGCGGTGCCTCATCAGACCCCTTTCCTATCCTGAGTGGCGTGAAACAGGGCTGTGTTCTCGCACCTACACTGTTTGGGATCTTCTTCTCCCTGCTGCTCTCACATGCATTCAAGTCTTCAGAAAAAGGAATTTTCCTCCACACAAGATCAGGTGGCAGGTTGTTCAACCTTGCCCGTCTAAGAGCGAAGACCAAAGAACGGAAAATACTCATCAGGGAACTCCTCTTTGCTGACAATGCTGTATTAACATCTCACGCTGAAGAGTGTCTGCAGAGAATCATCAACAGGTTTGTGGCTGCCTGCAACGAATTTGGCCTAACCATCAGCCTCAAGAAAACGAACATCATGGGGCAGGACGGCAGAAATGCTCCATCCATCAGCATCGGCGACCACACTCTGGAAGTGGTTCAAGAGTTCACCTACCTAGGCTCAACTATCACCAGTAACCTGTCTCTCGATGCAGAATTAAACAAGCGCATGGGAAAGGCTTCCTCTGCTATGTCCAGACTGGCCAAGAGAGTGTGGGAAAATGGCGCACTGACACAAAACACAAAAGTCCGAGTGTATCAAGCCTGTGTCCTCAGTACCTTGCCCTACGGCTGCGAGGCCTGGACAACGTACGTCAGCCAAGAGCGATGTCTCAATTCATTCCATCTTCGCTGCCTCCAGAGAATCCTTGGCATCAGGTGGCAGGACCGTATCTCCAACACAGAAGTCCTCGAGGCAGCCAACATCCCCAGTATATACACCCTACTAAGCCAGCGGTGGCTGAGATGGCTTGGCCATGTGAGCCGCATGGAAGATGGGAGGATCCCCAAGGACACATTGTACAGCGAGCTCGTCACTGGTACCAGACCCACCGGCCGTCCATGTCTCCGCTTTAAAGACATCTGCAAATGCAACATGAAGTCCTGTGACATTGATCACAAGTCGTGGGAGTCAGGTGCCAGCGATCGCCAGAGCTGGCGGGCAACCATAAAGGCGGGGCTAAAGCGTGGCGAGTCGAAGAGACTGAGCAGTTGGCAGGAAAAAAGACAGAAGCATAAGGAGAGAGCCAACTGTGTAACAGCCCCGACAACCAATTTTATCTGCAACACCTGTGGAAGAGTCTGTCACTCTAAAATTGGCCTTTATAGCCACTCCAGGCGCTGCTTTACAAACCACTGACCACCTCCAGGCGCTTACCCATTGTCTCTGGAGACGAGGTAGCCAAAGAACAGAACTTAAGAAAGGATGTAATTGCATTGGAAGCAGTTCAGAGAAGGTTCACTCAACTGATTCCTTGGATGAGAAGGTTATCTTCTGAGGAAAGGTTGGACAGGTTGGGTCTGTACTCACTGGAGTTTGGAAGAATGAGAGGTTATCTGATTGAAACACGCAAGGTCCTGAGGGGAATTGACAGGGTTGATGTGGAAAGGATGTTTCCCCTTAAGGGAGAGACTAAAACTAGGGGGCACAGTTTAAAAATAAGGGGTCTCCCATTTAGGACAGAGAGGAGAGAATTTTTTTCTCTCAGAGGGTCGTGAGTCTGTGGAACTCCTTCTCCGGAGAGACGTGGAGGCAGAGTCATTGAATGTTTTTAAGGCAGAGGTAGACAGATCTTGACAAACAAGGGAGTCAAAGTGTATCGGGGATAGGCAGGAAAATGGAGTTGAGTCCACAAACAGATCAGCCATGATCTTATGGACTGGCAGATCAGGCTCAAGGGGCCGAATAGCCTGCTCCTAGTTCGTATGTATGAGGCACAAGTCAGGAGTATGATGGAATACTGCCCATTTGCCTACAGCTCCAATGATACTCAAGAAGCTAGACACCATCCTGGTGAAAGCAGCCCGCTTAATTGGTACCCCCATCGACTATGTTAAGTATTCACTCCCTCCACCACAGCACCATGGCTGCTGTGTCCACAATTTACAAGATGCACTGCAGCAACATGTCAAGGATTCTTTGACAGCACCTTCCAAACTTGCGAGCTCTACCATCAGAAGAACAGGCGCATGGGCATGCTACCATCTGCAATCTCCCCTCCCAGCCACGTACCATTTTGACTTGGAAAGACATTGCTGTTCTTTCATCATTGCTGGATCAAATTCCTGGTACTCTACCTAACAGCAATATGGTGCAGCTACACCACACTGACTACAGCAGTTCAAGAAGACAGCTGATCACCACCTTTTCAATGGCAATTAGGGATGGGCAATAAATTCTGGCCTTGACAGCAACATCCACATCCCATGAACAAATAAGTAAAAACAGTATCAGTGAGAAAGTAGCCCAAGGCCCATATGTTGTTGCATACCCTGACAAAATGACCATGAATGCCCAGGCAACTCAGTCCTTTTTTCCATTTATATTTCTTAATTGCTGGTTTGTCCCATTTCAATGTGTGGGACTGAAGGTCTGAAATGGGTTGCTTTTAGCAGTACATACGAACAGACAAATTAGGAGAAGTAGGCCATGCGGCCCCTCGAGCCTGCTCCATCATTCAATAAGATCATGGCTGATCTATTTGTATTTTGAATTCCACACTCCCATCTACCCCGATAACCCTTGATTCCCTTGCCTAACAAGAATCTATTTACCTCTGCCTTAAGACTATTCAATGTCCCCACCTCCCCCACCTTCTGAGGCAGAGAGTTCCAAAGTCGCAGAACCTTCTGAGAGAAAAAAGGTTTCCTCATCTCGGTCCTAAAAGGGCGTCCCCTAATTTTAAAACAGTGCCCCCTTGTTCTAGACTCACTCACAAGAGGAAACATCCTTTCCACATCCACCTTGTCAAGACCGTTCAGGATCTTATAAACTTCAATCAAGTCTCCCCTCACTCTTCTAAACTCCAATGAAAACAAGCCCAGTCTGTTCAACCTTTCCTCATAAGACAACCCGCTCATTCCAGGTATCAATCTAGTAAACCTCCACTGAACTGCCTCCAACGCATTTCCATCCTTCCTTAAATAAGGAGACCAAAACTGCACACAGTAGTGCCTCATTAGTGGATAAATCCGAATACCAAGATCTACTAATAATGGCAATTTGAACAATAGGCAGCTTAATGAAACGTGGATTTAAACTTCATCCTGAAGTTCCGTGGTGTGCATCTGATAAGATAAAAGCTTGCCTATTTTATAAGGTTGTGTATGATGCAAGACATAACTACAAATTTTTTTTTTACGTAACAAGGTAGCAACAGAAAATGCATCAAACTGAACTGTATTGTGAACTCCAAGTGAAACTAGAAATGCCTTAAATTCCCATTTGTAAATAATTAGCAACTCAGCAGAGTTTGTTGACACTTCACTCAAACCAGTAACAACAGCTATCAGATGAGTACAGGTTCTACCCTTCTCACAATACAAATAGGGCGGCACTGCAGCCTCACAGCTCCAGGGACCCGGGTTCGATTCCAGGTACTGCCTGTGTGGAGTTTGCAAGTTCTCCCTGTGTCTGCGTGGGTTTTCTCCGGGTACTCCGGTTTCCTCCCACAAGCCAAAAGACTTGCAGGTTGATAGGTAAATTGGCCATTATAAATTGCCCCTAGTGTAGGTAGGTGGTAGGGAAATATAGGGACAGGTGGGGATGTTTGGTGGGAATGTTGGATTAGTGTAGGATTAGTGTAAATGGGTGGTTGATGTTCGGCACAGACTCGGTGGGCCGAAGGGCCTGTTTCAGTGCTGTATCTCTAATCTAAATAACCCTAACCAAAGTTACAAACAACGTCCTCTACAGCTGTGACTTGATGCGATCGTGCACCATCATCTGAATGCACGGAGTCCCCCAAATTCTCTCCTTTGCTGCCCCTTTTCTTCCTCATCTCCATGGTGCTCCTAGCGACATCATTCACAGGCATGAGGTCAGTTGGCAAATCTATGAAGATACCCAACACTACTTATACATCACTCCTCTTGACTGTCTCTGTGCTCAGACTTTTATCCAACATGAAGTACACAACTTTCTCCTGCTCGATATTGGGAAGACCAAAGGCCTCATCTTCAGCTCACCACAAGCTACAGTCCCTTGGCTCAAACTCCATTACTGTTTCCCAGCATCTCTCTCAATGACCAGACTGATTATAATCTTGGCATCTTGTTTAACCCTGGGTTGAACTTTAAACATCCTATCCATCACCAAGAACATCTTCCATATCTGGAATGTTGCCAGTTGTTAATGAAGATAACTAACACAAAGCCACCCTTGCTAGCCTCCCATTCTTACCCAACGTACCCAAACCTCTTGACACACATACGGAGTTCTGTACTACTTCCCACTCACCCATCACTCCCCTGTAACTGACTTATACTACTGACTCCTCAACCTCAGCAGATTTTGTTAAGAATCCTAACTTCCAATTATAAATTCATTCACTGCCTTTCTCCACTTCCACTGCAATTTCTTCAAGCATGATATCTCGGCTTACTCCAGTGTTTTGTGCATCGCCCTTCACCTTATGATTCACGACAAAGCCTTCAGCCACCTCCTTCAAATTCCCTTCCTAAACTTCTTCACTATGCTCCTTACCTTTAAAAGCATCAAACCCTTCAATTAAGCATTTGTTAGATCTCAAATCTTTTCCTTCCTGGCGCAGCACCCATTATGTCTATTAGGGGAGTGAATTTATGTTAAATGAGCTACATAAATACAAAACTGCACTGAGGTAGGCGAAGGGAGTTTGGTGAGTGAGTGAATTTCAAGGGTTAAACTCTCAAGACTAGTTTTTGTTTTGTTTAATTAATTTAAATTCCTGTTTCAGTTCAGAGGTAAGTTAGGTTTCTTGGAGTTTTAAACAGGGGTATACCAACACTTAGAGTAGCTGTAGTTAGTTAATTAGGTAGCTAGCTTAATCTGGTTTCTGAGCTTTAGCAGAGCTGACACAGCATTGTTTTCAGAGTATAAATTCAGGGGACTCTCAGTGCTGCTTGTCTGCATTGAGTGCTGCTGAGGGCACAGAGCATGAGGAAGGAAGTTTGGTAATTGAGAGAGTTCAGTAAAGAGGGGAACTATAAATTAAGCAGAAAACAAAAATCAGTGCACTGAGTGTAAAGTGGGAGTTTGGTGCGTAAGGGAGGGGCTCCTTTCTTTCTTCTACCTTTCTTCAGCCTCCAGTAGCTGCTTCTTTCTTCAGTACAGGGAAAGAAATTGATTGGTGAGTAACTGGCAAGTTATTTTACTTCTCATGGTAATAAAAAGTTTTTAAAGTTATGAAGTTATGTTATGGCAGGTCAGCTTGGCCAAGTGGAATGTACATCCTGCCTTATGTGCGAAGTCATGGACGCAGCATGGGTCCTAGACAAAGACATTTGCAGCAAGTGTCACTGGCTGCAGAAGCTCGAGCTCTGGGTTTTTAGAACTCTGGCAGTGGTTGGAGTCACTGTTGGGCATTCGCGAGACAGAGGACTACATGGATAGAGGTGGTCACACCACAGGTTAGGAGCATGCAGGCAGAGAGGGAATGGGTGACCGCCAGGCAGTCTAAGAGAACCAGGTAGGCAGTGCAGGAGTCAATTACCAAACTCCTGTCTTCGCACTCTGTGCCCTCCAGGCATGTCTAAGAGAACCAGGTAGGCAGTGCAGGAGTCCCCTGAATCTATCTTGCTTGCTAATCAGTTTTCCATTTTGGATACTAGTGAGAGCGATGGTTCCTCAGGGAAGTGTAGCCAGAGAAAAGTCTGTGGCACCACAGGTGGCTCAGCTGCACAGGAGGGGAGGAAGAGCAATAGTAATAGGGGATTCGATAGTCAGGGGACCATACAGGCGTTTATGTGGCAGTAAACATGACTCCAGGATGGTGTGTTGCCTCCCTGGTGCTTCAATTGTATAGAACCTTGGTTAGACCGCACCTGGAGTAGTGTGTGCAGTTTTGGACCCCTTACCTTAGGAAGGATATTATTGCCATCGAGGGAGTGTATCGAAGGTTCACCAGACTTGTTCTCGGGATGGCGAGACTGTCTAAGAGGAGAGATTGGAGAAACTGGGCCTGTATTCTCTAGAGCTTCGAAGAATGAGAGATGACCTCGTTGAAACCTACAAAATACTCAAAGGGATAGACAGGGTAGATGCAGCTAAGATGTTTCCTCTGGTTGCGGAGTCTAGAGCCAGGGGACACAATTTAAAAATAAGGAAGCAGCCTACTCAGACAGAGATGAGGAGAAACTTCTTTACTCAGAGGGTTGTGAATCTTTGGAATTCTCTACCTCAAAGGGATGTGGAAGCTCATTGTGTATGTTTAAAGTAAAGATTGGCAGATTTCTAAATACCAATGACATAAAGGGATATGAGGACAGTGTGGAAAAAAGGCATTGAAATGGATGATCAGCCATGATCATATTGAATGGCAGAGAAGGCTCGATAGGCTGAATGGCCTACTCCTGTTTCTATGTTCCTAAATTATTGTTGTTGATGATGATACCAGAATCGGATCCAACATGTAGTAAGCTTTACTTCTGGATGTTATCTATATGGACTTCAGTAAAGCCTTTGACAAGGTCCCTCATGGCAGACTGATACAAAAGGTGAAGTCACATGAGATCAGAGGGGAGCTGGCAAGATGGATACAGAACTGGCTCGGTCATAGAAGACAGAGGGTAGCAGTGGAAGGGTGCTTTTCTGAATGGAGGGATGTGACTAGTGGTGTTCCACAGGGATCAGTGCTGGGACCTTTGCTGTTTGTAGTATATATAAATGATTTGGAGGAAAATGTAGCTGGTCTGATCAGTAAGTTTGCGGACGACACAAAGGTTGGTGGAGTTGCTGACAGTGATGAGGATTGTCAGAGGATACAGCAGGATATAGATCGGTTGGAGACTTGGGTGGAGAAATGACAGATGGAGTTTAATTCGGACAAATGTGAGGTAATGCATTTTGGAAGGTCTAATGCAGGTGGGAAGTATACAGCAAATGGCAGAACCCTTAGGAGTATTGACAGGCAGAGAGATCTGGGCGTATAGGTCCACAGGTCACTGAAAGTGGCAACGCAGGTGGATAAGGTAGTCAAGAAGGCATACAGCATGCTTGCCTTCATCGGTCGGGGCATAGAGTATAAAAATAGGCAAGTCATGCTGCAACTGTACAGAACTTGAGTTTGGCCACACTTAGAATATTGCGTGCAATTCTGGTCGCCACACTACCAGAAGTACGTGGAGGCTTTGGAGAGGGTACAGAAGAGGTTGGCCAGGATATTTCCTGGTCTGGAGGGCATTAGCTATGAGGAGAGGTTGGATAAAGTCAGATTGTTTTCACTGGAACGAAGGAGGTGGAGGGGTGACATGATAGAGGTTTACAAAGTTATAAGCGGCATGGACAGAGTGGATAGTCAGAAGCTTTTTCCCAGGGTGGAAGAGTCAGTTACTAGGGGACATAGGTTTAAGGTGCGAGGGGCAAAGTTTAGAGGGGATGTGCGAGGCAAGTTCTTTACGCAGAGGGTGGTGAGTGCCTGGAACTTGTTGCCGGGGGAGGTGGTGGAAGCAGGTACCATAGAGACGTTTAAGAGGCATCTTGACAAATACATGAATAGGATGGGAATAGAGGGATACGGACCCCGGAAGTGCACAAGGCTTTAGTTTAGGAAGGCATCAAGATCGGCGCAGGCTTGGAAGGCCGAATGGCCTGTTCCTGTGCTGTACTTTTCTTTGTTCTTTGATGTGATGCATCCGTATGTCTGTAGGACGCAAACTATTCTGATTCAGTTTCTCAGCAACCAAACACTTGCTGAATGGCTCATCACAAAAGACTCCCCCAAATACTTTTAGCTGCCAATCTACTTTCTCAACACGTTATTCTTTTTTGGATAATTTCATTCCTCCTCTGCAGATTCCAAGATCTCAAGATCTGAACCCTCCTGAATGATTCTCCTAATGTGAGTGCTCATTTATTTCCAGCCTGCCCATTCCGGCTGCATTACTTCCTTTTAGCCAGCTGTCCCATTTTTGTTGCATTATTTCCTCCTGGCTAGACTGCTCCTGATGCATCATTTATTTGCAGTTGATCCATTCCTGCTGCATGAACCATTTCCAGCTGGCATATTCCCACTGTATTATTTATTTCCTGAGAAACCCTTCCATGTTGTATTTACTTGGTCCACTCACTATGAGCAACACTGCAGGATGTCCACAAGGACATATTTCAAATCTTCATTAAGTGAAGTTTATGATGATGAAGCATGCCATTACAAACAGGATTGTAATCATTAGCCTCAACTAAAAAGAATTGTCTCAGCCCTAATGATTAAATCTTCAGTGCTTCTTCATCCTCGCTCCCCCTCAAACTCAAATGAAAATCTTCATTCAGCACACTGTATTTCAGTAATGGTGAATCTTACTTCCAGTGGGCAGTTCTCTGATCTTCTAAAGCTAGCAATCTCCTTCAGAGCATGCAAGGAGGTTGGACTCATATGTCATATTTTTCTTCCATTTTTGGAGGTTACAATTTTCTGACTACATACTTAAGTTTTTAATTCTCTATTCCCAATAAATGGGAACATACATCTGCAAATCATACAACATGGTAAAAACAATATTGTCATTATGATTGCAATCTTTTATTGCAGTTGTATTTTATTTGGCATTTACTGCATACATTTAATGCTGAAAGTATGTTACTGAGAATGGTACTCAGTTTTCAGGAAAATAATTCTGTTGCCATTCAAATTTAACTGGACATAAGTTAATTTCCCTCTTCTACTCCCTTCCCACCCCTCAAGCAAGTATTTTTTTCTGCCAGAAACCAGAACACCGCTGCTTCAGCATGTTAAATATTAAACTAGGTCATTCTTCTGATTAAAATTATCCCACCTACAGACCTCACCAGCAGACTATTTCCATATCAATTTCTGATGTGGTTGCACTAAACTGAATCTATTCATGTATAATAGAGACAAGGCTGTAGTGAAAGTGGTTTACATATTAGTAACAAGCTCCTTTCATCAGAGAATAATAAATTAAAGCTCCTGCAAAACTGAACTCCTGAATTTCTAAGATATTAGTCACTATCCTGTCAGAAAATCCTGCTGTGCTATCTTTACAAGCAAATAAATTCTCGTGGAACTCACTGTAGCTATGTCAATAATGGCTGACAAACTGTTTTCTCCCACTCTATAATATATCCTTCTTGGGCACAGTTATCAACTTGCAAGAGGTCTCATTTTCCAATGTTGTAATGCACATTCTGCTCATTATTTTTGGACTGCAAATATTATCTACACATAAATCAGTCAGAAGACAAAATTAGTGGCTCCAACAAAGAACAGCCAATAATACCAACTAACATTTAATGGAAATGGGATTCAAATTTTCAGAACAGAAAAGATCTGAGGGGGTCATTAATGGTGTAAACCCCATTTATAGGGTATGGTAAGCAAGAGTTCTCGTTCCCCAGATCAAAATGCCCAATCTGTGTTATCTCGTGAAAAAGGTGCACGTGAAAGCAAACCACTTCCCCACTGAACCCATTCAAGTTGTACATAAGCAAGTTAGAATCAACTTCTCTATACAATCTCAACTATTGCATGCAACTCGGTGTTAATGAACTTCTGGTGGCTAAGAGGCCAACACAGAAGACGTCTACCACTACATATTTGCAATGAGAATATTAAAGAACTTCTGATCTATTAAAGGGGATTATAAACTGAACTGCATTTTGATTATGTACGGGGTTTTCAGCTTGTAAACATAACCGTACACTACCAAGTACTACATAATAATTAAAAGCCTGGCTAAGTAAAATACATGAATTGTATGCATGACTGATGTCATCCTCTAAAATCCGATTATCTGTTAATAGCTATAGTTTTAAAGATATGTAGCAATTAGTTCTCTGGACGTTTTACAAATGCTTTGCTGCGGATGCACTGAATTAACCAGACAGTTACAATGCAAATTGGGACATGATGCCATTCGTTTCTATCCTGGAGCAGGGGGGGCGGAAAAAATCTAGAAATTCTATTTCAAAACTCGAGACAGTATATTCTATATGAAGTTGAAATACATCTACCACACTTCAGGCAATGTAAATACAAATTCCTGTGTCATGCTTTCAAGCAGTATTTAAAAAGAAAGGGAATCATTTCCTGCTTGATTCTTCTAGCCCTAGGAAGAGTTGGAATTTACAAATAGCTACCAATCTACAGAGCAACTTCCCCTCTAATTAACATATGATGTGACTATTTATAGTAAGTAGAATTTGAGGTGACACCCAGATACATATTAGTAGCAAAAAACAATTTCTAGTTGAAATCTAGTTGAATTTTTTTTGAACGAGGCATTTGACAAGGTTGTACACATGATTAGCAAAAATGAAAGTGCACTAAATTAGAGGTAAACTTGTAACATGTGTTTGAAATTGGAATTAGGAGACGGAGATTGGGAACAATGGAAACATGCTCTGATTGGTGGAATGTGACAAGTGATGTTCCTCAGGAAAGTGTACTGGGGCCTCAGCTTTCTACCAAATATATAATCAATGACTTGGATGAAGGAAGAAAGAGTTGTATATCCAAGTTTGTAGACGGCATGAAATTAGGAGGCACCTTGTAGCTTCTTGCTTCCATCTGTACCAAGTAAGCAGGCAAAATTGTGGCAAATGTATTAAACGCAGGGAAGTGTGAAAACAGCATTCCAATTTGTATCCAAGGAAGACAAATGATAATATTTTCTTCACAATGAGACACTTGGAACCATGGAGATGTGGACAAATTTGGATGTCCATGTGCAGAAATAGCTAAAAGCTAGTGGATAGACACAAAACAATCAGAAATGCTAATGCCTTTATCTGAAGGAGGTTAGAATTCAAAAGGAGGAAAAATTATGCTTCAATTTTACAGAATCTCAGTCAGACACCATCAGAAGTGTTGCATTCAGCTTTGGGCATTCCACCTTCAGAAAGATATACTGGACTTGGGAGTGGTGTATAGTACACATTCACTAGAAAGATAGCAGGGGTTAAAGGGTTAAACTGAGGACAGGTTGCATAAACTTGGCTTGTATTCCCTTGAGTTTAAAAGGATGAAGGCAGACCTAATTGAGGTAATTAAAATGACAAAAGTATTCAGTAGGAGAGAAAAAGAACTATTTCCTCTGATGGGGAATCCATCAAATTAGAACTAAACCATTCAGGAATGAAATCAGGAAGAACTTGTTCTGCACAATAATAGTGGAAATCAGAAACACTCTTTCCCAAAAGGGATAGATTGAGAACAGATCTGGAAGCTTAAAATTAGATATCCATGAGGCACTGTGGGCCATCAGCAGCAGCAGAATTGTATTCAACCACAATCTGTAAACTCTTGGTCTGGCATACCCCTAACTCTAACATTACCATCAAGAGAGGGGATAGACCCTGGTTCAATGAACAGTGCAGGACAGCATGCAAGTAACACCACCAGGCATATCTAAAAATGAGGTGCCAATCTGGTGAAGCTACAGCACAGGGCTTTAAGCATGCCAAACAGCGGAAGCAGCATGCAACAGACAGAACTCATCCCACAATGAACGGTGGTGGACAATTAAACAACTAACCATAGGAGGCGGCTCCACAAATATCCCCATCCTCAATGATGGGGGAGCCCTGCAGGTCAGTGCAAGACAAGGCTGAAGCATTCACAACCATCTTCAGTCAAAAGTGTTGAGTGGATGATCCATTTCAGCCTCCTCCTGAGGGCCCCAGCATCACAGTCTTCAGCCAATTCAATTCACTCCACGTGATATCACGAAACAGCTGAAAGGCACTGGACAGAGCAAAGGCTATGGGCCCACACAACATCCCAGCTGTAGTACTGAAGAATTGTGCTCCAGAACCAACCATACTCTTAGCCAAGCTCTTCCAGTACAGCTACAACACTGGCATCTACCTGACAATGTGGAAAATTGCTCAGGTTTCTCCTGTCTACAAAAAGCAGAACAAATCTAATTAGGCCAATTACCACACCAATCAGTCTCTCGATCATCAGCAAAGTAATGGAAATGAATTGACAGTGCTATCAAAAGAGACTTACACAGCAATAACCTGCTTACCGACACTCAGAATAAAAAAACTCTGGAGCAGACACCCCCTGAAAATTTGGTGCTTTCAAGTTCAACGTTTTAAAGGAAAAGAATGTGTGCACTTATATAGTACCTTTCACTTTCTTAAGGCATTCCAAAGCACTTCACAGAAAATAAGTTACTTTTGATGTGTTATTATAGCAGTAAATATAGCAGCTAATTTGTGCACAAGGTCCCACAAACAACAAATGGGCTGAGTTGCTAATTAATCTGTTTTGGTATTGTCAGTTGAGGGAGAAATGTTGGTTAGATCACTGGGACAACTCCGTGCTCTTCAAATACTGCCATCAGATTTTTTAACTTCCCCCTGAACAGATGGTTAGGGATTGACTTAACATTTTGTCTCAAAGACACTACCTCTAACAGTACAGAACTCCCTCAGTGTTCTACTGCCAACTTAGATTATGCGCTTATGTCCTGTCATGGGAATTCACAATTTGATATCTTTTAAAAACTGAAACTTTACAAGAAAAATGTGATATTTGGGTTTTATCAATATTCAATGGACCAACCAGATCATTATTTCTTTTAAAGCTCTTAACATTCATCCGCCCTCCACGAACAGCCCTGCCACAATTAATACAGACATATTCTTCCAGTTCCCCCCAGATTAGGGAAAGTCTCTCTTTTTTCTGAAACTCACTCCATCGCAGAGATACTCTTCCTCCCTCCAAACCATTTCTGGGAGGCAATGTCTCTCTGATGTGTTTCATGCTACTGGGACTGGCAGTTGCTTTTACCCTATATTGCTGATTTGGTCTCTTTGCTGCAGGCAGGGGCTATTGCAAGACTATTTGCAGCAGAGTCGGGTCTCAGAACAAAAGCAGCAGCAGCATCAGATACAAATTGCAGTCTGAACCAGCATTATGATCAGTGAATGACAGGCATTGCATTTCCCAGACAGATCCTTTAGGGCAACAAATCAGCTGATGCATCACCAACTTCTGCTTCAATAACTGATTTCCCCACCATCACCCACCCCACCCAACCACAAGGATTGACGATGTATCTGTTTTCATATGCCTGACTATGCCCATGATTTAGTGGGCATGGTTAATGTCCATAATTTGACAATCCCACTGGAAGACTACAGGATGGTAATTGACAAAATCTGTACTGTTCCATTACAGGTTGTAGTTAAGGTAGTTCATTGAGCATAGTAAACAGAATTTTACAGTGCATTGGAGTTGCACTACACTTGACTTGAGAATACTAAGGGTGTAGATATGGAGTACCAGGTCTGTTCTGACCTTAGCAATCACATAGCTTATTTTTTGCAGAAAATATTCACTTAAATAACATTCAAATTCGCCCCCCCCAAAAAAAAATTGTGTAAATGTACCAGTTTATAAATTTGAGTGAAAACTCTAAATTTTAAACTGGCATAACCTTGTAAATCACAGATGAGCAGTGACCCAGTTTCAGTACCAAGTATAGAATCTTTAATAGGCCATTTAAATTATGCATATTCATAATCTGCAGATATTTCTTTATCTAACTGCAATACAATTAGATGCTCCCTATCAACATAGCAATACGTTCCAATTAAAAATCCCTATACAAATCGAATAAACTCATGATTCTAACAAGCATAATTTTATGGAACAATTCAGCTATACCGCTGTTCTCCAGCCTCTTTCTCCCATTGTTCCTGTGAAATTTTATGCAAAATGGCACTGTCCAACTACAATGCTATGTCACTTGATAATTATTCCTCTCACTGACGTATTTGTTTCTTCAGTATAATCTATAATCCTCAATACAAAAGGATCAAAAATCAAGGGATTCTTCTGTTACCAATTAATATATTTTGTATGTTCCTAGCAACAGCTTTTATTTTTAGGAATCCGAGAGAAATGTTTGCAAAAAATGCGACTTCTTTCCAATTCTCAGTTCAGCTTTTTAAGCTAAAATGTACATATCAGTACTGTAAAAGAACCCATTTAGAAACAATAAAACAAAGTAACCATCAGACAGCCCAAATAATGGTCTGAATTTACTTGATTCTCATTGATGTGTTACCACTAAGCAATTTTTCAGCAATGAATCCATATTCAGAATTACAGACAAGTAGGAACTCATTGTGGCTTGGAGTACATTACTGTAAGCACCAAGAAGAATAAAGGTTCAGAACAAACAAGATACACTCCCAACAATGTTAACTGTCCTTGCAAAAAATACCTTGCAAATAAGTATGTTTAAGATTATCAGACACTCAGCAAGAACATTTGTGCCTCTGATTCAGATGCATTCATGATAGGCAGTGCAGCAAGTTCTCACTCTGAACAACCACAAATTTGTAAAGTCCTGAAAGGAATTTGAATAAAATTGCATGCACCCTTCACTGTCCAAACTTAAAAGGTCTCCTGCTCTGAAGTTGTAGTGTTTGTAAGCAGATGCAACCGAGACACATCAACTTTGTTTCATTTCTTTCCCAAAAATGACAGTTTGTGCATATTTAACTATCTAATTCCCAAATGGTCCAGAACCATATGGCTTTCTTTGGAGTGCATAATTCATTACAATATGAATATACAGCAGCCATCATGTAGAAAAAGTCCCATGGCACTTCACAGAAAATAAGGTAAAGGGCTTGGGACTGTAGCGGGGGAGACCAAGAAGGATGACAAAAACTTATTTGAAAAGGAAGGCTCTGAACGATAGAAAGAGAAGTGGAGAGATAGAGGGCTCTGGGAGGAAGTCCGTGAAATTAGGACCAAGGCAGTTGAAGAGCCCGCCACTGATGGTAGGACATGGTATGTTGGGGGGGAGACGCAGAGGGAAAAGGAATGCACAGGAGGCCAGAAATCTTCTGATCAAGGGTCACCAACTTGAAATGTTGACTCTGTTTCTCTCTCCACAGATGCTGCCAGATCTGCAGAGTATTTCCAGGATTTTCTATTTTTATTTTAAATTTCATGCGTTCAAGGACAGAGACCCAATGTCTGATGGCAAAGTGAGAGGGATGGACAAGCAGGCTGAGCTTTGAAAATGAATTACAACAGTTCAGACATGCAGTCTCTTCAACCACAAGATTGTGGTATAATTATGCACATCGGCAATTTGCCCAGTGAAAACATGTCATAAGCAGTCTACAGCATTGGTACAAATATAATGGAAGTTTAGATTTGCTGAAGTAGTAAAGCTACAGGACACTTTACATTCACACCATGTCCCCCTCCCCAGCCCCCCCCCTCCCCTCCCAATTCTACCATAATAACCTTTACTAAAGAATGAAATACAAGCCAACAACTCCTTTTAAAATATTACCTATTGACCTTTAAAACTGTCTTGTAGGCGTGGCTAACAGACAAGTTCAAGTTGCATCCATGTGACGAACTGAAAGTTTAAAGGTAAACAAAACTTAAATTTTAAATGGGATTCTCTAAGTACTGAAGCATTTGGAATCTTAAGCTTGCAAATCACTTATTTTAGGAAAACAAGAAAGAATGGATACTGTTTTAAGGTGCAGAGACGGAAGCATTTTTACACTGAGTAGTCAAAACATATTATAGTATAACTGAAAAAGTAACCATTTTAACATTTGTACACATTAAAAAGACAAGATTAGTGACAAAGACACTACTGCAAACAGTTTTATTTGAATGCACAGCAGTCAGAGCGAGCAGCAATATATAAAAAAAAAAATCGGACAGCTATAGTTGCCCTACATTTGGAGTCTCATTTTAATGTGGGTCACTCACATTATCACCTTGGCTTCTTAAACAGCTGTACATCTACTGTATAAATATCAACTGCAAAATTCAAATACAATTTCCATTGCATTTGCTCTTATTTGCATATAGAATAACTGTCACATAACCTGAAGCACATCTCCTTGGATAGATGGTGGGTCAATCCTGAATTCCAGCAAACATTTAGGAATCACTGAGACTTTATCAACCATGCCCTACGATCTTGGAATTGGGGACAGTGCTTGCTTTATTGATTACAATAAATTGTTCCTAGACCAATTGTAACTTTGAGACACAGTCAGCAAATACAGAAGCATCAGACACAATATACACCCATTTCTTTAAACTAAAAATATATTTAATCTGACTCAGGTATGTAAGAGGAAATGATTGTAAGAAATGCAAAGCATCACACAAGTAAGAGTAGCGCATTGGAGTACCTTTGCAATCATGAAAGAGCCAAAGTACTGCAGGAAGGATACAGATGTGATGACAAATGTGTATTGTCCAATATTCTGTTACTTAATAAGTTTGCTTTTAAATTATTTCTAGATTGCACCACACAACGTGGGCTGTTAAACAGGATAAGTATGATCTCAAAAGTGACTTGAAAACCAACATTATGGAGCTTTAAAAATCCAATATACTGTTTTACTTTATACTGATGTCCAAAGATTCTTATACAATCACAGAATTTTACAGTACAGAAGGTGGCTAGTGAGCTCACTGGGGCTGCATCAGGTCTCTGAAAAAAAGAGTCCACTTTGTCCCATTTCCCCACTCCTTCCCCATGCCCAATATTTTTTCCAAAGTAGTTTAGCCACTTTTAAAAGTTATTGCAATGAATGGTGCTTCCAACTGTTTATAGAAGGACATTTTATTTCCAGTAACTCTCCACATAACAAAAGCACCTAATCGCTCCCTTTGCTTTTTGGTAAAGGTGTTAAATTTATGTTCTTAAGTTTCTGTCTCACCAACGTGCATAAAGTTTTTTTAAAAACCAATTTACCTATGAAAACCCATTATAATTTAGAACACCACCAGATTGCCTTTTAACCTTCACTGCTCTACTATAAAAAGATGCTGTTTCTCTATCCTCTCATAACAAATGCCTCTCAAACAGGTATCATTTCAATTAATCAATGTATCCGCTCCATAGCCTTGACATCCTTCTTTACTTAGGGTGCCCAATACCTAAAACAATATTCATAATTGCAGCCTAAGCAATGATTTGTACAGGTTTAGGAAAATTAAAACATAATTTCCATTGAATGTGCTCCTATTTGCATACTGAATAACTGTCACATAACTTGCAGTACATCTCCTCCTTGGATATATAGTGGGTCAATCCTGAATTCCAGCAAAACTTAAGAATCACTGAGACTTTATCAACCATGCCCTACGATATTGGAAGTAGGAACAGTGCTAGCTTTATTGATCACAGGAAATTAATCTAGGCCAACTGTAACTTTAGTTTTATGCTTTATCTCCCTAATTATGAAACCAAGAATCTCACATGTTTAGACAGCTTTATGAACTAGCAATTTTTAAAAATTCATCTGCGCACTCAGCCTTCCTGAGCTTTCATTCTATCACACTTGTGAAATCGGTGCAGCACTTCTGATTTGTAGGACTGCAGTTTAACTCTAAATCTGCCAGAAAGTATTTAACGCCAACATCAAGTTGTACAGTAAAGCAAACAGAATTGTTGCATAATGTAATGATGACAGCATTCCTTTACTGTATAGCACCAGTGAGAGACCGGAAGTCATTGTAACTGCTAATATCTATCAACTTATTGTTTGCCAATTTACATATTTTCAAGCTGAAAAAATCCAACAGCATCCTGACTTTTTTTTAAAATGAAAAACCTGTGGAAAACATGATCACACATTTTTATCAAGCACTGTAAATGGAGGAGAAAAACTCATTTGAAAAAAAAGGAAAGCCTGCCACTTACTCTTAAGGTTTCTATCACCAGATCTCTGGCTTCCAGTTCTCCTTCAAGGATGCTGAGAAGAGTCAGTAGTTCTGGTTTACTGAGATTGTCCATGTCAAATTCAGACTTCTGTAACACAGTAACAAATGCATGTCAAGTTTGAAAGGACAAAGATTCACACAAACAAATCAAGTATTGGTTCGAATGACAACAAGACACGGGCAATATTAAAAATTAAATGGTAAATAACTTGCAATCATTGCGTGTATTGTGTAAAACAAATATGTTAAAAAAAAAATTCCTCCAGGTGGACAGTCTCTATTTTCCTACAGCGCCCTTTAGCTTTAAGGTATCTGAATGTTCCCGTCAATCACAATTAAACCTCAATTACAAAACAATATAAAGCGAATGCTGTTTAGGCAAATAATTTCTTCGATATGATCGAGCTTTGCCTTATTGAACTGACATAAGATAAATGGCAGACACACAGGCTCGGATTTCAGCTGCATGAAAGCAATCCTTGGGGTTTTGTTTTCGGGCAAACAAAACCTTGGTGCGTGGGTGAATTAAAAAAGTCTGAAACGATTTTTAATTTCGGCATGTAGCCCTTTCCACCTTCAAAAAATAGCAGAATCGAAGCAACTGCATTGAGTGTGACAAAGACAAACCTAAAGCAAATCTAAAATCTAAACCAAACCGTGCCTTTAAACACACTCCGAAGAGGGGAGCCGACAAGAGATGAATAAACAGGTTAGAAAACCAGACGGGTACATTTTCCAGGCTGGAAGCCGCTTCTAGCATGAACTTGCACAGGGAACGAATACATTGTATTCATTGAGTTTATGCGGCTACATTCCAAGCACTTGAACCTCTCACAATGGGAGCGGGCTTTTCTTTATTACATTTTTAAAAAATATATATCTGTATCGGTAGAGCTAAGTGCAGGTTGCTGGCTGGACTTTACCTGGCTGCTGTTGGGGGCTCGTTCCTCGGACGGGGGGTCGCCACTATCCGGCCGCAGCTCACTCTCAGTCGCCATCTTGCCTTGTGAGAAAAATCGGGGGGGGGAGCGAACAGAGCGCCACCAGCCAGACAGGGGGCAGTGAGCACCACCAAATAAAATCTTGAGCCCATTCACATCAGTCCAGAGAGAAAGAGACTGCACAAACCAAACCCAAAGAGAAAGAGATTGCACAAACCAAACCCAGAGAGAAAGAGACTGCACAAACCAAACCAAACCCAAAGAGAAAGAGACTGCACAAACCAAACCCAGAGAGAAGAGACTGCACAAACCAAACCCAGAGAGAAGAGACTGCACAAACCAAACCCAGAGAGAAAGAGACTGCACAAACCAAACCCAAAGAGAAAGAGATTGCACAAACCAAACCCAGAGAGAAAGAGACTGCACAAACCAAACCAAACCCAAAGAGAAAGAGACTGCACAAACCAAACCCAGAGAGAAGAGACTGCACAAACCAAACCCAGAGAGAAAGAGACTGCACAAACCAAACCCAAAGAGAAAGAGACTGCACAAACCAAACCCAGAGAGAAGAGACTGCACAAACCAAACCAGAAAGAGACTGCACAAACCAAACCCAGAGAGAAAGAGACTGCACAAACCAAACCCAAAGAGAAAGAGACTGCACAAACCAAACCCAAGAGAGGGAGAGAATTCACAAACAAAACAGAGAGGGACTACACAATCCAAACCTAGAGAGAGAATTCACAAACCAACCAGAGAGAGACTACACAAACCAACGCCAGAGACAGGGAGAGACTGCACAGACCAAACCCAGAGAGAGAAACTGCACAAACCAAAAGACATTTGATTCAGTGTTGCACAACAAACTTGTGAGCAAAGTTCTAGTTCATGCAATAAAAGGGACAGTAGCAACGTGGATACGATATTGGCTGAGTGACAGGAAACAGTAGTGATTAATGGATGTTTTTTGGGCTGGAGGAAGGTTTATTGTGGACTTCTCCAGGGGCTATTGTTGGAACCCTTGCTCTGCCTGATATATATAATGACCTAGACCTTGGTGTACAGGGCATAATTTCAGAATTTGCAAAAGATATGAAACTTGCAACAATTGTGAACTATGAGGAGGACAGTGTAGAACTTCAAAAGGACATGGACAAGTTGGTGGAATGGGCAGACAAGTGGTAGATGAAGTTCAATGTGGAGAGATGTGGTTCATTTTGGTAGGAAGAACATGGAGAGACAATACAACATAAAGGATACAACTCTAAAGGGATTACAGGAGCAGAGGGACCTGGGGGTATATGTGCATATGTTAATGAAGGTGACAGGACAGGTTGAGAGAGTGGTTAATAAAGCATACAGTATCCTGGGCTTTATTAATAGGGGCATAGAATACAAGAGCGAGGAAGTTATGTTGAACTTGTATGAGACACTAGTTTGGCCTCAGCTGAAGTATTGTGTCCAGTTCTGGGTACTTCACTTTAGGAAAGATGTGAGGGCATTGGAGAAAGTACAGAAAAGATTCACGAGAATGGTTCCAGGGATGAGGAACTTCAGTTATGAAGATAGATTGGAGAAGTTGGGATTGTTTTCCTTGGAGAAGGCTGAGAGGAGATTTGATAGGGTTATTCAAAATCATGAGGTGTCTGGACAGAGTGGATAAGAAAAAATTGTTCCCACTCGTGAAAGGATCGAGAATGAGAGGGCACAGATTTAACGTGATTGGTAAAAGAAGCAAAAGCAACATCAGGAAAAACATTTTCATGCAGTAAGTGGTTAGAATCTGGAATGCACTGCTTGAGAGTATGGTGGAGGCAGGTGAAATTGAGGCTTTCAAAAGGTATCTAGATTGTTATCTAAGAAGGAAGAATGTGCAGGGTTATGGGGAGAAGGTAGGGAAATTACATTAGGTGAATTGCTCATTTAGAAAGCTGATGGGGACACGATGGGTTGAACGGCTTCCTTCTGCGCTGTAACAATTCTCTGATGCTGTGAACCAAACCCAGAGAGAGACAGACTGAAAAAAACAAATCCAGAGAGAGAGAGAGATAGACTGCACAAACTAAACCCAGAAAGAGAGAGATAGACTGCACAAACCAAACCGAGAGAAAGAAAGAGAGAGATAGACTGCACAACAGTCTAAGACACAAAAACCCAGCAGGAAAGATGAATCAACTGTGGCAAACAAAAGAAGTTAAAGATTGCATTAGATCAAAGGATATGAGGTTGCCACAAAAAGTTGTAAGCCCGAGTACTGGGAGCAATTTAGAATCCAGCAAAGGATGATCAAGAAACTGATAAAGGGAAAAAAGAATATGAATGCAAGCTAGTGAGAAATATAAATGCGGACTGCAAAAGCTACTTTAGATATGTGAAAAGGAAAAGATTAGCGAGGACAAATGTGGGTCCATTACAGGTGGAGACATGAGAATTTATAATGGAGAATAGGAAAATGGAGGAGAAACTAAACAATTACTTTGTATCTGTTTTCATGGAAGAAGATGCAGAAAATCTCCCAGAAATGCTAAGGAACCAAGGGACCTGTGAAAATGAGGAACTGTTTAAAAAGGGAACAAGGGATAGACTGAATAATTACAGACCAGTCAGTCTAACCTCAGTAGTGGGCAAATTATTGGAATGAATTCTGAGAGACAGGATAAACTGTCACTTAGAAAGGCACAGATTAACCAAGGACAGTCAGCATGGATTTGTTAAGGGAAGATCTTATCTGACCAACTTGATCGAATTTTTTTTTTAAGAAGAAACAAGGAAGATGGATGAAGGTAATGCAGTTGATGTGGGCTACATGGATTTTTAGCAAGGCTTTTGACAAGGTCCCACATGGCAGTCTGGTTAAAAAATAAAATTCCATAGTTGAACTGTAGCAAGGTGGATACAAAATTGGCTCAGTGGCAGGAAACAAAGGATAATTGTTGACGGGTGTTTTTGCAACTGGAGGGCTGTTTCCAGTAGCGTTCTGCAGGGCTCAGTACTGGGTGCCCTGCTTTTTGTGGTATGTATTAATGATTTGGACGTAAATGTAGGGGGCATGATCAAGAAGTTTGCAGATGACGCGAAAGTTGGCCGTGTGGTAGATAGCTTTAGGCTGCAGGAAAATTTGATGGTCTGGTCAGATGGGCAGAAAAGTGGCAAATGGAATTCAACCCAGAGAAGTGTGAGGTGATGCATTTGGGGAGGTCAAACAAGACAATGGAATACAAGATTAATGGGAAAATACTGAGAAGTGTAGATGAAGTGAGGGACCTTGGAGTGAATGTCCACAGATCCCTGAAGGTAGCAGGACACGTCGCTAAGGTGGTTAAGAAGGCAAATGGAATCCTTTCCTTTATTAGCCGAGGTATAGAATATTAGAGCAGGGAGGTTATGCTGGAACTGTATAAATCATTGGATAGGCCTCAACTTGAGTACTGTGTGCAGTTCTGGTCACTTCATTACAGAAAGAATGGAATTGCACTAGAGAGGGTACAGAGGAGATATATGAGGATGTTGCCGGGACTGGAAAAATACAGCTATGAGGAAAGATTTGATGGGCTTGGAACAGAGAAGGCTGAGGGGAGATCTGATTGAAATGTACAAAATTTTGAGGGGCTTGGATAGAGAGGAGGTGAAGAGCCTATTTCCCTTAGCAGAGAGGTCAGTGACAAGGGGACATAGATTTAAAGTGATTGGTAGGAAGATTAGAGGGGAGATGAGGAAAAGTTTTTTCACCCAGAGGGTGGTGGGGGTCTGGAACTCACTGCCTGAAAGGATAGTTGAGGCAGAAACCCTCAACTTGTTCAAAAGGAGTCTGGATATGCACCTAAGTGCCGTAATCTGCAGGGCTACAGACCAAATGCTGGAAGGTGGGATTAGACTGGGTGGATAGTTTTTCATCCGTCACAGACACGGTGAGTCAAGTGGCCTCTTCCTGTGCCTTAAACTTTCTATGATTCTAAATTAGTATTAATAAAGAGGTAGTACTTCAAAGATTAACTGGATTGAAGGTTGATAAATCTCCTGGACCAGATGAGCTACATCCCAGAGTGTTGAAGGAGGTGTTTATAGAGTAGTGGATGCATTGGTGGATATCTTGCAAAATTCTATAGATTAAGGAAAGGTTCCTGCAGACTGGAAAGTAGCAAATGTAACCCCACAGTTTAAGAAAGGAGCGAGAGAGAAAACGGGGAACTACAGACCTTTTAATTTGATGTCAGTAGTAGGGAAAATGTTAGAATCTATTATAAAGGATGTGATAACTAGACACTTAGAAAATAATGATATGATTAGGCAGAGTCAACATGGATTTATGAAAGGGAAATCATGTTTGACAAACCTGTTGGAGTTTTTTTGAGGATATTACTTGTAGCATAGATAAAGGAGAACCAGTGGATGTGGTGTATTTGGATTTTCAGAAGGTTTTTGATAAGGTCCCACACAGGAGGTTAGTAAACAAAATTAGAGCACATGGGATTGGGGGTAATATACTGGTATGAATTGAGAATTGGCTAACAGACAGAAAACAGAGAGTAGGAATAAATGGGTCATTCTCAGGATGGCTGGCTGTTACTAATGGGGTACCACAAGGATCAGTGCTTGGGCCACAGCTGTTCACAATCTATATAAATGATCTGGATGTGGGGACTAAATGTCATATTTCCAAATTAGTGATGACACAAAACTAGGAAGGAATGTAAGTTGTGAGGAGGATGCAAGGAGGCTTCAATGGGACTTGGACAGGCACAGTAAATGGGCAAGAGCATGGCAGATGGAATATAATGTGAATAAGTGTGAGGTTATCCACTTTGGTAGAAAAAACAGAAAGACAGTGTATTTCTTAAATGGTGAGAGGTTGGGAAGTGTTGATGTCCAAAGGGACCTGAGTATCTTTGTTTATGAGTCACTAAAAGCTGGTATGCAAGTGCAGCAAGCAATTAGGAAGGCAAATGGTACGTTGGCCTTTATCGCAAGGGGATTTGAGTACAGGAGTAAAGATGTATTGCTGCAATTGTATAGAGCCTTGGTGAGACTGTACCTAGAGTATTGTGTACAGTTTTGGTCTCCTCACCTAAGGAAGGATATACTTGCCATACAGGGAGTGCAACAGAGGTTCACCAGACTAATCCCTAGGATGGTGGGATTGTTTTATGAGGAAAGATTGATGAAACTGGGCCTGTATTCTCTAAAGTTTCAAAGAATGAGAGATGATCTCATTGAAACTTACAAAATTGTTACAGGGCGTCACAGGGTGGCTGTAGATAGGATATTTTCCTTGGCTGGTGAGTCTAGAACCAGGGGTCATAGTCTCAGAATAAGGGGTAGGCCATTTAAGACTGAGATGAGGAGAAATTTCTTCACTCAAAGGGTGGTGAATCTTTGAAATTCTCTACTCCAGAGAGCTGTGGAAGCTCAATCATTGAGCATGTTCAAGACAGAAATCGATAGATTTCTGGATACTAATGACATCAAGGGATATGAGCAAAGGAAAGTGGCGTTGAGGTAAATGATCAGCCATGATCTAATGGAATGGCGAAGCAGGCTCAACAGGCTGAATGGCCTACTCCTGCTCCTATGTTCCTAAACCAAACCAAGAGAGAGAGAGAGACTGCGCAAACCAAACCCAGAGAGAGAATTCACAAATCAAACCCAGAGAGAGGGAGAATTCACAAATCAAACCCAGAGAGAGAGAGAATTCACAAATCAAACCCAGAGAGACTGCACAAATCAAACCCAGAAAGAGACAGAGAGACTACACAAAGCAGACCCAGAGAGAGAGAGAATTCACAAATCAAACCCAGAGAGAGAGAGAGAATTCACAAATCAAACCCAGAGAGAGAGACTGCGCAAACCAAACCCAGACAGAGAGAGAAACTGCACAAATCTAACCCAGAGAGAGAGAGAATTCACAAATCAAACCCAGAGAGAGAGAGAATTCACAAATCGAACCCAGAGAGACTGCGCAAACCAAACCCAGAGAGAGAGATTGCACAAATCAAACCCAGAAAGAGACAAAGAGACTACACAAAGCAGACCCAGAGAGAGAGAGAGAGCACAAATCAAACCAGGAGGGGGAGAGAAAGAGAGACTGCACAAGCCAAGCCCAGAGAGACAGAGACTGCACAAATCAAACCAAGAGGGGGGAGAGAGAGAGAGACTGCACAAACCAAACCCAGAGAAAGAGAGAATGCACAAACCAAACCCAGAGAGAGAGAAACTGCACAATCCAAACCCAGAGAAAGAGAGAGATAGAGACAGAGACTGCACAAACCAAACTCTGGGAATGGGCTAGAACAACCTCATACTGATCCCACTCAATGAAAAAAAACACATTCAGACTGAGCAGCCATACCAAGGAAAGAAGCTTGTTCAATTTATTATACAGCAAAACCAGGGCAAACTGCAAGAATTTAAGCATTCAGTTCTATTGCTGTAAAGCTGGTAATTGTACAGTATGAAGTACAGTTGGGAAGACTGCCTGTTACTTCTGAGGGCTTTGTGCCTGAATACTTCCAGGTGCAGAGTTTCTCTGCCTGCCTGTTAAATTTTTGATAGTCCAATTCCTCATAACATTGGAAGGAATATAAGGAAATGTTTTAAACAATGCTTCACGGGCACGGAAGTTTTACTCCCCTGTGGGATCTCACAACACTTGATTTTACTGCATTCCAAACTAAAATTGGGACCTCTGTAGTTAATATTGACATTTTTCTATCAAAGCACTTTCTGAAACCATTTCACAGTGAGGTGAGAGTGATGGTGTAACTGATATATAAAACTGCTTCTATTGTGAAAACAGCACAGAAAACATGTGATTGACAAAACACCATGTTTAGACTGGAAGGTGGTTGGTTATTAAGTGGTTAGCAGAAATAATTTTTTTAATGGTCACCACTTTCTTTGCTGTTCCTTCCCTTCCATATGCAATTTGCAGCTCATGCAACAGGGCTACATGGGGAACCAAATGACAAACTCTGCAGTGGGCAAAAAAGAAGCCTGCATTTTTTCAAACTACCAATTTCTTTTTCTGATCCTTGCATTATGTGCAAATGAAGGTAAGGATAGCTATTGCACCCAACTGTCAGTTGGATTTGGAGGCAATTCTTACTTTTCTAGGCCCACCTGTTTTCAATGGAACGACAGCAGACTTGTAAAACAAAAGCAACATAATGTGGATGCTGAAATTTTGGAATAAAAGCAAAAAATGCTGGAAATGTTCTGCATGTCAGGCAGCTTTTGTAGCGACAGAAACAGGGTTAACGTCTCAGGTCGAACACGTTTCGTTAGATCTGGGAACTTGTAAATTCAGGTATTTGCCAATGTTCTAGGTAAACCAAATTTAACAGCATCAATGTTGGGAGCTGCCTCTCAGATGTTTGGCTTCTGGAATCCAATTTAGAGACTAAAACAAAAAGCAGCTTTTAGTAGTACAGTAAAAGCTTTGCTATCCGGCACTTTGCCAACTGGAAAGCTCCATTATCCAGAATTTCCAAAATCTTTCAAGCTTATCTCCCAATGCTGAGTTTTCCCGAGTGCAGCCAATTAGAGTCATAGAGTTGTACAGCATAGAAACAGGCCATTCGGCCCACCGCGTCCATGCCGACTATAATGCCTATCTATACTGATCCCACCTGCCTGCATTAATTCCATATCCCTCTATGCCTTGCTCATTCAAGTACCTGTCCAGATGCCTCTTAAATGTTGCTACTGTTCCTGCCTCCACCACCTCCTCAGGCAGCTCATTCCAGATACCCACTATTCTTTGTGTGAAAAATTTACCCCTTTGATCCCCTTTAAACCTCCTCCCTCTCACCTTTAATCTATGCCCTCAAATTTTAGTCACCCCTACCATGGGAAACAGATTCTGGCTATCTACCCTATCTATGCCTCTCATAATTTTATATACCTCTATCATGTCCCCTCTCAGCCTCCTTCGCTCCAGGGAAAACAGACCCAGCCTATCCAATCTCTCTTTATAACTCAAGCCCTCCAAACCAAGCAACATCCTTGTGAATCTTTTCTGCACCCTCTCTAGCTTAATCACATCTTTCCTGTAGAGTGCAGCGACCAGAACTGCACACAGTACTCCAAATGCGGCCAAACCAACATTATGTACAACTGTAACATGAAATCCCAACTCTTGTACTCAATGCCTCGGCTGACGAAGGCAAGCATGCCATATGCCTTCTTCACCACCCTGTCTACCTGTGTTGCCACTTTCAGGGAACTATGTACTTGCACCCCAAGGTCTCTCTGCTCAACAACATTCCCCAGGGCCCT
Organism: Heterodontus francisci; assembly: GCF_036365525.1. Lineage (NCBI taxonomy): Eukaryota > Metazoa > Chordata > Chondrichthyes > Heterodontiformes > Heterodontidae > Heterodontus > Heterodontus francisci. The sequence goes on along the minus strand of NC_090388.1, from coordinate 35,542,327 downwards.
GCCATTCACTGTATATGTCCGGCCCTGGTTTAACTTCCCAAAATGCATCACTTCACACTTGTCTGCGTTAAGTCCCATTTGCCATTCCCTTGCCCACTTTCCCAGTTTATCTATATCCTGTTGTAACCTTAAACAACCTTCTTCACTGTCCACTATACCACCAATTTTGGTGTCATCTGCAAACTTCCTAATCATGCCCCCTACATTCACATCCAAGTCATTAATATATATGACAAACAACAGAGGGCCCAGCACCGATCCCTGCGGCACACCACTGGTCACCGGCCTCCAATCTGAAAAACAACCCTCCACTACCACCCTCTGCCTCCTATCACCAAGCTAATTTTGTATCCAATTTGCTAGCTCACCCTGGATCCCATGTGTTGGACCTTCTGGACCAGCCTACCATGCAGGACCTTGTCAAAGGCCTTGCTAAAGTCCATGTAGACAACGTCCATCGCCCTGCCCTCGTCAATCCTCTTGGTCACCTCCTCGAAAAACTCAATCAAATTCGTGAGACATGATTTCCCATGCACAAAGCCATGCTGACTATCCCTAATCAGACCATGCCTTTCCAGATGCATATAAATCCTGTCTCTCAGAATCCCTTCCAATAACTTTCCCACCACTGATGTAAGGCTCACCAGCCTGTAGTTCCCTGGCTTATCCCTGCTGCCCTTCTTAAATAAAGGCAAAACATTAGCTATCCTCAGACTTCCGGTACCTCACCCGTGGCTAACGATGATACAAAAATCTCTGCCAGGGCCCCAGCAATCTCCTCCCTTGCTTCCCATAGCATCCTAGGATACACCTGGTCAGGCCCTGGGGATTTATCCACCTTAATGCGCTTCAAAACCTCCAACAGCTCCTCCTTTATAATATTGATATGCTCCAGGATATCGCTGTTCCCTCCCTTGAACTCACTAGCTTCCATGACCTTCTCCACAGTAAATACGGACGAGAAATATTCATTTAAGACCTCGTCTATTTCCCGTGGCTCCACACATAGATTGCCACACAGATCCTTAAGGGGACCTACTCTCTCCCTAGCTACCCTTTTACTCTTAATGTACTTATTGAATCTTTTAGGATTCTCCTTTATCTTATTTGCCAGGGAAATCTCATGGCCCATTTATGCCCTCCTAATTTCCTTCTTAAGTGTAGTCCTACATCCCCTATCCTCCTCGAGGGACTAGCTTGATCCAAGCTGCCTATACCTGACATATGCCTCTTTCTTTGTCCTGACCAGACCCTCAATATCCCTCGTCAACCAAGGTTCCCTAAACTTGCCAGCCTTGCCCTTCCATCTAACAGGAACATGCCAGCCCTGAACACTTCCTATCTCACTTTTAAAAGCCTCCCACTTGCCAGATGTCCCTTTACCTGTAAACAGCCTCTCCCATTCAACCTTTAAGAGTTCCTGTCTGATGCCATCGGAATTAGCCTTCCCCCAATTTAGGACTTCAACATGAGGACCAGTCCTATCCTTTTCCATAACTATCTTGAAGCTAATAGAGTTATGGTCACTGGTCCCAAAGTGCTCCCCCACTGACATATCAACCACCTGCCCATCCTCATTTCCTAAGAGGAGGTCGAGTGTAGCCCCTTCTCTAGTAGGGCCATCCACATACTGCTTCAGAAAACTATCCTGGACACACTTAACAAATTCTTCCCCATGAGATCCCTTAGCACGAAGGCAGTCCCAGTCAATATTAGGGAAGTTAAAATCACCTACTATTACAACCCTTTAATTCCTACACCTATCTGTGATTTCCCTACATATATGCTCCTCCACTTCGCTCTGACTATTGGGGGTCCTAAAGTATAATCCCATCAAAGTGATCACCCCTTTCTTATTTCTAAGTTCTACCCATATGGCCTCGCTGGACATTCCCCCCAGGATATCCTCTCTAAGTACTGCCGTGATGTGCTCCCTAATTAATAGTGCAACTTCCCCTCCTCTCTTATCTCCAGCTCTGTCACGCCGGAAGGATCGGTACCCCGGAACATTGAGCTGCCAGTCCTGCCCATCCCTCAACCACGTTTCCGTAACAGCTATAATATCACAATCCCATGTACCGATCCATGCTCTGAGTTCATTTGCCTTACCTGTAAGGCTTCTTGCATTAAAGTAAATGCAGTTTAGCCTATCAGACCTTCCACGGTCCCTGTCCTGCCCCTGCCCGACCTGCCTACTGGACTTGCTTGCTTTACCTCTACATTTGCCTCAAATATCTCATCCGAGAAGCTACTACTTTGGGTCCCACCCCCCTGCAAGACTAGTTTAACCCTCCTGAGTAGTACTAGCAAACATTCCCGCAAGGATATTGGTCCCCTTCCAGTTTAGGTGCAACCCGTCTTTCTTGTACAGGTTACCTCTGCACCAGAAGAGATCCCAATGATCCAAGTAGCCGAAGCCCTCCCGCCTACAGCAGCTCTTCAGCTACGCATTCATTTGCCTTATCCTCCTATTCCTACCCTCACTAGCACGTAGCACAGGGAGTAATCCTGAGATTACAACCCTAGAGCTCCTGCTTTTTAACCTTCTGCCTAATTCCCTATATTCACTTTGCAGGACCTCATCTCTCTTCCTGCCTGTGTCGTTAGTACCAATATCGACCACGACCTCTGGCTGCTCACCCTCCCCTTTCAGAATGTCCTGCAGCCGCTCCGAGACATCCTTGACCCTAGCACCAGGGAGGCAACATACCATCCTGGAGTCTCGTTTGTGGCCACAGAAACGCCTATCTGCACCCCTTATGATAAAATCCCCTATCACTATAGCTCTTCCACTCCTTTTCCTCCCCTGCTGTGCAGCAGAGCCCTCCGTGGTGCCACGAACTTGGCTGTTGCTGCTTTCCCCTGGGAGGTCATCCCCCCCCAACAATATCCAAAGCGGTATATCTGTTTGAGAGGGGGATGGCCACAGGGGACTCCTGCACTACCTGCCTGTGCCTACTACTCCGTCTGGCCGTGACCCATCCCTTTTCTGCCTGTGCAGCCATTACCTGCGGTGTGACCACTTCACTAAACATGCTATCCATGATGTCCTCAGCATCGCGAATGCTCCACAGTGAATCCACCTGCAGCTCCAGCTCTGTAATGCGGGTAGCCAGTAGCTGCAGCTGGAAGCGTCCCTGATTTCCCACATAGCGCAGGAGGAGCTTATCATGGGGCTGACCTCTCCTGTCATGACTTACACTTAGGTTAATTAGTTACTCCCTTAATTAAAAAATACTAATTACAATAGGGGCCTTGATCTACCCACTCCAATCTGAAGTCCTTAAAAAAAACACTTTAGTAGTGCTCACCTTATCACCAAAGGTTTATTTTTCAAAAAAAAACTTTCCCCTTATTTTTTTAAAGATATTTAAATGCACTAACAGCTGCTACTCACCCAACCAACACCTTGCAGATTTCCCCCGACATCAGTGTTGGCTTTTTTTTTCAAAACTCCGGCGCGCTGTAAGAGCTCCGACTGCTCTCCTCTCCCGGAAGGAAAGAGACTGGGCCTCGATCATCGGGTTGGATTTATAGGCTCCGCTCTCAGCATTCTCCCAACAGGTCCACTCCACTCCCGGAAGGTAAGAGACAATTGTTTGCAGCATTACTGTAATGTAGTTAGTAATGCTGCCAATCGTCATCTTGTTGCATCGCTGCACTTATGCAGTATAGCGATTTATCTCCTCATTACCTTCTACATCTAGTGCTTTAGCATAATTTATACATTAAGTTTACTGTTCCTGAAGAAGTCTATGCATCTTTACTGCCACAATAATTTTGTATTGTACATTTTCTTGTTCTTTGCATATAATCATTTATCTTAAAATTAAAACTATTGCATTGTATTGCCTTGGTAATACGACTCTTGATTAACCAGAATTTTCGATTACCCGGCACCTCTCAGGTCTGGCGCATGCCGGATAGCAAAGGTTTTACTGTATTTAGCAATTCAACATTGTGGTGTTCAAAATGAATGTTAAATTCAGCAGGATTAGAATGCAAATCTACTGTCCATTTGGAGTACAATACTAAATGAGAGTATCAGAGAAACTGATGACTGTTTACACCCTGTGGGGACAAAACAATGGATCCACTTCTCATAAAATCAAAGAATAGCTAAGTGGTCATTGGAATGTATTCAATGTTCCTTCTAATTCGCAAGGCAATGCTTCCTGATAAGATCAAAGCCAAAAAAGCTATAACCACAATATGGGCTAACATAAACTATACAATCTATGAGCTATCTTTACATGGATTAATTGCCATACAATTAGTAAAAAATAATATTTGGATTTATTTACCAGCAGGCAGTTTGGCCGAGTCATGATTCTGATTTCTTTTGTCAAACAGGTTGTGGTAAAATCAGATAATCCAGAAGAAATTAAATAAAACAAAGCTCAATTACTTCTCAAAGACATAGCTGTCTTATTTCTTCAAATGAAATTTTCATTCATACTCTGAAGATCAGCTTTGTCACTTTCTGCCTCAAGGCCATAATCTGTGCTAATAAAAAACACAAAGAATGGGAAGCAATTATTTTTGATTTTATGGGCATTCCAAGAGCTCTTTTTGTTAACAAAACCCACAATCTTGTACAAAGATTAGTTCATTGCTAAATAATAAGGAAATTCTTAGTCTTACAACCTGGAAATAGAAACAGAACTACTGCAAGGCACTACAAGGAGGAGAAGTCAAATATGTGTGCTAATGTAATGGCCTGTTAAAGAAGCAGGTACCCTAAAACTGTCATTTTGCCTCCCCGGGCCCCCTTCCCCCCACCCTTCCCCCCACTCCACCCCCCCACTCCTACTTCCGCTCCTTTTTTGGGATTTTTGATGCCCATGATACGAAAAGGTTATTTTAATCTAAAGAATGAGCCCAATTATAACTTTTTATTCCTACCAAACAAGGTCAGGTCCCCAGACTGAAAAACATTTACTTGTGGAATCTCATTCCTTCAGATTTCAATTATTGGCAATTTAAACAAAACGTTTGTACCTTTATTTTCCTCTTGTTGCTCTTGCTCTCTCAATCCCATCTTCTCCCTGTCTGTTTCACTTTCTGTACATGATTTGGCATTGAATTAAATATTCTAACTTAATGGTTTTTGACTCTACGAATTTCAATAAGGATTCTTCAATCTGGTTGAGGTGACTCACCATTCCTTGTCCTGCACACACAGGTCCCAGAACCCTATCAAGGGTGTCGTACTGTTTGGTTTAATTTCTGCAAATCGCAGAATCCCACAGTCTGTGGTCAAGAGTAATGAACAGTGGGTGCTCTTAGTTTTCTGCTGGCTGTATAATCTGGGCCTTCAAGTGCATTGTTCCCAATAATTTTCTTGCATATCCAGTTGCTGATGCTAACCGATCTTGGTGTTCTAATTTAGGATCTATACCCATCGATGAAAAGTCCTTTCCAAATTGCCAGGATTCAAATAGTACAAACCAGCATGCACGAAATACAAATCAGACTGAGTTGCCTGGGCTTTGAGGGCTAGATTAATTGTCAATGAAACATGCCTGCAGGCAGAAAACTTGGAGGTTGAATAATCCCAATTAATTATTTTCAGTCGTCCTTTAGTGATGACACTTCGCCCTGATGAAATCTCTTGTTTTTTTTTGTCCTGGTACTAACACTAATTCTACTTTGGATATGATATTGTCCGTAATCCTCTGCTTACTTGTATAACCCATTTCTCCTGGTAGAGTCCATGAAGCAATCTTGTACCATTATTTGTTCTGATTCTTTTAATCTTACAATTGGGCATTCCTGGTTTTATATCCATGCTACAAAGTTTGCATGGATAAGAATGATCATGTAACTTGATCATTTGTCTATAGCAAGACCCTATTATCTTTGTGCTTGGTTGAGTTTATCTAGGATGTGGTCGTACATTTCTATGGCCCTTATATGAAGGCATTATATGGGTGGTTGATGGTCGGCACAGACTCGGTGGGCCGAAGGGCCTGTTTCAGTGCTGTATCTCTAAACTAAACTAAACATATGTAGAAATGGGGCTAGAAATTGAAAAACCTAATCAGTGCACAATAAAATATTGCAATGGGTGGGCAGCATCTGCATCCCAGAGGTGCAATGTGACTTAAAACTATTATTTTATATATACATATATATATATCTCTGGGGAAGCATGCAGCTGACCCAAGGAATTCAGACAAACCAATGAAGTAAAGCTTAAATAGATTATAATTGTCACCTGCCAATGCAGCTTTGTAATTGATACACACTTATCTGATATTTTGCAATATATATATAGTGTATATATGCTGATTCGATTTTTATTGTCTGTGGGCTGCAAGCAGACAATGTTCTATGGGAATTACTACTGATGCAATCACATGACCTACAGAATGGTATTACAACTCTCTGTGATATAATTACTGAAGTTTACAATGCTATCTGATTCACAGAAGTGTTATACAAGGTTATTTTTGCAGCAGATTATTGGGGGATTACTTAGTGCTCTGTATTTATATCATACAGTTGTACACTTTTTTTCCATTTCATTGTGATTATTTCATAGTTGAGAACAGATGGTACTGTAAAAAATCCCATTAACCACCAGAATCACCCAAGATACAATCATTTTTCTTTTTGTTTAGTATAAAAATATGCATCATTTATCATTTTAATTTACTTGCTTACCTTACATTTGATCTAAATAAAATGTAGAATTATTTGTAAGGGAACTGGATTCAAGCCTGTTTTGTTAATAGGGAATAAAAAGTAATAATCAATGTAAAATGCCATGGATGGGAGACAGTGGCCAGTGGATTTTCAGAGGAATCTGTGTGGGTTCCCTTTTTTATTTATAAGCAATGTGATTGAGGATACTTTCTCATTTGATATAAAATTTGCTGTTGAGAGTAAGTCATGTGGCCAGGTAATGAGTGCAAGAGTCTTGAGGTTGAACTAATGGTGGATCTGAACTGTCAGTTAAACAATGTATTCACTCTGTTACAGATAATACTGTACCAACAAAATTCACATGCCCTTATTTTTTATTCATTCACGGAGATGTGGGTATCGCAAGCAAGGCCACCAATTATTCCTAACTGCCCTTGATAAAACACAACTTTTAATCATGTGAAAACTCAGATAAAGAACGGTTTTGGGGACAGAAGAATAAATAAAAAACTAATTAGAGAACTTGCGTCTTAAGGAAATGAGAATAATGAATTTGAGCAGGAAAAATACAAAGAGTTATTGGCATCTTAAGTACATAAGAAATAGGAGCAGGGGAGGTCATATGGCCCCTACAGGCTGCTCTGCCATTTGATAGGTTCATGGCTGATCCTTGACCTCAACTCCACATTCACACCCCATCCCCATATCCCTTGATTCTCTTAGTGCTCAAAAATCTATCAATCTCAGCCTTGAATATACTCAATGACTGAGCATCCACAGCCCTCTGGGGTAAAGAATTCCAAAGATTCACAACCCTCTGAATGAAGAAATTTGATCCCATTTCAGTCTGAAATGGCTGTCCTCTTGTCCTGAGACTATGCTCCTAAGTTCTAGACTCTCCAGCCAGGGGAAACAGCCTCTCAGCATTTACCCTATCAAGACCTCTCTGAATTTTATTTGTTTCCATGAGATCACCACTCATTCTTCTAAACTCCAGAGAGACACATTCTCTTCAATCTCTCCTCATAGGACAACCTTCTCATCCCAGAATTCAATCTAGTTAACCTTCATTGTACCTCCTTTAAGGCAAATGTATCCTTCCTTAGGTACAAAGACCAAAACAGTACAAAGTACTCCAGATGTGGTCTCACCAAAGCTCTGTACAATTGCAGTATGACTTCCTTACTCTTGTATTCTAGTTTTGTAGACTGTTAGAAAAATATTAATTATATCTGCAAGGCCAGTATTTTCAGTGAAAGGCAGGTTTGAAACATTTATACCTCGTTTCAATGATGATTTATTGCTACAGTAAATTTGCTGTATTCTAGTAGTCAGGCTGTAGCAGGACCATGTTAAACATCAGAAGCTCCATTCAAGATCATTGACTATTTAGGAGGAACGTCATGGGAGTGTTTTACATTGTCATGCATTTGTGGAGTGAGTTTTTCACTATTACACATCAGCTTTGTCATCTGCCAGATATGTGCATTGTGTTTCTAAACTTACAATGCAACCATATAATAACTAGTAAATATACAGTAATCATATTACATTTACAAAATTATCTAATTCTCTTAAATTTGTAGTATCTTGTTTATCTAGCTGTTAGTGACACTGAAAATATAACATCAATCCAACAGAACTTGCTTTCAATAAAGGTATACTAATTATGAAGACTTCTTTTCACTTTGATTATAAGATAACTTGATGCAATAATCCCACTATTAAATAATTTCAATAGTTTGTGAAAATGTAATAACTCCATAAAAATATATGCTATAGTAATCAAAACAGAACATTTCAGTGGAACAAATCAAATCCCAATTGCATTTGTTTTATTTATTTATCATTTGGAATAGTGTTGTATACTCAATCATAACCAGAGTTTAATACATTCCCCATTATACAGCACAACTGACATAGTAAACCAGTCGATTAATGTAAGCAGCACATCGTAGAAATATCATCTTTCAAACAACTAATACTTTCTTGAAATTATGTTTCCTAACTTCTGTTTTAACAATTGTCACGTGTTCGGTAGTTCAACTTAGACTTAGTAAGAGGATCGATAATCCTCCACAGTGTGGAGTGCATGTGTGTACATTAGAAATCAGTCATTTTCCATGCAATCTAGTGGACAGAAACTCTAACCCGAACCTAAGCCTTTATGGTTATACACTAATCAGGATTCAACCAATGGATATCAGCAGTCTCTCTCCACACTATTTTTGAATGCTGCTGTCATATTTTGTAGCTATTGCTAACCTCTGCCTTTCAAAGTAAAGGCCTGCTCGGGTCTACAAATGAGACCCGACCCGAGCCCGACAGAACCCCAGCCGAGCTTGAACCCGACCTGACCCGAGTCCATCCATTTTATCCCGCGCCTGACCCAACCCAACCATCAGTTAACTTCCCTTACATTTTTCACTTTGTTCCTTACCAGCACAAGCTTAAAATAACTGTAACAAAACCAGCTTTAAAGTCCAAAAAGTAAATTAACTTTAGAGTCACTTACCTGAGGTTATGACAGAGCGTGTCCGATCCAGCCCGACCCAACTCAAGCCCGAAAGCCGGACGTGAAAGTGCGACCCAACCCAAACCTGACATGTCGTCGGGTCCCGCCAGGTTTGGGTCGGGTAGCAGGCCTTTACTTCAAAGTATTTGACATGTTAAAATTGCACTGCCCTTAGTATTGACAACATGGGAATAGGAAGAGGCCATTCAGCCCCTTCAACCTGTTCCACCATTCAATTAAATCATGGCTGATCTGTAATTTAACTTAATCCACTTGCTTGGCTCTATATCTTTTTATACCCAAAACTAGCAAAATCTATTGATCTCAGATTTAGAATGAGTAACTGAGTTAGCATCTATTGCTTTTTTTGGGAGAGTTCCACACTTCTACCGCCCTTTGTTCTGACATTAATGTGATGTTCCCTTGTCCTAGACTACTCCACAAGTGGAAAAAAGTTTCCTCTATCTACACTATTAATTCATTTCAAAATTCTAAAACCTCAATCAAATTAGCCTTTAACCTTCTATATCCCAGGGAAAACAAACCTGTTGTATATGTCATCATTACCTAAATCGTGGAGTTCTGATAACATTCTGGTGAACCCATGCTGCACTCCTTCCAAGGCCAATATATCCTTTCTAAAGTGTTATGTCCAGAACTGTACACAGTAGTCTAGATGTGGTTTAACCAGAGTTTTGTAGAACTGTGGCGAAACTCCCTTTATATTCTAGCCCTCTTGTTATAAAGGCAAACCTTCTATTAGCCATTTTGATTACTTTTTGTACCTGACTACATTTTAGTGATCAGTGCACATAGAAACTTACAATCTTTTTGGTTCTCTACTTTTCCTAGAGTTACACCATTTAATCTCCAATCTATCTTTTTTGGTCCAAAATAGGTGACCTCAAACTTCCCTGTATTGAAATCCATTTGCCAACCAATCTATTAGTGTCTCTTGGTAATTTTATGCTCCCATCTATATTACTTATGATACCACCAATCTTTAAATCAATGGCAAACTTGGATATATGGGTCTCTGTTGTGTTACCTAAGTCACTAATAAATATAGTGATTAATTGAGGCCCCTTGTTGAACACCACAAATCACTTCCTTCCAATCTGAGTACATACCCAATATTCAAAAACTCTGCCTTCTACAACCTAACCAATTTCCAAACCACATTAATAATTTGCCTTCAATTCCATTCCTTTAATTTTAGCACGTGGAACCTTATTGAATCCTTCTGAAGTCCATATAAACTACATCCATAGACATTCCCCCATCTAATGCTTTAATTGCTTCCTCATAAAATTCAATTAGGTTTGTTAGGCATGACCTAGCCGTTATAAGAGCTCTGTGAAGAATCTTGAGTGCTGATGTTGTCAGTAGGATCATAAGACATGTTCATGTACCTTGCTCTGTTAAATAACTTGTAAAATCCGTGTAATTTTAGCTTTGTTGCATTCGTTACTACACAGTTTCAATGTCAATGAGAAACTATTTCCTTTTTTTTATCTCCCCTTGGGATTGTCAGCCAGGCATAGATCTTTTTCCATCTTTTAAACTGTTCTAATTCAAGTGCTGTTTTAAAAACCTCAAAATTCATCAAAATTTATGTGCTTCACACATTCATATGAAGAATTAGCCTTTGAAAAATATCTTCATCTCATAGATGTTAAACTTCAAGCATTAACTTTTATTTTTGAATTGACTCCTGATGGGTCAGGATAGAGATAACGGTCTCGAAATTGGTCAATACCATTTCTTGGGTATGAGAACGTGATTCGTGACCTGCCTGCCCTTGTTGAGGTGGAGGTAGGCAGCATGCAAATTTGACGCTGCTTCCTCATTTACCTGATTGTAGTATTCGGCTGAGTGGGTCCCGTGCTACTGGCTGCCTAGGTGCTGAATGGGGGTCATACAGCGTGTGCTAATATCACATGATGCAGCCAGCCTTCTCTTCTTAAAGGTAGTCTGCCCCTCTTAAAGGGAAGGTGCACTGAATTACAGGAGGCTGCTGCTGAATACTATTGCTACAATTGTAAACAAGGAAAACGGAACACCAGGGCAGAGAGAGGGCTACAGGTTCACAGATGCAATGCTGGAGGCATTAGTGGCAGAGCTGAGACACCATAGTTCCATGGGGGTGGGAGTCAGGAGGTCCTCAGAGACCACGCTCAGAAGGGATCAGCAGCAGGTTGCCAGAGAGGTCAATTCCCGATGTCTGACCCTGAGGACCTGACAGCAGCACTGCAAGAAGACTAATAACCGCACGTCAGTAGCCCAGGCCAATGAATGCATCTTCACATGACACCTCACACCCACCACAACATCAGCTTCAAACACTGCTCAATGCACCACACCCCCATCACTCATCCAGCAGCACTCGGCACTCAGGACTCACACCTAACATCCAGATACTTCATCCCACCCTCACACAATTACTGACATTCTGCCCTTGCTTTTGCAGGACAAGGTGGCACATGATAGAAGGGAACAGGGCAGAACCGTTGGGGGAGAAGGACGCCTGCATCTCCTTAGCCCTATGGAGGAGATGGCTCCCCACATTATGGGGCTGGCTATACAGAGCTCGTATCACCTGTCATGACTGAGAACATTGAGGATGATGGTATGTTCCTGCCTTCTGTCTCTTCTTAACTCGCAGCTCACCTTCATCCTACTGTCTTGCAGGATATGCAAGCTGCAGATGGTGTGACCATGGACCTCTTGTTTTTCAGCCCTCCTTCCATCACGCCAACCTTTCTCTTCTGATTTTCTGCTCTCAGACACTCAGCAACTGCTTCCCACCCAGCCTCAGGAGTCCCAGGAGGAGGAGAAAGAGCAACAGTACAGCAGTGATGAAGTGGCCCTGCCACGTGACCTGATACACGCAAACTCACATATTGGCACTACACGTATAGGGTTGGGATCAGCACGTAGTGAGTCACTGGACACAAGTGGACTGCAGCCAGGCCGGGGAAAAGGATATTTTGTTTGCCAGCTAACCAGAGGACGAGGTCATAGTCGAGTTCTGTTGCAGAGGACTCAGATTAGGGCCAGATGTGGCAGCACACATGAGAATGCTGAGAAGCTGGGCACATAGGCTGGCTTGCCAGACCTCTTCCTGTCACTGCCAAGAAGCATGGAGGAGTCTGGCCCCTAGATTGGCAGAGGACATTGTGCAGAACCTGTCTTCTCCACAGCCTCTGTTGCATCTCCCTATTGTCTTGCAGACCCAGAGGCACTGCAACTGCAGCCCTCCTATCTGTTGCAGCCTGTCACCAAATCCTCTGGCCTCCTTGTGAGAATGCAGCAACACTCCCTGCCCAATTCAGGAACTCACCACCTCCAAAAACACTCCAGAATACTTCCAGAGACTTTGCAATAGCAAAAGTTATTCAAGATTACCTTACCTGCAAATCTATTGCCTGGACCTTTAAGAAATGCTGGTGCTGGGTGCATTTTGCAGCTGCACGCTTGTTCAGCAAATTCTTCGTGGTCCAAATTTGGCAGTTGAGCATTACATCAGCTGGTCATGCTAGCACCATTTTAGTTGCTTTCGGCACATGCAGGGGCTCCTACACAAGCACCCTTCTCACCATGGGGCGCCGCGCAGGCCATGGTGTAAGTTACCGGGGGTGCAGAGCATACCACTAGGAGAGCATTCAGCTTCTATAGTGCCATTTCCAGTTGCGCTACAGTTCCAAACTTTGCAACTATTGAATTGGCCTACTCCCTCCATTTGTTACGAGCGAGGCTGGAGGAGTGCACTGTCTTTCTCTAGTTCCACTTCTCTGCGGGTCACAACATATATTAAAATGTTTTACCCAGTTACCAAATTGGCCAATTGTATACTTAATCTATTTGAGTTTCATAATAAAATCCACCAACCAGGTTTCGTTAATAAACAACAAAATAATTAATTTATTATAAAACAAGACTCATTCAACAAAGATGCACAGCTTATTAACACACAGGTTGAAATACGAAAGTATAAATATATACCCTTCTAAAATAACCCCAACACCCATGCACACACACCAGTTAAAGAAAAAAATAAAAAAGTTTTCTCTGCAGAGATTCACTTTACAAAAATGACAGAAAATACATTGACCAAATACTTGTAAATTCTTGAAGAAAAATGGTAAGATATGGGATGTTCTCCGCCGGCACTTTGGTTTGGTGTCCAGATACGCTTAGACAGCTGTCACTGGGATTTTTTGAGAGCAGATCTCTTCAGGTGACATCAAGGATTAGTCTGGCAGGCTTTTCAGGAGAAATGCTGCATCAGGGATTTCAGCTATCACACTGGATTCTCAGGGTTTCCCAAAGAGGTGGAAAAGGATGAGCTGGTGGCTTCTCTCTTAGCAGGCTTACCCCCAACTGACTCAAAACAATATCCCAAAATGAAACCAACTCTTGACAACCATAAATCTTGACATGTCACTTCTCTGTAAACAACTCACATAGTCAGAACGCTCCTACTGGTTACTTAGCTTAAGATATGTGACTTCCAGTAAGTGTGTTTTTAAACAAAGTCCCAAGTCCTTCCTTTTAAAAAAATCCAAGTCCAGCAGCTCCTCACACATTTCCAAAGACTTTTACACACAAGTCCTCAAAAAATATTAGAACATGGAATCATCTTCATAACACATTCTACAAACTTGCATACATCATAAAAAAGACCGACCCAGTAATATCGTGATACAAGTTATTCTGAATACTGGCAACAACATCAACAAGGAAAACAGGACTGCCAACTCTTACTGAGTTGCAGCTGAATCAGAAGCATTTTGTGTATTACTGCTCTTCTGACACAGAGGCAAAACTCATTTGAGGATGCAATAAATCTAAAGCCAATCTTTAATTTATATTACTATCTAAAATACTACAAAGAAGATGTGGTCCAAATTATTCCTCATCTGATGTGTGATAAATTGCTGCTTCCATTATAGTATACATACCAATATTATACTTGGTACCATTATCAATAACATTTTTGAGGACCTTTTTAAAGATACATAATTGATTGAGAACCTATGAGGAACATAATATACATCTTTAAAGACATCTTTCTGCTGTGTTTCAATATTACAAGGCCCTTTCATATTAAGAAAAGTTTTGAAGATTAGCTTTCATTTGTACTTGGTCTATAAATACTGCAGTTTCCTGTAATCAATTGGGCAGTGATCAAATATGCATGATTAGAAAGCTTAGCCAATGAGGGAGGTTTTAAGGAGCATCTTAAAGGAGGAAAGCAAGGCAGAAAGACAGAGAAGTTTAGGGAAGGAATTCCAGATCTTAGGGCTCAGGCAGTTGAAAGCACAGCCACCATTGGGGGACTGATTAAAACTGGGAATGCTCAAAAGGCCAAAAATGGTAGTGTGCCAAAAATCGGAAGATGGGGGTGGGGTGGGGGGGAGGGGAAGCTGTGAGGCTGGAGGAGATCTCAGTGACAGGAAGGGGGCAAGGCCATGGAGGAATTTGAAAATAAGGATGAGAATTTTAAAATTGAGACATTGCTTAACAAGGAAATAATGTAGGTCAGCGAGCACAGTGGAGATGGTTGAATGGGACTTGGTGCAAGTTAGGACACGGGCAGCAGACATTTGAAGGACGTCAAGTTTATGGACAGTAGATCATATTAGGCCAGCCAGGAGTACATTAGTATAATCAAGTATAACAAAGGCATGGAAGAGAATTTCATCAGCAGATGAGCTGAAGCAGGGGTGGATGCAGGCAATGTTACAGAGGTGGAAATATACGGCCTTATTGATGGCATGGATATATGGTTGGAAGCTCATTTCCAGGTTAAATGTAACGCCAAGGTTGCGAACAGTCTGGTTCAGTCTCAGACAGCTACCAGGGAGAGGAATGAAGTCAGCAGCTAGGGAATAGAGTTTGTGGCAGGGACCAAAGACAGTGTTTAATTGGAGGAGATTTCTGCTCATCCAGTACTGGATGTCAGATATACAGTTTGACGATTTAGAAATAGTGGAGGGGTCAAGGTGGTGAAGTAGAGCTGGGTGTCGTCAGGTGCAGCAGATGATTTTTGAGTGGTTAGCATGAAAATATAATTACCAGTTTGGAAAACCAGCGCTTCAAATAATAAGTCACTGGACTGTCTAATTGCAAGCTAGTTCAGTTTCAGCATTTCACCCTTAGTCAACACAACAGTACCTATCTGGTGTCAGAAGAAGTACGTCCAAATTATTTTCATTCTACTAGAAATCCAAGGGTGGAGATGGTGCGGGGAAGGAGAAATTGGGCCTGGTAATGCCCATTTTTATCTCACTACAAGTATCCTCAGGCTTCCAAAATGGTGTGCATGGCATGGAGGCACACTTCTGATGTGAAGCGCGCCAGATGCTGTCTTTGGTCAAGGGTTAGTGCACGTGCACTTAACATTCAGTGGAAGTATGCAGAGCAGGCAGATCATGATATCAATAAGCAAGCAACGCTTATTTGACGCTAGTGCTGCTATGTTGGAGCTCTACATTCCAGCTGCACCCTATCCTAACTTCGCACAGCTGAACACAACATTAAGCAACATGAAGGACCCCACCAGTGCTATTTAAAGGGATCACCAATTACTTACAGGTTAGTTGATGAGCGACCACAAAGGTTTGCACGGTTTGCAGGCTTCCCCATGGTGCAGAATGCCATTGACTGCACGCACATTACATTGCGGGTGCCATATGTCATTTTTGCCATGTTCTGGGTGATGCAGGTCAATGTCTGGTATCCTGGCAGCACTCATGATGTCTGTATTTTGTGGCAATCTGCATTTCAGCCACCACAACAAACCAAAGGGTGGCTACTGGGCAACAAGGGCTATCCACTAATGACATGGCTCATGACAATGGTTTGCAACCCATGCAAGTGTGCAGAGCATGCTGCTACAGTCAAGTGAGGAGGGGTCGAAGGGCTTCCCTCTTTTCCCTCTCCTTGTTTGACCACAACAGGCTTAATTCTTTCTTAAAGTGGATGTACTGGCCAATTCAGTAGGTGTTTGATTACTTACTTGCTATGATAATAACAAGAACGAATCAGACAGGTTTTCTTGAGTTAACAAAGAAAGAGGTTAACTTTATTGTACCTAAACTGAACTAATAAAAGTAATAAATAACACATCAACTTCCACTCACACAAACATTCTGGAGGTTTACCCATACACAAATAGGTTACAGAGTGGGGAAGGGTAGATTTATTGATTTAGAGACCATAAAAAAAGTATATAGTCTGTGGCCTTTGGTGATTTGGTCGGCTTCTAGCTGAATTCGGTGGTCCTGAGACTTTTAATTTAAAGAGGTAGATGACTGGTTTGGTGGGCCTTGTGGAAACAGCGATGTGGATAATTTCCTCCAACGGGGTATCTGACTGTAGCTGGAGTATGCAATGGTGGTCAGTCAACAGGCAGGATTTGAAAGCTTTCAAGCTGGAATGGAGAGGGAGAGACCCCCACTTAGGGTCGGCTCATGTCAGAATCCAGTTGCTTCTCCTCTGCTGCAAAGAAAACACCAGCTTAAAACCACAGATGGGGAGGGGCTTGTCACATGGCAGTCACTCAATGATTCAAAACATAGCAGTTAGCAGTATGTCTCTCTTGTAAAAGAGATCAAGCAGTTCGTTTAAACTTCCTGCGCCTTGGTTCTTGCTGGGAAATGCACTGACATTTCGTCTCCCTCCTCACAGTCCTTTGCAATGTAGGATACAGTGTAGCAAACTAGGTGATCATCTTAAGCTGCCAGCAGTCATTCTGTTTTAAATATCTTTTAAAAAAAGCCTTTTTAAAAAAAAATACAAATTCAGATCTCCAGTCAGTGGATTAAAGAAAATTATCTTTCAATAAAGCACATTGACGTAACACCTCCCCACCATATGAAATGAAATGTGACAATAGGAACATTTCATTATGCAGCCACAAATTAAAAAGAAACTGTACAAACACACTCACCAGTCTCACTGTCATAGCCATACTGTAGTTTTTTTTATCGGGGATGGTTCCGTGCTGATAAAGCTTCAACTATTACATTGTTTATCCTTCCAATGTGGATAATCTTTAGGTGGTAAGGTTGTAAAAGCAGGCTCCAACAAAAAAGCCTCACATTATGGTGTTTCAATTTTTCTGTAAAGGTCAAAGGATTGTTATCAGTATAAGCTATGGTCTCTCTATATCCATTTTGGACATGTACCTCAAACCTTTTGAGAGCCAGCAACAGTCCTAGGGCTTCCTTCTCCACAGTAGAGTATCTCCTTTGATGTTTTTTGGAGAAGTACCCAACTGGCCTCTCAATGCCTAGTTCATCATCTTGGAGCAGGACAGCACCTACCCCTAGGTCACTAGCATCCACTGCCACTTTAAATGATTTGTTAAAGTTTGGAGCTTTAAGATGGTTAAGATGGCTTTCAGCCTCTCGAAAGCTGTTTGGCACCTTCCTGCCCACACTACCTTTGCTTCTTTCTGTAATAAGTCAGTCAATGGGGTGGCTATAGTGCTGAAGTTTGGGACAAACTTGTGGTAAAACCCACACATCCCCAGAAATCCCATTACTTCCCATTTGGTCGTGGGGACGGGAAAATCTATCAGCGCTTATTCCTTTGCTTCTCTGGGCAACACTCTCCCTTGACCCACAATATGACCTAGGTAGGTTACTTGAGCTTTAGCAAACTCGCTCTTTGCAAGATTTACCACGAGGTCAGCCGACTATAACCTTCGGACGAGGGCTTCTAACTGGTCCAGGTGGTCCCCCCAGGTGTCACTGTACACTATCAGATCATCCAGGCTGCAACTTAGACAGACCCTTTCTGCCAGGATGTAGGTGAAGAACAAATTCAAGTGCAATATCAGTAACCTCAAACACAATTCTCCATTCACCAACAGTTCCATATTTCTTACCTCCCCTCCGTCAATGACTATACAAGCATCCTCTTGGCCACAATTCAAGAATAAAAACAAACACAATATAAATATTCCAAAGCAAATTTATAAATTAAATTATGCCACACTGCATACAAAATTAATCTAATCACCTTCTGCAATCCCATAGTGCCTGTCTTCCATGTGTCTTTGCCTGTCCTACTGCTCCGACGCAGTGACTGCAGCATGGCTGGTGGAAGGCTGCTGACTTTCAGTGGAGGAAATGGCAAATGGCCCTGGAGGGTACTATTTTCCCCCTTTATGCTTTCATAGGATGTGGGCATCGCTGGCAAGGCAGCATTTGTTGGTCATCCCTAATTGTCCTTGAGAAGGTGGTGGTGAGCCACCTTCTTGAACTGCTATAGCCCATGTGGTGTAAGAAGGGAGTTCCAGGATTTTGACCCAGCAACAGTGAAGGAACTACGATATAATTCCAAGTTTGGATGGTGTGTGGCTTGGACGGGAACTTGTAGGTGGCAGTGTTCCCATGCATCTGCAGCTTTTGTCTTTCTAGGACATTGAGGTCACGGGTTTGGAAAGTGCTGTCGAAGGAGTTGCTGCAGTGCATCTTGTAGATGCTACACATCGCTGCCACTGTGCACTGGTGTGGAGGGAGTGAATGTTTAAGGTGATGGATGGGGTGCTGGTCAAGTGGGCTGTTTTGTCTTGGATGGTGTCAAGCTTCTTGAGTGATGTTGGGGCTGCACCCATCCAGGCATGTGGAGAGTATTCCATTACACTCCTGACTTGTGCCTTGTAGATGGTGAACAGGCTTTGGGAAGTCAGGAGGTGAGTTGCTTGTTGCAGAATTCCCAGCCACTGACCTGCTCTGACAGATGCAGTATTTATATGGCTGATCCAATTAAGGTTGTGGTCAATGGTAATACCCAGGATGTTAATGGTGGGGGATTCAGCGATGGTTATGCCATTGAACATCAAGGGGCAATGGTTAGATTCTCTCTTGTTTGAGATGGTCATTGCCTGGCGCCTGTGTGGTGTGAATGTTACTTGCCACTTATCAGCCCAAGCCTGAGTGTTGTCCAGGTTTTGTTGCATATGGACACAGACTGCTTCAGTATCTGAGGAGTTGTGAATGGTACCGAAAGCTGTGCAATCATTAACAAACATCCCCACTTCTGACCTTAGGATGGTGGGAAAGTCATTGATGAAGCACTGAAAATGGTTGGGCCTAGGACATTGCCCTGAGGAAGTCCTGCAGTGATATCCTCCAGCTGAGATGACTGGCCTCTGGCAACCGCAACCATCTTCCTTTATGCATGGTGATGCCAACCAGTGGAGAGCTTTTCTCCTGATTCCCATTGACCTCATTATGCTAGGACTACTTGATGCCACTCTCGGTCAAATACTGCCTCGATGTCAAGGGCAGTCACTCATACCTCACCTCTGGAATACAACTCTTTTGTCCATGTTTGGAGCAAGGCTGTAATGAGGTCTAGAACTGAGTGGACCGAGCGGAATCCAAACTGAGCATCAGTGAGCAAATTATTGCTGAGTACGTGCTGCTTGATAGCATTGTTGCTGACACCTTCCATCACTTTGCTGATAATTGAGAGTGGACTGATGGGGTGCTAATTGGTCAAATTGGATTTATCCTGCTTTTGGTGGAAAGGACAAACCTGGGCAATTTTCCACATTGCAGGGTAGATGCCAGTGTTATAGCTGTACTAGAAGAGCTTGGCTAGGACTGCAGTTAGTTCTGGAGCACAAGTCTTCACTACTACTGCTGGGATATTGTCAGGGTCCATAGTCTTTACAGTATCCAGTGCCTTTTGTTTCTTGATATCACATGAATTGAATTAAATTGGCAGAAGACTGGCATCTGTGATGTTGGGGACCTCAAGAGGAGGCTGAGATGGATCATCCACGTGGCACCTCTGGCTGAAGATGGTTGCAAATGCTTCAGTCTTGTCTTTTGCACTGATGTTTTGGGCTCCCCCATCATTGAGGATGGGGATGTTTGTGGAGCCTCCTCCTCCGGTTAGTTGTTTCATTGTCCACCACCATTCATGACTGGATGTGACAGGACTGCAGAGCTTTGATCTTACCCATTTGTTGTGAGATTGTTTTGCTATGTCTAAAGCATGCTGCTTCCACTGTTTAGCATGCATGTGGTCCTATGTTGTAGCTTCACCATGTTGGCACCTCATTTTTAGGTATACCTGGTGCTACTTCTAACATGCTCGCCTGCACTCCTCATTGAACCAGACTTGATCCCCTGGCTTGTTAGTAATGGAGAGTGGGAGATATGCTGGGAGTTGAGGTTACAGCTTGTGGTTGAATACAGTTCTGCTGCTGCTGATGGCCCACAGTGCCTCATGGATGCCCAGTTTAGAGTTGCTAGATCTGTTCTGAATCTATTCCATTTAGCATGGTGGTAGTGTCACACAACACGATGAAGGGTATCCTCAGTGTGAAGACAGGACTTCATCTCCACGAGGACTGTGCGTTGGTCACTCCTACCAATACTGTCATGGACAGATGTATCTGCAACAGGTAGATAGGTGAGGACAAGGTCAAGTAGACTTTTCCTCTTGTTGGTTCTCTCAGTACCTGCCACAGGCCCAGTCTGGCAGATATGTCCTTTAGTACTTGCCCAGCTCGGTCAGTCGTGGTGCTACCGAGCCACTGTTGGTGATGAATATTGAAGTCCCCCACCCAGACTACATTCTATGCACTTGCTACCCTCAATGCTTCTTCCAAGTGATGTTCAACATTGAGGAATACTGATTCATACTAGTCCAGTAACATTTTCACTACGTTACCATCCCCAAGCAGCTCTGGCCGTAGAAGACCCAGCTTCAAACTGCATCTTCTCAGCATGGGTGGCCGCAGTCTGGGCTGGCTGACTGACAGGCAACAGCAAGCTGCAGTGGCAGGCGTGTGAAAGTGAATGCTGAATGCTGGAAAGGATGGGTTCCATGTTCTGCACAAAGCCTTGTGCCAAATTAGTGTCAAACTCCTTCATGATTCCTTGCGATTGACCACTGACTTTCTGACAGGCTTCCCAATGCACCAAACATTTTGTTGTGTACATCCATCAGCCTTCTTCTATAGGCTGCCCCATTGAAGGCTTCATCTGAGTTAACTGCAGCAGAACATGTGCGACCTGCACTATCCTTGCTCCCTGCCCTGACTGCAGACTCACCAGGTTGAATTTAGTTAAGCCTGCAGGAGTCCCAGTGCTAGGCTGCAAAGGCAAGGGCAACACCATCTCGGCCCTTTGGAGCCCCGCCCCTCCCACCCCCACTGGTGCTATTCAACAGTGCTCGGGCATTTAATTGCCCGGCGCCGAGGACCTGATCCCTTTACAGACAATGATCCTGCCTCCAAGAGCTGCTGGCTAATCAGAGGGCTGGCAGATCAGTAGTACCTGCAGTGCCGCCAAGAGCGGTGGCCATTGCCAGTACTACACCTGGCCTGGGACCAGGCCCAGCACTGGAGCCCTGGACACAAGATAAGTGAGGTGGGTTCACCAGGGCCAGTTCGGCAGGCCCAGGCAAGGGGTGAGGGGAGGGTGGAGGTTGGGATGGGTGGGGTGTTCATGGAGGGGCGGCCTTTGACGCTGGAGGCCCCTGAAGGACCCCCCCCCCCCTCACAACATGCAGGGAGGCCGCCTTGTTTCACTGGGCAACCTCCCTGTGTTCCGGAGGCACCGCACTGCTGCTGGTTTAATTCCAGCGGCAGCGGAAAAGGCGCCTAAGTGGCTACTGATTGGCCAGTTAAGAGCCTCAATTGCCTCTGGGTGGAAAAGCTGTCTTCGGCCTTTACTGCCCCCGACTTAATGGCAGTGCGACAGGAAGGCAACGGCCCTCCAACCCCTTCCGTCGCAATTCTACTGAGCCGTTCCCCCCCCCATTGTGTTATTGCCTTCTTTAGCAATAAGGTACCAAACACTCTTGAGTTGAAAGGTAATCAAGGGGCTGGATTTTACCAAGCTTTTGGCGTCATGATCCGTGGCGGGGACGGGCCTGAAGATCGGGCCAGATGAGGCCCGCCACGGACCTCGCGCCAGCAAGCCCCGGCCTGATCTACCTGGCAGTGGCGAGGCTCCGTGGTTGCATCACCCGCTCCCCCCCCCAACCCCTCCCCCCGCCGCTGGCCGATGGGACCTGCCTTTAAATGATTAATTAAATAAAGAAATTAACGTACTCTCACCTGGAATCTTACCGGCCCACCTCGATCTTCCGCACAGCGGCCAGCACTCGAACGCCTTCAAATTCCTGTTCGGGGAAACGTGGCGCCACGCTGGTGGGGAGGGAGGGAGAAGTAAGTTTATCAGTGTGGGGTGGGTGGGGGGGTGGCAATGTAATGGGTGTAGGGGATGGTGGGAAAGGTTGAACCTTAAACTTTGTGCAGTTTGTTGGGGGATGGAGGTCAGATATAAAAGTTAAGTGTTTTGGTGGGGAGAGGGCAAATTGTTATTATGAATTTTATTGGGGGGGTGGTGGGAAAGGGGTGTTAGAAATGTATTTAATTTTGGGGGGATATTTCTTTAAAAATTTAAATTGACCAGCTGGTCTGGCTGCCCTTTAAAAAAGGCAGCTGACATCATTACCAGGGACGGACAGACTGCCCTCTCCATGAGATTGTGTGCATGGGGTGGGGGGCGCAGTGGGGCGGTGGGCCGCCCCAGCTATTTAAATGAGCTTAAGATCGCGGCAGCTCTTTGATGTGCATTTTTTTGAGCTTGCTGCCGATCATGGCGGCAGGCTCTTAAAATCCAGCCCAAGGAGTGGGTTCTTTATTATTAAATAACAGGTTTACAAGAGCTCTATAATACATGTGTAACTAGATGACTAACGCAACTCTAACTGAGCTAACACATGTTGGCTGATGTCACTTCCTGTGATGGTGTGTGAAGTACTCAGACTGTTAAAGTGGTATCACAAGATTCCCCTTTCCTAAATTACATAAAAATACATAAAAGATGAACTATGTACATGATGAAAGAAAACAGTTTTGAACAATATTTACATATGCAGCAACCTCCAAGTCCTTTAGTCAAATGTATCTATAACGTACAGATTGTCTACTGATGCAATCTGATCTTGTCACTGTGTAGTTTTGTCGACAACTAGACTTGTCAACTTTTTTCTCTCAACCTGCCTATGTGTTCTGACAGTCATCCTGTGCTTGAGAATTACATTTGTCACTTTTTTTCACTCCATTCTGTGGGGTGGAATGTGAACATGTTCTCTAAGCAATAGGGTTGTCAGGCACAATGTTGTTAGCTAGTTCTCTAAGCTGATATTGGTTTTTCCTTAGTACGGCTCTATTAGGGTTGGTAACTTCATATGATCTTGGTTCAGTGCAGATTTTGGACACCTCCACGGGAAACCACGTTCCCTCCTGCAGATGGATCACTCAAACTTTCTATCCAATCTGTAACGGTGGACGTTCTACGCTTGTGTGTTTGTCATGTAAAGCGTTCATCTCCTATTGAATCCAGTATTGATGAAGATTTCATGAAGTGGTGACTTTGTAGAGTCATCTTAATTTGTCTTCCAAACATAATTTCTACAGGTGATGGAAATCCTGTGCCGATTGGTGTTACCCTTAAATGTAACATGTAGATCTTGCCTTGTTTCTCAACACTTCACAATCAGTGATTTGACTGTGCGTACCATTCTTTCAGCTAGGCCATTCAACCTGGGTAATGTGGTGATGATGTGACATGGCTTATTGCCCATTTCTTACACATATCTTTGGGGGTATATTGCAGTCCATTGTCCAATATTATTTCCTCCAGAGGGCCAAATAAGCTGAATTTTGCACTGGTCGTGTTAGCAACTGATTGGCTCAACGTGTCCCTCAATTGCCATATTATTGCGAACTTGCAGAAATAATTGGTTAGCAAAAGGTAGTCATCACCTTGGACATGGAAGAGATCAGTGGCACCCAGTGTCCAAGGATAATACAGAATGTCATGCAGAAGTGGCTCTTTATGTTAGTTTGATTGATGATTTTTGCATGCATCACATAACTGTACTGCTTGCTCGATGTCATTGCTAATTCCTGGCCAGTAGGCAGTTTCATGTACAAGTCTTCTGGATTTTTCTACACACATATGACCTGGGTGCAACTGCAAAAGAATGTCAAGGTGAAGTGGTTGTGGAATTAACACCTGCGTTCTCTTGAAGATCATGCCACTAGAAACCCCCAACTCATCCCGGTACGGCCAAAAGATTCTAAGTTCTGCAGAAACTTCTTATGACTTCTGGCCAGTTTTCCAGTACTAGACCTCTTGCACAGCCTTGCCCACTTCCCTTTCTTGCCACACACTTTGCAGTTGTACATATAAGTCGGACAATTTCTCGGTTGGTGTACCAGTCCGCGTTTGCCACATATCTTGCCTTGCTGAGGTGATCGTGTTACCTCACCTATGGTCGCTTGTTCCAAGTGCTCATATACACTGCATACTTGCGGCAATGGCCTCAAATTTCCTGCCTTCTCTAAGGAGACTTTCTATATCATACCCTTTTTCTTTGTCGAGTAGCTCTTTCTGAAAGGGGTAGATGCAATAACCAATTCAAGGGATTTTAAAAAGAAATCGGAACCCGACGGAATACCCTAAATCTGTCCGACGTTCAGAAACAGCTTTGCTGCTCCCAGCAGCTGTCAAGGAGGGGGGGGGGTGCAGAAAGAGAAGGGGGGGGCAGAGAGAGAGAGAGGAGGGAGAGACAGGAGGGACAGAGAGAGAGAAAGGAGGGACACAGAGAGAGGTAGACACAGAGAGGGGGGTGACATACAGAGGGAGGGAATGACATGGGGGCAGGGATGACACAGAAGGGGAGGGAACAATATGGGGGGAATGGCACAGAGGGGGGACAACATACAGGGGGGAACACAGAGAAGGGAGACACAGTGAGGGAGGGGGAGAGAGAGAGGAGAGACGGAGAGCGATCAAGATCACTGCTGTCAGATGGACATCTATCTGGAATACTCTGCATCCCTAAAACAAGTGTGCAGCTAGACACTGACTACTTGTACAAGCAACAAATAAAAATGCCAGGTATCTTACTAAATCAGTGTCCAACATAGTGAAGAGAAAGTAAGTCAATAAATTCGTCTTCTCATTTAAAGCTTCGTCACAAAAATGCACATTTGTTGTTGCTTTGATTAATAGTAAGACAAATTTTTAATGTCTTTACCTTTCCAAATTTGTCTCACCGGACACCTATGCAAGACAAAAATTGTAATGCGGCCCCCCACGTGAAAAGGTTGGACACTCACGCTGCAAGCCTTTAACCTTGTCTTTTAAAATAAACTAGCAGCTAGGCTATTTTAAAACATAAGTTTAAAGGTTTGTGTTATGTAAACTCATTTTAAAATGGCAAAAGTACTTAGGGAATGTCTCAATTTCTACACTCTGGCATGCATTACTTTCACTTGGGACACAAGCTCGGTGACATGCTGAAAGTTGCTGGACTTTTATCTCTATACAAATCACATTGTTCCAGAACTTGTATTGATGGGAAAACAGGCAAGAAAATCCAAGGAATCTCCAGAAGGCAGCCTGTAAATTCTTCATAAATACAAGAGTAATGGGGCTAAGTAATATTGGCAAAAGAATAATGCTGCTGACCCAAATACAATAGTTAGTAAAAACAATGTAACATATAGATTTAATAAACATTAATCTATGATGAACTGCCTATGATTCCTTAACAAAATCCATGTTGCATTTTTAGTTTTAAAAACTTTTGGGAAGACATAGTAAAAATTTATTAAGTTTCAATGACCATGTTAGAAACAATCATTAAGTGATTTTTTTTGCTGCAGATTGGATTGAGGATAAGTTTTACAAGTATGTCAAATATCGGTAACTGCAATGTACATCATTTACTATCCAGTTTGAAGGCAGATAACCTGAGTGGCCAATGTCATTTGAAAGTTGTCTATCATATAACTGCATTATGTTAAAAGTGCACCTTTGATAACGGTAAGAGATTTGGCTTGAACATAAATTGTTTAGTCTGGAGTACAATCTTACAGATAGTGACTAAACATTTTGTAACTGAATAATACATTCAGTAACAAACAATTAACATTTTGCAGAAAAGCTTTTTGTTAATAATTATCTTGTCAGAGCTGAATCGGAATTGACAGTGATAGACTGAGATATAGACATAAGTGAATTTAAGAGAATCACTTTATTGGAGGAACTGAAGGGTGCTCTTTATTTATAATTGTGCTTATCTAATTGTGTCACTAGCGTTGGTCCATGAGAGATGCTGTTGTTTCTGTTTTTTAGAATTCAGGAACTAGTTTAACAGCCTGTCAAGATGAATAAACTAGTCTTGGTTACCTCTGTCCCTTCCTGTCCCACTCTGCTTTTCTGTTTTACATGACTCTTCTGAAGTACTATCAGATCCATCCTATAAAATTTTCCTGATTTGGAGATCACTGCCCTTTTGTTGGCTGCCTTGCCTTAAGACACATATTACAAACAGCTGGAGAAGTTGCACAAACGTTGACAATCACAAGTTAAATTATCTTGTGACAATAGCAGTGCGAGAAATGGTCCGTCTTCCTGTTGCTGATTTTTCTACTGCCTCATCTCAATAACCACAATAGCAATCCTTTTCTTGGGTTTTAAGGTATATAGGATGAATTTGCACTCCTGACACAGTGTGAATCCACAGAGGCCATCCGATAAGGTCCATCTACCACCCTGTGACATGGTGTAGCTAGCTATATTTTGTCAACAGAAGTAATTCACATTTGCATCGCATACTATTTTGCTTGCAAGCTAACTAATACAGTTGTGCTGCTCTCTATTGATGTGTTTATGCTTAGCGACTTTATTTATAGGAAGAAATGTGTTCCAAAACATTTTGATGGCATTAGATTGGCTATACACTTTATATACAAATTAATTGCCCGCATGTCCGTGGCTGAGTCAATAATGTTATTAAATGTCCAGTTGCAAAGGTGCCTATCCCTGGACCAATTCCATCATCCTTTTGGATAGATCCACTTCCAAAAAATCATAGACTTTTCCTCTTTTGTGGCACCTGCTTACGAATTGATTGACAGACTCCTTTGACTGCTGCCTGTACGCCATTAGTTCAAGATGATGGGCTGAATTTTACAGACCCCTCAACGTGGGGGGCCTTGGTGGGGTGTGGGGGTGTTGGTACGGAAAATGCTCCGGGAGATGGCTGCCACAGACACGACAGAAGGCCTGGCCCGATATTGCCGGTGGTGGCAAGTCCTTGTGGCGGCCCCCCCACTGATTGGTGATGGGAGCCCCATTAACATATTTAAATAAATTTAAATTAATGAGTTAATTACCGTTGCACTCCTGCCATCTGTCCCAGTGCAATTTTTGTGCTGGTGGCTGGCACACTGGCGTCTTTGGATCCCCGCCGGGACCGGGGAACTGAGGCGGAACACTGGTGGGGAGAGGGGAGCAGGTATGTTTCTCAGTGTCGGGGGGTGGGGTGAGCGGGGTCAAAGTCATCTCATTGGTGTAATGGATGGTGGGAAGGGTTATAGTGTAAAGTTTATGCACTTTGGGGGGGAAGGTCACGTGGACAAAGTACGTTTTTTGGAGGGAGAGGGCAAGTAATTAATTCTATGGTAATTGGGGGGGTGGGAGAGGGGCAAGATAAACTTATTTTTTTTTTAAAATCAATGCTTCTTTAAATATTTAAATTGAACAGCAGGGCTTGACGCCCTTTAAAAATGGCAGCAGCGCCTGCGCACAGGCAGCTGACACCATTGCCGGGGACAGACAATCCACTTCCTCCACCATTTTGTTTGCAGCGGGAGTATAAATTTTGGCCTGATGAATTTGAAAATGAATCTTGACTTTCAGCTGGTCCTCCAGTGTAGTCCACAGTCTCGCTGGCTCCCTCTGGTCTGCTTCAGAAAATCACGGGATGTTGTTACGAAGCAGCCTCTCATTGCCAATCGCGATTTTTATTTTAATCGCTTGCTTGTCCAGCTCAGTGACAGAAAGATCCAAGAAATACAATTCCATGCGTTGCCTGAAAAGATGGAATTCATGTAGAAGGTCTTTGGCTTTCCAATTCATTGATGGATATTTGGTAGTCATAGTGCCAAATTACTGGTCTGCAAGAATCCTTAGCTGGAACTTTCCCCTTTCAATGACTCCCTCTTTTTTTTCTTGAGGCTTTCCCTGAAAGGAAAAAAAGGTAGGTCTCCTGTGTGCACAGTGTCGGACTTCAGCCACACCTTGTGTTCAGTGCCTGCAGCGCAGGCTTTCTGCCTTTGTTGGGAAACTCTTCCCACGAAGCAATTATGGTGGGAAAACACACAGCGCGCAATGACTGTGCTGCTCCACTGCCCCGAAGTGAACCAACTCTGCTTGCCTTCCCAAGTCCGATTCTGCCAATTCTTGCTTTTTCTCGCTGACAACCGTCAAAATAACAACTCCCTTTCATGTACTCACTCACTCTTGAGCACCGAATTCAGTGGATGGTCCCCGACCCTGACAGTGTTGTGCCATCGCTGCTACACCCAATGGACTTCAACGGGAGAAATCGCTGTCCCTGATAAATGACACAGCTGAGCTTCTCTGTTGTATTGCTACTTTGATGTGTTCTGCTACCTCCACACTGTGGTCTTCAACTACACCTTGATGTTACCAGATGTGGATGCTCTGCCCAGAACTCGAAAAGCTTCAGAACCACAAGCTGCCACAATGTTGTGAATGGTGTGCTTCTTCAGAGACCATACAGTGCTACCACATTGTGTTTTTGCCTTCTTCAGCAATAAGGTACCAAACAATCTTGAGTTGAAAGGTAATCAAGGAGTGAGTTCTTCATTATTAAATAATAAGTTTACAGGAGAGCTCTATAATACATGTGTGACTAGATGGACTAACACAACTCCATCTGAGCTATCACATGTTGGTTAATGTCACTTCTTGTGATGATGTTTGAAGTACTCAGACTGTTAAAGTGATATCAAGCACCCCCCCCACCTCCCAACCTCTCCCCTGGGGCCCATTAGATTCCGCCCACCATGTGCAGATACCAACTGCCTGTATCACAATGTCAGCAACTGAACTGGTGGCTGCGAGTGTGGAATCAAGTGACAGTATGTCTTCATTATCAGTGTCATCTTAGTCTTCTTGACCAGTTTGCACTTCTTGGGTATCTGAAAGGAAAAGGGACAAGAATAAGATTGTGGCTTGGGGAGAGGGGTAAGCAAGAAATGCATGCTTACACTATCTGCAGTTTGTAAGTCAGAAGAGAGTTTGGGATGAGGGGCAAGTTGGATCTGAGAAGGAGAATTAGGTTATGAGGAAACCATTACCTTTAATAGATTCAGCACCTGGCCATGGTTTCATCCATTGCTCTTCCCATAATGTCATACACCTTTTCCTCTATGGGGATTAAAACATGAGTGTGTCCTTCTGCTCATACGGTTAGTTCCTGTTGCATTTTGTTGTGCGCCCACCTTCTCCTGCAAGAGAGAGGGAAGTGTGTCACTGAATATTGTGTAATCTGTTTGGATGCTGTGGCTATCATGGTTGAATAGCTGTCAGTGTGTGCAAGCTGTGAAATGTGGGTGTGAGGCTTGCAGCAGTGCCAAGTATGTGAAGGCGGGATAAAGCATTTGAATGTTAGGTACGAGTCCTGATTGATAAAGGATTTTTAGTAGGTGAGTGATGGGGATATGCAGAATAGAGCAGTGACTGAGGCTAATAT
Organism: Heterodontus francisci; assembly: GCF_036365525.1. Lineage (NCBI taxonomy): Eukaryota > Metazoa > Chordata > Chondrichthyes > Heterodontiformes > Heterodontidae > Heterodontus > Heterodontus francisci. The sequence continues at coordinate 35,512,536 of NC_090388.1, read as the reverse complement.
TGAAGTTGGTAGGATATGGCTTTTGAAGATGCATTCACTGACCTTGACCAGTCATCTTTTGCGGCACTGCATTCAAGTACTTGGGGCTAAACTCCTGACATTTACCTTAACGGATATCTATTCTCACTGACTTCTCATCATGAGTCTGGATAGACCCCTGCCCTCTTGAAGATGCAAGACATCTCCCCTCCTTTCTAACTCCTCCACCAAGACCTCCAGTGCAGTGTCAGAAAATCATGGTGCACACTCTCTACAATGGTCAGTCATTCTTTTTTGTTTGCTTGATGTGCAGCTATTCTGAATGATCTTAGCAACTCCAGAAATCACAATGTACTTTCCCTTTAAGAGGTGCGGGCTATCTTTAAGCAGTGCAGGTTAGCTCTAAATAGAGCTAGCAAGTAATGATATTGGCTCCCTGCTGATGCGTGCAGCCAATAAACAGTGCGTTTAGCACTGGCTGCCTGCAGCAATTATTATAATGATACATTGAATTGGCGAGGAGGTAATTGCAATCTCACTTTTGTTTTCAGGGGCTATCGAATTTAGCCCCATAGGTTCTTTCAAATTTTGTTTAAAGCACTGAAAGTCTGAAGCTATCAATACATTTTACACTCTTACAAGAAAGATGCTTGTAAATACCTAAGATATTAAGATACCTAGCCTATTGAAAGATATCAATTATAACATGTGTGCTTCAATCTGAATTAAACATCTCCTTTGGAAGTGCTAAAATGGAACACTAAATTTAAAAAATGAAAATACCACTTGAAAAAAATTCCAAATAGATTGTAAATAATGGAATTGTTTGAAGATGAGAATTACTTTTCCGAAGGTCTTGTGTCTAAAGTGGATGATGAGCAATATCTAAATGCCTTGTGAAACAAGAGCTATATTTATTGGAGCAAGTCAATAATTCATTCATTATTTATGAATTTTGCAGAATTGCTGACCTGACACAAGCAGGAAGTGATGTTTTTGTAACATGATGCTCAAAACATTTGTAATGAACAAAACTGTGTTGACAGTTTGTCAGTTGTTAAGTTGCCTTGGTGTGCTTGGGAAAAAAACATTATTATTCTAAAATGGTGGCTTAGTGAATCTGTAAAGAATTTAAAATGTCCATATGGACGCGCACCTGTGCCAGGACAATTATCACTCACAACTGGAAGCTAGCACAGTGAAGTACTTTCAGAATATTTTAATAAGCAATTCCTTTCTTAAAATCCTTTTCTTGCATATCCCATAAGCAGACCTCTCAGCCCTTATAAACCAGAAGCTGCAGTCCTGTGGTTGTCTACCTCTGTAGAGATCTCATACCTTTAAGATTTTCACAATGTTAGGTTGCAGGTGTCTGTTATGCACTACCTCCAAACAAAGATGGTATTATTAACACACCACACTATAGATGGACTCAGATTCTGAATTAATTAACTAGATCTATTTACGGGAATTAAACTAGGACACCTACAGAACAGCATCAGCTCTAATACAATGACAGTACTAAAAGGCTCAGTCTTTAAAGATACATGTTGCACTTGACAGAAATGAATGTAGCAAGTCTCTTTACTGACTGTCTATGATAGATTCCAACACTAGCTTTTGGTTTTGTTTCACCCATGATCATCCTGGTTCCCACATGTTCATGGTTCAGTCTCTCTTTCTCATCTATTTCCCTCTTGTGCCACAGGCTTAAAGTGTCCTTTTGTTTTTACAATGCCTCAGTGCACACTGAATTCCTAGCAGGCATAAAACATTGGCCCAGATTTTGCAGTAGTAATGATGGTGAAGCTGTTAATGTTCACTGCCATTACTCCTGTGACATTGACAGCAACTTCTAGAGTCTGCATCTGCAACGTTAAATTTAGAAGTTATTGTCAGTGATTCTAGGCTTCTCCATTTGTTAATGAGGTGTAACTGTGTTTTTAATGGTACTATGTCATAACTATTGCTGAAGAACCTCTCTGGCCCTGGAAAATTAATTTTACAGAATGTGCTTGTACCTGCCTAATTTCTAGGCAAAGGTTATGAGAACCATAGATATCAACTACAGATGCCAAAAATGATAATTTTATATTTGTGCAATGTCAAATGATAAAAATTCCATAGTTTCTTTAATAAAATAAAATTTTAATTCTGTTTATAATATTCCAGCTTTTAACGTGTATGTTCCAATCTTTATTTCATTTTCTGTAAAATTTATAAGAAATAAACGATAATTGGTGTATTTTATTTCCTGATTTGTTGTCTGTGAGAACTCTTCAAAGTAATTGGCTGCTTAGTCTGCTTGATGACATCACTGTTGCTGGATGCCTGGAGATTCCCTTGACTTGGTGCCAGATTCAAATTAACATTAAAAAAGGGAAATCCAAGCCTCAGAAACTGTTAGATCATCATGGGCAGCTTTCTTCAAGGTCAACGGTGAACGCTGTTGCTTCGCCGCTAACCGCAAAATTCAAGACATATTATGTTATAGAATTGATCAATGTAACAGTTCCTCTGATATTTCCAGGTTGGATAATCTGCAAGAGTGTGTTGCTTGTACCCCACACATAAAGGGCTGTACTTTACGAGTGCGCACAGTTTACGACAGGGCACTCTGATGGCGGAGTTCCGAAGGCACATGGGTTGCGGGCGGCGCCCGTAATATTGGCGTGGAACGACCACCGGGACCAGGTAGGTTCATCTGCGTGTTTATTTAACGAATTGTAATATTTAAATGAAGGCCCCGCCAAGCTGGGAGGGGGTGTGGGGCTGCACCGAGGCCTTGACGCCGCCGGTAATATTCGGCGGGGCCTTTTCGACATTGTGGGTCGTGGCAGGTCTCTCCTGCAAGTATTTTACAGGCCCCCCCCACCCCCGCCCCGCCATGACCCATGACGTCGAGGGGCTGGTAAAATTCAGCAAGCGTCTTCCTAGCTTAATTAGCACATTAAAACTGTTGAGTGGCTGAAGTCAATGACCATCTTCTGGATGCAAACATTCTGTGAAGTTGGCAGCTATTATAGATCTTCCTCAGCAACAGTTTCACTCAACCAAATGGCTCCATGCTGACCTGGATCCTGAAAAGCTAGTTGCCTACAGTCTTTGCCAGGTAGATTCCAGAAGAGTACAGATATGATTTGTGGCCAACTGGCAATTACTGGCAGTGTGCGATTCATGCCACTGATCTCCCTTGGGAAGCCTTCTATTACACCTCTATGTTACGGAGAGCCTTAAACTCAGCATCAATTCCATAAGCAGACTTCAATTCCTTACACAGAATGTGCCTGTACCTACCTGATTTCTAGGCAAGGGTTGTACAGTCCAGGGATATCGACTACAGATGCTGGAAATGACTATGGCCCTCCGAGCCCAAAATTTATTTTCACAGTCATGTCTGTTAGTACACCTCCTGGATGTTCTAACTCGACCTAATTCCAGGACCAAAGTCAAACCCAGAACATATTGATTCCCATTTTGCATACCATGAGCTTTAAAATTTGCATTGCTGAACAATCCAAGGCACTGATTACGGACAGATGGCTAGTGGTGTGGGTGACTTCCACTTTTCACGTCTTAACTGACCGCAGATAGTGTTTTAATTCCTGAGGGTTTTTAAGGGTTAAATAAAGAGACAAACAACAGGTTTTCTCGTAGATTAAAAAAAAGATAAATGTTTATTTTTACACAATAACTGAAAAATATTCGTGACTTCATCCACTTTCGGTTTCACACACATACACAAGAAAAGATAGAGAGTAGTGTGGTCGCGTGCAATTAGAGACCAATTGTTGTAAAAGAGTTTGTTGTGTTAAAAAACCTTTAGAAGCTTTTCAGGAGGAAATTTTTCAGCGGTGCAGGCCTGAATGTTCATTGTCTTGAAAAGCATGAAGTGTTGCAGGCGCCTTGTGGTTAAGCCTCAATCTGAAGTTAATGGTGGAAATCTTGGTTCACTTTCGTAGATGGGGAGTTCCAAAGTCACCTTGCAATTTCTCTGCTGCAGTAGTTAAAAGATGTTATGAGCAGGGCTCCTGCTTAGCTGGAACTGTCTCACAGCTGTTCTGGCTGGAAAAGACCTTCTCCGGCTGTTCTGCCTCTCGCTCCAGAGAGATACCTTTTAAGGTAGAAACTTGTCAGCTTAGGGTGTCAGTCAAGTGAATAAGGGCTTCTTCCCCTGGGGTGATTCATACAATGTTCCAGGATATGAGAAACTTTGGCCGGAATTTTGTGTTGGGTGGGAGGCCCCGTGTACCGGCTGAAAAGTCGATGGCAAGCCAGCCTCCGCTGGACATGGGGAGCTGGACTGGGATTGAACACTCCCCAGGCCCGTAATTGGTCTTGGGCAGGTCTTCCACCTCCTTGAGGCAGGAGGTCCCACTAAATGGAGCTGCCAGTGGGCCGGCAGATTTTCGTCCCAGCAGCGCCACCGGGAATGGTGGCAAATGCTGGGACTACACACAGCCATCGCAAGCAAGGTGAAGGATGGCCGTGGAAGACAGGTACGTTTTTATGGCCTTGCCGGGGACAATCGGTCAGGCCCCGGTGAGGCAAGGGGGGGGGGGTCATTTCGGGGGGGGGGGTGCCGGGGGAAGTGTTGTGCATAGTGGGCGGTTGAGGCTTTGGGGGTTGCCCTCCATGGGGCACAGGGTACCCCAATCAGGAGGAAGCCCCCACCAGTCTGCAAGAAGCTGGCAGTGGCTGAAGGAGGTCCTTAAGTGCCAGCTAATTGGCCACTTAAGGGCCTTGACTGGCCTGGGGCGGGCGGGCCATTTCTTCCCACAACCGCCCCACGTAAAATTGCAGCAGTGGTCGGGAACCGCCCCCACGTCTACCACTCAGTTTAACCCCCTCCCCCACCTCCTGCCACCAGCCCACTTGTTTGGGGGACGTAAAATTCAAACCTTTGTTATATGACGTGTCTGAATGTGGTCTCTTTTGATAAATAGCTGTTAATTCACACCTATTATTTTGGCTTTACCTGTGGAGTCAGTCTGTCTGCATAAGTCTTCATTAGCTCCATTCCTGCAGATAGGAGCTGTTAGCATGGAATGGGCTGTTTTCCATTTCTATGTGTTTTCCCCAAAGCTAATGCAGACGCGGATAATGGGTTTTGTCTTCACAGACAAACATGTTTATTGACAGTACAGGAGGTGTCACCTGACCTCTACCCCATTTTGTCTGTTGCACAAATGTATTCTTTTCTTGTAGTTCAGTTCAACAGTTGACTTTTATTTCATAATTCCTCCAGTTCATTTCATATTTCATCACTGTTCTATCTGGAATCATGACACACTTCACAGACAATTATTTACTTTTGGAGTGTAGTTACTTTTGTCGACAAATGTGGCAGTTTCCATAAATAAAAAATGATAATAGTGTGGTATTAGGTAAGTGATGAATGTTGATCAAGACAGCAAGAAAATTTGCTGCTCTTCTTCAATTAGTACCATGGGGTCCCCTATGTTGACGTAACTGGACAAATGGAGTTTCAGTTCAATGTCTTATATGAGAGGCAGCATTTCTGACAATGCAGCTCAGATTATATACTCAAATCTTAGAGCAGGCCTTGAACCCAAAACTTTCAAATTTAGAGGGAAGAGTTAAGTTGAGTTAACCTGGCATAGGTAAGACTAAATTTGAGTATGTTAGTAAAACAATATATGTAAAAACCATGTAGAGAAATTCACACTTATCAGAGAGACTCAGATGCTTCCTCCTGAAGTCCCCAGCATTGCAGATACCAGACTTCAGTCAATTCGATTCACTCCGCTTGATATCAAGAAATGACTGAAGGCACTGGATACTGCAAAGGCTGTGCGTCCTGCCAATATTCCGGCAATAGTACTGAAGACCTGTGCTCCAGAACTTGCCGCACCCCTAGTCAAGCTGTTCCAGTACAGCTACAATACTGGCATCAACCTGGCAATGTGGAAAATTGCCCAGAAATGTCCTGTACACAAAAAGCAGGACAAGTTCAACCCGGCCAATCACCGCCCCATCAGTCTACTCTCAATCATCAGTAAAGTGATGGAAGGTGTCAAGTGGCACTTTTAGAACATTACAGCGCAGTACAGGCCCTTTGGCCCTCGATGTTGCGCCGACCTGTGAAACCATCTGACCTACACTATTCCATTTTCATCTATATGTCTATCCAATGACCACTTAAATGCCCTTAAAGTTAGCGAGTCTACTACTGCTGCAGGCAGGGCGTTCCACGCCCCTACTACTCTCTGAGTAAAGAAACTACCTCTAACATCTGTCCTATATCTATCACCCCTCAACTTAAAGCTATGTCCCCTCGTGTTTGCCATCACCATCCGAGGAAAAAGACTCTCACTATCCACCCTATCTAACCCTCTGATTATCTTATATGTCTCTATTAAGTCACCTCTCCTCCTCCTTCTGTCCAACGAAAACAACTTCAAGTCCCTCAGCCTTTCCGCGTAAGATCTTCCCTCCATACCAGGCAACATCCTAGTAAATCTCCTCTGCACCCTTTCCAAAGCTTCCACATCCTTCCTATAATGCGGTGACCAGAACTGCATGCAATACTCCAGGTGCGGTCTCACCAGAGTTTTGTACAGCTGCAGCATGACCTCAAGGCTCCGAAACTTGATCCCCCTACTAATAAAAGCTAACACACCATATGCCTTCTTAACAGCCCTATTAACCTGGGTAGCAACTTTCAGGGATTTATGTACCTGGACACCAAGATCTCTCTGTTCATCTACACTACCAAGAATCTTCCCATTAGCCCAGTACTCTGCATTCCTGTTACTCCTTCCAAAGTGAATCACCTCACACTTTTCCGCATTAAACTCCATTTGCCATCTCTCAGCCCAGCTCTGCAGCCTATCTATGTCCCTCTGTACCCTACAACACCCTTCGGCACTATCCACAACTCCACCGACCTTCGTGTCATCCGCAAATTTACTAACCCACCCTTCTACACCCTCTTCCAGATCAAGGACAAAGGCTCTGCAATCTCCTCCCTGGCTTCCCAGAGAATCCTAGGATAAATCCCATCTGGCCCAGGGGACTTATCTATTTTCACACTTTCCAAAATTGCTAACACCTCCTCCTTGTGAACCTCAATCCCATCTAGCCTAGTAGTCAGAATCTCAGTATTCTCCTCGACAACATTTTCTTTCTCTACTGTAAATACTGACGAAAAATATTCATTTAACGCTTCCCCTATCTCCTCTGATTCCACACACAACTTCCCACGACTATCCTTGATTGGCCCTAATCTAACTCTAGTCATTCTTTTATTCCTGATATACCTACAGAAAGCCTTAGGGTTTTCCTTGATCCTATCCGCCAATGACTTCTCGTGTCCTCTCCTTGCTCTTCTTAGCTCTCCCTTTAGATCCTTCCTGGCTAGCTTGTAACTCTCAAGCGCCCTAACTGAGCCTTCACGTCTCATCCTAACATAAGCCTTCTTCTTCCTCTTGACAAGCGCTTCAACTTCTTTAGTAAACCACGGCTCCCTCGCTCGACAACTTCCTCCCTGCCTCACAGGTACATACTTATCAAGGACACGCAGTAGCTGCTCCTTGAATAAACTCCACATTTCGATTGTGCCCATCCCCTGCAGTTTCCTTCCCCATCCTACGCATCCTAAATCTTGCCTAATCACATCATAATTTCCTTTTCCCCAGCTATAATTCTTGCCCTGCAGTATATACCTGTCCCTGCCCATCGCTACGGTAAACCTAACCGAATTGTGATCACTATCACCAAAGTACTCATCTACATCTAAATCTAACACCTGGCCGGGTTCATTACCCAGTACCAAATCCAATGTGGCATCGCCCCTGGTTGGCCCGTCTGCATACTGTCAGAAAACCCTCCTGCACACACTGGACAAAAACTGACCCATCTAAAGTACTCGAACTATAGTATTTCCAGTCAATATTTGGAAAGTTAAAGTCCCCCATAACAACTACCCTGTTACTCTCGCCCCTGTCGAGAATCATCTTCGCTATCCTTTCCTCTACATCTCTGGAACTATTCGGAGGTCTATAGAAAACTCCCAACAGGGTGACCTCTCCTCTCCTGTTTCTAACCTCGGCCCATACTACCTCAGTAGACGAGTCCTCAAACGTCCTTTCTGCCGCCGTAATACTCTCCTTGATTAACAATGCCACACCCCCCCCCCCTCTTTTACCATCTTCTCTGTTCTTACTGAAACATCTAAATCCCGGAACCTGCAACATCCATTCCTGCCCCTGCTCTACCCATGTCTCCGAAATGGCCACAACATCGAGATCCCAGGTACCAACCCATGCTGCAAGCTCACCCACCTTATTCTGGATGCTCCTGGCGTTGAAGTAGACACACTTAAAACCAAGTTCTTGCTTGCCAGTGCCCTCTTGCGTCCTTGTAACCTTATCCCTGACCTCACTACTCCCAACATCCTGTACACTGGAACTACAATTTAGGTTCCCATTCCCCTGCTGAATTAGTTTAAACTTGCTTAGCAATAACCTGCTCAGTGACGCTCAGTTTGGGTTCTGCCAGGGCCACTCAGTTCCTGACCTCGTTACAGCCTTGGTTCAAACATGGACAAAAGAGCTGAACTCAAGAGGTGAGGTGGGAGTGACTGCCCTTGACATCAAGGCAGCATTTGATCGAGTATGGCATCAAGGAGCCCTAGCAAAACTGAAGTCAATGGGAATCAGGGGGAAAACTCTCCGCTGGTTGGAGTCATACCTAGCACAAAGGAAGATGGTTGTGGTTATTGGAGGTCAATCTTCTGAGCTCCAGGACATCACTGCAGCAGTTCCTCAGGGTAGTGTCCTAGGCCCAACCATCTTCAGCTGTTTCATCAATGACCTTCCTTCAATCATAAGGTCAGAAGTGGGGATGTTTGCTGATGATTGCACAATGTTCAGCACCATTCGCGACTCGTCAGATACTGAAGCAGTCCGTGTAGAAATGCAGCAAGACCCGGACAATATCCAGGCTTGGGCTGATAAGTGGCAAGTAACATTTGCGCCACACAAGTGCCAGGCAATGACCATCTCCAACAAGAGAGAATCTAACCAAGTCCCCTTGTCATTCAATGGCATTACCATCGCTGAATCCCTCACTATCAACATCCTAGAGGCTACCATTGACCAGAAACTGAACTGGAGTAGCCATATAAATATCGTGACTACAAGGGCAGGTCAGAGGCTAGGAATCCTGTGGCGAATAACTCACTTCCTGACTCCCCAAAGCCTGTCCACCATCTACAGGGCACAGGTCAGGAGTGTGATGGAATACTCTCCACTTGCCTGGCTGGGTGCAGCTCCAACAACACTCAAGAAGCTCGACACCATTCAGGACAAAGCAGCCCGCTTGATTGGCACGCCATCCACCACCTTCAACATTCACTCCCTCCATCACTGACGCACAGTGGCAGCAGTGTGTACCATCTACAAGATGCACTGCAGCAATGCACCAAGGCTCCTTAGACAACATCTTCCAAACCCACGACCTCTACCAACTAGAAGGACAAGGGCAGAAAATACATGGGAACACCGGCACCTGCAAGTTCCCCTCCAAGTCACACACCATCCTGACTTGGAACTATATCACTGTTCCTTCACTGCCACTGGGTCAAAATCCTGGAACTCCCTTCCTAACAGCACTGTGGGCATACCTACCTCACATGGACTGCAGCTGTTCAAGAAGGCAGCTCACCACCACCTTCTCAAGGGCAATGAGGGATGGGCAATAAATGATGGCCTAGCCACCGACGCCCACATCCTATGAATGAATAAAAAAAATAGGCAAAGACTTACAGAAAGAATAAAAAAGTGAAGTGGGATTAGAGTGGAAATGGGATCACAATGAAAAAGATATATGAGGATCATACAACAAAAGGGAAAATGGTGGAAGACAATCATAAAATCAGAGAGAGATGCAGATAGAATTGGAGAAAGTGAAAGAAGCAGGCTAAGTTACAGGAAGAGAAACAATTTTATCTTAACCATGTGTCAGGCAAGCCCCCCCACTTGCCAAGAATGAGAAAAATTAATTTCGCCACATGAACATTGATTTTAAACTGCTGATGGTGAAGAAGGAACTTGCTTTAAAAAACAATTGGAGACTTTGGCTGGAGAGAAGCATTCCAGGCTAACTACTAAAGTGGTCGAATACACAAACAGACGTAGTCGGGCCTGTTTGGTCACATGACTGACTGACAGTTGGAGTTTTTTGAATTTGAACTTCCAACAGGGGTTTTGAACTCAGAAGGCTGTTAGTTCCTGGACTGAGAACACCTCTCTCCTGTCTGCTCTCATCTCACTCTCACCAGCTTCGGAAACCATTGAAGACATATGAACCCAAAAGAGAAAAGTCTCCTACAGTGAACAAGGTTTAAGAAGAATACTGGGCCCCAACAAAAAGTAAGAGCAGTCTACAATCAAAACTCTACAGCGAGCTGGAAACACAGAAACAGTAACAAGAAACCCCCTTTTACAGACTGCCTCAAACCTCTCCATTTTATTTTTCTTCTGCTCTTTTCTATCCCTATTTGTACATGTGTATCGCGTGTGCATGCTATTGTGGGAGCGTTGTATATCTGTAGGCATTAACTGTGTTAGAGTTTGTTTAAGGTTTAATAAATTTCACTTTTCTTCTTTAAACCTAAAGAAAACCTAGTGTGCTCACTTCTTTGCCTTATAATTGGAAAGCTGTGAACAAGGATTCACAAAGGGGGAGCTCAAACACAGTGTGTTTAAAATTAAACCGTTACAATAAGATCAGGTGAAGACAGTAAAAGACCTCTAAACACTTTTCTCACCTGGTCGTAACACATGAGTAACAACAAAGGAGTTCAACTCACTCAGGTCAAATCGGGTGCCAAAGTTGCATATGGTCTGGTTTAACAGGAACAATGGAATTGGTGGCAATCAGAACTGTATCATGTTGCATCATTGCTTTTGTCCTATTCCTTATCCTCCAAGCAACACAGACAAAAAGAAAATCCCACTGGAACGCCCATTTTCAAAACTGTAATTGGAGCAACTAATAATGTGCCATCCAAAACTCTAAAAGTGTAACTAACTTGTACATCATAAGTATCAAATTTTTCCATCCATAAAATGTTTTGGAATGCAATCTTGCCTTTGAGATGTCATTCTGTGAGACAGAAGAACTTAATTTGAACAATGAGAAAAAGACTCCATAAGACACATACAAATGCATACTGATGTTTCCCTCTGACGTTTAACTAGCCTTGAGACTATGGGCTGAATTTAGTTGAGCTCCTGAAGTCAGGCTCTGTGGCGGGGGTGGGGGGTGGAAGATTGCAGCGACAGCGGCCCGTCATGGAGCCTGACCCCGGGAGTGCCAGGCCCGATCATCCCGATGGTGGCGAGGCTCCGTGGCGGTCCCCCCGCCATTCAGCGACGGGACTTGGACTTTACATATGCAAACAACCTTTCTGGATACATTATTTTGCATCCTGGTGCGATTCAAACATCAGTTTATGATCTTCAGCTGGACATGCGACACTCGTGTGCCTTCACTTTCACGTCACAGAAAAGCTGGCGCCACCGAGGCGAGGGTCCTCACAGCCTGTGAAGGCCAGTAAGTATTACTTCTTCTTTGGGAAGCAGAGTTAAATCGCCTGATAGAGGTCTGAACTCTGCATCCATGAAGTGGGGGGACCCCGTACCCTTGTTCCATAAAGGGAGTCACTATGTGCCTGTGAATTGCTGAGTGGGGGGTGGGTGGTAGGGCGCTCACCCTGCATTCGGGCAACGATGTTTGGGGGAAAGAGAGAGCAATGGAAGTGGATGAGCCCTTTCTGTGGGATGAAGGGCACAAATGTAAAATGTTATAAGCTCCTGCTGCCGGTGCTCCAATGCAGGCAACTGGAATGATATTACGGTGGTCAGGCTGGCTGGCTCTTATTTAAAGCAAAGATGGGCAATGTCATGCCATACCATACAGCTCATGCCGGAACACAGCTGAAGCACAAATTTACATAACTCTCTGCCCAGATAGGTACCATTGACCTTGTGAAGGAACCGAGTTGACCTCGAGCATAGAGGTGGGGCTGGTCCACCCAGACTTTCTGGACCCTCGTGCCAGGAGGAGGCATATCTGCCGGAGGCGGAACCAAGATACAGGCACAGCCCATGTGGAAACTCCCAGACGCGAGCAGCAGCAGCCACCAAGGCGCATTCTAGCCTAGAGATATCAGTGGGTCTATAGGACCCAGATGACTTACCTACAGATGTCAGAATGACTGTACGCATGTGGCCATCAAGGCCCCAATGGAACAACCAGCTGCATAACTCAATAGAGAAGGCTTTAACTCGCTCAACATGCAGCTAGTATGCGACCACAAGAAGCGCCTCCTGCAAGTCTGTGCCCACTCCCCAGGCAGTGCCAGGACTCCTTCATTCTGTACCAGACCCAGGTGCTGCTGTTGTTCACTCCACCGGCTCAAGTTCAGGTGTGGATTCTTGGGGATAGGGGCTACCCCTTGCCTGCCATGGCTCTACACGAGCTGCCATCAAGCAGGCCATCTCAACACTGGAGATGCACTTCTGCTGCCTCGACAGATCTGGTGGAGCCCTACAGTACGCACCAGACAGGGTTGGGCGCATCATTGTGTGCTGCGTTCTGCAGTACAGAGGGGGGAGGCCTTGCAGGATGACGAGTTACAGGAGCAGGAGACATCCTCAGACAATGAGGACACAGAGGAAATCCAGCAGCAGTCGTGCATGGGAGCATGGAGAGCACTGATGGAGATCATACACGGCGAGAAGCGAGCAAGGGATGCCAGACAATGCCTGATCATTGAGCACATCCACAATCCCTGAAATGGAACAAACACCACACACCACCATCCTGCATCTCATTTGAAGTCTTCTGCCTCTGTAAAATCTGTCTTTCCAGCATGACTGGCAGCAGCTGACTGAGCCATTTCCCATGTAACTGCATCCGTGCAGTGCAACATCATGCATATTGGCATGGCAATGATGTTATTCCTTACATTGGGAGTACTGTCAGGTTAATGATGTAATGGGAGGACACATAACTGGTACATGGTGGCATGCGTTATTCACACAAGAAAGATTACAATTGTCAGAAAAGCACATTTACTTAAATTGCATATGACATAGCCATCTCACCCGTGAATACCCATATATGTCAACGTGTCTTGTTAAAACGTTTGCAGGTGCTCCTTCGCCATGTGACCTCTGCGCTAGTAGCTGGACTGGAGGCAGGCTGCTGAGCAGGATGCCTCTTGGCCTGGGATGACTTTGGCAGTCATCCTCTGCACACCTGAGGCCTGGAGGGGCCCGGCTGCCTGAGGGCCTCCTGCACCATTGCAGGACTGTCCTCACGTGTCGTGGCTGCTGGAACTGAACTCACCACCGGAGGGGCTGAGGAGCCAGTGTCCACATTGGAATCACCCTGAGGGGGTGCCCCAGATGTGGAGCAGAGCCTCCCCTCCTCCTTCTCAAGGCTCGTAGGAACCTCACTGCTCTCCAGAGAAGGACCAGGAACAGAAACACTCTCCAGGCACCTGGTCCCTCTCTTGCTTTGCCACTGTTGCGTTGAGCACATGGCTGAGGCAAGGGTTTGCAGGTCTGCACCTATCAGTGGAATTTGGCTCTTCATGAGGGTTGCCAACTTCTCGATGGATGAAGCCATGTGCTCATATGCCTGGGACATGGCAGCTGTCATGGCCTGGATGGACTCCCCCACTGTCCCGCTCAAGGCTGCGCACGGCCTCTGGCATCTCCGCCAGATGTTGCCTTACCTCTCCCTGCAGCTCCAGCATGCCCTGTGCTGCCGACACCAGAGGCTCGTCATCAGCCTGACCATCCACAGTCCTCCAACTAACAGACGCCGCGGCTGTCTCAGCCTCAGCCTCAGCCAGCTGTACGGGAATATGAGTGGTGCTCTCACCAGCTTGTGACCCAGAATCTAATACCGATTGATTACCCACCAACGTGAGTATATCTGCGCTAGTGGAAGGTGCAGGAGTGTCATGGAACAGTGCATCCGAAACAGCACGTGCTCCCTGGCTTGCGGCTAGCTCCAGCGCCTCTTCTGCAGCTTGCCTGAGCAGCCTCAGGTCTGGCACCTGCCACCCGTCCTGGATGCAATCCTACTATTGTGGGCCCTCATCACCTGGAAGAATAAGATGCAGATATTGAACATTGCCAAACATCAACATCACAGTTGTAACAACATGGGCGCTTCAACAACAGCTGGGGGACGCTTTGTCCTGTATACAGACTCACCCTGTCATGGATGTGACATGCTCTGAGGTACAAAAGAGGGATGACTTGATGCACATATGCAGCCACTCATGTGCCATCAGTCCTCCCTGACCTCCCTGTCTCTGAAACGGCAGTGGCACCCAAGTGACATACCATGTAGGGACACCCAGGTCAAACCGAGCAGTTCTGCAACATGCCACTTACCATTGCCGAGCGCATGAGATTGTTTACCCTCTTCCTGCAATGGACCCAGTCTCGTCGGATGACCCCACAGCTGCTGACCTCCTCTGCAATCTCTGTCCAGGCTTGCTTGGTCAGGCGGGAGGACCACTTCTTGCCATCGCTGGGGAAAAGGACCTCCCACCGTTCCCTTGCAGCCTGGAGGGCCACCCTTCCTTGGACGTCCGACATTGGCACAGGGGTTCCCAAGGTGCTCTGCTTGAGGGCTGGTGCGGTGTCGCAGACAGTCCAGGCCTTTCTGCTCCAGCACAACAGCAACAATGAAGGAAGAGCTTGAATGTACGGCTGGCTTCCTTTTAAAGATGGCCCCAGCACCTGCTCACGAATTAGCTGACACCGTTCATATCATAGCTGAGGCCGCCCCCACCACGTGGTGGGGGGTGGGTGGGGCGGCCCGCCTGGCATATGTAAATGAGCTGCCACATGCTAAATTGCGGCAATGTGGCGGTGCATGGCCTGTGCATGCGGGCCGCCATTTCTTTGCCCACCGCCGCTCCTGGCGGCAGGAGAATAAAATTTAGTCCTGTGTTGTGTGAATTATGCCATTGATTAATAGGCTGGTGATACACGTTAATTATTTCTAGAACTTGAGCATACTTGGTGTTTATCCAGATACATTGTCAGTTAATGATCAACTGCACTGATGGCATTTTTTCTTACGTATGTCATACAGAGCCAGAAAAAAAAAGTTTCCAGTATGCAGTTGCAGAAGCCATTTTGGAGGTGGTACCTTTCTTAAAAAAATCCTTTTTAAAGGTAAGGAATGCAGCATAAAGAGTAAAGTCAAAGAAATAAAACATGATAACCTTTTATGACTTGACACATGACTGATCTGACCCCTGGTGCCAAATGTCTTCCACTGTATCACCTAAGTACGTGTTCTTCATGTGCAAGTTTAGATTGTGGCCACTGGGAGGTGACTTAATATTGGTGGGATCAGAACTGTGCTTTATCTCGTCTCATGTGTACATTCTTTGGAGCAGGAATCACTGGACAGCAATCAGAAACACTGAGCTTAACAATAATGTCCCCTGGGCACCATCCGAGAATAGCAAATTCTACACAAATCACACCTGGGATGTTCCAAGGCTATTTAACTAAGTATGGAGAACTTATTTGAAACTGTAATGTAATTATATCACTGAAGAGGGATTGAGTGCCTAAAACAGATAATGGGAACTTCAGGAGAAAGTCAGCAAAAGTGGCATCCAGAAACTAGAGGCTGGAATTCCAGCTGCAAGTCTATGTAATTCTATGTACAGTCAGCCCCAGGAACACATGAACAGGAGTTCCAACTCCAGTCACATTGAGGAGTACAGGGACTGATATTTACTGCAAACCATAACCCAAATATATACTAATTTTTGATTGACAAGGGAGTCAAGGGTTATGTGAGGCAGGCAGGAAAGTGGAGTTAAGGCCACAATCAGATCAGCCATTATTTTATTGAATGGCGGTGCAGGCTCGCGGGGCCAAATGGCCTATTGCTGTTCCTATTTCTTACGTTCTTATCCTCGATCTTTCCGGTTGGGGGGGGTGGTTGGCGACAGGAACAGACCACATGAGTCCGGTAACAGGTGGCATACTAGAGTGTTCAGGGCAGTGGAGTTCCTACCAATCAGCCTGACACATAGACAGATTCATTACCTTACCAGCAGTCGGTATTAGAATTTGGCGCCGGAGGCCATAGCTGGAAAGCCACGGGAATGATCCCTGGCAGTCAATAGGAAAAGGGGATCACGTGCGATCGTGGATCAATGATCGTGGCGGTGGGGGGAGAGGGGTGGTTCCTTTGAGTTTCGGTCTGGGCTAGGGAAGTCCAAGGGACTCTGTGAGGGGCCTCAGGAGCACTCCTACTCCTGTTGGCCCACAGGAGCTCAAACAGAAGGAAATTCCATATACTTACTTGGCCTATTCTAGTCAGTCAACTCTTTCTACTGTGGTTCAGTGCAGGATTTACCCTAGCTTGACTTTAATAGGGACATACAATCAGCAGTAGGCCATTTAGCCCCTGCAGCCTGATTTGCCACTCAATGAGATCACTGCTGATCTGCAACATATGGGGTTTGGGGAGGGAATCTGCAATTGGATCAAACTGCTCTACACAAACATCAGTAGCGCAGTCTCAATCAATGGGTGGGAATCGGAAAGTTTCCCGATCCAATCTGGAGCTAGACAGGGCTGTCCTCTCTCCCCGGTCTTGTTTGTTTGCTGTATTGAACCCTTTGCTGAGTCTATTAGGAAGGATGTGAGCATAAGAGGGGTGACAATCCCAGGCAGTGGAGACACTCAGGTTAAAACCTCCCTGTACATGGATGACGTCGCCGTCTTCTGCTCGGATCCGCTG